>NC_092257.1:10945751-11605751 GCF_036320965.1 Panulirus ornatus
TAAAAAGTAAAGTCACCCAATAAAAGTGATATTAAGCAATAAAAGTCAGATTCAGAACACTGAATTGTTCGTGCAGGTCATAGGTCAAGCTGGGTTGCCCTGTGACTGGGAGTTATTATGGCTGCACGAGACAAATCATGGAGCCAAATGGCAATAGGTTCTATAAATGAAACATTTTCGAGAGCAACACTGTAATGTAGGTGTTATCCCTTTAATGTGGGGATCTTCCTGGTCTATGTAGGGAGTTTCGACTTTATAGGAGCGCTGGACATCCTGACAGGTATTTATGAGCGTGTTTATCAGCAGGTTTTACCCCCCGTTATATCAAAATGGTCTTTAGGTGATAATGCAAACTGAGATGTATATTTCGTGGAGTTGTGGTGAGAAGTTTGAGTGAGGCAAGAGGGAGAGGTACTTCAGGGCGGGAGGAACGTGTGTGTGTGTGTGTGTGACCATGAGTTACTGCCAGCCAGGGGGACGCCACCACCCCAGGTGGTAATGGCTGTAATTCCACCACCTCCTTGTACTACAGATACTGGCGGGGGGAGGGGAGATATTGGTTTTGTTATAGACACACACACACACACACACACACACACACACACTTCCCCAGGTGAGGATCCTACGTACTAGCTGTAGGCCTGGTTAGTCTCCTCCCCTCTTATGTAAACACTTGGTCACCATCTGTTTACCTCCGAGTCTGGGGCCCCACCTCCCCGACCCACCATACCATGTTCCAATAAGCCTGTGAATGGCATCGTTGAGGGCCAGTCCATTGTTCCTCCCACTGGTCTTGGATGATCAAAGGCAATCAAGACGGCTGGGATGTTCCTCTGATTAAGGAGAGGGATTTAAACTGTCCCTATCACTTGTAGCATAAGTAGGTCCACGTATACCTGCTAAGCTCTTAGCTGGATCTTACTTCATTCCGCCAAACCTCAAGGATTACTATGTGGTTTACCTTGACCGCTTCATGTACCCATGTTTAGATCATTGATAGCACGTCGCCCCTCATATACCACTCGCTCAAATTCTTTCTGTGCGGTGAATGCCTCGTAGTTTCCTAAACGTTCAGATTCCGAGACCTTAAAGCCTCCTTTATGTCATCCTTCCATCTTATTGGTCTCCTCTCCTCCTAGTTCCCTCGCCTTCCATCACGAGATCCTCTTACTCTCTCTTACTCTCTCTTTACTCATCCTCTACATATGCTCATACCACTTCAACATACCGTGATTCTACTCTCAAGTGGACTCCCCTGACAACCACACCTCTGTAACAGTATCATTCTCACACAATCAACCTGTCTCACCCCATTCGCCGCCCTCAGGCATTTCATTTGCAACGCATCTATTTTCCTCTTTTCTTCTACATTTACTGCCTAAGACTCTCATCCGCACTACTTTGTAAGGACTGATATACCTTCAGACATACAGACATAGAACTTTCATTCCACACACATCTCAATGAGTACTGAACCTCAGTCCTGACTCACCTCAGCGTCCGGAGTTCCGCCTGCAGCAGTGCCCACTTCCAGGTACCCAAACAACTTCACCTCCTCCAATTCCTCCCCATTTAATTTCCCACTCAACACGTCCTGTGTCACTTCCCTAGTACATGCCATTTCTGCTGTCATTAGCTTCATCTTTCTGATTTCGCACACTCTCCCATGTCGTCTCCAGCCATTAAAGTTTCTCTAGTGAGTTTGCCACCAGTACCGTGTCATCTACAAACAGAAACTTAATCACCGCTGCCTTCACTCTTTTCACCAAACCATTCCAAATGTCTCGCGTCGTATCCAACATCGTCCCAGACTCACCATATCCACCTCCCTAGCACTTAACATATTCCGTGGTTTTTCATAATACCTACTCCACACACTCTCTCTCTCTCTCTCTCTCTCTCTCTCTCTCTCTCTCTCTCTCTCTCTCTCTCTCTCTCTCTCTCTCTCTCTCTCTCTCTCTCTCTCTCTCTCTCTCTCTCTGCTTTCTATTCCCTCCTCCTTGTTAACCCCATCGCCCTCTTGCTCTCTTCATGCTACTCATTTCATTTCAAAACATTATATTTTCTCTGAAATCCATACGCATTCCTTCTCTTCTTCTCACATTCATCATCACTTTCATCTCCCGCACGTCTTCCCCAACCTCCCGCAATTTCTCTTGCGTTATCTCCAACAGCTAGCACTCCTTTTCTGCAGATGCCGTCTATGTAATTCCCGTATCACTAGCGACTAAGCTTCCCTGCACTGCTTTTCCACTCCCGTAGTTCCATTTACTCTCACCCTATACCAGTCTTCATTCAGTCTCTCCTGGTATCTCTGTAAACATGACACTTTTCCAGGTTCGCTCATTTTTAACCAAAAAATTTTAAACAAAAGGGAATACAGTTAGCAGAACAAACGGAATGAACCTTAAAACAAAAAGATGAAATACAAATGTTGGAAAAAAATTTCTTTCCAAACAGAATTGTTGAACAGTGGAACAAGTTACCACCAAACGTTGTTAATTCAGGAACTAGTAATGCCTTAAAAAACCGGTTGGACAAACACGATATCAGTCTAGGGTTTTACCAAATGGAAATATAGTAACAAAAGTCAATACACAGATACGTTTCATTCCTTTTTTCAGGTCAGGAAGGCGGGCTTCTTTAATAGATTCATTACCATAAATTGGGTTAGCATGAGTTAGTGTGGATAGCAGTCAAGCGTATTTATCTTTATTCTTCCCAGTACTACGTCTGCCATTCTTCAAACTCTGTTTTTTCTATTTTCCTTGAGGGGATGGCGGATAGGGATGGGGCCACCTTATTGTTCTATCCTAACCTCAGCTGCAGAGGAAAGACGTGGTCATAATATGGGTATCATTTGTCAGATTACCTCATGATAAACCAACGGTCCTCCTGTACTCCTTGAACTTCAACGTTGTAGCATCTCTTGGTTAATGGAAGAGAATACATAGACATAATATAATAGAAATTGTTTATGAGACAAATCTCATACCATTAGAAAAGTACCTTAAAACCTTAAGAAAAAAAAAGATGGTTTATGACACTAATATCATATCATTATATAATGACATAATTGATGAAAAAATGATAAAACTTGTATGGGTCTCAGGATGGTTTAAATACTTTAAGTTAATGTTAACACTGGAATTTGTGGCTAAAGTTCAGTAAACTAAGTTAGCAATGTTAAGTTTAACATGGGGAATAACATCTGTGGCCAGATTTTAATGGATGTGGGAATTTTTTAATGTTGCAGCTCAGTAGAGATTCCCCAGTGGAAAAGATAACCCAATCCTTCAAATATCAAAAACCAATCTAAATTCAAATGCAATTCATCATACTAATCTACATGTCTATAAGTTCTACATTAAGTGTTTCCCGACATACACACACACACACACACACACACACACACACACACACACACACACACACACACACAAACACATACAAGCACACCTGGAAACAACAGCACTTCCCCCGTAGCACTATTCTGTTATTTCCATGGTGAGTGCGTGATGGGTGGGTGTGAGAAGCGTACAGGGACTAGCTGTGTGGGGTGCGTGATGGGTGGGTGTGAGAAGCGTACAGGGACTAGCTGTGTGGGGTGCGTGATGCTGTATCAGCTGATGCGCTGCTAAAAGGCTCATCTCCCACCGGACATCATATCATGTTTTCAAGAATTTTTACATGTTTTCTTCCTTTTTCGCTACCAATGACTCACTTCTGTACTATCCTCTGGCTTTCTTGTTGTTCTGTGTTCTGATGGTTCGACGTGAAAACCACCATCCTGGTTCCCCAGCACCATTATCCTGGTCCCCCAGCACCATTATCCTGGTCCCCCAGCACCATTATCCTGGTCCCTCAGCACCATTTGCATAATAGGAACATTAATTACCTGATTAATATTCATGGCCAAGTATCCAAATTCTTTAACAAAAGCGATGTAAGAAGAGCTGGCAGGCCCGGAACTGGGTCTAGATATTTCATTTCTTTGAGACAAGAACACATTTTACCGTCATTTCTGGACTAACTGTCTCGTGCCCACACAGACAGACTGACACGTTACTGCATGACTCATGCTTTACCACGTATGAATATTCCTTTGATGTGAGAAGTTCCTAACGAGGCTGTCCTCCATTTCGTCGACCGACAATGATACAACCTCGACAAAGGTGACTCTTCACCTTTGGTGTAACCTCATGCAGGCGGAGGCCGGTAACACCTGCAGGTGTGTGTGTGTGTGTGTGTGTGTGTGTGTGTAGATGTTGAAAAATGAAATACTTTGGTACAGCTTTTACGATACATAAAAAAAAAAATATCAAATGGAGACTTGCTGAGTAGACTGGCAAACACATCAATCAGTTGCATACCCTGCCCCCCCCCCCCCCACACACGCACGTGTCCAGCAACACACACGTGCGTGCGGTCCATGAATGGCTTCTGGGTTTCTATGAAGAGTAAAAAAAGTTTTTTCTTTTTGCACTCGCTTTAAATGCTAGCATGTACATTTTCACGCAGATGGTTCCTGCCTTTCCCTTCAAGCCGGAAAAGACAGAGAGACAGAGAGACAGAGAGACAGAGAGAGAGAGAGAAGCACAGACAGAATACCATACCGCCTGCACAGTGGTGGGGTGGGTGGGTGGGTGTATGGGTAGGGTTGGGGGAAGAGTAACAAGATCGAGGTTTTCAGAGTTGAATAGTCAGAGGGAGGAGTGAATGGAGGGCGGAGGGCGAGGTAGGCGATGAATTAATTGTTGTTTATTGATCCAGGGAGGGTGGAAGGGATGCGACAGGAAGAGCCAATTGTTCGCGAGGAAAAAAAAACACAAAAGGACACTAGATTGCAGGATGTAGCGACAGAAATACATAGATAGATAGATAGATAGATAGATAAATAGATAGATAGATAGGTAGATTCATAAAACAGATAGACGCTAGGTAGAGACGTAGAAAGACAGGCTGATAATGAGACCGGTAGATAAAGGAATACATGAATTGATAAATTGGTTGATAAAACGTCCCACAGATGGCGTGGGGGAGGCCTCGGCGAGGTGTAAACAACAGGGCGGAGGTGAGACAAGACACCAGACCCCAGGCTGCAGGGATACTTGCGTCAGCATAAGTCTACAAGCGTTCCCCGGGCAACACACACCAAAGCTGACAGTGACAGCCATAGCCACCCCTCACCCCTCTCCATACGCGCGTCACCCGAGGCACGTGACGCTCCCCGCCCCTCAGCTGGACCGTGGTTAATGAGTAATAAGGGGTGTAGGGACTGAGCGCCTTATTAGAGGCCGTCCATCCAGGGTGAGTAAAGGAGTGTGTGTGTATGGTAGTAGTGAGGGACAATAGCGACAGCTGAACCACTAGAAGCCTAACTTAAACCTATACGGTACAGTAGTGGGCCTCGCTGCTGTGATGTGTCCTTAGAACACAACATGGGTACTGTAGCGGGTCTTACTGCAGTGGTGTGGCCTTGGTACATAACTGCCTCTAACACATCGTTACGATACATCTCTCAACCCGTAACAGAGTTTTGCGGTGTATCATTCAGCTTGTAACACAGTGTTACGATGCATCACCTGACCTATAACACAGTATTACCATATATCGTCCTCCCTGTAACAGCACGATAAACCTAAATTGTCATCTAGTTATAGATTGCATGGATTCAACCTATGTAACGTTTCTGATTCTTTTTTTAGTTTGTACTGGATCAATCACAGCTCCTGTAACCTGCCCGTCACATTCAATCACACTTTTTCTAGCGGTCGACATGACCCGGGAGAAAAAGAAGAAAAGAATAGTTTTGACCATCACAGGTGAAAGGCAGAATGAGAGGTATCAGGAAAAAAGAATCTAAGAATCAATTTTGTCTCAGATATTTATAAACTTGACCCTTAAAGGCGGAAAACTTATAAAGAGAAGTAGAGATGACAAAACTAAGATAATTCCATAGCGTCACTGTTCGAGAATAGAAGGAAATATCATAACGATCAATGCTCGTGTGGCTGGTCTCCACAAGGATAGTATGGGAAGCAGAGCCAGGCGCGTTCTGCAGCTCCAGACCTTAATGTGTACAACACACGCGGACAGTCACGAGAGCAGCGGCTAAAGTAGTTCCTGCGGAATAAAGTGAGGGAGTTAACACTGCAGCAGACAGTAGGGATTAGCTGAGGAGAGATGATAACAGTAGAGTTATTAAGGTAGAAGGCTTATGTACCCAGCTAGGGGAAGATGAGCCACCCCAGACACGCGGGGAGTACCCCTTGCTGGGGTGAATACGACCCCAACAGACTTGGAATGATTACCACGTTGAAAAGTATCCATACACCTTTACGACACCTCTAGCCTTTGAAAAGCAGATTTTGTGATATTCGGTATATGGGGCTTCCAGAATAGGGGAGAAAAAACGGTTATGATGCTCAACACATACAAGTTACTGCGGGAGTGAACTGTAGTGATTTTAAATCTAACATCAGAAAACGAGTGAGATTTAGAAACAAAGTGAGATGGAAACTCCGATTTTACATCGATGAAATATAAGGGGCAACTGTGTGCCCCCATCCCGTGATGCGAGACAAGTGTGAATTAAGAGAAAAATTATGTTTATAACAAGAAAATGGAAGAGTATTGGAATCACATTTCCGTCCTATTTTATCATTTCCGGGGAATCGAAGCGTTTCGGATAGAATTACTGAGGTTTCCATCGTTTCGAAACGCTGGGCGATGAAAACTGTCGAACTGTCTGGGATTATCGTCATAACCATCAATGAACGTCACGTTGTATCGCACTTTTGTACTCCAGTCACACAGCTGGAATACTGTACCCTCACTCACCCCACCAGATTAACGTCATATCCAAACTAGATGACAAGCAAATGACAACCTGGTGAGGAAATAGGAGTATGACACATGAGAAATGTTTGATGTGTACTTACAGTCCTTTGAGGTGTGTTCATACAGGAAATTGCTTTGATGAAATTCTTTATTTTAAAAAACACTGATTGATTTTTTTAATCATCTGAAAGCAGCGAAATAACACATATGAAATAGAATATCATCAAGAAGATTAATGATAGTAGTGATGGTTTCGGTGATTAGATTGTTAATATTGTTTCTTTTATTGGCTGCTCATATCTGCTGTGTTGACGTTACTGTTTTCTATCCTGACTCGTCTCACAGGCATCTCCAGCTTCCACTTCCCATGGCCATTGAAATATAGGTACTCCAGCGACAGTATCTAAGTATATCCAGATACCTTATCATGTCATATATCAACGATAAGATGAACAGACAGACAGACAGACAAACAGAAAGGCAGGCAGGCAGACCGGTGACTGGAAATTGAAATTAGTGCTGCTGACCATGATTCTCGCTAGGGCCCACATGGGTTCGAATCCAGAAGGCAACATTCGGCTCACATGCAGCCCAGGTCATCATCCTCCCCTCTGGCTGGTCGATGAATGGATACATGGCTTAGACTGGTGTGTGTGTGTACATGTACACACACAGGACTAAAGACATGGTACATATGTACAAGGTTAATACACGGGGCAACACGAGTGTAAAACTCTCTCCCCTTAACATACAAACAGTACTTATAATAGCTATCACACAAAAGTCATACAAATGGAGAGACACTCGTATAAACACATAGAATGAGAGAGAGAAAGACAGACAGAGAATAGTAGAAACAGAAATAACAACCAGATCGTACAAAATACATATCCAATTATATAGTGCAATAAAGACAATATATTCTATCAGAAGCCACCAACGAGTCTCCCCTTTTTCTTAGTATTCTTGTTTTCTGTTGCTCTGTAAATTTTGCCTTCTCAAATTAATGTCAAGGTTGCTAGGTCCCGGCAGCAATTAAGAGCTCTAGGCACGTCTGGCAGCCTTGTTCTGGCCTGATCTGACCTCCTCTCCGACTAATTGCTTGTTGTCCTTAATGGCAACTGCAGAATGGGGTCAGAGGTTAGAGAAAGCTGGTAGGGATGGGGTCGTGTCGGTGGTAATTCTGGAAACTTACAAAATTATTGTCATTTCCGCTGGGTTTCCTGTCCTAGAAGTTGTTGTATGTTTTAACTTCATCATCGTTATTATCGAGTGCCATTTCAATGGCTTGTTTACCACAATGGACTTCATTCACAAGATCCTTATGATTTTTAGAGAAATCGTTCTCATTTCCTGCACGATCAACGTTATTCGAGAGGACATCGAAATTGATCTCAACCTCATGATCGTGTCATCTATATATTCATGTTGGTTGTGGATCAGAACTGCTTTATTATTGTCGCAGTATCAGTTGTTAAATCATCATTGTCTAATGTATCACATGTCTCCTCAAATATTTCGTCGCGATCATTGCAAGTGGTCATTTCGTCGCGATCATTGCAAGTGGTCATTTCGTCGCGATCATTGCAAGTGGTCATTTCGTCGCGATCATTGCAAGTGGTCATTTCGTCGCGATCATTGCAAGTGGTCATTTCGTTTTTCTTCTCTCTGTCAGCCTCAGTCTTGCCTCTCCTCGCGGGATCATACAGCGGTGAGCTGGCATATTGGCCATCAAATGTCCCCTCAAAAAAGATCTCTAGAATTCCCTTCCCTCCAGAGTCGGGTGTTTATTGAAAAATTTCTCGAGTTTTTGGATGAATATTTTCTTCATAATTCCCACAGTGCTGGGTCTGTACTTGTGTACATCTGATCAAGTCTCCTTTGCAAAGAATTCGGGAGTCCGATGCGTATCATTTTCTTTTCTCGATCATTTTTCTCGCTCCACGTACTGTATAGATAGATAGGTAATTATGAACAGGTAATGACACACATACACACATATGGTCCTCTACTTGGAAACGGTGATCATTCAGTAATAGAGTTAGATTACATTGAGACAGGAACAACTTAGATGACCAAGATGGGACAAAATATCAAAAAGAAAACTATGAAGTCTTGAACTCACCATGTTGCCCGCCACAACCTCCCCTCCTCAGTCCATCCATGATCATGTGTCTGTACCTTCTGTGTCTGGCGCGCACATCACTAGAGTTCCCTGTCAGACAGATCCTTAACAACTACTATATCATTTTACCGAGAAAGTCAGCGACCTCATCATGCTGCTCAACTTAACTGTAAACTAACAGGATTCAAGTAATCACATTTGGTATAATTTTGATGTTCCTCCCCTCATAAGCTCCCATGATTGTCCTCATTCCCCTCATATTTCCCCATAGAGCCAGTCCCAGTCACGCCCTTGCCTCCCTATTCTCTGTCAAGGATCATTTAAGGGGCGTTTGGTCGGTCAGGAGCCCTCACTTGGTCCCTCCCGGACCCTCAGGGGCTGCAGGGGAACCATCCGGGCAGAGGAAGTAATTATGGTCAGAGGCAGGCCGCCTGCTGGAGATATAGTGCATGTTAGGGTGAAGTGTCATGCACGAATCTCTCTCTCTCTCTCTCTCTCTCTCTCTCTCTCTCTCTCTCTCTCTCTCTCTCTCTCTCTCTCTCTCTCTCTCTCATCATCACCACACGTAACGTTGCGTGTGTGGTGTTGGGAGTGTTATATCCCGTGGTTTATAGTCTTCGTGATCAAAGTGGACGTGGCCGGGGAGGACCTGTGTCCTGCCAGCAACCGTCTGCTCCCGACGGTGCAACACCTCGATGTTGTTATGCTACGTAGGTGTTCGCACCCCGTGGCTGCCTATGTTCCTGGCTGAATGAGTTAAAGGCTTCACTGTGCGGCATTATCATCACAGTGGAGGGGTTCCCTGTGTCGTATGATGATCACAACATTGATCTGAGTCAGCGTCGTATTGTCAAAACGTTGAAAGGGCTCAGTATTGTGATCACAAAGCTAATGTGCTGATCATATCACTTGAGACATTTTTCGAGGAAAAGATCCACAAAAATAGAGAAGTGTCAACTGTGTGTTCATAATGACCCCTCCTAGGGTGTGTCAGGGCTACACCACACCCATCCTTGCTACAACACTCCCACCCCTGACACACCACACCCACCAATGACACACCACGCCCACCCCTGACATACCCCGGACGCACCACGCCCACCCCTGACACAACGAGAGCATCTGAGGGACAGAGTAATTAGCAGGTAAAATATCATGTGGACGGCTTCAGGGGTGAGCAGGAAATAACTGGGTCAGAGAGAGACACTGGTGGAGAGTGCGTAAGGGTGAGTGTGCGATGGGGGGGAGAGTTGTGAGTGAGGAGGAAGAGAAAAGAAGAGAGAGAGTGAGAGAAAAAGAAAAAGAGAATTGGAAAGGGCAAGAGAGAAAGTGAGAGAGGCAGAAAGACGTCTGGAAAGAGAGTTACTCGTTCATAGGCAGAAAGACAGACAAACAGAAGATTATAAAGCAAACAGATGAAATTAAACTTAGATCTGTGAGAGTAAACAGAAGGAAACAGACATACAAACTCCTTCCCAACAATCTTCTCCATTCCTTAACCACAGAATAGCATGGAAAACTGAAAGCAAGAGCTTGGAATTCATTTGTCCTCATTCATTCACCCATATGTCTCTACGAATAACACACACACACACACATACACACACACACACACACACACACACACACACACACACACACACACACACACAGGAGTCTCCTCTAGCCACGGGTCAACAGAAGTCTGGGGTCAAGTGGCAAATGTTTATGTGAGCTTTCCTTCCAGGGATGGCTGGGTCCCCACGAGCGTCTTCTTCACCAGGAACTTGTACCTTGCCTGGGGCTAAGTAGGGGCCGTTGTTAGTTCTTTTTTATCCTCCAATTCCTCACTCAGAACCTGCACCGTCTTACCGTCTCTGTGTCTTTTTCTTTTTTCTCTCTCTTCTTTTCCGCTGTGTGTTCCGTTTAAAAATATTGCTAATAAGTTTATGAAAAAACAGTAGAAATATTTCAACACTACAAGTGTTACTAAAGCTCTGAGCACAAGTAACAAACGTGAGAGATTAAGACATCAGTATATCAAGGAACAATCACTCCAGACAGGTTCAATTCCTATCAGGGAGTCATTATGGTGTCCCAGTACTCTGTGTGGTGCTGAATCTCCTTGATCGGCAGCCTCTGTGTTGAGTCTTCCTAGATTGTGGCCTATGTGGTGTTGAACCTCCCTGACCAGAACGTTTCGTGTCACCAGGAATCACACTGATCCTGGCGCAGTTGTGTAGCCTCATCCACCCGCCACTCTCTCCCTGATCTGGAAGTTGTGACGTCCAAAAAATTTCTAGGATCTTAGACAAACTATTCAGGCAATGAGTCGGTGCATGTGGGACCTCAAGCATCAGCTCTCCTCAGCCGTGCTTGCGTTACTTTGCGAACAACAACAACAACAACAACAACAACAACTCCCTCTGTTCACTATCTTGAAGTTTATGAATCAGAGGAAATCCCTGAAGAGACATCAACCTTCAATTATTTGCTTTCGTAAGTTTGATAACGAACCAAATCAACGAAACAGTAAAAAGATATGAAAAGAATTTCCAAAATTTTATATTTCCTCGCAACGTTTGAATTTGTTTTCATCTGTGAGAAATGCCGACAAAAATCATCAAGCAGAAATAGTGTAAAAGAAATTGCGATCTGTATCCTGGTTCTGACTTTTATATTTCATTCAGTACGTAAGAATATTCGAAGCTGACAACATCAGAAGAAATTCGCTCCTCTGAAGCGAATGAAACGAAGTCATCAAGAGAGATGGTATCTGTGACGTGTTCAACGTAGATCTGTTCCTTGTCGATGAACATTTCCTCTGTTCACATTTATTGTGACCCACAGTGACTGTTGAGGCAGTCGTTGATGAACAGCTTTCATGCTACGTTATGTGTGCGTGTGTTTCGGTTTATATATACATATATATATATATATATATATATATATATATATATATATATATATATATATATATATATATATATATATATATATGGAATAGCTTTAGGCTTTTATAGGTGAAGCCTTTGCCTACCACGATGGCACTCACCACATCCGAAGAAGTTATTCATTTCCCTGCTTCTGATTGCAGCGCAGCCTTGAAGTTGCAAAAGCCTTATACCGGGAGTCATGACGTCATATAGTGTATGATATATAAAGTAAGAGGAACGGGAGAACTTGCAGAGGAGTCATGTGAAGAGCTGTGGACCTGGACCTCCAGAGCCGGGCAGGAGCAATGCTCCCGGGTCTCAGCTCTCTCGGTCGACCTTAATTGCAATCATGGTGTCCAGACAATCAAGGGATAAGGCAAACTTTTATACTGCTGATTGTGCTGTCCTGACGACTCAGGAGTAGCAGGGAGGGCGGCCTGTTGAGGAAGAGTGGAGAAGTGAGGGATGAAAAAGCCACAGAGAAGAAAATTAAAGATAATAAAGGTAAAAATTGATAAGATGAAGGGAAAAAATAGAGTAAATTTAAAACGGAAAGCAGAAGTGGAGGGAAAACTGAAATAGGAGAAAAGGTATGAAAAAGATGAATCGCTATGAATACAGATATACGTAATAGGCATATGTGAGAATGACGAGGATACCGTAAGGAAATAGGAGGGAAAGAGAGAGATAGAGAAAGATTCAGGATAAAAATGATAAAGAAAGGGAATAGTTACCGAAGGAACATTTACCGAAGAAGGTCAGACAGTTCGGGCGACAGTAGAGTAAAAGAAGCATTTAAACCAGGAGGCGGCATCATCCGCCACTATCATGGGAAGGTGTGGGTGAGTCGGCCGGGCTGTGGCTCACTGTGCTTGAGATTCACCGGGAAGATGGATGAGGCAGGAGAGAGTCAGGTAGGGAGGGATCCAGCAGGGGAAGGGGTGTGGAGACAACCAGTTGGAAGAGGGGTGAGGACCAGCGGCAGGAAGGACGGGGAGGGATCAACGTGAGGAAGGGTGGGTGAGGGGACCAGCTGAAGGAGGTATGGGAGGGGACCAGTTAGAGGAGGGATGGGGAGAGAACCAACAAGGGAAGGGGTGTAGAGGGGACCATCAGAAGGGGTAGAGCAGCTGGAGGAAGGGTGCGCAGGACGCCGGCAGGAGGAGGGGAGGTGGGGAGGTAGCCATGTGTGAGGCAACGGACGCCTCATCCCCGTGAGCCGGGGAACATATCTTTTACAGACTGTCTCTGGCTGGTAACTGCACCCCAGTTCATCACAACATTTACGGAATCCCTATATTGCCCAGGCTTCTGCTGCCATGATCAGTTTATGTATCTTGTTTATGATGAATGCTAAGTAAGCAAAAATTAAGTAAACTTTCATCGTTAAACTAACAAAATGAAGTTTTCGTGGCACCATTTGTGAAGGTCTAGACAGAAAATCAGTCTACAAGAAACAAAACTAGAGTTTGAAATATCAGGCGGCGATATGTGATGCAAGGTTTAGTTAGGTTGTCCCAGAGCAGTGGACATCCACTCTGCGTTAGGGTACGCGCCTAGTGGGTAATCGACCCTCAGAGTTTAGCTAACCAAAAGAGTTGGGTTGCGGGGGTTAGAAACTCGTTCCAATAGAACGTGTCTTGTAGATAATGTTTCTCAAGTAAGTCTTTATAAGGCTAGAAGTCATCATCCATCAAGCGACCGTCAGCCAGGCTCAGTGCAGTGTGACCCTGGGGTACTGACGAGGTCGCCTCGGTGTGGTGCCACACATAAAGGTGTACAGCAGAGCCCTTCCTCACCCTCGTATCCTGATGCAGGAGAACCTTAAAAATCCCAAAGCCAATTTGTAGCGAAGGGAGTGCGGTGGTGACGTTGACGGATCGCCCCCACCCACATGCCTCGAGCTGGTATAAAGAATCTCTGGAAGAGGGTTACTTGTATGGATGGCCGCAACACATGCAGTCTCCCGTACTAAGGCAACCTTGGATGACTGAACCGCTGCAGCTGCAGACTGGGGGTACGCAGGTGAGTCCTTGTTGTCACCCTTACCATTCCCAGGAAGGTAATCATACCTGTTAACGGAACCTGCAGCACAAGGAGTTTCTATCACATCTTTTGTGGCATGTGTACGTTACGACTCTGTACTGGATCAGTTCGATCCTAGGCAAATGTTGCGACGAAACTCGTTTCTCTCCCTGTGATTCGAGTTGGTAATGTTAGCAACATCTTTTTCTTGGTTCTTCATGTTTCATGAAACTGAGAATGCCACGTCGATGAAGAAACAGGAGAGGTTGTCACACTTTCTTTGACAAAGGAACACCTCACCTCATGAATAACGTACTTGCACTGGACTTGGGCCGAGATGAAATCTGAATGTGAGTCATGGGAAAGAGAGTTTGATGAGGACCAGTATAACTCGGGACTGGAAGAAAAGACAGTCGTAGATAAAGAGGTGACTTGTGCTTCCATCGGAACAGAAATGATTAAACAACGAGCTGGAAGAAGAGATAGTCTTTGATGAGGAGGATTTATACGCTTCCTTTCCTTCGACACGAACCTCAGCTGTACTCTCAAGATTTGAAACGAATGGGAGACATGACACTGAAATGCAAAGGAAAATGAAAACCATAAGGATATGATTCAGAACCGAGACATTTCATGATGAGGACCTGATGAAGGTGATGACAAGAGCTGCTCGGAAAGTGCAACAGCAATCGTGATGCTGGTGTTGCAAAGTGTATCCCGAGGGAAATACAGAGAAGTAGGTGGATGACAGGGATACAGGGAACCCTAGGGTATACAGCTATACAGGGAGGCCTCAGGCTGTAATTCTTTTTTTTTTTTTTTTTCGTCCAGGGATACAAGTGAACCTCAGACTGTACGGTGAGCCAAAGGCTGTTGATAATAGTAATGACACTCTCATGGATTTACGAAGCCACATGATACTAAGTGGAGGGCAGGATCTAGAGATGATGAGAGAAAAATTCTTATAATCGAAAAAAGTAAAGATCATCGCTTCTGTGTCAGAAAGAAGATGAAGAAACAGGCAAGAAAGAGTGCAATGCCTGTCCACAAAGAACGGGAATGGACGACACGAGGATGTCAGAGACGCTGACAAATTTCCTGTTGAAGATCACTGAAGCGGACACGGCCATGGAGAGCTCCGAGATTAGATTCAGTGATCAGACACGTAAGTTGGTGGAAGGACCGCCGGGGGATGGATGCCAGGGCTCTGGGGGATTTAAGGCAGCAAAACAATGGAAAGAAAGAGAGATAAATTGTCGTCGTCTGAGGCCCGACCAACTCGAAGACAAAGATGGAGGAGGAATAGATGGAAGGAAGAAAAGATAACGATGATATATCAAGAGAAACAAGGGAAGAAAAAAGAGTGCGGTGGCCTTCACTGAACCGATGAGAGAGATGGAAGAGTGGGAGAAGGAGGGAGAAGAATGAGAAGAAGAGGTGGAGGAGGAGAACGTATTTCTGAAGTTTGTAGATTTACAGATAGAAGTAAATACAAGGCGAAGAGCTACTTTGTCATCACTATTGCGACGCTAGTGGATGATAGTGGTCAGGTGAGTCTGGTAGTATAGTGAGTGGTCAGGTGAGTCTGGTAGTATAGTGAGTGGTCAGGTGAGTCTGGTAGTATAGTGAGTGGTCAGGTGAGTCTGGTCATAGTGAGTGGTCAGGTGAGTCTGGTAGTATAGTGAGTGGTCAGGTGAGTCTGGTAGTATAGTGAGTGGTCAGGTGAGTCTGGTAGTATAGTGAGTGGTCAGGTGAGTCTGGTAGCATAGTGAGTGGTCAGGTGAGTCTGGTAGTGTATTGAAGAAAATGCATGACAGTAGGCAAGAGTGCCAAGACGCAAGACCAACAGGGTACCAGCTAAGGGCACTAGTAACATCTAGTACATCTTGTTAGCCAATCAGAGGACCGCAGTCTTGTCGACATTCAGCCAATCAAATAACGGCACTCATGTACATAGACAATGAACAAATTTCGTGACCCTTTGACAGTAAAATCCTCAGTGCGATATCAAATGTCCAGGACGCACCGTTTGTAAATGGCTGTCACAGTTTAAATTTCCGGAACGCAACAACATTAAATGTCATCATCTGTCTCAGTCCTTTTAAAAAGTCTTGGTAACCCAAACGTAATACAGTCCTACCTCAGACTTTTGACCGTACTTAGACTGTGAGTCCTCACCCCCATCTATCTAGCCATCTTCGGAAGGATTCATACACAACATCCTGGTCTCCTACATTACCATACACTCACAATACAATCAAAACATCCATGTATTACTTGCATATATCATCATCATCTAAGACGACGATTCCTCCAGATACAGTGACGCAAATAACTCATTCAATGCTCTCACCAGGCCAAGATTCCCTGGCAGTAATTCTCTTGATCTTCACTCATACCCTGCTCATGTATGCACAAACGGGTATGCAGAGCAGTGCTTACAGACTGCTGCATTCATGCACAAGCTTCCATGTAAGAGACATATATTTATATCATCGTGTACACAGACTTATGTGTGTGTTTGCTTATCATGTGGCATAAATGGACTGTGTGTGAGAGGCTAACTATGCATGTCGTCTTTCCTGATACTTCAGGAGCCGCACAGCTCAGTGTCATCAGATGATTGAGTCAGCAACGGGTAGAGTCAGCAGCAGAGGCAGGGTCAGCAGAAGGAGGCAGAGTCAGCGGGGGTAGCAAGCAGGATATCGTGTTATGAAAGGCGTTCTGCTTCCTCTCTCTCTCTCTCTCTCTCTCTCTCTCTCTCTCTCTCTCTCTCTCTCTCTCTCTCTCTCTCTCTCTCTCTCTCTCTCTCTCTCTCTCTCTCTCTCTCTCTCTCTCTCTCTCTCTCTCTCTACCAGAGAAGTATGTTTTCATGGAAATTATTCACTGATTATCAGCATGTATCATATTGCGTTCCTGCTTTTAAATAATAGTTCATTTATTCCAGCCGCTGCACATTTTGTAAAATCTTTTCTGACTGCATAGGATAATTTCCTTACCATATTATGTATCTCATTATCCTGAGCAGTACATGTATTCCGTAGCCAACCTCCGGCTTGCGTCGACTGTGGTAATGAATATATCATGATGGCGTACCGACCATTCCATCTGTTGACTGCTAGCGTGAGTTCATCAGGCACAGGCGTGCATGACGCGGATCAGGGACGTAAGCTGCCTTAATGATAGCCTCTGGCAGCTACATCTATTGTGGCAGGGAGAGAAGCCTTCATTATTATACCCGCCGCTACTCCGACATCGTTCATTACCCCTGGCATTAATGTACAGGTGAAATTATACATATATATGTATACGAACATGTATGTTATTTTTGTCTCTCGCGGTGATCAAGAAAAACGTTCATGTTCAAAACATATCAAGGGAAACACTGTCATCGGATACCTGTTCCATGGAAACACTATGAGCAGAAATCCTGACAAGTCTGGCTATCCATCACCATAGATCACTGTGTTCCTAGATGGGAAGGCCAGGAGGATGCAAGACCTGAAAGAGGAGGTGATGATGCAAGACTTGAGGGAGGAGGTGATGATGCAAGACCATAACTTTCTGTCCTAATATGAAAAACTAGCTTGGTGTTGCTAACTAGCTTGGTCTTGCTCGCCATCATTGTGCTTTGGACAACACTAAACCTCTTACGAGTGAGATAACCACTCATCATGACCAGGATCAGGTACGTCGCTTGAAATCATCATCAACATCAATAAAAGAAATGATAAAACTACGACTATTTCGTAAAGTACCGGGGTGAACGAGGCCCTGGTGTTGATATGTGAGATGGGCGAGCAAGGGGACGTGGGCAGCGAGGCGGTAAATATATTGAAGGGGAATAATGCGTTCATTGTCAAGTAGATGGGAAGGATGGAGAACAGGAGACCTGACAGTTCACGACGAGGTTATCTCCTGAAGGAAAGTACATAGAAAGGACAATAACAGGAGACCTGGCGAGGTCCATGAAGTTATCTAGCGGCTCGACCTAAATTTGTGGTAGAAACAGGATAGTTAATCAGAGGGGAGGAGAATGTGTGTGGTGGGGGACGAGGGAGACGAAGAGAGAGAGGGAAGGTGATAAATAATGGCCTCCCCAGCAATGAATTTCCAAGGATTCTCCCCACTAACGATTTGTGGGACCATAACTGAGGAGAGAAGGGAGGATAGAGGTGTAATTCAAGTGCCTTGAGAAGAAAAGAATTATAAAAGAGATAAAGATTTTCGTTTGGCAGAACATACTGCCCTCCTCACCAGTGCTACCTATGTTACATGATCTGTTGCCAGACTTGTATACTGTATCCTTCAGCTCCTACATACCTTGTCCCTCCACTCTCATCCTTGACACAGTCCCTCTCGTCCTCTGCTTCATTAAATCTTCTTGTTTCGTAAGAATCATAAGATGTCAATAGATGCTGCTTTCCCTGAGGTGAACCATCTGTCGGCTGCTTTACTTGCACCTTTACTATCAGTCCTCTCCAGGTGACGAGCCTTATGCCATCAGCCCTCTCCGGGGGATGAGCATAGTATCATCAGCCCTCTCTGCGGCTAAGGTTAAGCCCGTTTTCCCTAAAAACGATGACCAGCCTAATCCCATTTCTATAATCAGTCCCCGGCCATATTTCTCCCGGTAGCGACCATTGCTCATCCCGAGGCCGGCGGACCAGCCGATAACAGCCGCCTATGGTCATTACGGGGCCATTGTGTGAGGTTCCTGGTGATGGAGTACCTCGTCAGAGGTAAACACATCCCACCCCCCAACAGCTCCACCCCCCCCCCCCCCACCCCACCTCACCTGGTGCGCTGGTGTAAGCAAAGCGACGTGTGGGTGGAGTTGTTTGAGCAGGAGAGGTGGTGGTTAGGGTAAGGTGGATGGGGAAGGTGAATAAGCAGTAAAATCCCCCCTCCCGCTCCTCTCACACACACACACACACACACACACACACACACACACACACACACACACACACATAAAACCTTCTCGTTCCAAAATCTCAATTCTTATTGTCTGTGACAAAGGCTCCAGTCACGGCCAGTGGTCCTCCTTGAGGCAAAGGTTGGGATAAAAGGAAAAAAGGAAAAGCAAAGGAAGAACGAAAGAAAACTGGAATAGAAAAGTGAGATGAATGATGATGGTTCTCAAGGACCTGTCATATAAAGATTTGGAAAGGAGAAGATGGGAAAATAATTTGCAAAGACAAGTGAGAGAAAAAATGTATGTAATGTAAGTAATGAAGAAAGTGCAAGTCTAGCCCGGCCACATAAGTTTAGTGAAGTAAAATAAAAGATCATGAATCTTAATGAAAAAATACAACTTTTGAACCTTTATTTTTCCTGAGGTTTGTATGTCCTAACAGAGAGGTTCAGTAGCTACTGTTCAGTCAGCCACCTGATGGAGCCCCAAGCCAGTCAAGCAACTCCGTCAGTCCCTTTCACGTCCTCAGTCAACTTCAGTCAACGAAAACTCAATCACTTGATCAGGTGGTGCAGCCGAGTGCCTGAGTATAGGCAAACGGAAGTCTGCTCAGTCATGGACGTGGGTTGTGTCCGGAAATACTGGGTTTTATTACCACAAAAGATGGATGTGGAAAGAAACTAATTTCAATGCTTCCCAGTGTCAACAATCTTATTCTTTTCTTATATATCAAAATCCACAAAACGGGGAGTAACTCTCTCTCTCTCTCTCTCTCTCTCTCTCTCTCTCTCTCTCTCTCTCTCTCTCTCTCTCTCTCTCTCTCTCTCTCTCTCTCTCTCTCTCTCTCTCTCTCTCTCTCTCTCTCTCTCGTGCTGCGTCAGGATCACCCACGAGAGATAAGGTCCTCCCCCACCTGCCAGTTACCATACCGCTGACTCTGACTTCTTGCAGAACACCACATTACCCCCCCAATCACAGGCCCCCACGATCCCCTCAACCAACAATTACTAAAATCTTAAAAAAAAATGTCGTAGAATGAAATGTTGGAGTAGAGAGAAGGAAGTGAGAAACGAAAGTACACACTCCTCGTTGTTCTGTGTGTGTGTGTGTGTGTGTGTGTACTAGTGTGAGTGTGTTTGTTTGTGTGTGTGATATATTTTGGCACAAACATGCACACATGCACAACTGTATTCAGGTACAGTCACACACACACACACACACACACACACACACACACACACCCGTATTCAAGACACACCAGACATCAGTGGAAGAACTTGCAACACACCGCCAGAGTGGAGGGAGAGGGGAAGCTCCGAGTGTGTAGTGAGCAGTGATGCTTTGGTGTGATGCTGCACCATCCCCGGACCATCATCTCTCACCGGTGATGGACGGCCGGGCTTGTGTCACACGGAGAAATGGTAGCCGCTGGCTTTACCACTGGCGCTCCACCATTTTGGCAGATTGTGGGGATCCCGGGACCCCATTTTTCTTCAGTGTTACTGAGAATTCCAGGATTATTTTGGGGGGGTTCTATGTCGAGCTTCTCCTGTGTAAAGTTTAACTACACACACACACATACACACACACACACACACACACACACACACACACACACGTTCTCTTCACAACACAGGCGCATGTTTTCTAGTGTGTTCATTACTGTGATCTGTTGTGAGTGGGTACCGGATACTTTTGATCATTTTGTTGAAAAACAATTGAATTTTAAATGTTTTGTCCTGCATGACAACATGTCAGCTGGAGCAGCCTCCTCATACTGTGACCACCATTCTGCATGACTACCTTAACCTCTTCATGCCTCATACAAATCGTTTCTTCATCAAGTTCACAGAAAAAAGCAAACCATTACTCATGATAGGAAGTGTACACTGGCAGGGTTAGTGGACGGATTGCTACAATTACTGTATCAGGTATAATGTGCTAGTTGTAAGATCCTGTGTTTACCATCACCTCTTGGAATCCTATGGTTTTACTCACCACTGGTGTTGGACCTTAGTGTCCTCTTGTGCTCTCTCTCTCTCTCTCTCTCTCTCTCTCTCTCTCTCTCTCTCTCTCTCTCTCTCTCTCTCTCTCTCTCTCTCTCTCTCTCTCTCTTAGCCCTGGGGGCTACTCTCCCTATCAGCAGATGCTCCTCATCTTACCCTCATACATAATTCCTGGCATCAAAGACTCGTTCGATCTTCACCTCTTTCGTTCAGTCTTCGCCTCGTGCTTTCGGATCTCGGCCAGCGGGAGGGATGGAGGAGGGAGAAAGGGAAGGAGGGAGGGAAGGACGGAGGGTATACAAGAGGATCCTCCATCACAGTAGGCACGTTGAACCCCCCCCCCCCCCCTCCTCCCCGGTCTGCTGCGTCTTGGGCAAAAATCCTGTCAACACTTCAAGTCTGCTGAGGCGACCATCGCCTCCTGCAGGATATTAAGATGTTACCGCCGGAGTGTTGTGTTTTTGTACGGTCGAGTGCAGCCGCGGGAGAGACACCTCTCTCTCTCTCTCTCTCTCTCTCTCTCTCTCTCTCTCTCTCTCTCTCTCTCTCTCTCTCTCTCTCTCTCTCCTGCGATGCTGATACGTTTCCTCTGTAATTTCCGGTAACCTCATAATGTTACCTTTTTTGATGGTCAAACATATTTGAATACACAATCATCTGCCGGAGATTAAAACGTCGCGTCCAGCCTCCTGCTGCTGGTAGGTGTTTAAGCTTCACACTAAACATTGCTGACCTTTCTATATATAAACACGAGGCCAAGTGAGAAAACGGAAAAAACAATCTTAACTCCTCTGTACTAGTGTTTGGATTTGTATGTGTCTGTGTGTGTGTGTGTGTGTGTGTGTGTGTGTGTGTGTGTGTGTACACTACCACCAGAAAAATAGAACAACACGCAACTATGAATCCCGTGAACGCTGCAGGTATCAATAACAGAACAAAATGTCCAAACGTGAACACACTCAAGTGTTCTCTCATCTTGGAAAACACTGTTCTCCAACATTAGAGAAATGCTCCCTGAGGTTAGAGGATAAGGAAGGACATGAAGCACAGCACTAGTTATAAGAGGTGATTCGTCGGCCATGGAGAGCAGTGCTGGTGTCACCTGTCGAAGTCTTGGCTTGAGTGAGGTGAGAATCGTCTGTATGTTACTGACAATGGGAAGACTACTGAAATGTACTGACCACATATGTACGGTGAGCACTATGTGAGGTGTGAGGATCATCTTGAATATTGTAAGCTGTTCATTTTCTTAAATTGCTGGTTATAATCAGACTTTGGTGGCCTTGATATTAGAACCCTGGCACTCAATTAGGCCTAGAGCCCATACCACCAACCACCCATCACTAGTAATGATAGTTATGGTCTCTGGTGACTACAGAGATTCGAAAGACGAGCAGTTTGGTGATAAGTCTGTGCCAAATTGTTCATTCCCAGTTGTGTACACATAAATCTTTATCATGAACCGTTGAATCACAACAGTACTACTGATCTGTTTGTAACCATGACAACAGCGTTTGGCCGTTTAAACGGGCAGTACTACCTGAGGTTGGCCAAGATGCTCTGTTTTTTTAGTTTATGGTTCAAGCTGACATCTTGGATTGAATGACTGCCTTCCTCACAGGCGGCTCACAACAGCTGCTGGGGAATGTGAGCCGCCTGGCTGCCAGAGACAGATGGTGACGGCAAGACTCAAGTACACGTCAGGGGAAGGCGGAGTGGCCAGAGAAATGCGAGGAGGAGGAGGAACAGAAGGAGGCGGAGAGGGAAGGAAAGAAATGGGAGGAGGAGGAGGAGGAATTGGAATAAAAACAAAGAGAAAGAGTACGAAGAGAAATAACAGAACTAGGAGGAGGAAGAGGAGGAGGAGGAGGAGGTGATGATCAAAAAGCAGCGAAAGCATAAGCTGCAGAACGAGTAGTGCTCAGAGGTCGTCCCAGGCTCGTACCCTCATGGTCGAGGAGTTCAAGCCAAGACGTTCCCTGACGCATGTAAGGCGACGGCTGAGTGGCCCTCAGCACTCGTACCATCATCCACTTTCTTCTGACTTACAAGAAGAGAATCTAGTTTTTCTCAGCTCAATTTTCACATCTCCCCATGGCTCGGATATATTGCTCTTCATTAAATTCTACAACAACTTTTCCTTTTATGGCTTAGTTCTCTTCTCATTTGACTGTTGACGAATGACCCCTGTAGATATACTTCATCATGCACGTTGTACTTGATTAATGCACCACTGTGTCGTCCTTTCTATGGTGTAAATCTTGAGATGGTAACTCATTCTTCTGCTGTACGACAAGGAGAGAACGAGGAAGGGATGAATGGTGGATCTGGTTCAAATGACAGAGCAACATAGAGAGTGAACTGAAGCAGTGCGAAGCGCTTATGAATGTCCGAGTTTCACTATGACACACTGGGTACGGACTGAGGACGTGTGTGTGTGTGTGTGTGTGTGTGTGTTGCACTTTCCTGATCCATCACAGGACACTGGGGATAGAGTAATGATAAAGGATAAACAGTTACATGCAGTCTCGTCAGGTTCCTCGTTATGCGTCATCAGTGGGAGGACCTGTGGGGTTAAGTCCCTCGTTGTGCCTCGCGAGGGGGAGGAACTAGAGGGGTGAGTCCCTCGTTCTGCGACATTTTACCCTCATTCCCCCTGGCGGAGGCTGGCAGTTCTCACCGTCCAGGTAGACGCTGGGGAAATCATAACAGTCTGTGTTCGCTCGCCTACGTCCTTATGGAGATGAGAACAGCGTCTTTTATCATGTAAATTTCGCACGTGGACGAGTTACTTGAATAGGAAGCAATTCTTTTTTATTGTCGTGCTTGGCTCACGGTAGGGCAAGGCCGAGGTAGTGCTTGGTTGGTCCTTAGAAAGCAACGTATGACTGATGCTTGCTGCAACACACACACACACACACACACACACACACACACACACCTTCCTTCCCTCACCTGTAATATAACGATGCTTCTCGCGATGCAGAGTCACATCTACTGAATAATTCACTTGAAACGAAATGATTTCTAACTTAATCATCATTTAGGGAAAATCATTTATGGCACCGGGGAACTAGCGAGTTACCTGAAAAGTTCATTGCAGTTATGTTGATCAATTAAACTGCTCAGTGCATGAATGGAACGCGCAAATCTCCGATATTTTTTTTTCCATTCAGAATCTCTTATTCCTTCCCTGAATTCAGTGCTTCATTAGAGACGCAGAAGTTGAGGCTGTCTGCTGCCTGTGCAACGTCTTAACCTTTGTAAGAAATCTAAAGATCCCGAGAGAGAAATACAAATGAGTTTTTCACACACAATACAGCTAGAAAGAGCAACGTCAGAGGATATCTTGCGATGAAAAATATGTGTGTGTGTGTGTGTGTGTGTGTGTGTGTGTGTGTGTGTGTGTGTGTGTTACTCTTCTGTCTCATCTCGTCTATACATCAGACATACTTTCGCCACCTTTATTTTCTATCCACTGGGTACCAGCAGGATAGAGAGAGGAGGAGATGAACGTGGAATGAACAGAAGGATTATGATAATGAAATAAAGGAGAGAGAGACAGAGAGAGAGAGAGAGAGAGAGAGAGAGAGAGAGAGAGAGAGAGAGAGAGAGAGAGAGAGAGAGGAGTATCAGATTGCTAAAAAAAAAAAAAATAGCGAGATAAGAGCACATGTAAACGGAAATAAAGAAACGTAAAGTGTAAAGGGAAGTAGAAGAAATCCTGATAAATGAATCAGATAAGACGCCAGGCAAGATATACTCGTAATGGCCAAATAAAGAAAAGAGACATTTCTTAACAGGAGCGAGTGTAAACAGTTTCAGAAAAAGAAGAATATACAGAGTGATAAGAATGATTAGAGTGAGTAAGGGAGGAAGAAAAGACATAGAAAAAGTGTGTAAATGCTTACGAATGTAGAAAATGAATTAGGAATGTAAAAAAGAAATAGCAGTGTTATTTCAAGGAGAAACAGATATTTCCACTTTAGTGCAGGAAATGAGATATAATATAAAATGAATGTAATAAAGCAAGCGAGAGTCACTGTCAAAATAAAATAGTTAAACTGAAGCAGAAAACAAAGGAATGTACATGCAAGGAGAGTTATGCAAACTGGATCAGTCTTCATAAAACGTCCACCAAATGACAAAATGTAGTTATGATTAAAGCATTACCACGATATGGCTTTGTCCTGCAGTACGTGTTAGCTCGCTCGCTCTCTCTCTCTCTCTCTCTCTCTCTCTCTCTCTCTCTCTCTCTCTCTCTCTCTCTCTCTCTCTCTCTCTCTCTCTCTCTCTCTCTCTCTCTCTCTCTCTTTCACATGTACTCATGAATCTATCATGTGTCCTTTTATTTCTCTGGGTTTGTACCTTTGCCTCTCTCTTTCTCTTTTCTATTTTAACTTATAGATATTTAACACATGGATTTGAAAAAAGATATTCTGAATATGACACGACTTTAGTACCTGTCGGACAGAAACGTAAAAATTCTGAAAAATCGCAATATAAGGTCACGAAGTTGACCTTTGAACTGACATTCACACTGTACGTCCAAAACATTTGGTCTAACAAGTGAACTGAAAATTAGAATAATTCCAAATTCACATTAAAAAAGTCAATCTACAGCATATGAGTTCCGAATACCAAAGGTGTTTGCATTTACTGGTGATATCGACATGATTTCGAATATTTCTGTGATTGCTTCGAAAAAAGGGGAAGTGATTTAGTCTCACATATTTGTTGGAGGCTGATGTTAATTAAGCAGGATGGCGAGAGTGTACGGCCGGCTGCACGATGGGGTGTTGAAAAGCTTTGCTATATCTGTGTGTGTGTGTGTGTGTGTGAGAGAGAGAGAGAGAGAGAGAGAGAGAGAGAGAGAGAGAGAGAGAGAGAGAGAGAGAGAGAGAGAGAGAGAGAGAGAGAGAGAGAGAGAGAGAGAGAGAGAGAGAGAGACGTGAGCATGAATCCACATGTCTCGATGTCTTGGTATGTGCGAGTGCTCGTTTTCGTGCGTCTTTATGTGTCTATATACATATAGGTTTAGGTGTATGTACGTATGTGAGTAAGTGTGAGCATTCTTATGTACGTACGAGTGTGTATGTTTGCATGTTTCACCGCCATAGTGAAAGGAATGTGACCTGACATTACCTGGTGACCACCAGTAGGCATACAGGTGGTCTGGCATTCCACACCACACTACTCCACAGCCAGTAGGTCCGCCTCACTCTCCTTGCTTCCTCCCACTCACTGCTTCACTGTACCTCGCTCAGTGCTTCACTGTACCCCTCCCCAGGTGTGTGTTTACTTGTTTATGGATATGTGTTTATAGCACATCGCTTCTTAATCTTCAGTATCAGTACTGCCGACGATATATACCATTAATGTCCGAAAAAGAAATTCAAGAAAATCGATGGTCCAGGTATTTAGGATTTATCAGTGGGCCAAACGATTTCCGAAAACCGTTCCCTGCAGGGCCGTCCTGATAGCGGACTTAACGGAGCGTTTTATAAGGGATGTGATGCGGCGGCCAGTGTTCCACGGACCCGAAAGTCCAAAGGGAGTTTAAGCCTGGAACTTTGGGTTAAATCCTAGTGTGCGCCGCGCCAACCCCCTTATCGTGTTTGGCCAGGACACAGCTGGGGGCCGTCTCCCAGTGATGCCGCAGCCGCCGCTCCCTCTCTTCCATCGATATATTTTTTTCTCTCACCAATTGTAGGTCTAACTGATGGATCTGTGTGGCTACAGAGGACTTTGTGTGGGTGGACAGTTAGGGGTAGCTATCACAGAGACGGGGGAGGAAGAGAGAGAGAGAGAGAGAGAGAGAGAGAGAGAGAGAGAGAGAGAGAGAGAGAGAGAGAGAGAGGGGGGGGGGGGGAAGGAGGAAGGGAGGGAGGGAGGGAGAAATTGACAGATGGAGAGAAAGTGACACGCAAGGGAGGGAGAAAAGGAAATAGTGAGGGAGAGAAAGTGAGAAGGAGAAAGAGGAACATAGTCAAAACTCATATGTGACGTCCGTACACCAACAGAAGCGTGAACAGTACACTGCCACATTACCATTTTCTAAGTGGTTGTATCGTTTCAGTGTAGCCTTAGAGTGTGCTAGGGAAGCTAGAATGCATCACAGGACACTAATGTGTGTTGGAAGGTGCGAAGATGGATTGAAAAAAGCTGGAGATCTGGACAACAGGGTGCGTTAGAAGGTGCGAAGATGTATTTTAGGACACTAGGGTGTGTTACGGGTGTATAGTGTGTTGGGGCTAGACTATGATAGAGGATACTCGTGTGTTACAGAACTTTAAGGTGTGGTGAGGAGAGCTAAGACGCACTGGAGAGTCATGGTTGTGTTAAAGGACCGTAAGGTGTGTTAAAAGAAGCGGAGCCATACCTAAGAATATTCAGAGTGTGTTGACGGACGATAGAATATCCTGAGTAACGTTTGGGTGCGTTGGAGGAAAGTAGATTGTGCTAAAGCGAATCCGTATTATCTTAAAGGTAATTAAAGTCTGTGTCTTTCGATAAAGCAGAGCATTAACAGAAATATGTGTATTGGAGCGGTTCAATCGGCCACACACACACATACAGACTTGACCAGACACATCCTACCATAAGACAGAAGTTGATGTCTGGGCTCTACAAGACTGCCACACCTTCATTAAATTCAAGATTCGTTTTAGATAAAAGTCACTTCAATTTAGTTTTATATTCTTATCATATGAATTCTAGTTTATAGATTTTACCTTTGGCTGAAAAGGGGTCTGCATGGCCAACACTGGAGAAAAACGTTTGTATTTTTCACTCTGTCTCTCTTGGTACAAAAACAGACACAAAAATATGAATATCTATGAAGATATATCTACACGCGCAGCTACATATACAGGACTGTGGTGTCAAAGGATGGACTGTGGTGTCATGGACGACTGTAGTGTCAGGAGGGAAAATGAGTATTATAAACAGATAGACAGACAGACATTCAGTTCGATAAATAGACGGACAGAGAGAAAGATAGACAGATATACAGTTAGGAAGGAGGAAGACAAGCATCAGATACAAACTAGATACGAGACTGATAACGTTGGTGTCGTCTTCCCACAGAGGCCTCAAGATTTTTCAGAGTTTCGATTGGCTTCCTGACTCAATCACTATTTTCTCTCCTCCTCCTTTGAGGAATTGATCCTGTAGGTGTCATCTGAGTTGAGTTCCACCACTCAGGTGTCCATCCTCATATAGGAGTTGAGTGCTACTGCTCACGGATCCTGTAACACAAGAACTGAGGGCCATCACTAAGGGATGCTACTCCACACAGGAGCTGAGCGCCAACACTCTGGTGTCACACCAGCCTCACACCAGCCTCGCTGAGTTACGCTCCCTAACAGGCGACCATCGACGTTTCATTGATCTCTGATGTTTCAGAAGGGGTTGTTCACCTGAACTACTCCGCAGATGCTGGTGCTAAGTGCCCTCTGGTTGGCTGACTGGTAGGGGCAGTCGCCCCACTGGTACAGACAGGTCGCTGCTCTCTTATGGACTTGAATATTTAAAAATCCGACACACACACACGCATACACACACACACACACACACACACACACACACACACACACACACACACACAAAGGGCAGGTGAACACTAGTGTGAAACCGTCTCCCGGGGACACACAAATAGTAACCGTTCACTGCTGCTTCGTAAAAGATTCATCTATGTGGATGTGATCCTCTCGTGATATTGGTTCAGATATTCTTGCTTTATTCGTAACAATATCAAAAAAGTCGTAAATTACAGTAAAGACAGTATCTCGCGTCGTAAGCTTTACAGTGAATGATGTTCCACAGGAAGTATTAAGTACACTTACGGCCTGTCAGAATCTCAGGTCGCTGGAGCTGTGACAAGGACCACCAGGGATGTGACAAATAACACTGTGGCCACGACAGGAGTTGGCCCTGCGCTCTCCCTCACCCTAAGCCCTGACCCTCCAAATGGCACCTTCCACCCACCCGTCTGTCTGTCAGCTATTCTGTCTACCACTCGTCTGTCTACCAGCTATTCTGTCTACCACCCGTCTGTCTATCAATTAATCTGTCTACCAATCGTCTGTGTACCACCCGTTTGTCCAGGCAATGCTCAGGAGGAGAGCTCCCCAGCCCGCCTCACACCTTCCACTAGATCTCCTCACCTTTACGCCAGCACTACACCCTCACTCACGCGCTCAATAGATCCTCAGCCAGTTCCTTTTTTTCTACGCTTCTGGATGTAGAGCAGAGAGACACGTCATACTGCTAGTATACCCTGACCATCATCTGATAGGATAACCTCAGAGTCGTGCCATCATGAAAGCAAAATCAGCGCAGCTGCCTTCCTTCAAGAACACCAGCAGTTCCAGCATATTCTTCAGCCATTATCCAGAACATTATCCTTAAAAAGGAATTGATTGTAGGCAACTGAAAATATATTATAATATCCGTATGTAAGTTATCATTTATGTACAGGTAAATGTGGAAAATATATCTTTTAATACGGGAGTTTCGCCATCGCCTACACGAGTCATAGAGCTCATACGGCAAGTTTCTCATAACCAATATTCATGGGAAAATAACAAGCTGGTACCTCACTCCATCGGAATACGATAAAGATACTCTGTATATTTTTATAATGTATCTTCTTGTGGTATCGGTGTATCATACAGGATTGGATCCTTCATTTTTACTGATATATTATACATTTCTCACCATTTATATTGTCATTTGGTTCTCAATCTTAAATCCCTCTAACGCTTGATTAGTGCATTTGAATAATGCATCTTGACTAAATGGAAACAGATGTATTCCGTGCACGTGAGGTCCTAAACATGATAAACTACACAGAAAAAAGGCAAATCTTGAACCCCGTACAGACCAGACGTTAAAAGGGAGGGAGGGTCCTGACATCACCAGACATCAGGAGGTTGGGCCTGATGTCACCAAACGTTGAGGGACAACAATTCCCAGCACGGGGTCTTATCAGGGATGGGCTGGGAACATTCCTGAGAGAGACCGTGACTGGAATCTTTCGTCTTCCAGTGTGAATAATGACCTGGAAACATTCCCCTGTGTGACCCAATGTGGCTAGCCAGCGAGAATCATGATCTAGGAAAATTCCCCAGTGTGACCCACTGTGGCCAGTCTTACACATGCTCCCCAACTCTACACTTTTGCTAATTATCAACCTCCATCAACAGGACACAAAGAGCAAGATATTAACATTACATCCTGTTGATATTTTCATGAAGCTTCCCACGCAATGCAGCGAGATCACTCCTTTATTCTGTTCAGTTTAGACAATAATATCTTCTTTTTTACCTCTTCTCTGCCTTTGCATTACAGGAGGGCATCTGCCTCTGGGGCATCACAACACTGCAGGGTCATTACGTCTGTCAAGAGTGTAAATTAACGTCTCCGGTGCCATTAGTGTCAACGAGAACCGTAACAAACATCTAAGTACGGAGGTTCAACCCCTCGAGTATGATAACAGTCAAGTGGATACGATACCATAACTTCTGGTGGGAATTATCTAATTCTTAAACTTTGTATCTTGGGTAAAGCTTAACGCTCCTTACGTACAGCAACTTCAGGACGATAGCGTATGTTATTAAGTACAGTAAAGTTTATCCATTTTATATAAGATTCTAGAGTCTTATGATGCTTGGGGTACGATGATTCTCAAGTCGTCCCACCCGAGGTATTAACTTTTTGTATTAATGGCTGCAGGCGTCACTCAGCTAAGTGCATTCCCTCGTTATGTCGGCCGTAGTTGGCTGGCTATTTTCTGCATTTTAGGCTGCAAATCGATCTAATGTTGCGCCAACGTACCCGGTTGATGGTTCACAATTATTTGAAGTGTCGAAGGAGAGTCATTCCCAGGAGAGGAGACACACGAGCAGTAGAAATGTTTGAGTATCAACAAAGACGTAAAGCCTGGAGTGGCTCTCTGCAGCTTCAGAATAAATATAACCTAGAATATCAATTCGATCGTAATTACTGTTTATTATCAGTTTCCTTTAACTGTATTCCATGCTTCAACTTTTTTCTTTTTCCTTCCCACTCCTCTCATCTTCGCCTCCGATCAAATTCTCTACAACTTTCGCAGATCCTCTCCCGTTCTTCCTCTTTCCATTATCGATCATATCATATGATTTACCCTCCATCGCTTGACCTCCCGCTCCCGCTCAGTAAGTCTTGCCTTATCGCTCCTCGTTCCAGGAAAATGTGCAGTGTATCACATTCCGGGCATAAGATGTCTGGAACTTGGATGGACCTTTTCGTACTGTAAGGTTGGCAATAAAACAACAAAGTATTGTGAAGTTAGTTCTTGGGGCTCTGTTTTTATACTCTGGAACACATCAACTTGCCACCTAGTCTACCACACTGTCTACCAAACGAAAACCTTCCTGAGAATAAGATTATTGCTTGAATGATAGGCGTCGTTTGTTGCTAGGGGCAGAGGTTTCCATGGAGGTTTGGTGTAACATGAGGTCTACGGACTGGAACCCGAGAGATAAATTGGCTCCTGGAACCGGCACCTTGAAATTAACCATCATTGTCTCCAAGATCGTCTCTGGGTGACGCTACGAAGGTCTGGATGATGAGAAGAAATTGGAGAGAGAGAGAGAGAGAGAGAGAGAGAGAGAGAGAGAGAGAGAGAGAGAGAGAGAGAGAGAGAGAGAGAGAGAGTCTAGTGGAAGTATGGTCCAGAAAAGCAAAGTCGGTGGAGGACGATCCTGGAAAGAAAGAAAATCTGTTCAAAGACTGATCTGGAAGGATCTGATTGCCCTATATAACGGGTCTAGAGGAGCGGATTTTCCTGGAAGAAGAAGAAGAAAACACAAACGTTTATTGGAATATGGGTCTGGAAAGTGTATATTCCGCTAGAATACGTATCTACAGAGACAGAGATATTGCAAATTGGGTTCAGCAAATGAGACAGGTTAATGGAGGATTATTCTTAGTATATAATGGAGTCTGTTCGATAATGAATGTCTGGGGCACTGTCTGTTGGCATATCCCCACAAGTGTTGGCTGTTGAATGACGATACATATATGACATGAATAATATGAATCACATACAGTGAAAAACACAGAACCTCTTCGAAGCTACTCTCTGGTATCAAATAACTAAAAAGAGAACAGTCAGCTGGAGGAAAAGTATTCTGGAAGAGTAGATAGACATTGGAAGAAAATCACTCTGGAAGAGTAGATGGCTTCTGGAAAGGAAGGGCTTTCAAAGAGTAGTTGACTGCTAGAAGGAATGACTGACGGAGCTGCTGGTTCGGGGAAGGAATCATTCTGGGCAATGTCTGCTGGAAAGTAGATCTCTGGAAAAGTAGTTGGCTACCGGGAGGAAATGGCTCTGGAAGATTGGCTGGCTGCTGGAAGGAAATAACTGAAAGAGTAGCTGGTTGTAAGGAGGAAATATTACGAAGGAGCTTCTCGTCTCTGAAAGGAAATGATTCTAAAAGAGGAGTTGACTGCTGGAAAGATATGACACTAGAAAAGTTATTAACTTCTGGAAAAATATAAGTCTGGAAAAGTGTGTAACTGCAAGAAGACAGGAATGTTGCAACATTGCCATAGAATAAAAGACAGAAAAGCAAAACATAAACTGACACACTTAGAAACGGGCAAACATTAAGACTTACTGTGGATAAAGCTATCTTTCCTAACTACTGGAGAGTCGTAAACTATGAGTTCATCTTCTTGTTATTTAAGCGCGTAGGTTGTCCCGTCATCACACAAAATAGCCCTATTTATTACCCATGTTACCATCATAAACATATTTAAAGTTAATTTACCTCACTAAACGAAGTAACGATTTATTCTAAAATGATGGACGATATTTTCTAATTATCTCTGGCCTGGTATAGAAAACGGATAATTTGTCATCGAAGCGGCAGCCATCCTGTAATGAGTATGGACCAGTTTGTGTGTGTGTGTGTGTGTGTGTGTGTGTGTGTGTGTGTGTGTGTGTGTGTGTGCCTCCCACATCAGTATTTCTCCTACGGAATACAAAAAGATATACGATGAAAAAGATAATAAACTAAAGAAGAATGAAGAGGATTCCACCATAGCATAAGCAGCAGAATACTTTAACTGGTAAGAGAAGTTCCTTATTGGAGGAACATCTCACTAAAACAGTCATATTAGACTACATCACTTTAGTCCCTCGTTTTTCCCCGGTAAAACTTGTAAAAATTGTAAAACTTGTAAAAATCATTCCATTGAATTTCTATGCTATTATCTATTATCATTTCTTCCCATTGGTCTCAAAAAGATCATTCAGTTTGCAAGTTTTGGTGAAAGTCGAAGGGAACTGGTCCACAATGAAACACGAAATGAATATTGAACACGTGGCATGTTTGATGAACGGATGAAGCCAGACATCTAACAGGACCTCCAACACAGCACAACACTCAGAGACAATCACCTCCTGGTGCTTATAGGACACAAGAGCCACTGGACCTTCCTCTTGAATTCAGGTTGTTGGTTGAGGAAGGAGTATTGGACCATGTATGATAGGATTTAGACCTGTTTGTCCTTGCTATAGAGTGTCCTGACATGAGAATATTAAGACAGCTTATGATTGAGACTGATATACAGTTGACAGAATATCGAAGAAGCGGCAAAGGTCATTCTACGTTTCAATTTTACCGTTTTATTTCTCTGGATACTTCTGGTGACCATTAGTTGCACCAAGGCCTTCTTCTTTACAGGTATCAAGTTGCTCCAAAGTAATTTTTTCTAATTGCCACAAGTTTAGCTCTATTGGTCTTGCCTTCCAAGGGTTATACCCAGACTCCTCTGGAACCAACACCACTCCGTACCTCAAGCTTGTCTTCCAGTAATAATTAATATTTACGGACAAAAAGAAAGATAGAACAATGTAAACGGGTAACAGCTGACGCAATGCCAGCACTGACAACACCACAATCAGCAACAGCAATGAGAGTAAAAGGAAGAAAGAAAAAGAGCACAAGAATATTTCCAGAGACGCCGACTCTCATTCAGGTGGAGGGAGATAGCGAGGATCCATCATGGCGCTGCGTCCGGCGATATCCACCACAGTTTTTACCCCAGCAACGTTCTCTTTCCAGTTGTCCTTTGTTTATAGGATCCGTTTTCTATGTGCCAGGAATCCATTGTCTTTCGGTCACTATTTCATAGTGATCCTTCTTCCAATAGATGCTCTTTATTCTCTGTTCCATCTCCAGCCACTTTTTCTTGGAGTCTATACTACACAATTCCTCCCTCTCGACTTCCAGTATTCGGTTCACAATCCACCCTTCCATTATCTTCCAGGTGGCTTCTAGCCAACAACCATCATTTTATCGACTTCTATAAACTACAAATTGCTTTTCGATTAATGCTATTATTTTGATACTGTATTCTCGAGAATTCTCATTTCAGTAACCATTTTCCTGGAAATCTCAGGGGAAAAAAGAATGACTTCCTGTGTGTACAATTTTGCAGGAGACATTCAGCATCCAATACATGTAGTGTTACAAGATCCAATACATGTAGTGTTACAAGATCCAATACATGTAGTGTTACAAGAGACTCATCTTGCAGAAGACATTCCTCTTACAGAGACATGGCCTTGGAGAGCATGAGGCCTGTTCTAAGGTGCCATTGTCTGGAAACCAATTTGTGTCAGGCAATGCACTTCCTAACCTTCACATTTTACCAAACATTTCCAGGATCCAGTTTCTGGTTGGGGGCAGATGTTCGCGCGTCTCAGTTTCTAACAACAAGGATCTCTATGATGTACTGTACCCAGTTTCACGTTCAAACAGTGAAACTTGTTCAAATGACCTTATTCCGGATATTCCAGTCCCCCAGTAGCCACTTATCTCCAGAATACGTTACAAACTCCAATGGTTTATTCCACAATCATCAGTTATTTTATTTCCAGTCATCTAGATTGTGGTTATACCTGGAAAAACCGTAGCCTCTTTGTATCTGGAAATGACTTAAATCATTTTATATCTTCCTGGTGTTGGTGCAGGACTTTAATGCTTTACTATGTCTGATTACAAGAAGATCTCATAACCTGTGAAACTAGATCCAGAGTTCTAATCTCATGACAGTATTTTCATCTCTCTATACAATTACAGCCATGACAAAAGGAGTAACATTCTCTACTGGAAGCCTTAATTGATTACTCCAGAAACCTTGTCTCACACATAGTAGCACTGGAAGGCACAAATCAATAAAAATCTTTTTTGTATAAGTTACTGTGTTCAACAGCAAGTTGTGAGTACACAGAAGTATGAGACGGGGAACCAAGAACCTATGAGGAATTGGCCACCATGGGTCACACTGGAAAATGTTTCCAGGCCATTATTCTCGCTGGATGGAGAAAGATTCCAGTCACAGTCTTTCGTCAGGAATGTCCCCAACGACCCAGCCCTTCCCTGGTAAGGCTTCGTGCTGGGAATTATTCTCCCCCACCGTCCGGTGACGTCAGGCATCACTTCCTGAATCTTTCTGATGGTTGGTGCATGACGTCATTATGATGACTGTTATCAGGTGTGTGACATAACCCTGGCGATGGCAGGCTTCACCTCATGATGTCTGGTGTAGGACTATACCTCGTTGATGTCAGGCCTCCTACTGCTGCCTAGTGTGTGACGTCTCCTGCACATTTTCAAACCCCAGGATTCTCTTGGGTAAACATTTATTCTCCTAGTTTGAATATATTTTATCCAAAGTGGAAAGGAGAAATAGTTTTAAGAAGGCAATATAGATACTAACTAACTAACTAACTAACTAACTAACTACGACGAGATGTTGCCTGTTGCTGAACTGACATATATGTAGAGAGAGAGAGAGAGAGAGAGAGAGAGAGAGAGAGAGAGAGAGAGAGAGAGAGAGAGAGAGAGAGAGAGAGAGAGAGAGAGAGAGAGAGAGAGGCAGAGGGAGACCCTCATACTCATAGCAAGCTATGGATGTATAATATATATGCAAATTACATGCAAAATGAAGCACATTATGCACCATCACATTCCAGTCAGTTGCATCCCGGGCCAACCTGTCGTCCTCGTTGCTTTACATCCGCCATAACTGACCCGTGTGACGCTGCAGTACAGTTGGTCTCATGGCTACTGAGTTACAGTCATCCACTGTAACTGGAAGGTACAGGAACGAAACATAGAAAGGAAAAATTTCAGTTCCTCATAGAACCGACACGATGATAAATGATGGACTGTTTGGTTCCCATCTTGAATGGTACTATTTTCATCATCACGAAGATATACCAGATGTAATCTATAGCATTTGCTGTATCTAGTCTATCAGATATATCGTAATAATCTATGAAATCTATTCATACTTCTACTAAATATGTTGTATGGCAACAAGTTCGACTCCTGATTACTTACTGCTAACATTGAATGATTCATTTTTTCCCTGCAGAAATTTGCGTTACACATTTAGTTGTTCTACAGATGTGACTGCCAATTTGTGGTTTTTTCGAAGTATATGTTCGTGATATGTTCAAAGTGTGTGTGTGTGTGTGTGTGTGTGTGTGTGTCTGCCTGTCTGTCTGTCTGTCTACCTGTCTGTTTGTGCTTGTGTTTGTTTTAAAAAGAATTAGAACAAGAGGCGAGCCACTGGGTGTCGCTGACATGGTCAGCAAGCGAAAAAAAAAAGGTAAGACCCGCCACGCCAGAGGGTGAGGATGGGACCCCACAATAACTGATGACCTCCCCTCACACTGCCCGGAAACTGTGGTAAAAGTGAGCCAACGGAGACCAGGGAACTAACCCACGAGCAAGGTGAGATACTGGGGTACCTCTCTCTCTCTCTCTCTCTCTCTCTCTCTCTCTCTCTCTCTCTCTCTCTCTCTCTCTCTCTCTCTCTCTCTCTCTCTCTCTCTCTCTCTCTCTCTCTCTCTCTCTCTCTCTCTCTCTCTCTCTCTCTCTCTCTCTCTCTCTCTCTCTCTCTCTCTCTCTCTCTCTCTCTCTCTCTCTCTCTCTCTCTCTCTCTCTCTCGGGAGCCATGGAAAGCCTCCTTCTACAGTAGATGCTACACACAGCAACAAGACTTACCCGAGGCCATAACATCAGCGCTGAGGAAACCCTGCAGGGAAACACACTATTACACGCAAGTAATTCTCAAGCAAATACCCACAAACCCCAGGTGTAAAAATGGCCGTATTGCCCTGTAGTTGCTGCCTGCACCTGGCACACACACTGTTATTCATCCTATTGTTCAAGAGGGAGCATTAGAGTGGCTACCAACACTATTCTCAAAGGTTGATTTCCCCATGTAGCTTCAAGGTGTTATTGCCCTTATCGCCACAGGCACTTGTGAGGCCTGAGGCCTAGTTATTGCTTGCCAGATCTCACCTGACTCTTTATTTCCACTTTTGTTGGGTCGTTGACCTCTAATGACGTGCGACCCTCGTACAGCATCTGAAGTTAGGTGATGATGGTAGTGGTGACGACTAACGAGGCAGTCACATGTACTTACTGTGAACTGTTGAAACTTGAATGTCACACAATAACGTGTTGTGTCTGGACAGACATTTTCCACATGAAAGTCTGTAGAAAGATTCAAAACGTAGACATATTTTCTCTCGGTCTGTGGCAGACTGTACCCAACTCCTGGGTCTAATAGGATATTGATGGTTAGGAACAATCTGACATGCAATGGTAACCTTTAGAAATATTAGAATCGCGTTAGACGAAATTAGCGCAAAATGCGTCGTCATTACCCGATCAAATTCTCACTGGAGGATGATATCGGCGCACCAAGACTCACATGTTCAATTCCTCATCAATAGTTTCAAGATCCTCCTGCAGACAGCACGATCTCCCACATAACATGAGGCGCGCTCACAGGCCGTGACATGAGGCACGACCACGCCTGAGTTTGTCTGGGAATTATATAGAATATATGTAGAGAATAAGAATCAGTGAGGATCCCACAGACCTGTTGGATCCTCGGCGGGAACATAGAAAATGTGTGGTAGGGAAGAAAATTAATAACAGAAAATCAAGTGAACACAGTGACCGCCTGAGGGGATGAGTGTAGAAATCTTCAGGAATATCACCATACTGATATATCACTTCATATATCACATTAGTCCTCTCTCTCTCTCTCTCTCTCTCTCTCTCTCTCTCTCTCTCTCTCTCTCTCTCTCTCTCTCTCTCTCTCTCTCTCTCTCTCTCTCTCTCTCTCTCTCTCTCTCTCTCTCTCTCTCTCTCTCTCTCTCTCTCTCTCTCTCTCTCTCTCTCTCTCTCTCTCTCGAGCGGTTTACACAACCGTGAGTGAGCCATTACCGTCCTGGCCGCTGACTGGCTGTTAACTTTGAAATATGGTGGTTACCTGACCAGTGGTGGGCGAGATTACTTTCCTGATCCCAGAGTGATTAGCGGGAGGAGCCAGGAGACTCAGAGATTGATAGAGATATATAGAGAGTTAGAGAGATAAAGAGATGGAGATACAGGAAGGGAGAATAAACACTGGGGGGAGGAGAAAGATTTATGTGAATGCAACGAGAATGTAGAGGATAACGGAAGCAATGAAATAGGGAAGTCTGGAAGAATTAGAGTACAGAACTACAAAATTACAAGGGACTAAAAAAAATATGATAAGAAAACGGTGGTAGAAGAAAGGAGTTATGGGAAGAAAATCGTTTGATCAACCATCAGCAAGCAGGATTATATTAATCCCATGAGCAAGAAGATTATGGCCATCATTATCACAGAGATTAGTCTAATGACGAGGAAAAGAAGATTGGATTAACCGTAACGAAGGAGAAGAGGATTAGATGACGCAGTTTTAATCTCTTTATGTCTTTGATTATGAAACGTATCAGTTAGACATACAGTTAGTGTTTTTCACAGTCGTACCCCTTGTGATATAATTGTGGACTGCAACTGTATGAACGTGTACAGTATACAGTCCACAGCTGAGACACAAACTTCCCCTAATCACCTAATACATCGTCTCTTCCTGATCCATGTAGTTACGGGAGTTGGGGAGGGGCGTAATGCGCAGATGATTGGTGCAATTAATAGCTTGTAAACCTGACGACTAATGGCAAGACTATAATTAGCATAACTTCCAAGTTCTAATCCTCAAGGAGGGACCAGTGGGTGATTCGACATCAATGGTCGAGTGCCAGAACGGTTGGGCTGGCCGTCGACTTACTGAACAGAGACGTACGTCGAATTTTAGAGGAATTCAAGTAAAGCGTCGATGATCAGAAGGATTGTAGGTAGGTGTTGAGCATGTGTCGAACAAGTTAAGGTCGAAGATAAGGGTGGATGTCAGAGCTCAATCATTAGGAAAGATGGTGTCAAATACCGGATGTGAGGACTGATGTTGTCATGGGTCGATTTTGGAATGAATGGGTCTTGAGGTTCACCGTCGAATATGAAGACGAAGGAAGTGATCATCGAATATGATAAGTTGAGGAAAACCATCGACTATGAGCCCAGTCGACGTCGAATGTACAATAGATGATAGTCGACATCACACAGAAGCTGTGTCTTTGACTGGAGTTCATAACAGCGGACGTCCCCAGGAACCTCATGATGACATCACACGTCACACATCTAATATGCCAATGTATCGTCCCTGATATGCTGGTAAAACGCCCCTAAATGTCCTTATCATATCCAGAGATGATGCTATATCTTCATGACATACCGCTTAACTCATCTAGTATACTACTACATGTTTGTACTGTGCTGTTATGATAATCATGTTGTTATAATGCTTCTATGTTGACATGATGCGTGTAACATGTCGTTATAATATTCATTATATTGTGATATCATAACTATGACTTGATACTATACCACCTTGATACGCCGCTATAATGCTCATAACATGCATCAATAATGTATTAATGTATAGTAATTGTGTTCACGATAGCTGCTCTGGTAACATATTACACTGCAATTATGACTATAATTCCTGCACTAAAGCGTTAATACACCGCTTAAATGCCCATGATATTCTTCTATAATGCCTAAATTCAGTGCTAAATTGCTTATGATATACTTTTTTAATACCTTTACACACTGGTGAAGAGGAACATTACGTCTACATCCACAGCACAATGTAGCTCGGGAGAAGAGTGACATCTATTGGTTATAGAGAGCATCATATCTATTGAAAGAAAAGAGCATCGAATCTACAACTTCAGAGCAGCATAATTCTACATGGTATCCCCGAGGAATTGTCTGTGTGGAGGGTAGGAACACCCGTGCATCTGCTACAGTGTACCTCAGTAGTGAGAAAGCGCCGTCGACACAGTGAAACGTGGGTGGGAGCAACCGTAGACTTTCTCGGCGGTGGCGAGGCAGAGGAAAGTATGGGAGCTTCGAGAGGGACCTGATCATACGCTTATATTCACACTGTCTGTCTCGAGTGACGGAACTTGAAAAAGGGGAAATCTATCTTATATTATGGAACTGGTTCACTGCTTCAATCTGGTATCCAGTATCCGGCCAAATGGCTCACACAAAACTGTATAGTGTACGGTTGAAGTGGCCACAATGCCGGCCTAGTGTTTCCCATCATACCACACATACTATAGAAGTGAGAGACCTGTCTGCTTTATGGACTGAGAGAGAGAGAGAGAGAGAGAGAGAGAGAGAGAGAGAGAGAGAGACAGAGAGAGAGACAGAGAGAGAGAGAGAGAGAGAGAGAGAGAGAGAGAGAGAGAGAGAGAGAGAGAGAGAGAGAGAGAGAGAGAGAGAGAGAGAGAGAGAGAGAGAGAGAGAGAGAGAGAAGCTCTGAGAACATTTCGAGTGTGTATAAGTGAAAGCCCTTGGCCTTATGTCTGACAGTGACGTCTATGATTCCCAAACCAACACGACCAGCTCACTTTGACGTGATAAACAGCGAGAGTCGAGTCTACGGACACTGGTACATGATCTCTTAATCTGGGGTATGGACACCACAACGCAAGCTTTATCAATATGAAGTCGTGATTACAACCCAGGTCTAATTACAATCTCAGGCCTCATTGCGAAGCACGTCTAATTACTACGTGGGCCTAGAGGCCTACTCACAAGGCACGTTTAATTACAACACAGGCCTAATCACAATGCAGAACCAATTACAACACAGAACTAATTTCGTTTCCATCATGAAACTACACCAGTTTGCGTGGGTCCCTGTCAGCCTTAACATTCCTGACCTTTGAACTCAGTTGTGTGCTCATAAATAGTCCTCAGCCTCCCTAACTACCAACATTAATCATTAATAGTCCTCAGCCTCCCTAACTACCAACATTAATCATAAAGAATGAAACTTTTTCAACGGTTATCTAGTTCTGTATAACCTATTCTCTTCCTAGTTTAGCATTGTTACCCTAAATCAAAACTCAAGTATCAGGCAATAATTTTTATTTCTAACACACAGTAGTATGGTCGGTTATCACACCGAAATTATAGACATGGAAATATTCCACGCATAGAAATTCCACATAACATCGACAATGAATTAATCAAAGCTAAAACATTTATAGTTGAACGTACGATATATGCTGCCACCACACCGACGCTTTTCCTGAATATAAACATCAAACGAGCAAACAAAGTAGTCGGAAATTCATTAAAAAGAGAGACATGGAAAAAAATATTATACATCAGACGGGTTCTATTTTCCATACAGACTTCAAACAAACGTTTGGTTAAAACGTTCAGACACGCAGATACAAAGGCGTCGCGACGGCACTAGTTGCCAAGAAAGAGAGAGAGAGAGAGAGAGAGAGAGAGAGAGAGAGAGAGAGAGAGAGAGAGAGAGAGAGAGAGAGAGAGAGAGAGAGAGAGACAGACAGACAGACAGACAGACAGAGAGAGAGAGAGAGAGAGAGAGAGAGAGAGAGAGAGAGAGAGAGAGAGAGAGAGAGAGAGAGAGAGAGAGAGAGAGAGAGAGAGAGAGAGAGACCCCTGGCTCAAACGTTTTAAACAATGTCGTGGTCCTGACTGAAATGTTTTTAACAAGATCGTAGGGCCTGGTTTGAATGTTTTTAACAAGGACATGGGCCTGTTTTTGATAATGTGTGTGTGTCTGTGTGTGTGTGTGTGTGTGTGTGTGTGTGTGTGTGTGTGTGTGTGTGTGTGTGTGTGTGTGTGTGTGTGTGTGTGAATATATTCACACTTTGAATTATAGCATTTATATGTCCTGTTTCTCATTTAGAACTACATGTTTTCAGGTTCTGATTTATAGTTTTCCAATACTTTGTTTTGTATTTAGGAGTAAATGTTTTGCAAGGCCTGAGTTATCATCACACTCCAGTGATCTGTTTGGGGCTGTATTTTTCCTCTATATTTCATACACAAGTACTACGGGTACTTGTGTACGTCTACACGTCTTCACTTGCTTTTTGTCAGCCTTGAATGAGGTGTATCGCTCGTCTACAAAGTCGAAATATTTCACAAATAAACGAAATGATTATCCAACAGTGCTCAAAGATTGTCACTGTTGGAAAACCTCACCTGGTTGGTTGCTCACACCCACTGGGGTTGCCACTTTGGTTAATTTCTTCGAGCGATGTTCCAGAGTTTTTCTTAGTTCCCAGATTCTTTTCAGTAATGATATCGAACATATTCATTGTTGACATGGCCACCTGCGCGGGGAACAAATGCAGGTCTCATTATCATGGTTCATCTGGCAAACGATTATTCCCTCATCTTTTAGCGACCTCTCATAACTCTCTCATAATCAGGCGATATTAATATTCACAATGTGGCAACCAATAATTAAGGCACGTGATTAATTATTATTTCAATAACATTATGAGAGCACTAGAGCATATCAGTACATCAAAATACCACATGGTCATCAGATTTCCAAATGCAATATTCATATGAAAAGATGATTACTTGTACAGTGAATCACGCACACACACACACACACACACACACACACACACACACACACACACACACACACACACACACACACACACACACACACACACACACACACACACACACACACACACACACACACACACACACACACACACACACACACAAACACATACAGTCCCACGAGTGTAATACTTGCTGACCTCACAGTAATTACACACATAGGTAATCACACACACACACAGACCGACACGTGAGTGACAGGAAGTGAAGGATACCTTCATCCTCCACACATCTCACTGTTGGCGGCCGTTTCGTGGAGCTGTTGGACCTTTTCATCAATAACATCTGCTGAGACGGTCGTCCAGTGATGTGTGTTTGGCTGAGGGTCATAACCAGGACGGGACCTCATAACTGGAACACTTTTACGCCAGTTCTTTACGTATTGCTGGAAGACGTGAGCTGGATATATCATATGCGATAGTTTGTGGTCGATGCTACACTTGCATCTGAAGTGAACCATGTCTGCGCAAGTTGGATGGTTATCTGTGCTATAGGCTGGTCGTTAAGGCTCTCACCGTCAAGGTATAACTAACAAACCAACAGAGCTTTAACGCAAGAAATTCCTTCAGGTGTTGGACACAATTTCTCTCTCGCAAACTCTACAAGTCCTGCCCAGCTGGGTTTTCTGCCTGCCTGGTGCTTGCGTCTTCCATTGTGGTGATAACCTCCCGGCTCGTGCTTGGAAAGCACGCGCCTCCTTAGTCAATCGCTCATATTCTAGTGTCGGACGTATGACAGATTTTCTTCTTTTTTTAATCACAAATTCTTTCCAGGATATCATAATGCTTTTCGAGGTCAAATAGCATGTCAGGCCAGGTCACATGCCAGTACCAGTTATCGCAGGTAGGGGGAGGCGTGGTGGGAGGAGAATGGAAGTAGGCCAAGTATGTGCGGACGTGTGAGGGTTGTGGGTGGCATGGGAAAGGAGGAAGGCGTGGCAGGTAGGATGATCTGCTACCTCAAGGTCCCCTGCTGAGGACTGGGAAACACCACGTGGCACCATCCTACTACTCCCACCCACAACCCACACTCCACACCCACACACAAGCCATACCTCCCTCAAGCCACATCCTCGACCAGGCAAACCACCGTCTAGCCATACTCCCGCCCAACTGTACCTCCACCCAGCCACACCCCTACTTAGTCACATCCCACCCATCCACATCCCTGCTCTCACCCAACTCGGGACGTCAGTGTGCGCCATTCCCCGTCTCCCGTTCACTTCCAGATATTGGTGAAAATTGGAAAATGGGTGAGCTTGAGACTCGTCTGACTGCCGGAGCCTCCCCACAACTATAGCACCAGAGCCACCCCTGGCAGGATACCAGAACCACCCCTGGCAGGATACCAGAGCCACCCCTGGCAGGATACCAGAGCCACCCCTGGCAGGATACCAGAACCACCCCTGGCAGGATACCAGAGCCACCCCTGGCAGGATACCAGAGCCACCCCTGGCAGGATACCAGAGCCACCCCTGGCAGGATACCAGAGCCACCCCTGGCAGGATACCAGAGCCACCCTTGATAGGACACCAGAGCCACCCCTGGCAGGATACCAGAGCCACCCTTGATAGGACACCAGAGCCACCCCTGGCAGGATACCAGAGCCACCCTTGATAGGACACCAGAGCCACCCTTAATAGGATATGGGAGCCACACCCGGCAGTACACCAGAGTCACCCTGACAGGACACAAGAGCCACCCCTGTCAGGACGCCAGAACCATATCCCCGTGAGGATATCATAACCTCCCCCAGGAGGAGAACCGGAGCCGATAGTGTGGAGGTGTCTGGCTCCAATGTTGTCATGCTTCAGGCTTTTATACACTCAAGCCAAATACCTTGAACAGATGCATCCAGATACCCACACTGCAGGTACTGCACGTACCAGATACCCACACTGCAGATACTGCACGTACCAGATACCCACACTGAAGATACTGCACGTACCAGATACCCACACTGCAGGTACTGCACGTACCAGATACCCACACTGCAGATACTGCACGTACCAGATACCCACACTGCAGATACTGCACGTACCAGATACCCACACTGCAGATACTGCACGTACCAGATACCCACACTGCAGATACTGCACGTACCAGATACCCACACTGCAGATACTGCACGTACCAGATACCCACACTGCAGATACTGCACGTACCAGAGATGATACTGAACGAGATCTTGGAGGGGAAGAGGAAAAGGAGGAGGAGAAGGAGGAATACGAGAGGAAGGAGGATGAGGAGGAGGAGGAGGAGGAATACGAGAGGAAGGAGGATGAGGAGGAGGAGGAGGAGTTGTTGGCATCTGTGATATTCCTCTGTGAGATTTGCCCCAGGACTGAGCACCTCACCACCTGTGTAATTAATCTTCAGAATTACCTAATGAACTCTGGAAGATGAATAATGTTAGGTTCATTTTTAAGCCGCGTTTACAGCTGGCTCTATTTATGACCCTGTAAATGATTTACGTGTCAGTAGGAGAGCGCAGGTCCACAAGGAATGTTGTAAATGAGAAAATGTTAAGCAAATACGAACTCACTGAGACAAATTGAATGTCCTGATAAATATTTCAGCAAACAGCATATCATATCATTATATATCTGAAAAAGATATATATATATATATATATATATATATATATATATATATATATATATATATATATATATATATATATATATATATATATATATATATATATATATATATATTATATATATATATATATATATATATATATATATATATATATATATATATATATATATATATATATATATATATATATATATATATATATATATATATATATATATATATATATATATATATATATAAAATGGATGCTAGCCCTTGTCAATAGCACTAATGTGGATATGATGCAAAGTCTGTGGGTCTTGGTATAGTCAAACTACGATCAACCACTTCACCGCCACCCCACTTGTAACCACGACCAACCACGTACACCCCTCCCCCCAAGTAGCCAAAGCCAATCCCGTTCCTCCCACCAGCCCTAAAGGAACATCTGCCTACCATAATTGTTGCCAAACTTGTCTCAAATAGTCCCGAACACAGCAAGAGGCCAGACCACCTTCCCCTGGGCCATAGAGGAATGTAATTATTCTCTTTAATTGGGGTGTAAATGACTTCCGTCTCCATAGAGGTCACAACCCTTTGCCACCCGTTAAATACCAGTGTTATGACCTTAGATTGATTAATGAATGACCCCTTGTGAAACTTTCCTGCCCTGTCAAAAGCATCGCGAAAATTAAAGACCTTCATCAGAGGTTTGTTTTGCGAAGTTTAAACCCCACAAACTAGGTGGTTAATTTGACTCTCACGTGTAATTAGAGGGAAGGGTTGAAGCTTGGCGAGATCCTCTTGCCAAAGGCTCGAGTAAATTACAGGTGCGCTGGAGGGGATCAGATGCCGCTATAGTGGGATTAGGGAAACTTATTAAGCCACAAAGGGGGGTGGGGAGAAAGAGGGAAGGGGGTTGTAATCACCTCGGGTATTATACTTCGGTAATTACCTTGTCTTGGTTGGTGTATACCAGAGGCCAGGTGGCGAGATCTTTAAACTCTCTCTATCTATCTATCTATCTATCTACCTATTTATATATATATATATATATATATATATATATATATATATATATATATATATATATATATATATATATATATATATATATATATATATATATAATGTGTGTGTGTGTGTGTAAGATTGCTGTGGTGAAATTCTTTCACCAACGACTTTGTATCAACTTCATCAGTAAGTTGTAGTCTTGCTGGCAGCGACCGTTGCTCCACGTCCGGTAAGTGATCAGGTGTCGGGCCAACGCGTCGCCAGGGAACCAGACGACCTTGCTAGGTTGTAGCAGGTCGGGTGAGAGTCGTCCTTGGATACAGGTTTGGTATAGCGGGTCCCCTGGGAACAAACCTCTTCTCTTGGACCACACCTGACCTGACCTGACCTGACCTGACCTTACATGACCCTTAACCTGACGGGTACTTGAGCTCCTCAGGTGTTACCAGTACCACCTGGGGGATGTTTACGGTGGTGGTGAGAGAGGAGGTGTAAGAGTAGGTAGCGGTGTAGGGTGAGTCATGTAGTGTGGGGGCAATGAAGATCATGGGCACGACTACACGGCCCTTAGGTCTAAAATATATATAAATATATATTTTCTTTCTTTCTTTCAAACTATTCGCCATTTCCCGCGTTAGCGAGGTAGCGTTAAGAACAGAGGACTGGACCTTTAAGGGAATATCCTCACCTGGCCCCCTTCTCTGTCCCTTCTTTTGGAAAATTAAAAAAAAATGAGACATATATATATATATATATATATATATATATATATATATATATATATATATATATATATATATGTCTGTCTGTCTGTGTGGAATTCAACAGCTGTATACGTTAATAAATCATCTCAATTATATACTGTCAGTACTATACACCTGTTCCTTTCAAAAGCAAATTGACTTTGACATTTTCCAGTGTGCAGTGTCGAGAACCAAAATAAAAACCAGACACCCAGCTGGAAAAATACATTTTTTGTCCAAATCCCGTTAAACCCAAGCTTGTAAACAAAAGCCAAAAAAAATAAAAAAGCCAAAATGAAAAAATAAGAAAAATGTAGTGGAACAAAAAAAATAAAAAGTGGTTGAATGAAAGGGAGAGCCAGGCAGTTAGCAGCAGGGAACAGGCGACGAAAATTGAGACGAAATGTTTTTGAAGAAACAAAGGTCGTCCACCATGACTTTTCCCGCCCTTTGCCAAGCACCTGCTTGCCCTTTCGTCCTTCTGGCAGGGCAGCAGCGCTGCGTGTGTCGTACGCTCAGACTTGCGACAGATTTTGTATTATATGTGGTCAGTCAAGGTCATGTTTATACTCTGTTAGGCACTGCAGGATGTGTGTGTGTGTGTGTGTGTGTGTGTGTGTGTGTGTACACCACACACACACACATACACACACGCGCGCACACCAATACGTTAGTACACACATTTTCTTTGAAAGATACACCTGCTGCTTCTCTGAGCAGCTCATGTTTCAGGGAACCATTACAGGCGCTCCTCAGCCACTCACTCTGCCCGTCCTAAGGCGGTACCAGGGGTCCTGGTGTACTAAGATCTGACGGCAGACGTGTTGTTAACGGCGCTACATCTGTCAGATCCTCTGAGAACCTCTGCTTTAAGCCCCTGCGACGGAGACATAAGCTCATAGCATTAAGATTTTCGAAGCAGCGAGATGAGACGGAAAAATAATCCTGGAGCAGATATTGTCGATGCCTCGAGTATCGGAACCGGTAATTCTGCCCACGGGAGCTTTTGGGGGTTGCGTGTTTCCCTGCCAGAACTCTCATGAGACAGAGTTCTGTAGGAGGAGTAACTTCCAATATAGTCCACGTCTGAGTCGGCAAGCTTTAGCAACAAAAGGACTCCAGAGGACAGTAAAGCTGAACACCCGAAATCCTCGAAGCAGTAGGTTGAAGCGTCAGGGTTCTCTGAAGCAGCAGATGCATGCCGTTGGAACTCTGTCAGGCAGGAATTATGAGGGTGAGCTGCTTGATGAAGCTCTCGTGTTGCCTGGCCTCCCCTCCTGCAGCCCCAGGATTTATGGCCTAATATTGAGGCAGGCAGGGCACGGTCGGAGGACCTGGAAGAGGTACGAGTCGAAGGACCTGGTTGCGAGACGAGCCACAGGACCTGGTGGCGAGACAAGCCAAACGACTCAGTGAGCAGGCGAGTCGAAAGACCTGCTGATGGTGGGGTGAGTCAGACGACCTGGAGGCAGGGCACGGCTAGAGGACCTAGTGACGGACAAGTCGTAGGACCTAGTGACGGCAGGGGCAGGAGCCTGAACGACCACCAGCATTTCCCTCCCTCAGGCAGGTCCTCACGGCCGAGTCAGCTCATACATCACCTACGAACAACGGTTCATCATGAATAACTCCACAATGAATAATGTTTTGGTGTGAATGAGTGAACACAGACAGCGTGCTGAGCTTACAGCAGTGTCTGGCAACGTTTTTACTAACACTATACTGGACATGTGTACCGTGCCTCACCCACAACAACCAGGACGTCGATGTACACTGAAACTGCTGCGCCTCACAGGTGGAGAGACAGACATGCCTGAGTGTTGGTCACAATCTTATATTTCGAAAGTAATACAGAACTTTAATGTATTCAAATTATCATTTTTCGATGAAATATGGCTACTTTCACCTCTAGATTCACTGAGTTACCTGTCCTCTCTCTCTCTCTCTCTCTCTCTCTCTCTCTCTCTCTCTCTCTATATATATATATATATATATATATATATATATATATATATATATATATATATATATATATATATATATATATATATATATATATATATATATGTATATATATATTTCTTTCGTCTGTTTCCGTGCGCTACCTCGCAAACGCGGGAGACAGCGACAAAGCAAAATAAATAAATAAATAAATACACACACACACACACACACACACACACACACACACACACACACACACACACACACTTACAGAGGACTATATAGGACCCTGAGGGTTCCTGATCGAAGAAACAGATGGTCACATTACGCACATAACTGGTTTCACCCGAAGTGGCCTCGCCAAGCGTGAAGACGAGGCTGTATCATGTGTCCCGCGTCCTTGTGTCCAGGCCTGGTGGAGGCGTGTGTCCAAGGTCTTTCTGCTCACTGAGTCATATGTCGTCCAGCAAGTTACCTATTTTCCCCCTACAATATAACGGTGGAGAACATGATCCACTGAGGATTACCGCAGTGGGCGACAGGTCAGTCACCGAACACTTCAGGACGTGATAGAGAAGAGAAGAGAGACGTTTTCCCAGAACCAGCGACAGTCAGTCACTGAGTACCTCAGCAAGAGGAATGTTTAACTCAGACACGTGAGAGAAAGTGATATTATTGTATGTGTTAATCATATATGTGATTTGTGTAGTACGGGGAGGAATTTCTTCACTAGTGTGGCCTACCTCTTGAAATTTCTTTACCATATTGTAAACATTCACAATTTCATCAGTTTCCTTAACTCATTAATCCACTGCTCATGCCGCATAAGTACTTATGAACGTCTTTTCTAACAAGTTTCTTGCTAATTTTTGTTGTTGTGGTCTATGGTTGCTCTCTTTTCACCTTCTACATCACGTGACTGGTTAAGTGTGATGACCTAACTTGAGATGCATCATTTGGTTTTGGCCTGATATTCGCTGTGTACGAGTTTGCTGAACATTTGCCAAGCGACTCTAACATACACCAGCAAACAGGTTGTCTCTGCTGTTTTCCTCAGGCAGGACTCTGGCGACCGATTTATTACACTGTTGACTCCCAGGTCCCTCGTCTCACACATATAATCCTGCAGTTTATTTCTTGTGTATAGCACGTAAGTTACTGACAGCAGCCGCTCAGGGAAATTATACCGTCTTGATTACGGAGCGCTGAAGTGACGCCTACAATCATCCAACTCACCATCTGTTAAGATTACTGGTCGACTGTCTTAACACGCTGCAACTAAGCTACCTGGCTGGACCTGGCTGGACCTGGCTGGACCTAGCTGGACATGGGTGGACCTGGCTGGACCTAAAATCTTTTCCTTATGTACACCAATCACATTTTTGAACTCTTGTCTTTACTACAGCTGCCTTACTCTTATCGCACTGATCCTTCATTCATTCTGACTGTCGGTGACGAGCTATTGTCATGAAATTACCACACACACATTACACACACACACGCATACACACCAACACATTACACATACACACGCATACACGCCAACACATTACACATACACACGCATACACGCCAACACATTACACACACACACACGCATACACGCCAACACATTACACATACACACGCATACACGCTCACACATTACACATACACACGCATACATTTTTTCCTCACCCTAAATTTTCTCTTTCAATACAGATTGATTTCATCGTCGCTGTTTGTAACCATAGTTGCCAGTTCACTCACAATTACAACAAGTTAACTGCTGTAACGTGATACTGAAGAGGATTACCAAACCATCACTTCCGCCCAGCTCAGACCTGACACCAGGTGGCCGGCGTCGTCACACAATAGCCCAGTTGGCAACCATTATGACACCTGTGTATAAAAGCAGGTTTAAGAGTGAGTCGCTAGCCACAACCTCCCTGGCTGTGCTCCAAACACACAAGATGAAACTTCTCGTCCTGTGTAAGTAATAGTTTGAAAAACATTTCAGAATATATATATATATATATATATATATATATATATATATATATATATATATATATATATATATATATATATATATATATATATATATATATATATATATATATATATATATATTCTGAAATGCAGAACCTGACCAACACTGCCAGTATCTATTTATATGGAGATTTCAACGCCCATCGTCCTGCTTGGCTCACTTCCACGATCCCCGAGGAGCACTACTGGCAGATTATCCTCTCAACATCCTTAACCAGCGTAACCAGCCAACCAGACTCCTAACCCATGACTTTCAGCAGCCGATCTCACCTGGCATTAGTTTTTGCCCACCAGCACTGCACATACGAGTTACCAGTAGCACATAACACGACCTCTCCTCTGACCACATACCAACTCTGATGCAAAGATTCTGCCCTAACCCAACCAAGCCACACAACCACAACAAGGAATATATACGAGTCAGTAGATGACATACGTTTGTCTGTTGCGTTAGTGCAGTGGTGACACCAGAAATGTATACTAGTGAGGTCAGGTTAGTTCAATGTTCATGTCTGGGAAGGATGATTCTACTGACCATAGACAGTCGAGTTTGAATATCTCCCGTTGTGGTGCCCATAGACCATGAACTTACGTGTCAAAAAAAAAAATACACACCTTCCTCGTTCATTCTCAGATGTTTTATGTAAACCATGTTTCCCGGCAGGTGTTGTGTTGTCGGCGGCCGCTGCCCAGACCTTTCTGGGTCAACCAGCACAATTGGTTCTGCGCCGCGGCCAGAACAAAGCCATCCTCAACCTGAACCAGGCTGCCTTCCAGTTGGAATCATCTTCCAGACAAGATGGCGCCTTCCAGAACACCTTCACTGGTTCCCAACAACCTTCGCGGCCGAGAGTCGACGGTTTCCAGCAAGGTTTAAGTGATTCTCAATCACCTTTCATCAGCTCTCAACAGAGTTTCCAGCAACGTTCCAGGAACTCTCAGCAGGAATTCACCAGCTCCAACCAGGGAACTCGTGGCCTCCAGGATGAAGTAAGTAGCTCTCAGCAAAGATTATCCAGCACTCAGCAAGGTCTCAGTAGACTTCAGCAAGTGTCTGGTGCAACTCAGAACTTATTCCTGGAAAACCAACAACGTTCTGATAGACCCCAACAAAGTTCCTCAACTCTAAGACAAGGAGGATTCGACGACAGCCAACAAGCTTTTGATGGAATTTCTCAGAGCTCAAGTGGATTCCAACAAAGAAGCACCTTCCAGCAGGTTCCTGGCACACTTCAGCAGCAGCAGCAGCAGCAGCAGCAGCAGCTCAACACCAACCAGCGTCTCCAGCAGGATGCTGCAGCCCTCCGATCACAGAGTGGACAAACGTTGCTGAATCAGTTCCAGCAGGCCACCAGAAGACAGTCCTCTCAGGGAAGTGGCTTCCAGACCTCAGCTGATCTTCAAATTAGTGATGGTAGACTCCTACGGTCAGGACTATCAGCTATTGGTGAGAGCCTGGAAGAAGTGAGAGAAGTTTTGGAGCCGCTGAACCTTCCCTCCGGCGCCAGGATCCTGCTGGGGGACATCTCTACTTCCTTCAGTTGTGTGGACGAGCCTTACGGGTACTACGCCGACCAGCAGAACTCCTGCAGAATCTTCCACGTGTGCTACCCTGCGCTCTTCTCCAGCGGCCGCGTCGAGACCTACCAGTACAGGTGAGTACCTGGTGACACCGTTACGTCAGTACCTGTTGACAGGTGTTGTTGATGACTAGTATCTTCTGATGCCTGTTTAAGTACGTAACTTCTCAATAACTTCCATTATAGGCAATCATCTGTCACTTTCACCTGCGGGGAATATTTCCTAACGATTATCTTAAAGACGAATAACTGGCTTTGAATTCATTGAAATCTGCTGGAAGACAACTTGTAAATCGGACTCTGGATGATTACAGAGACGAGTCTCGGTGCGCTCGCACTGCCTTCTTCCAGGCAAAGAATGTTTATATGTACGGAACAAAAGTAATGTGATAACTTTCAGAGAGTAATATTTTATGGCAGGGTAATTCACCCTTATGATACGATGTTATAAACCAGTGCAGAAGGGAAAGGTTATTCATATATAGGTTATCAGAAAAGCAATTCCCATCGAACGCAAATTGTAACAAACTCATCATGATAACAGAATCGATTTAAAGAAATTATCTTCAAAAGAAATAAATCGAAGTCGGTGGATTACATTAAATACAGTAATAAAATTTGGTTTCCCAGTAAGAAAAGTTATATTCTCAACCACTCCCGTCACTGGAGAATAAGCTCAGGCCTGCCTGTATGTTCTAAGTCTTGTATGAAGGACTGTTTCTAGAATCTATGTGTATCTCATTCCTCAGCTTCATGTGTGGTGAGGGGTCGGTGTTCGACCAGAAGGAGATGACCTGCGTCCAGGCAAGCGATGCCATCCCCTGCAGCGCCTCCTCCGAATACTACTCCAGGAACGCCGAGTTTGGACTGCCTGAAGAGCGGATTGCACTGTTTAACTGAATCGAAAAGGAACTTCACACTGCTTCTGTGAAAGGACGGCTACAGTTCCCAGATCCACTGCTCGTCTGACTAATTTCGTGGAGAGCATTCTGTCTTAGATCTTGCATTGCAGACTCTGTTTCAAGATCTAGGTATACACAGCTTTGTTGGGAGAGTGCAAAGGTTTAGGCATTAAACACAAAGAATTACTTCCTCCCGTAAGAAATTAACTTTTTTTTAACTTTTCTTTTCTCTAAAATAACCTTTTCCATCTTTAGTTTCTATCTCTCTCTTCAGATGTATCTTTATATCTCTATGACGAATAAAAATCGAATCTCAAATTCATCGTTTTCTTGCCCAAGGTACGTAGCTGCCGGGGAAAAGCCAGCCATTACAAGGTAGAGACATGGGAGGCTGGCCTCACCTTGCGGGCAGGTCACACTTCGTCGTAAAATCTGTATTTAGCAGCTTGTCGAGACGCTTAAACTCGACCAAGAGAACGTACAGAAACCAATATCACAAGTTTATATGGGATACTACACGTTCGAGGGTGACGCCATAAGTATCCATAATTATAAGTTTAACAGTGCAGTTAGGTGACACCATAACTGCGGCAACATAAGTATAATCGTAACATCATAAGTACTATCATCATGTCATAATTTTGAAGGTTAACCATGGGTGGAAGTGTATCGCCATAAGTGTAGTAACACTGTGTGTGTAACAACATAGGTGTAAAGTGGTCAGAAGCGGCCAGTTAGTCACATGATGAAGACAAAACTGATGGTTAAAGCAATCATCAGTGTTGCCATCCTCTGGGAGCTGCATGGTGACCAGCTGAATCAAGACAGCAGCTGGGGGAAGCTGCACTGTAGTGTTAGAGACTTTATATTGGTGGAAACAGCCACAATTTTTCAGACGGAATACCACAGTCTGCTACCAGTGTTTGCTGTTAGCCCACATCTATCCTCGTGTACTGAAGTTATAACTGTTGACAGTTTCTACTGGGGAAACTCTGCTGACTGAAGGGGCTGACAGAGGCTTACAGTGGTGCTCGCCTTTCATTCTTGGGATTTTTCTTTCAGATTTTCGTAAATCAGGATATCCTATGTAAGGCTCGTCTGTATAACCGAGCCTGAAGCATGTTAACTGAGTGCGCTGTGTATTTTGAGCTTGGCAGTGTCAGAGACTCCTCACCTCCCTTGTGGTCCAGTAAAACTCCACCCGCTATGCTGAATTTTGTCGACGAAGCTCAACGCCCCTGAGGCTCTGGGTGCGTGACGTCAGGATTGATGTTGACTGCCTCCATCCAATCACAAGCCACCGTGAGTAACCACGCCTGGTCTTTGGTGGGATTGCTGATTTTCGAGGAAGAGTGACGTCCTGCCCAGGGAGCTGTGACGTTACCAGTGACATGCCTTCGTCTTATCCAAAGGGATGGACCGGGAATCCAAGGAATGTGTCACTAGGCGACGACTGGTAACGTGAGTTGACCTGTGTAACACCGGTGATGACGTGTTTTGGTGCAACGCTCATGGTGAAGTCTTCATCGTCACAACCCATCGTCTCCCACAGGACACAGACCGGGGAAGGATCGCTTCCACCAGGCTTATCATCACGTGACGGAGCCGTCCTTTGACTTTTCATAAATATAACCAGCAGGACATTATCTTCATGACCTAATATTTTCATTATACAAACTGATAAATTAATAACTTTTGACGATATCACATCATATTCCAGTTAACTGAACCGTGGTGAAATAAACCCTTTGATATACGCCACGGTGATTCATTTTGCTGGTGATATGAATTACGTATACGTCTATTTTGACTCCATTATACCTGTTCTTGACTGCCCAAGTTTTGTCTTATCAATTGTTCGTTTGAGATTTCGTGTTGGTGTACGTGGCCTTCCAGTCAGAAAAGAGAAACGTGGCATCAAGGTTCACGTCAAGTTGCCTTAGTCTTTACAGGGGAATCTGCTGCTCCTCACACTGTGGAGACAGACTCAGACAAGCCGGAGTGAACAGTCTTAGATAAACCTGAGACAAAGAGGCCACCACTTGCTCTTACTGATAACATGACATTATCCAAGTCATCAGTCCAGACCCGTCCCAACACTCATGGCACCACACGCAGGCCCTGTGAGCAGGGTGGAGGGTCAAGGGAAGGAACATGATCAAGAATCAGCAGCCATGAACTGGAGTCAGTGTGATGATATAGTCGTGTGCGAGGTAGTGACCGTGCGAGGGTCTGCTTCATCAGCCAAGTGTCGCCAGATTACACGACAGAGACGCTAGACATTGTCCATATCAGGTAGTAGTACAGGGCAGCAACAACGGGGTTGGTGTTGTAAGGTACAGAATGCCACCGTCACAGACATGTAATACCTACGTTCAGATGTCCTCCTTATTGTTGTGTTGACAACTGCATGGTACATACCCTCAGAGGATGTCATGCATGGATCATGAAGCATGACCGGTCAACACATCAAGGTTACAGTCATTCTGGTAAACATTTGTCCCAAGTCCCAGACTGTAGCTAGGTCTTTGATATCTGATCCAGATGTAAGTATGATATCCAGGTACGATCATCCCTAGTCCTTCCTGGAGTTTCTTGGGTTACCTTCCAAACATGAACAAGGAAGGAACTACCAGCCAACATGCAGATAGATAAGTAAATAGATATAAATATAATTTTGAATGTGCAAAAATATATGATTTTCGTTTAGGTCAAATTTCCCTCCAATATTCACTGCGCTAATTAAAAAAAAAAATACGGAAATTAATTCAAACTGTATATCAACACAATTATCACATAAATAACCAGTGTAACTCCGTCACCAACCACCCACTAGAGGTGTTCACTGCCGGTGCTGTGGGTGTTCACTGTTCACTATATCCACAGTATATAGACAATTCGAACATTTGATATAATTATTAACATATGTAAACATTTGACTTTGATTAAGCAAGCGGGTAGGGTAAGAGGAGAAACACATTGTGATGATTAACCCAGCGGGTAGGGTAAGAGGAGAAACACATTGTGATGAATTTTCCATAAACACACGTGGATATGATTAGGGAGATCTACCTCCATCGTATAACACGTTAAACTCTGTAACATAATTGAGCCTAAACATTTAAAATATTCATGTTGTTCATAATAGTAATTTTGCAGCTACCAACTCATATTAACTTTGTGGAAAAACGAGCTATCGCGTTTTCATTAATATTTCAGTTGCATTACAATATTTTTTCTCTTTCTCTTTTTGCTTCTGTTTCCCAGATGCGTTTAAAAGAAGCCTCTCAGCCAATCAGCAGGTACGGAGCAGTAGCGAGCTACGTGATAGGTCAATGTGACTTCGAATGAACCATTAGTAATTGATATATAAATCCTGACTGTAATGTGGAATGTGATCCTGCTCTCAAGGAGGAAGGTGACCCTGGTATGTAGCTGACCCCGACTACGACCACATACAAGCAGGCTGCGGGGGGGGGGGTGAAAGGCAAGACCCTGGTGAATATGGGAGCAGCGACAGGGTTGTGTGTGGCCTGGGGAACACCTCAGTCCCAAGAACCGCCGCAGGAGCCGTAGGCTGCCTCAGGCTCAGTGTCAAGCGAAATTTCTGATCCACAAAATCAATGAATGTAGGACAAGTGCACGAGGTCTTACACAGGCTGCGCGTAGGTAGGGGTCATGTCCTGTCCAGCAAATCACGCTAATTATCTGACGCGTTGCGACAAGTCACTTATTTGACGCGTTGCGAAAAGTCACTTAGTTTGCAGAAATGAGATATTTCGTTTGACACGTGAGGACATCGCCCACCCGGGGGTCGACGCTCACCTCTCATGAATACTGAAGCTACACTAAACTTAGCCCAGGTGCTCACCCGTGTTGACCTTGACATCTGACCCTAATACAGAATACAAAAGTTACGTGTAGTTATTAGGTCATGACCTTACTGAATGCACTTGGTCTCACAACACACAGTCAGCGTCTCGCTTCTCACCTAATGATTTTCAGTTCTGTGCCAGTGAGGTGAAATCTGTACCATGAAAACTACACGAAGGTGGATTACATTGTAGATTCGGGAAGCCTCTCTTTCTCTCTGTGGTCGAGTTCTCGAGCAGGTACATGACACCCACACACAAGGACTGAAAATTAACTTATCCAGGACACGCAACAGTACAATCAACCCACAGCAAAATTTTCCATCCTCCTTCTCACGATTTGAGAGGTGGAGTCAAGGCAAGAATCCAGAACAAGATTATTTTTCTTCCTTTTGCTTTGCATTCGCTAAAACAGCCGTTCATCGGAATCAAGAGCCGTTCATCAGAATCGACACAGTATATTTGCTGTTGTATAGTACCCACTTCCAATCCCAAGGTCCGAGCTGCGAATCTTTGTATATATTTCCCAATCAATTTTCAGAACTTATGTTCCCACACAACAGGTGCAACTCGACGAAGTGATGGACTTTCATGCGTCCTGAACCCTGATTCGGACCAAATATTGGGAAATCTCTGCTCACATTCACTGGCTCCTTAAACCACTTGAATTCCTGGTTGACAGGATCGTCTAGTTGTCGTGATTTAGAACTTAAACCTGGAATCGACTTATCTAAAGGATCCTTCATGAAGCACAGATTCCGCTGTTACCCTCTCAAATCCTCTGTCTGAATACCTGAAGTTAGTGTTGCTGTCAGAATATGGTCGAAATATGAGTCACGTCCACAAGATGACTCTGCTCCATGTACGCTTTCTGCGTCGAAAGATAATTGTGAAAGGGTAGGTGTTATTCAAGTCAAACACTCACCCCTGGACAGGTTACCGATACTGACACTGGAGACGACCAATTCACTGGCTGACCTGATATCTCGACGACTGTTTCCAGCCGCCCCTGAGCCTGAACCCACCGCGCCTGCTTTAGTGTACTACCGACACGCAACGTCGAGGAACCCGTGACTAAACACCTTCTCCTATCGTAATGACGGTCGTCACAGCCAGTGTGAAGATGCTTCACAAAGATCTTCGTCCACGTCGACATTAAGTCAGATATACGAGCTATATGACGGTAAACGAAGTATCTATCTTAATGTGAGTAACATTTTCTTTGATGATATAAATCCTGGATTCGCCCGACACTATCAGTATAGCTTCCAGATCTACCTTGGGTCAGTGGAACATTAGTAGAAAAGCTAACGAAGAAAATGCTACAGGAGCACCTGAGGAACAGAGGTAGGAGTGGGTGAGGGATGCAATAGTGGCTTCACCTTATTCTAACCTCCACTATCCAGTTATCTTCGAGATCTGACAAACTATATCTGGATCTCCTCATTATAACGGCCAGTTTTCTCGGTTATTGTCAATTATTTTGATAGACTTATATAACTCTACAACATACGCAAAGATGGCAGATTTTTTGCCTTCGGAATCCCTCACATTTTTGCCTGGACTGTCGTCAAAAAATTTATTCTCCCAAGACCACTGAGCATACGTATACTTCGACTCTGGCCGCTCACCCAGGCGTTGTTTCATGAACAATACGTTGGAGTCACCTACATGAAGACGCGTCTGTAAGGAACCTGTAAGAGAGATTGAACACGGAGGAAACACGCAATAATTTCCGCGTTGATCACACTACAAGCTACACAAGGACTGTACATGCTGTACATGCTCACCATATTACATTCTCAGAGACGTTGCTTTGGCTTTAGTGTTATTGTGTGAGCTGCTCTAACACTTCCTCGCTGTGGACTGCCATAACTAATGTCTCAGCACAGTCCATTGGCCGCCAAAAGAGAAGTTGCTGGAGCCAAGCTAAGGCCCCGACCAGTCCTTAACAACAACAGCAGCTGTCCATCATGTACCTGTTTTCTTGAATAAGAAATCAAGAAAATCCAGCCTACAATTTCTTAAGAATTCATGACGATCAAAGTAATTAAGTTCACGTTCATAATGTTTACGAAGAGAGATATATGTCATAACGTCACATTTGACACATTTACCTCCACATGACACGTCTCAGATGCCACTCCTGACCATCCTGAACCCCTACCCCACCCCACCTCACCCCACCCAACCACAGTGTAATGAGTTCACAGTAATCTGAACAACTGATTCCTTTTTCAACTGCTGGTCAGCCGAGGTATGACATTCAAATATGTTCCTTGCAAGCATCCAGACAGTATATTACTTACCTATATTTTCTTTAGTTACAGGTCAGTTTATTTAATGCTTCATCTATCAAAGAGTCATCACCTTTACAAGACAACATCATTTACATCTGGTAATCAGTAACAAATGTTGGAATGAATGCCTGGAATTCTCGTACCACACGTCCACTCCATCACCACCAGTCCTGACGACATCATCCACTCCCGCCAGCGTCCCCAGCCCACCTCTTCTCCTCACAGTGTAAGCATCGCTCCTTGATCTCTTTAACAATATCTACATTTGTCTACAAAAGATTCCTGGTGTCCAATATTATCTTGATTATCAGTCATGCTTGTGGAACCATCTCCCTCACGTATGTACACATTCCTCCTCCATAGATCACCTCTTGTTTCGTAACTAATTATACTAATAGTAATTACAAGACTCCCTCCTGTCTCCTGGCACACACCCTTCCTCCAGCACTTGGCGTAACACTTCCACTGTTGATATTACACACAACTTTACACTTCCCCCTCCACATAATCACATCAGTACAGCGTCCGCCCAGCCCTGGTCACGCCACTCCACATCAAAATGTAATAAATTTTGCATGAGAGGATTTGTACACCTCCTTCCCTTCCCCCGTTTTCATCTCATCTCGCTCTTCCTCTGTGTCAACACTCTGGTTACCCCGTGTTGCCTCCCACTCTCCTCCTCTTCCCTGTGATTGCCTCTCCAACAGTCATAATATAACTCACACTTGGATAACATCGCACGAATCTTGTAAAACAATTTACTTTTTTCTGATTATTTAGAATCTATTACGTTTACTTGTCTGCATCTGCTTTCTCTGAACAGACAGACTATATGAGTTAGTATATAACACAATTTGTCTTGGGCACAACTTTGATCCTATATACGTATAAATGATATCATTTTTATTATCATCATACAACTCCAGGACGTCATTCACTGAAGGAGCTGCTGCAGCTTCAAGGCTGCGCTACCTCCAGTGGTAGGGAAATGATGAGCTCCTTTACAGTAAAAAGTTCCTCGTCGAGATTCTGCTGTCTTTAATCAACAGACGATTTACAGCCTCGCCGAAGGTGACTTACTCGCGACGTAACCACAAAGCAGGCAAGGTAATGTATCACGTAAGTAGATAATCACCTTTGGTTTGTAGTACAGCCTTGTTTAAGAACTTCTCTCTCTAAAGGAGTCTACATATCCCTGCTGCAGGATGTAGCACAGCCATGGAATGCAGGATCTTTCGAAAGAGATCTTGGGTGATTCCAAAGCTCTTCTTAGAAATTAGTCTTGGAGCAATGATGAATAAGATTAAACAAACATCTGAAGATCGAAAGTGTCAAACACACTCCACCATGGCTGATCATCTTGTCATTATATAGATATATAGAATTCCATCAACCCTGTAACGCCAGTTGACTGTGAAAGAGAAGAAATATAATCCTACTAACCGACAACTGTGTCGAACGTGAATATATAAGACGGTTGAGCAGGTCAGTCAGAGGTACACTTCCTCTGAAGATAACACAGGATGAAACTCCTCTTGATCAGTGAGCCACATACTCTGTCTTACGTAAAGTTTCTAGATTAATTGATTATATTTTATACAATTGTCCTATATCCCTTCAGGATCACCTCTCTGTTGTTACGAATAAAACATGTCTGACGATCCATAACTTATCGACAGGTGCTTTTTTGACGGTGGCAACCGCCCAGTCTCTGGTGGGCCAACCTGCGCAGTTGGTTCTTCTCCAGAAAGACAACAAGGATATCCTGGGCGACCTGCAGCTTGCTTCATCATCTGGCCGGGAAAACAGCCCTAAGCAAAGCTTTGCTGGGTCTCAAGAGTCTTCCCAGCAAAGAGTTAGCAACGTCCAGCAGAGTTCCAGTGGAACTCTGCAGGAATCAAGCAGTTCCGAGAAAGGAATCAGAGGAATCCAGCAAGGTTCTAGTGATTCTCTTCAAGACTCAACCAGCTTCCAGGAGAGAGCAAGCGGGATCCAGAGAGGTTCCAGCGTCTCCCAGCAAGAATTCATCAGCTCTCAGCAATCACTCAATAGCAACCAGCAAGGTTCCAGTGGCTCTCAGCAGCAGTTCAGTAGCACTCAGCAAGGTTCCAGCGGTCCAGCGGCATCTAAAGAGACCGTGAGTGGCCTTCAACAAGCATCTGCTTCATCCAGCCAGTTAAAGTCTGAGTCAAGCTCACTCCTGAACATCAAAAAACAGGATTCAAATGCTTTTCAACAAGATTCCGTAGCATCGCAGCAAACCTCTACTGGACGCCAGATAGGATCTAGCGGAAACACTCAGAGTTACAGAGGTTTCCAAGGAGGAAACAGATTTCAGGAACGTCCCACTACACCCCGCTTACAACTCAGCAACAACCCAGTACAAGATAACTTCCAGGAAGATTCCACAAGTCTTCAGGAACAAACTGGACAAGCATCGCTGAGCCAGCTCCAACGAGGTACCGAAAGACAATTTCCGCAGAGAAACGGCATCAAGGCCTCATCTGACTTTCAGCTTGCGAACAATCAGCTGCTACAGTCAGGGCTGTCAGCTCTCACAGAGAACCTGGAAGGAGTGAGTGAGGTGTTGGAGCCTCTGAACCTGCCCTCCGGCGCCAGGCTCCTGCTAGGGGACATCTCTACATCCTTCAGCTGTGTGGACGAGCCTTACGGGTACTACGCCGACCAGCAGAACTCTTGCAGAATCTTCCACGTGTGCTACCCTGCGCTCTTCTCCAGCGGTCGAATCGAGACCTACCAATACAGGTAATGACACCGTTATTGCTGAGTACCTGTTGACCTACAATGACAGGTTAGCATCTAGTGACACCTACCATTACAGGTGAGTACCTTACGACACCTACCATTACAGGTGAGTACCTAGTGACACCTACATTGAAGGGAAGTACCTGGTAACTGGTGCCATTGCAGGTGAGTACATAGTGACAACTACCATCACAGGGAAGTACGTTTTGTGGCATAACATTTTAGAGGAAGTTCTGCTCTCATGAAACCTTAAAGGACAGAACTTGGGCTGTTTTCCAAGTCTCTCGACTTTTCCACCTTACGATTTTCAAGTTACTTATACTAAATATGAATTAAGTAAATATTTTACATGTATCTTGTAAGTAAAACCTGAAAACATGGAACAAAGATCCATTAACATTTTAAGGATTTGCGTGAGAACGGTGGCAGAATGTGGAGCTTCGGAACAGACATGTAGAATGCATCAGGAGCTTTGGTCTTGTTTGTACATTAGGATGAAAACATTCTCAGCCAATGATACGTGAAGGTTTATGTAACAATCTCCTGGCATTTTTTAACAAGTAATTTCGTTCAACTTCATACAACTGTTTTGAGCTTAGAACGTCGCAGATATTAACATGATGTACATCTACATCACATGTTCTGTCTTACCCAACTCTTGCTGGATCCACAGCTTCATGTGTGGAGAAGGGACGGTGTTCGACCAAAAGGAGCTGACCTGCGTCCAAGCGGCCGACGCCATCCCCTGCAGCGCCTCCTCCCAGTACTACTCCAGAAACGAGGACTTTGGACTAACAGAGGATATCGTGGCTCTGTGAAGCACAGCTCCTCTACTCTCTTAATCTACTGGTCATCTCGAGTCTTAGACATGAAGAAAACAACCGTGGATGTGAATCAAGACTGACGAGGAACAGGAGAATGCACGAAGGATCTTGATTATTCTACATCCTAATATTGCATCATCATGATGACATTGTAATCTTTACTATATAAAAACACGAGCATCATATACTTTGTTTCGAATCCAACAACATTCCAGAACAAAAATAGAGTCCAACGACCTGTGTCATCAGGTCGAATCTTTCCAGCTCAGTAGTTTAGCTGTGTCTTTCAACTCTCATCTTCCATCATGTGTCACTCTCCATCTTCAATCTAAGTCTGACGTATCCATATAGTGTTCACTAGTTTGATGTCTCACGTAATATTGCGCCACAGATTCAAAACCAGCAGTGAGGCACATAGCGAGTGAGCCAGGGTACGTGTGCTCTCACAAGGACTGACTGACTGTCTGGTAACTGGTCTGGAGCAACACACAGCAATTTTCCAAGATAAGATATCTGATAACTGGGTACCAAACAACCAGACATGAGCAGCGGAGAGACGTGTGGTGACTCTCAGGGGAATCAAATCAAGGTGAATACGACAACAAACATTTCTTTGAGAAGGTGTTTGTGACGAGTACAATCACCCAACCGTGGGTGCTGGGCCGGGTGGAAAGGATGGAACCTGAGAATACTTTGTGTAGTTCTTGTGTGCCAACGAGCGTTCGTATTGCAGTCATTGCCATCGTCTTCTTTCTATACATCTAGTCAGCACTTAAGATTAAGAACAAATGGTCGTGTAGATATGCATGGTCAGGGAACTGATATGAGGTGAGAAGGTCAAAGGTGAAAATCATTTGAACAGAGGCGGTGGACTGAGTGGGCACTGACAAGGCGTGTACATTGAGAGAGGTCACGACCTTTTAGCGACACGTTACTTTTGTAGCCTAACTGTGTTAAGGTAAGAGGTCAAGGTCAGCCTGGGTGAGCAGCTGGGCTCCGGTTGATGTAGCTCCAATATTTATGAAAAGTGAGCCCTGGCCCCAGGCGTGGGACGGCCCACGGGCCTGAGGTGGCCCACGGCTGTAAGGGGATCCCCAGGCCCAGGGTGGCCCGTTGGCCAGAGGTGTTCCGCGGCCCTGCAGTTGTCCAGGGTCTGAGGCGACCCAGAGGCCAGACACAGAGGCCAGACACAACCTCGTCACCGTTCCTGTATTCACAAGGGTCTTCTCTCCCCGAACCCCTTCCCCAGACAACTGCCTCCTCTTGATACTTTAAACTGTTCTGGTCAGCCGAGTGCGTCCCTCTAGCAGCTCTCACTGGCTCTCACAAGTTGAAGATAAGAAGAAACACAAGCGTATATCTTCACTGTCTTCCAGGAATCAACAACACGACGTTCAACACCACCACAACACCATAACCAACCACGTTGTGTACAACAGGTTAGTGTAACTTGTCTATGGACTCTCTAGGTGAGGACGATGGATGATACAGTCAGTAGTAGATTACCTGGTCCAGTTAACTTTACAAAAACCTGAAATGAAATCATGAATAATTTCACATATTGTGAGGATCATGCTTGCAGTGTTGCCAGTGAGGCTCGTGTCTGAAATATTGCCAAAGAGGATGGACAGCTTCACGCCAGGCCACTAAACTGTTTGAAGCAGTAATTGTTCTGCCCACGACTAGGGCAAGCTGTCCACTTTGGGCAGAGCGTCTGTCCAGACTGTCCACCAGGGGCGGGGCTCAGCAGCCACATCAAGACCGACTCATCAAACGTTTTTCCTTGTTACTGTGACGAGTCATCTTGCTCCTCTCCACACACTGTGGTCGCTGGTGGTGGCTGGCCAGAGAGGCTGAGGTATAATGACGCACCTTACTACCTCTAGTGGTGGCCAGAGCTTCCCTTTACTTCCTTCCAATGTTACAGAGGAAGCGCCATCGTACGTCCTGGATTTAGAAATGTGTTCAGAATTCAATATGCGTTTATCAGCGAGACAAGATAGAGTGGAATGACGCCCCCATTTTCTTTGGTAATACTTTGGTGTGTGTGTGTGTGTGTGTGTGTGTGTGTGTGTGTGTGTGTACCTACAGTAGGGCCAAGAGAGCTTCCTGGGTCAGGTGGGCACCTCAGGTCAACCCAGGTCATGTAAGGTTGACTAATACAACTGGGGTCGAGACTGAACCTTGGCACACCTGAATCACAAGAGAAACTCCAGGAAATGAATGATAGTTGGTAACACTGGCAGTGGTGGAATATACTATATGATTTCGTGGATCTTGTTGGGTCAAACAAAGTAAATCAATTACCAATATTGAGATAAGGGGTGAGAATGGCAAAAGTGATCATTAGGTCAATCCAATTTGCAGTAATATCAAGGGTGAAGACGAAGGAAATGTTTATAATGCCAGACTTGAAACTGGTAGACTTTGATGGATTATGATACCAGCTTACGGGAGTATTTTACCTCTAGTGACGGACATGACGAGGGCAATACTTGTCCTGCTCAAAGCAAATTCGGGTGAAGGAATAAAGAAAGAAAAAAGATGATAATCAGGCAAATGCTGGGGAAGGATAGACGTTTTCATTCGTGTCTGGTCGTAGTATAAAGAAGGTGAAGGAAGGAGTGTGGGTGTGAGCATACGTGTGTCTGGTTCTAGTGTGACCAGAATGAGTTAAGGTAGGGCTAGGGTAGATGTGAACATACTGGCACTTAGACCTCAATATGACTAGAATCAGACAAGACTTGTGTCTCTGGACATGCTCGTGTCTGGTCCAGGCGAGAAAAATATGAAGTAGGAAGTGTAGCTGTTACAACACTGGTATATAGTGAGTAGCATGATATAGGAAGTATGGGGTCAGCTGATACTTGTGTCTAGTCCCTGTATGAGGTATCATGGTGAGCCATACCCTGCCACACACTTCCACACCTCACATACTACTAGAAATCACCCACCTCACCTGGCACTGTAAGGATCAGGATATACCTGGCACTGTGGCTGTGCCATATACACCTGGCACTGCCGGAGGAGAAGGGTATCGCTAATTAAGTTCCAGTGAACAAGTTGGAAAAACTTATTTCATTAGAAAGTTTTCCCAGACTCCCACGGTTGCTGCTAACTTGGTCTTGATATAAAGGTGAGGTGTAGGGTGACCCACCCACCACGACCCCCGGCTGTATATCCAACATGACGCTCGTTAAACACCGAGCACGACCGTCGGTAATACCCATCATGACCCAGATGGTACAGTGATCACGGGAGACCTTGTTGTACACCAGGAATGGCAGGGACCAGCGGCCGTCCTCTGGCTCTTTTCCAGGTCAAGGCAGGTCATGGGCTACGTCACAGGCTCTCTATCACGTCACGACAGGTCATGGTCAACGGAAATCTCTCTCCCAGGATACACAGGACGACGCACCTGGCCTGGTGACACCTGTACACTACAGATAATTTCTCTGGTCATATACGGACGGATGTAGAACATTACTCACTCTTTTCAATAGAGCTGCTGACTTTAGGATACTTACCGATCACCTTCCTGTATGAGACATATCTATTATTCATGTGAATATCTTCCTAAATCTTAAGATAAATACTATTTAATGGATGTGAACTAATACACAAAACTGCGTCAATGATTCCTACGAATCGTGATTGATGCAAGGATTAGCATACATTATACATACTGCCTGCCAGAGAAGTCCTGCGTTATTCAAACATCCAGATAACTGCATGCAATCTTACATGCTTCTCAGGAAATGTTTCTTATCTAAGATTTTAATTTGGTCTTCAGCAGCATATGGAAACAAAAGATTCTCAGTAGTTTTTCTTCCTTCACAGTGTTCAGGTGTATTTGTTGTTCCTTCACAGTGTTCAGGAGCATATCTTGTTCTCCAGTAGTTATCGTACTGTCGGCAGCTACAGCCCAGACATTCCTGGACCAACAAGCAAACTTGAGTCTCAGCCGAAAACATAACAAGGTCGTCTTGCACTCAGCCAGGAGGCCCTCCAGCTACTCTCTTCTTCCAAACAAGGCGGCCTTTCACAACAGAGTTCCAGTAGCCCCAACAAGACGTCCCAGTAAAACCTTGCAAACTTCCAAGAAAGGTCGGTGTGGTTCCCAGCAAGCTCTTGTATATTTGGATTACAGGAGTTTCCACAAAGGCTCCTGTGACTCTCAGCAAGAATTCATTAGTTCATAATCAGAAACTTGGCAGCTCCTAGGAAGATGCCAGAGGTTACGAGTCCAGACCTACCAGCACCCAGCTGGAAACTGAGGGATTGCAACAAGGTTCCAGTAACTCCCTGCAAGAATACCCAAGATTCCAGCATAGATCTGGACACTTCTGCCAAGGTTCCAGTGCCTCCCAGTAAATAAAGGATAGATGTCAGAGGACATCAAGTAATTTCTGGTAAGAGTTTGAATTCCTTTGTATAAGATTAGGGTTTCTTAAGGTATGGATTAGGGCAGACAAGAGAACCAGGCTCCCTGTGTGGTGACAGTCAAGGATGATAAAGGCTACATCCAAGTACTAGTAAAGTCTGCGGATAACGCTGAGGTATTGTCGTTTTCCACACCATTACCTTGTACCTGGCTACGTCCTTGTTCAAGATATTTCTAAATACACTGTCCTCATATAGTACTGAAGACTGTTGCATTATCTCTTGCAGTGAGTATTTGACTAATATATCTGTCATGTTAATACGTACGCTGATTTTTGCATCAGTTCGAAAAACATCAATCGTTTTACGCCCCAGCCAGAGGGTTGGTCGGCCTGGGCGTCCGTCAGGTGAAGCAAACTAAACTCTCCATTCAGCATGACGCATGCCGCCCTAGGCAGCACCAGAACCCACGTCCCTCGCTTGCACAAAAACTGTTGCTGCTCCGCCACTAACGAGCAACCAGATATCCCAGAATAACCAAAAAAAAAGAAGAAAAAACAGCAGCTGGTGGGTCACTAAACAAAGGATGGGTTGCGTCTGACTGTTTTTTAACTCGTCATGAATGGAAGAGTGCAGGAGCTGTTGTCATGACCCCAGTCACAGCCTCGGGCTCCCCCTGACTCACCTCTGAAGACCTACGACCTGTAACTTGTCCTTGTACTTGTTGGAGAAATGATAGTCGAAGGAAGAAAGTGAATACCTTTATTTGCTTATCACTGACACAAACACGGGTCTTCAGCAATACAACAGTCTATGCGCCAAGAACTTCCACTGGTAAAACAAATATTAGTCCAGTCTAATACCCTATATACATTCTCAAAAGCAGTCTTAAGTAGTTGTCCAGTGTGCAGTCCGCTCCTGTGGCAGTCCAAACTGGGCGTTCCTGAAGTAGTAATGAGAGGAGGCGCTGCAGGGGATGGCATCCCTCGCCTGGACGCAGGTCATCTCCTTCTGGTCGAACACCGACCCCTCACCACACATGAAGCTGAGGAGATACAGAACACATATATAAGCAAATTTAAAGTGGGATATTCCTAACTGAGATGTTGAGAATATGTCTCTTTTATTAGAGCCATGTGAAAAGACACTAAATGGTGAAGATGGCACTGTAACCACCTGCAATGATAGGCGTCATCAGGCACTCACCTGTAATGTAGGTATCTACAAGTTACTCGCCTGTAATGGAAGGTGTCATTACCTGTATTGGTAGGTTTCGACGCGGCCGTTGGAGAAGAGCGCAGGGTAGCACACGTGGAAGATTCTGCAGGAGTTCTGTTGGTCGGCGTAGTACCCGTAAGGCTCGTTCACACAGCTGAAGGAAGTGGAGATGTCCCCCAGCAGGAGCGTGGCGCCGGAGGGAAGGTTCAGCGGCTCAAACACGCCACTCACTTGGTCCAGGTTCTCACCGAAATAATACTTTCCTGAGTGTAGCAGCGGGTTACTGCCAAGCTGAAGATCAACTGAGGTCCGGGGGCGGCTTCCCCGATAAGGCTGTCTCCTGCTGTCCTGCTGGAATTGGTCCACAGACGTCTGTCCATCGCGTGACTGGAATTCTGCAAAACCCTGTTGCGAGCTGTCTTCCCTCTGGTTGTTGGACTGGACTGTACTACCAGCTTGCTGGAAAGTATTTCCTTGCTGAGACCCTGCTGAAGTCTGTGAGATTCTTCTGGGGAGTTGCTGATTTTCACCGAAATCTTCCTTAGATGTGGCAGGACGTCGCTGTGAATTATAAGAAGTCTGTTGGTTTACTCCAAGTATTGCTTCAGATGCTTCTGACACTTCCAAAGGTCTGCTGGACTCTCTCTGATTATCGGCGAATACTTGCTGAGAGCTGCTGTCGATTTTCTGGAAATTACCCAATTTCGGCTGGGATCTGGTGAGTCCATGTTGAGAACCAATGAAACTTTGTTGGGAGCTTCTAGGTTTCTCCTGGGAGCTGGTAGATTTTCTCTCGAAACCAGTGGAACCTTGCTGGAGGTTGACCCGCCCCTGCTGAGAGGTGAGAGATGCTACCTGAGAAACACTGAAGCCTTGCTGGGATTCTCTAGGTCTCTGCTGGGTTATAGTCAATTGTTGCTGTGATCCATCGGATCCTTGATGAGGGCTACCAGGAAGCTGCTTGAAGCTGTTGATGTCTTCCTGAATAGCAGTGAAACCTTGCTGGAAGCTTCCGGGCCTCTGGTGGGACGTGGAAGATTCTTGCGAAGACCCTTGCTGGGAGCTTGTGAATCCTGGTTGAGAACCAGTGGAACCTTGTCGGAAGATATCAAACCCCTTCTGGGAGCTGGTGAATCCTGGTTGAGAACCACTGGAACTCTGTTGGGAGGTTTTCCGCTGAAAGCTGGTGAGCTCTGGTGGAGAACCACGAGAACGTTGCTGGGAGGTTTCAAGTTTCTGCTGGGAGATGGTGAATCCTGGTTGAGAACCAATGGAGCTTCGTTGAGACGTTCCAGGTCTCTGCTGGGAGCTAGTAATTTCTGAAGGAGAAACAGTGGAACTTTGCTTGGAGGTTCTATATCTCTGCTGGGAGCTGGCGAGTCCTGGTTGAGAACCACTGGAACTTTGCGGGGAGCTACCAACTTTTTTATGCTCGCCAGTGACTTCTTGCTGGGAGGCACTGGAAACTTGTTGAAGGTTGCCATTTCTCCGTTGTGGGCTGGTAAATCCTGAATGAGAACCGCTGGAACTTTGCTGGACGTCAACGGGCTTCTGTCGGTAGCTTGAGAATTCTTGTTGAGAGTCTCTGGAAATTTGCTGGAACCCGCGCAGCCCCTGTTGGGAGCTTGCAGACTCTGGCTGAAAGGCACTGAAACTTTCCTGAGAGTTACCAAAACCTTTCTGAGATCTGGTTAATTCATGCTGGGAGAGGCTGGAACCTTGCTGAAAAGCAGTAGGTCTCTGTTGAGGGCTCTGGAGTCCAGGCTGAGAGCTACTGGAACTTTGTTGGGTTCTACCACTTATCTGATAAGAAGAACTGGTGAGCTTTCGTTGGGGACCACTGGAATCTTGCTGGAATTCGTTAGATCTCTGGTGGGAGCTTGAGGATTGTCGCCGAGACTCTCCGAACCCTTGATGGAAATCATTAAGTTTCTGCTGGAAGCTTGCGAATCCTAACTGAGAGCCACTGGAACCCTTGTGGAAACTATTGGTTCCCAGCTGTGAACCGGTAAGTGTTTGCTGAGAACCAAAAGAACTTCGCTGGGAGTCTGTAGGTCCATGAAGGGAGATCTGCTGGGAGCCACTGTATCGCTGGTGGGAACGGCTGCCTTGGCTGGGGAAGGAGGCAGACTTGAGGACCTGCTGCTGGTTGAACGTCAAGATGGCTTTATTCTGATTTCTTCTAAGAACCAAATTTGCTGGTTGAGTCAGGAGCGTTTGGGCTGTGGCCATCGCCAGCAAAGTACCTGTGAGGGAACAAGATATGTTACTGAACAATGTGGAGAAACGTATCGTGCTCCTGAACACTGTGGGAAAACAAGATATCCTCCTAAACATTCCTGGACAAAGAAAATCCTACAGCTTTAAAATGTATATATATATATATACATATATATATATATATATATATATATATATATATATATATATATATATATATATATATATATATATATATATATATATATATATATATATATATATATATATATATATATATATATATATACATATATATGGGTGTGTGTGTAACTATATATTTGCACAGATGTATGGAAAGATACGGGTCAGTTGCTCCTTACTTATGGCTAGAAGAGTCATCGTGCTTCTCCTCCACCACTGGTCAGAGTTGTCTGGCTCCATCAACTGATGACTGGACTTTATACCCACACACAAGCGCAGTTGCCAATTAGTTGCTGTATATGATATTGTCAGGGTCAACTGGTGAGGCATATTGGGTGGAATTCCTTGTGTGCCAAGTAATAGATGGCAGATGGATCCTTCAGCCTTCATTTGTTTCATGTGAACCAAAGCTGCGTATCTGTAACATTACTATGACCTATTGACATTTCTAGGCCACTCACCATCAGTGGTTCATCAGTATCATTAAATATGGATGTAAGAAATACATTACGAAGCCGTCTTTACCCAGCAGAATACTTAGACCGTTACTGGTTTTATGATTCATCAGTATCTACTGTGTTAAGATCCTGAACTGTGAGGGAGGCACCCCAGCCAGCCTGCCAGCCATGAACCATCTCAACATCACAACCAAGACACTATTACTTCCCCTGTATAAACCCGCAGGAATGAATCAACAACTAATGGTAAGATTATCAGTACTAGAGGACGGTGTTGGCAGGAGGACGGTGTTGGCAGGAGGACGGTGTTGGCATGAAGACAAAGGAGGAAGGGTATTACTGGTGGCAATCTTCATAACAATGGGAAAGCATTCTCGAGAGAGAGAGAGAGAGAGAGAGAGAGAGAGAGAGAGAGAGAGAGAGAGAGAGAGAGAGAGATTTTCCCCTTTTATCTTCATTTCACATTAACTTTAGTCTCCAAATGTCACCTAATACACACTCTTTCTTTACTTCTTTCATATTTCCTTTTCTTTATTCATACTGTGTCCTGACTCCACAACACCACACTATCTCCTCCAGTACTATATCCTGACCCTACAACACCACACCAGTCCCTGCAGTGTTGTGTCCAGACCTCACAACACAGGAGAGTGTACAGTAAGTGGACCAGTCCCTGGGCCAGTCAGTCAGGCAGGCAGCTGAAGGTTAACAATACAGTTACCTGCACTGCCACAGTGTCCATCATCATCCAGGTCTTATATGTTTCATCTGGTTCCAAACAAACATTTCCCCGAATCTATTACCCTTTATCCATTATGTCGTCACCCGAATTTCTAGAATGATGGAAAGGTATCTTGATATCTGTTATTGGTAAACAATTATGATTACAATTCTACTTTTTCCGACTCCACCACAGCGAGGCTGCTATGATTTGGAACAGATAACTTTTCTCATTCACACTTTCCTCTATAACTTCCACGGTAGTATACATCTACACACTACATGGTGTTTCTCCCATTCCTTTTTTTCTATTATTAGTATTATCATTATTTTAGTTCTTATACCAGCTGCAGAGTTGAGCCAGAAGAGGTGGAAGGGGAGATGCCTTCTGCTTTCCTAACATCTTTCTCTCAAGGTTAAATTTAAGATTCCAGAAAACCTCAAGCTGGACCATCACATCTCCTGTCATCTCTCCCTCCCATACGTTCCAAGTTTAAGAAATGACAAGCTACACATAAACATTCCTCAACATCCTTGTGTGGTCTAACTGTCACACCCTGTACGACCGGGTTCGAATCATGTTTCCAGGTTTCATATGACTGTATTCTGTAACGTGATACAGTCTGCTGGCTGCTTCCGTTATGGTCATGGTGTTCTTGTTGAATCAGATTATACAGTGTCCAGCCATCAGGCAACTGCGAAGAACGTCAGTTTATCATTTGACCAAGTAAATACGTTCTTTTCATTGTGTTAACTGCGTGTCTGTATCATTTCCATGCAGTCAGGAAGCTATTACTACGACGCTATATGACTTCCAGGTAGTAAAGCCACATTCCAGTCTCATCTGCTTCATGTAATCAAGACGGAAGAAACTCACACAAAGTATTGTAGTTATCGCATACGTCACATAACGAAAATTAGACGCGATGCTCTCTTGTCTACAGAGAGTTCCAGTCATACCATTATCTGAGTAGTCTACAGCCTGCGTTGTTCTCATACTTCATCTATTAACACACACACACACACACACACACACACACACACACACACACATACACATTTCTAAAGTACAGCAATATCCCAATTTGTGAGATTTGAAAGACTTGGAAAGAGTATGTGAAAATGTTTCTTAGAACAGCATTTTACGCTACACAGTTAATGGAAAACAGACATACTTGTTGCACTGAAGACTCGTTATTTTCTGGAAAGTGAAGCTGAAGTTTAAAGAGACAAGAGAGGCCTCGTGTGGCAGCAAACTGCTTACTATATAAACACACTTTGCACTTTTTGCTGGAAATCCAAGTGAAAGACTTAATTTCAAGTAGCACTTGCAGAATATATATATATATATATATATATATATATATATATATATATATATATATATATATATATATATATATATATATATATATATATATATATATATATATATATATATATATATATATATATATATATATATATATATATATATATATATATATATATATATATATATATATATATATATATATATATATATATATATATATATATATATATATAATATATATATATGTATATATATATATATATATATATATATATATATATATATATATATATATATATATATATATATATATTTATATATATATATATATATATATATATATATATATATTCAGATAGATGAATGGATAGATAGATGTCGATTTAGATATAGATACATAAGAAAGCTGGAAAAAGTTAAGCATGAGTAGCTGATGAAAACACAAGAGAAATAGAAGTTACATTAAACAATATATTACCAACACAGTAATGTCAACGTCGTGATAATACCTAAGAGATGATGCGATCAGAATGCCTATCATTAATCCAGTCTCCTTTCCCTAGCGTTACGACCCTTTATCAGAGTCGTGTCTTGTTCACTTGACTGCACAGGTCGACGACGATAGGTTTCCCTAACTCGGTCCCCCGCGACAGCAGTGAGTCCGCCAAGCAATGCCACATAACTCACTGCCCATCTGAGTCCTCCCAGATAACAACGGGTCTACCAGAAGCCAACACCAGCTACACTACAACGTAGGACATTCACACTAAATCAGTTTCACATTCTGCCCTGCGTTACATGGTCGAGGTGGAGGAGAAACTGTAGGTAAGTTGAGCTGCAGACATGTTCGTTGACCAACTTGAGCAGCAACATGTGTTCAGTGGCCGGCTCGAGTGGCACATGCATTTATTGGCGAGCTTGATTTGAGCAGTTTGTGCGTCAGGTCTGCCTCAGGAAAGCTTGAGTAGCTGGTGCGTTATTGTCTGCCTCAGTTAAGCTTGAGCAGCAAGGATTCTGCCTCAAGCTGACCAGCATAGCCCTCAACAAAGTATGATTCTCGTTATGTTTATGTTTGACATTTCATAAAAGTTTGTATCACTGATGATATGAAAATCCGAGTCCTTGCTTAACATCCACCATGTTGTATACAACAATCCTCACCTTCACTGCTGATGGTTTTAGTCACTGGTAACCACAACCCCACACCGGCCTGGAGCTCTAGACCTCTAGGGGGAACATGAGCCTCACTGCTAATTTCTTATTCATCAGTTACCCACTTATTCATCATAACCTTAGGTACGCCTTCTCGCTCCTCACCTACTAAGACCTTCCTTCACCATCGAGAGCTTCACTGCACCCACCCACATCAGTTCTATAACTGAAGGACATCGGGAAAGCATTTATTCTATATCACTATTTCTGCTTCTCTATCCCGTCTCTACATGTACATGATAGGGACTTAGAACTGCTCTCCTCCATACAACCCTGTCATACACAATCAATCCTCCTGTTGGCCATACTTCTCATGTACTTCTATACGTTTTTTTTTTTTAACCAGTATTCCTGACATCCATTTTACAATGACTGAAAAAAAGGATTCTTTTTAAATTTCTTTTGAGAGATAGAGGTAAAGTATTCCAAAGAAAATGGTTTCTGTTCCCTGTTTATTTTTTGAGACATCATTAAAGTCTTCTCAAAAGGCTGGCCCACAGCTGGCTCGGTCCTCCTTGTTAGGGTGTTTGTGCCTGGCTTAATGTGCTGTGTAGCAGGACTGATGTCTGAGGACATCACGGGCGAGGTGCTGGCTTTGACGTTCCGGATGACTAACTTTAAAGAAGGTTAAGAATATTATGTAAAGACGTTTGAAAATGATTTGTAAATCGGTTGAAATTATCTGTAAAAAAAGAAAATTCAGAATCATTTGTAAAGAAGGTTGAAAATCGTTTGAGCCACATCAACAAAACTGTGAACAACCTCGCGTACCACAGAACATTTTCAAACAAAAATTAAAATTTCATCAGTATTCTGACCTAAGTCTGTAGCAAGCACAATACTGTACACACTATAAAACGAAAAAGAAGGAGAGGTTGAACACTACCAGGTATCAAGTATTTCGCAAATATTTTGGTATTCCCAAACTTCCCCGCGACCTCTGACCTGACCTTAAATAACCCAGAATTTCCTACGTCATTTTTTGAGACGTCGAGACATAACTTTCCGGGGTGGTTCATGCAGTGCCTTACGTCACTGTGGTGGCCAAACCTTCCCTGTTATTCCTGCTTGAAGATCCAGTTTCTTCGCCAGCCTCCTGTGTGGTACAGCGTCGAGTGTTTTCTGGCTGTTCAAAGTCTGTATAGACCATCCAGCCAGCCTTCTCTTGTCTCTACAACAGAGCTCACTCTTTCGTAGAAATCTTTGAGGTTCGCAATGCATGATGTCCTTGCCTTAACACCGTACTGTCTCTATCTCTCTCCCAGATAGCTTCGTCTCTGCAGGTAATCATCCACTTGCTTTCTGACCATCTTTTTTTGCAGTACCGGACGGACCACACTCGTCAAGGTGACCATTCTGTACCTCAGCGCCTCCATCTAGTCTCCTAGGCCCAGCTTCTCAAAATATGGATTTCGAGAAGGGAAACGTCATTTTATGGAATATTCTCGGATAATATAATGATTCTCAAATCCCATCCCGCTAAACTCTGATGCAAAACATACGTGGGCAAAATTTTTGGATTATTTATTTCCTTCCTCAGTCAACGTCAACCTCGCCAGTCTCCGAAAAAGATTGGATATTCATCTCATCTTGGCGGAGTATTGGAACGCCAGCTGAGACGCACCAGTTACGTGACGGTAGGCAAAGTCAAAAGAAAATTTGTTTTATGAATTTTACATCCATCTACATCAATGTTCCATTAACGTTTCATATATTTTTGAACGGTTTGTTAGAGTTGGTCACATAACATGTAAGTAATTTCAAATTTTGAAAATTGTGACGTGTGTTGTTATCAAGACAGATGAGATATAGAACATGTGACACAAAATTTTAAGTGGGAGGACGTCCCACACGATCCGCCAGAGGCAGGACGCGGAGGACCGTCCGTGTGTCTGTCTGTTGACGTGACCTTTACATCTTTATTGGTCACACCAGCAAGGTCAGGCTGGGTGGAGAAATTCCAAAAATCATAAATCAAAGTTGTGGAGTGCTATTCAGTTTGCAGTCTGGTGCGCAAAGAGGAGAGGAGTCTTACAAAGTGCTTTCTATGTATCACATCCGGTTATATACTGTGAGCCTCCTGTGTATGTGCACCAGAGCGCCTCTGCCATGTCCTTCTGGAACATACAAGAATAAAAGATAAATTTCCTTAACGAAGCCAAGATTTAGTGAGCCTCACGTGAATATACCCCGGGAAGTGCTAGTGACGATGTCCACACACACACACACACACATATACACACACACACTATCTCTTACTTCTACACTTTTCTTCGTGAACTAGAGTGATGTATGTAAATATGAGGAGAATGTATGTATCAGAAGCAGCAGAATACAGATGAAATCAATGACTTTCTCCCGTAATAATATCGTCCAGCTAACCACTGGACCTCCACCAGTCACTAGTGAAGGGATGGTCACCTTCCCCTTGTGAAACTTCCCGTTCAGAAGGTTCCTCCAGTTTACCACGATGTAATGTGTCCTCATCATCTCATATACATGATCATCGTTCGCCAATCATAGGATCATCTTTCCTTGAAGATGACGAGTGTGTGTATAGTCTGCAACCAAAACAATGATGGTTATAATGTAGAAAAGAAAAAAACGTTCACGAAAAGGTGTTCCACTGACGGACGGTGCGACGAATAAAGTTTGAAAGGAGAAGAATGTAGGAATATCTGGGATCTGAATACTTCTGGAAAGAGGCGGTGAAGACATGATACAGCTTTGGGGGTCACATGTGTGGAGATCTGAAGTCATTTCTGGAGTTATACTCTGGGAAACCTGAAGTAGATTCTGGGGTCACAGAAATGGAGTGAAGGAATCACTCTCCTGACAAGACCAACTACTGTAGTAACACGGCGAAGGAAAGACACGATACCGAACAACTAACGAGCTGTTAAAAGGCTGGAAATGAGACCTGCTTCACTAGCAGGACAGAAAGCTTCTGGCTGGATTACATGGGAGACTGGAACGCACGTTTACAAAGTTACAAACAATTAAATATATGAAGGACGTGGCTTTCATAAGGATGAATAGCTAAGAGAGGGAACTTTTGACGAAAATAGGTGACAGTTGACATGCAGTAAAGACTCCACCCTCCCACTGCCGTACACGGTTCGAGTGATTTGTTCAGTGTTTCATCGCGAGCTTCATTCGTGGGGTCGATCACTTCGGTCAGAGGCAGGCAAACACAACGCCAGTCACTACTGCTTCAGCTTCACACATGCTCACAACAAGATTGGTTCCGTGCACCTGACGATGTGGTTGGTGGCAGAAGACCCTCGTTGTACGACTCAGTGTCACCTAAGTCCTTCTCGAACCGTACATCAGGTATTTTGTGCATAAGTTATGTTTGGGTTTGACTTTCGGACTTATCTTGATTCGTTTTTGTGTACTAGAATATAAGATACAGTTAATGCATACAGTTTTGCTGCAGCATAATGATGATGTTTCTTAATTCAAATAATGAGGCTAGAGTATCTTTATTTTTTCCTTTTTCTTAACGTATTTGTAGAACTATGATTATCCTGCATGTAACCTTATACACCATTTACTTAAGTTACCCCAGCGCTCATTTTCTGTTACACTTTGTGAAATCATTTTCTTTGATCATCCATATGGCGCAACCCTCGCACGATTTGTTGTCTATGGACGCTGGGTCTCTCAAGGGAAAGGATTCAATTTCTGAAGTTACTCCTCATCTTTTGATCTGTCGGCTATGTTCGAGCCTTCGTGCATGGTGGAAGTATGGAAAAGGTTAACAATACGCAAAAGAAAGAGCGGAGAGACAACAACAAGGACCCGAGACACTTCAACACCGATGGAAAAAGACGGTGGAGAGCGGCAGGTCCCGTACCTGATAAAGGTCGCACCTGGATAACCAGAAGGAAATTCGGGAGATGAGAAAAGTTTTAAGGCCATACGAAGGAAACTTGAAGAGAACCCTGATGTCAAACTTTGTCGAGGGGTCTTGGGGATATCCCGAGCAACAAGAAAAGATTCGACAAAGTTGTCAAGAGCAGAGTGCAAGTTGTGAGTGAGGGAAGGAAGATCTGCAGCGGAATGTTTGGAGTGTGACCCATACTGTGAGCGGGCAGGTAACCTCTCCTCTCAAGATGTAACAGACAATTTGACGACAAACTCCATGACCTAAGGCAGAGCTCGGGTGGGCACTTGGGTCACGTAATGCAATGGAAAACTTTTGCTGATTTTGGAACGACTTAGGTGTTATGAGGGTAGGAAACTACTGGTCGAGAAGAAAAGTTCTGAAAATGAGATTATAATGTGAGGTTATGGCTAAGGCTCAGGTATTGTTCCTCAGGACACACACACACACACACACACACACACACACACACACGTCGTGCCCAGCAGGAGCGCCGCTGAGATGAGGGTGTCGAGGAGGCAAGCCTCTATAAATCAAAACTTTACTGCGGGTGTCAATGGGAAGAACGTTGGTGGAGTTATATTTGAAGTGATATGATTATCTAGATGACAAGAAACATCTCTCTCTCTCTCTCTCTCTCTCTCTCTCTCTCTCTCTCTCTCTCTCTCTCTCTCTCTCTCTCTCTCTCTTTCCCTCTGTCTAACATGGAACCAATCAATCTCTTAGTACGATACAATTGTGGTACAGTGTCAGCAAATTTGAGAAGTCACTGTGAAATGCTTTAATGAATGACTGGTAATACTTGATGATGAATTGCTGAAGGAACAAACAATTTGTATCCTCAGGTTGTGAACACAGGTTGAGGGTAATGTTGGTGTTATATGTGGTCTTATGTTGTGATGCCAGTCATGTGCTTGTATTTTACTTTATGGTTAAGTTTCCAGTGTTCTCACGTGGTTTGGTCGTGCGTTATGATCCACTGGCATGAGAGACAGAACCAGTTGAAGCCTTTGAGAACAACAGTACAAACCTGGAGCACGATGGTACCATCCTTGTATATGATAGCCCGGCCTACGCCTTAACCTAGAAGGGTTTGGTCAAAGGCCAGGCCGTTATATCCAAAAGGTTATACCCTCGTGCTTGAGTGTCGTACCTTCGTGCTCAAGGGTCGTACCTTCGTGCTCAAGGGTTGCACCGTCGTGCTCAAGGGTCGTACCGTCGTGCTTAATGAACGTACCGTCGTGGTCAAGGGTCGTACCGTCGTGCCATCGTGTAGACTGGAGTCTGAGGGGTGTGTAGAAATGTTTATCTGTGGACACAGTCTTCATCTGCATTCCGCCCGCCGCTGTGCTGAGGGGCCGCACAGAATGGGACTGGAGTGGGACGTGTTGTGTCGCCAGCTGACACAACATTGAAGGGATCATCTGTGTAGTAAGTCTGCAATATTGGAGGGAAGCGGAATTTGGTTCCCTAAGCTCACAAGTAAAGGGGATATGCTTGTCGTACGTCACAAGAACAAAGCACTTGACAAACGTCTCACAGAATTTGAGAGTTTTACTGGGAACTAAGCTCATACCACTGGATGGTTGACTGTCTTGTAAACTCACAGCAGCAGAGATGTTGACCACTGCCTTCTGGGAATAAATATATTTCACATTTTTCCAGCAACTGTGTCTTCTGCCGTCTGCAAACCCACCTTGTTAGACCTTGAGTGACCTTAAGTTCAGTTCAACATAATACAGGAGTCTCTCTACGGATTATGCCCGTCTCAACCCCTCAAGTGGACCAGACAAACAAAACTATTGTTCGCTGCGGCAGACACGGAACCAGACACTCTGCCATGCCAAGCCCTGAACCAGTTATCGCACATTGTCAAACACTCTGTTACATCAAGGCTCAGACCAGCTAATCCTCACACAACCAATTACTCTGTCATGTCAAATTTTGGACCAGCAAACATTCACTGGTCCAGGCACTCCGTTATCATCAAGAGCTGAGCTACTTCCTCGCCATCTTCACCTCCTACCTTCCGAAATCCCTCGTCCCTGAGTTGCATATCACCATTACAATCATTGAAGCCATACCATCCCGTATGTATTGGTACAAACACAGCTCCATATCCGTCATCACGAATATCATCGCTAAGACCTCTATTTCCATATTTGTACAATCTCTCCAGATCTTTAAGTCCTTTACTGTTGCTTATAATCTTCTGCGGTAGATAAAGTCCTCGAAAATGAATAAGAATATAGTGACAATGTATTGTAAAGCCACAGGGGAAACATCAGAAACCCGCTGACGTAACGTTAGGAGGTGAAAGTACCTGGACGAGACGAGTGTTGAATACAAAGAATAAAGCAACAGATAACGAAATGTGAATAAAAAGGTAACAGAAAATCCCGACATTATGACGTATACATGGAAACAATGAGAATGAAGGTAAGAGCAAAATATACATCGGCAAGAAGGGAGAGTGAAAAGAAGATGTAAACATGCAGACAAACCGACAACCCGCCAGCAGAGAGACAGCCAAGCTTGCAGCCACTCACCCACCCACCCAAACACCCACCCAGCAGCTCACCTACCCAAACACCCACCCAGCAGCTTACCTACCCAAACACCCACCCAGCAGGGGTGTACAAGGTATAGGGGAGCAATTTACCTGCCCGGACTTAGGCACCCCAGGGGCCGCGCAACACGTACTATACCGTCCTCCCTGGAGCTCGTAAACTGCTCTAATTTCATGTTACCCCAGGGTGCAGGCGGCCACCACACAATGCTCTGGTGCACCCAAGCTGGCGGAGAGGAAGGAAGGGTCGAGACATGGTCGGAAGGAGAAGCAGAACTGAAGAGAAACAGGAGGTAAGGACGGGGTCGCTGTGTGCCCTAACATTTGTGTAAGAAATCATGTTGTACGACATATAGAGAGTCACAAGGTAGAGATGATGGACGAAGACAGAATAATCACAATAATCATAGACTGAGTCTGAGAAAGTCACATAATAAAAGCATGGATGAAAAGAGTAACTAGAAGCATAAAAAGCATGGATGAAAAGAGTAACTAGAAGCTAAAGAAACCGAGTAGTGAGGAATAGCAAGAGAAGAATGTACATATAAACGACCAAACACAAGGTTGCTAAACGAGTGATGACCTTCGACGAAGAACATCTTGAAGCAGCAAAGGATTAACAACACCTGACACCAGTCTCATAAAGTGAGATGATGATGACGATGATGACGATGATGATGATGATGATGATGATGATGGTGATGATGATGATGATGATGGTGATGATGATGGTGATGATGATGATGGTGATAGAGTATGATACTTTTGTCCTGGACTCACCATTTCCTCACTACAACTAGGACTGGTCGATATCACGCAGCTCACAATCCTGGTACAATAGGATGTCAACACATGTAGTCCTGGGAGCCATCAACTAGTAAAGGAATTTTGAAAAACTGAAACTGTCAAATGTTTTATCACGACTAACTGGTACACAAACTATACCAAATATGGAGGCACATATTTGCAATAATAATATAAAACATAAATTTCCTAAATGATATCAATAATGCTGAAGTATTCCTTTGAGCCTTCCAATTAATGAATTTGCCATTATAACAAAAATTGTTATAAAGGAATATAATGTTATGTATATTGAACAATATATTAAGTTGGATTGATACATAACGTAATGAAATCCAAGTTTGTGTTTGTATTACAAATGAAGAACTGAGCGCCATCATATAAGTAAGGTCACCTCTTACACTCATCAATCACTAACTTAAGATAGTTTTTCAAACCACTCGACCATGTTTATGGTTTTGATCCACTGTGGCGAAGGCTTATTACCAGAACTTATCAGAATCTAACACACACACACACATACACACACACACACACACACACATACACACACACACACACACACACACACACACACACACACACACAGGAGGAAGAAAAACAAACTGAGGACAGCATCCGGGTAGCCTACTAGGCACCCCGCCTCAGCATCCTTTGACATTGTGAATTTCGAATTGTTTGTGTTGTGTAGTTTGGGGACTGGACGAACTAGCACATGTGTGTGTGGGTCCCTTCTGTCAGGATGGACCATCTCACCTTTTCACCCAGTGAAAAGCAGCTCAGATATGATGTAACTTATGAAATCACGTTTATGTTTTAATGATATTGTTAGTGCAATGAATAGCAAAGATGATTTGAGTCGTCCCGATGACTTGTTCTTGTCAGTTTTGTGCTCACAAACAACCTATGATGGTGATGTAGTAGGCAAGACAACAAGCAAAATCCATTTAATAATGTTGCCACCAACCAGGGTTTGTCTTCTGATACACAGCCACTGTCAAAGACGGGTCGAAGAATAGCTCATGTTGCTGTGTCAGGTTTTCTGAAGCCACTGGACGATCATAGATGATCAGTAAGTAGGGAACTACGCGGGTGTAATCACCGCAATAAAGACGAGAGAAAATCCACATATCTCAGTGTAAAGGTTATGTTCTGAGCGCTAAATAGCATTATTGACAATTCTACCCGGAGGATCTGGCTCTGTGAGCCTCAGTTGAGTAAAACTGATACATATTACTAAGTGTTATTTAGACCCCAGAGAGAGTCTTAAAGGTGGGATCTGAGGGTTGTCTCCTTAGCTTTAGCTTTGTAAAATATTGAAATGATAAAAAGGTTTTCTTTGCCCAAGCGAGTCAAAAATAATCATAATGAAAGAAGCAGTAAGCCATTGTAAGCTTCACAATACGTAATTTTTGTGTATTTTTATACTTAATATTTTCCCATTCTGCCGCTTCGGGCTATGCCTTGCTGTTCCATATATTACCTCAATAAGAACTACAGGGACTGCGACAAGATTTGTAGATTACCCGTGATAGAATTAATCTGTACATCATAATGAACTATAGTATTTGAAATTATCATATATTTAGCTATTACTGCTTACACATGCTAAAATCTAATCACCACTGTAAATGCATGCTTTAGGTATAGTTACCCCTAGACTAAGACCGTTTTTTGTCAGTAGAAAATCTCTGCCATTTTCTGTGATGAGTTCTTAAGTATTCCAATCTTGGTGTAACATGGTAAATGGCATTTATTGCCCAAATGACATCATATCAAACATAAAGAAAATATAAAGTAGTTACATCTCTTTGGTGTATATGCATTGCGTTTGATCACGATTGCCCTTGAATACGACTTCTTACTATACTTTGTTTGTTGACAAAATGAAGTAGAAGGAGCTAAATAAATGTTGATTCTTCCTAGGAAATGCATTTATAGGGTTGTCTCCTTCAACTTCTTCACCAGCTAAGTCCAGCTTTTAGTTGACTACAGTTCTATTTGTTGAGGGTATAGTTATCTACTTCCATTGTATAATTCAGCATAGCAACAATATGTGATTAATGATGTAGTGGATGGTAAACCAATCTGAAAACTATATATATGTGATGAGTTGTTAGTGTTTGAACATTTTGGCGTTTGGAGGTATTATTATTTTAAAGTCTTTGATATTTAGATTGCATTGTTAAACTTTGACAGATCTTGAGTTAAGTAAGGGTGGGCAGCAAAGGACCTGTATTGGAAAGGTAAGAAATAATAAGATTAACGTTAATTACATTGTTTACAATGACTCCGCAGCGCTAATGAAGGTCTTATATTCCATGATTTTTCTACAGATACAGTAACATGTGGAGCATAATGTGAATCATTATATATCATTAATAAAGATAAATAAGGCGATAGTACTAGTCCACTCATTTCAGCACTGTTCCATTTTTACAGCGAAGATCAGGAAAAACAATTGTGGTTATTAAGGTAAGAGTAGGCATTGAAGTTAAACACAGAGCCTTTGAAAATTTCATCTATCTACCTGGTAGTCAAGATTTATCGTAAGTTTTAGTTTTATAGTCACATTTATCCCAATCTACGAACAGCTAGCAGCCATACGATGCCTAGAAGAATTTAATGATATATTTATACTATCATGTCAGCAACTAGGTGAGGTTTATAGAGGTTCTTTTGATATTTGTAAGTGTATTACCGTCTTGTAAGTTAATCCAACATTTTCCCAGATATATATGATTGCAGTCATATTTGATAAGTCGAGAAATAAAAAAGAAATCTCAAAAGCAGTTAGTTACTGTAAAAAGACTATAAAATGTTTACAAACGTTTGATAATAAGTGTAAGCATTGCTTGTGGAACTGATGAGGAGTCTAGTTTCTGATTTTTTTTTTATTCTCATATACTTGTATGTTTTTTTACTATAGTCTTGCATACATATTTGATGTGAATATAGTGTAATTTTTCAATTGCCTTCCTCAGCCATCTTTCCAGTAGACTCAGCCCATTCCAGTATGGTGTAACCTCAGTGTGATCATCTTGTGCATGGTGGGATGTCAAATAGCAACATGTATACCTCAACTTCAACTGGAGGAAAATCCATAGCTTCACAGAATTTCACTTCACCAAGACACAAGCAGCTGTTTTTCAAAATTTTTGTGCAAGTGAAATCAACTTTTTTTTCATCCCATTAGTGCATGCTGAAGGCATACACTCTTCCAGGGGTTCAGAGGTATACGCTACTAGAAATTTGTAAAAAGTTGAAAAGGAAAGATTTTTTTTTCTCAATACTCTTTTTCGTTCCAGTGGAATATGAATTTTATGACACTGCCACATTGAATTCCAAATTCATAGTGGTAATTATAATCCATATAAATTGGGACTATTGAATAGTCTTAGAATATGATTTGGATATATTAACCCCATTTTCTGAAAAGCATTTGCCATTGGATGCCATCCTATCTGATGAATATTAGGAATGGATTCTTTAGGTGGTTTTGTCTACGTCTGTCTTTGATGCCTGTTCCGTCCAGGAACTCCCATCAAGGGGGTGGCCAAAGCCAAAGGGTCTCCACTTATCCCTGACATATCATGGCTAATTCAGTGTAGTTAACTTGTAGCGATCCTAAACTTTGTAAAAATGTATCCAAGAAAACCTATTAAGATGTATACTGATAGAAGGCTGCATTATTATTAGATTAGAGTGTAAAGAGCTGTTATCATAGCCAGTAGCAGAATTTTTTATTGCTTAAAGTAGATTGGAATCCTTTATGAGTTTCAAGATAAATGAAAAGGCCATGAAATTTTTGAGAAAGTAAAATGTTTTAGTTGCAATATTTCTGGTGTCTGAACTCCATAGGTATAAAAGATATATTGATTCATTGAATCAGCTAACAAAAGAGATGTAAGCAACTTTTGTGAGTTTAGTATCAGTAATATTCCTTCTTAGAACAGAGTTTAGATAATTTCATTTAGCTTTGCCACACCTCATGTTTACTTTAGGGTACAATTGTGGTTACTTTAGTGCTCTTGTACGTTTTGTAAATACATGTAATGTCTCTAATTGCAGTGGAACATTGAAAGCTTTGTAATAAAGATTTAATTTTTAATCCTAATGGGCTATATTGAAGCTGTGAAAGTATTTCCCTAGTCTTGTACATCTGCTCGGATCATTGGTGGTTTGGTGACACTTTCATCTTCATTTCTTCTTCAAGAGGTAGCTGATACACAGACAACTTGGTATATTACCATTTCAGATATCAAGCGAATTTTGTTAGATTAGGATTTGGTTGAAATTGTTTACCAGTGGTTCGTGATGTCTTTTGAATGATTCATACTTTCATTTCTATCACAAATAGGTGGAATTCCAAAATGGTAATTTTCCAACAACTGATATTTGATCATCTAAATTGTCATTATCAGTTGTGCCCAAAAGACATCACCATTTTGCTTAGGGCATACAAAGCACATACAGCAGGGTCATACCTTCCCCCATCGTGTTACATGGATAACTGACTTTCAAGGATTCTTTCCCTGTGCCAGGTATAGTTCTTTGTGACTTAAGGCAGCTCTACATACCAGTAAAGCATACCTTCCTGTTTACATGAGGGCAGGAAAAAGTAAACCATATAAGCACCAGCACTGTTCCATTGTGTTAGATGAGTAACTGACACTTCTAGATTTAATTCTGGTGTTAATTGTAGTTGCTTGTGACATTAAGCATCTCTGCATACTTATAAAGTGCACTCTTCAATGTAAATGAGGGCAAAAAGAGGTAAATTATGTAAGTATGGCTTGAGTACCAACACTGTAAATCATTCAAGTAGCCATCCTCTTTGTGGGAGGTCCATTAGGGAATGGGCATTGAAGTCATAGGTAGAGGTTAGATACTATAACTTGTCCCTTGAGGGTTAGATTTATTAAGGTTACTGCTTCCTTACTTCAAGATGCTACACAGTTTCAAACAGAGAGAGGAAATATGTTCATGACAAGAAAGTACAGTGTGAGGAATAGATGTATGATGGAAATAATGAAGAAAATAACCATGATTTTGGAATTTATGTTATTGATATTAAGGGGAAGAGTAAAGCAAACATTAATAATGGAAAAGGGCATAGAGACAAGCAAGAGCAAGGGAAGGCTATTTGCAAGAAAATAAGGATATAAAGAGAAGGTTCCTACGAAGCCTTCCACAGTGTTGGTAAAGTAAATAAAATGGATGTTTGTTGTCCTGGCCTCTGCCTCATTGCAAGAGAAATGTTATGTATTTAGAATTTTTTATTATCCTTTAGATATATATTTTTTTCATACATATTCACCATTTCCCACATTAGCGAGGTAGCATTAACAACAGAGGACTGGCCTTAGGAGGGGAATATCCTCACTTATCCCCCTTCTCTGTTCCTTCTTTTGGAAATTTAAAAGACAGGAGGGGAGGATTTCCAGCTCCCCACTCGCTCTCCATTTAGTCGCCTTCTTTGACATGTAGGAAATACATGGGAAGTATTCTTTCTCCCCATCCCCTGGGATAACATATATATTTATTATTATTTATTTTCTATTTTGCTTTGTCGCTGTCTTCCGCATTAGCGAGGTAGCACAAGGAAACAGACAAAAGAAATGGCCCAACCCACCCTCATACACAATGTATATACATACACGTCCATACACGCAAATATACATACCTATACATCTCAGTGTACACATATATATACACACACAGACACATACATATATACCCATGCACACAGTTCACACTGTCCGCCCTTATTCATTCCCATCGCCACCTCGCCACACATGGAATACCATCCCCCTCCCCCCTCATGTGTGTGAGGTAGCACTAGGAAAAGACAACAAAGGCCCCATTCATTCACACTCAGTCTCTAGCTGTCGTGCAATAATGCCCGAAACCACAGTTCCCTTTCCACATCCAGGCCCCACACAACTTTCCATGGTTTACCCCAGACGCTTCACATGCCCTGATTCAATCCACTGACAGCACGTCAACCCCGGTATACCACATCAATCCAATGTACTCTATTCCTTGCCCTCCTTTCACCCTCCTGCATGTTCAGGCCGCGATCACACAAAATCTTTTTCACTTCATCTTTCCACCTCCAATTTGGTCTCCCACTTCTCCTCGTTCCCTCCACCTCCGACACATATATCCTCTTGGTCAATCTTTCCTCACTCATTCTCTCCATGTGCCCAAACCATTTCAAAACACCCTCTTCTGCTCTCTCAACCACGCTCTTTTTATTTCCACACATCTCTCTTACCCTTACATTACTTACTCGATCAAACCACCTCACACCACACATTGTCCTCAAACATCTCATTTCCAGCACATCCACCCTCCTGCGCACAACTCTATCCATAGCCCACGCCTCGCAACCATACAACATTGTTAGAACCACTATTCCTTCAAACATACCCATTTTTGCTTTCCGAGATAATGTTCTCGACTTCCACACATTCTTCAAGGCTCCCAGGATTTTCGCCCCCTCCCCCACCCTATGATTCACTTCCTCTTCCATGGTTCCATCCGCTGCCAGATCCACTCCCAGATATCTAAAACACTTTACTTCCTCCAGTTTTTCTCCATTCAAACTTACCTCCCAATTGACTTGACCCTCAACCCTACTGTACCTAATAAACTTGCTCTTATTCACATTTACTCTTAACTTTCTTCTTTCACACACTTTACCAAACTCAGTCACCAGCTTCTGCTGTTTCTCACATGAATCAGCCACCAGCGCTGTATCATCAGCGAACAACAACTGACTCACTTCCCAAGCTCTCTCATCCACAACAGACTTCATACTTGCCCCTCTTTCCAAAACTCTTGCATTCACCTCCCTAACAACTCCATCCATAAACAAATTAAACAACCATGGAGACATCACACACCCCAGCCGCAAAAGTACATTCACTGAGAACCAATCACTTTATTTTTTTTTATTATTATTTTGCTTTGTCGCTGTCTCCAGCATTTGCGAGGTAGCGCAAGGAAACAGAAGAAAGAAATGGCCCAACCCACCCCCATACACATGTATATACACACACGTCCACACACGCAAACCTACACACCCATACATCTCAATGTACACGTATATATACACACACAGACACATACATATATACCCATGCACACAATTCACACTGCCTGCCTTTATTCATTCCCATCGCCACCTCGCCACACATGGAATACCATCCCCCTCCCCCTCATGTGAGCGAGGTAGCGCTAGGAAAAGATAACAAAGGCCCCATTCGTTCACACTCAGTCTCCAGCTGTCATGCAGTAATGCCCGAAACCACAGCTCCCTTTCCACATCCAGGCCCCACACAACTTTCCATGGTTTACCCCAGACACTTCACATGCCCTGATTCAATCCACTGACAGCACGTCAACCCCGGTATACCACATCGATCCAATTCACTCTATTCCTTGCCCGCCTTTCACCCTCCTGCATGTTCAGGCCCCGATCACTCAAAATCTTTTTCACTCCATCTTTCCACCTCCAATTTGGTCTCCCACTTCTCCTCGTTCCCTCCACCTCCGACACATACATTCTCTTGGTCAATCTTTCCTCACTCATTCTCTCCATGTGCCCAAACCATTTCAAAACACCCTCTTCTGCTCTCTCAACCACGCTCTTTTTGTTTCCACACATCTCTCTTACCCTTGCATTACTTACTCGATCAAACCACCTCACACCACACATTGTCCTCAAACATCTCATTTCCAGCACATCCACCCTCCTGCGCACAACTCTATCCATAGCCCACGCCTCGCAACCATACAACATTGTTAGAACCACCATTCCTTCAAACATACCCATTTTTGCTTTCCGAGATAATGTTCTCGACTTCCACACATTCTTCAATGCTCCCAGGATTTTCGCCCCCTCCCCCACCCTATGATTCACTTCCGCTTCCATGGTTCCATCCACTGCCAGATCCACTCCCAGATATCTAAAACACTTTACTTCCTCCAATTTTTCTCCATTCAAACTTACCTCCCAGTTGACTTGACCCTCAACCCTACTGTACCTAATAACCTTGCTCTTATTCACATTTACTCTTAACTTTCTTCTTTCACACACTTTACCAAACTCAGTCACCAGCTTCTGCAGTTTCTCACATGAATCAGCCACCAGCGCTGTATCATCAGCGAACAACAACTGACTCACTTCCCAAGCTCTCTCATCCCCAAAAGACTTCATACTTGCCCCTCTTTCCAAAACTCTTGCATTTACCTCCCTAACAACCCCATCCATAAACAAATTAAACAACCATGGAGACATCACACACCCCTGCCACAAACCTACATTCACTGAGAACCAATCACTTTCCTCTCTTCCTACACGTACACATGCCTTACATCCTCGATAAAAACTTTTCACTGCTTCTAACAACTTTCCTCCCACACCATATATTCTTAATACCTTCCACAGAGCATCTCTATCAACTCTATCATATGCCTTCTCCAGATCCATAAATGCTCCATACAAATCCATTTGCTTTTCTAAGTATTTCTCACATACATTCTTCAAAGCAAACACCTGATCCACACATCCTCTACCACTTCTGAAACCACACTGCTCTTCCCCAATCTGATGCTTTGTACATGCCTTCACCCTCTCAATCAATACCCTCCCATATAATTTACCAGGAATACTCAACAAACTTATACCTCTGTAATTTGAGCACTCACTCTTATCCCCTTTGCCTTTGAACAATGGCACTATGCACGCATTCCGCCAATCCTCAGGCACCTCACCATGAGTCATACATACATTAAATAACCTTACCAACCAGTCAACAATACAGTCACCCCCTTTTTTAATAAATTCCACTGCAATACCATCCAAACCTGCTGCCTTGCTGGCTTTCATCTTCTGCAAAGCTTTTACTACCTCTTCTCTGTTTACCAAATCATTTTCCCTAACCCTCTCACTTTGCACACCACCTCGACCAAAACACCCTATATCTGCCACTCTATCATCAAACACATTCAACAAACCTTCAAAATACTCACCCCATCTCCTTCTCACATCACCACTACTTGTTATCACCTCCCCATTTGCGCCCTTCACTGAAGTTCCTATTTGCTCCCTTGTCTTATGCACTTTATTTACTTCCTTCCAGAACATCTTTTTATTCTCCCTAAAATTTAATGATACTCTCTCACCCCAACTCTCATTTGCCCTCTTTTTCACCTCTTGCACCTTTCTCTTGACCTCCTGTCTCTTTCTTTTATACATCTCCCACTCAATTGCATTTTTTCCCTGCAAAAATCGTCCAAATATTTTCAGAAGTGGTAGAGGATGTGTGGATCAGGTGTTTGCTTTGAAGAATGTATGTGAGAAATACTTAGAAAAGCAAATGGATTTGTATGTAGCATTTATGGATCTGGAGAAGGCATATGATAGAGTTGATAGAGATGCTCTGTGGGAGGTATTAAGAATATATGGTGTGGGAGGCAAGTTGTTAGAAGCAGTGAAAAGTTTTTATCGAGGATGTAAGGCATGTGTACGTGTAGGAAGAGAGGAAAGTGATTGGTTCTCAGTGAATGTAGGTTTGCGGCAGGGGTGTGTGATGTCTCCATGGCTGTTTAATTTGTTTATGGATGGGGATGTTAGGGAGGTAAATGCAAGAGTTTTGGAAAGAGGGGCAAGTATGAAGTCTGTTGGGGATGAGAGAGCTTTAGAAGTGAGTCAGTTGTTGTTCGCTGATGATACAGCACTGGTGGCTGATTCATGGGAGAAACTGCAGAAGCTGGTGACTGAGTTTGGTTAAGTGTGTGAAAGAAGAAAGTTAAGAGTAAATGTGAATAAGAGCAAGGTTATTAGGTACAGTAGGGTTGAGGGTCAAGTCAATTGGGAGGTAAGTTTGAATGGAGAAAAACTGGAGGAAGTAAAGTGTTTTAGATATCTTGGAGTGGATCTGGCAGCGGATGGAACCATGGAAGTGGAAGTAGATCATAGGGTGGGGGAGGGGGCGAAAATCCTGGCAGCCTTGCAGAATGTGTGGAAGTCGAGAACATTATCTCGGAAAGCAAAAATGGGTATGTTTAAAGGAATAGTGGTTCCAACAATGTTGTATGGTTGCGAGGCATGGGCTATGGATAGAGTTGTGCACAGGAGGATGGATGTGCTGGAAATGAGATGTTTGAGGACAATGTGTGGTGTGAGGTGGTTTGATCGAGTAAGTAACGTGAGGGTAAGAGAGATGTGTGGAAATAAAAAGAGCGTGGTTGAGAGAGCAGAAGAGGGTGTTTTGCAATGGTTTGGGCACATGGAGAGAATGAGTGAGGAAAGATTGACCAAGAGGATATATGTGTCGGAGGTGGAGGGAACGAGGAGAAGTGGGAGACCAAATTGGAGGTGGAAAGATGGAGTGAAAAAGATTTTGTGTGATCGGGGCCTGAACATGCAGGAGGGTGAAAGGAGGGCAAGGAATAGAGTGAATTGGATCGATGTGGTATACCGGGGTTGACGTGCTGTCAGTGGATTGAATCAAGGCATGTGAAGCGTCTGGGGTAAACCATGGAAAGCTGTGTAGGTATGTATATTTGCGTGTGTGGACGTATGTATATACATGTGTATGGGGGTGGGTTGGGCCATTTCTTTCATCTGTTTCCTTGCACTACCTCGCAAACGCGGGAGACAGCGACAAAGCAAAAAAAAAAAATATCTATTTATTTGTTTTGCTTTGTCGCTGTCTCCCGCGTTAGCAAGGTAGTGCAAGGAGACAGACAAAAGAAAGGCCCAACCCACCCATATACACATGTATAAACATACACATCCACACACGCAAATATACATACCTATACATCTCAACGTATACATATATATACACACACAGACATATACATATATACACATGTACATAATTTGTACTGTCTGCCTTTATTCATTCCCATCGCCACCTCGCCACACATGAAATAACAACCCCCTCCCCCACATGTGTGCGAGGTAGTGCTAGGAAAAGACAACAAAGGCCACATTTGCTCACACTCAGTCTCTAGCTGTCATGTAATAATGCACCGAAACCACAGCTCCCTTTCCACATCCAGGTCCTACAGAACTTTCCATGGTTTATCCCAGATGCTTCACATGCCCTGGTTCAATCCATTGACAGCATGTCAACCCCGATATACCACATCATTCCAATTCGCTCTATTCCTTGCACGCCTTTCACCCTCCTGCATGTTCAGGCCCCTATCACTCAAAATCTTTTTCACTCCATCTTTCCACCTCCAATTTGTTCTCTCACTTCTCCTCGTTCCCTCCACCTCTGACACATATATCCTCTTGGTCAATCTTTCCTCACTCATTCTCTCCATGTGACCAAGCCATTTCAAAACACCCTCTTCTGCTCTCTCAACCACACTCTTTGTATTACCACACATGTCTTTTACCCTTCCATTACTTACTCCATCAAATCACCTCACACCAGATATTGTCCTCAAACATCTCATTTCCAGCACATCCACCCTCCTCCACACAACTCTATCTATAGCCCACACCTCGCAACCATATAACATTGTCTGAACCACTATTCCTTCAAACATACCCATTTTTCCTTTCTGAAATAACGTTCTCGACTTCCACACATTTTTCAATGCTCCCAGAACTTTTGCCCTCTCCCTAACCCTATGACTCACTTCCACTTCCATGGTTCCATCCACTGCCAGATCCACTCCCAGATATCTAAAACACTTCACCTCCTCCAGTTTTTCTCCATTTAAAGTTACCTCCCAGTTGACTTGTCCCTCAGCCCTACTTTACCTAATAACCTTGCTCTTGTTCACATATACGCTCAGCTTTCTTCTTTCACACACTTTACCAAACTCAGTCACCAGCTTCAGCAGTTTCTCACGTGAATCACCCACCAGCGCTGTATCATCAGCGAACAACAACTGACTCACTTCCCAAGCTCTCTCACCCACAACAGACTGATACTTGTCCCTCTTTCCAAAACTTTTGCATTCACCTCCCTAACAACCCCATCCATAAACAAATTAAACAACCATGGAGACATCACACACCCCTGCTACAAACCGACATTCACTGAGAACCAATCACTGTCCGCTCTTCCTACTCATACACATGCCTTACATCCTCGATAACAACTTTTTACTGCTTCTAACAACTTGCCTCCCACACCATATATTCTTAATACCTTCCACAGAGCATCTCTATCAACTCTATCATATGCCTTCTCCATTTCCATAAATACAACATACAAATCCATTTGCTTTTCTAAGGATTTCTCACACACATTCTTCAAAGCAAACACCTGATCCACACATCCTCTACCACTTCTGAAACCTCACTCTTCTTCCCCAATCTGATGCTCTGTACATGTCTTCACCCTCTCAATCAATACCCTCCCATATAATTTCCCAGGATTACTCAACAAACTTATACCTCTGTAATTTGAGCACTCACCTGTATCCCCTTTGCCTTTGTACAATGGCACTATGCAAGCTTTCCACCAATCCTCAGGCACCTTACCTTGAGTAATACATACATTAAATAACCTTACCAACCAGTCAACAACACAGTCACCCCCTTTTTTAATAAATTCCACTGCAATACCATGCAAACCTGCTGCCTTGCCAGCTTTCATCTTCCGCAAAGCTTTTACTACCTCTTCTCTGTTTACCAAATCTTTCTCCCTAATCTTCTCACTTTGCACACCACCTCGACCAAAACACCCTATTTTTGCCACTCTATCATCAAACACATTCAGCCAACCTCCAAAATACTCATTCCATCTCCATCTCACATCACCACTACTTGTTATCACCTCCCCATTAGCACCCTTCACCGATGTTCCCATTTGTTCCCTTGTCTTACACTTTATTTACCTCCTTCCAAAACATTTTTTTATTCTCCCTAGAATTTAATGATTCTCACTCCAACTCTCATTTGCCCTCTTTTTCACCTCTTGCACCTTTCTCTTGACCTCCTGCCTCTTTCTTTTATACATCTCCCAGTCATTTGCATATTTCCTTGCAAAAATTGTCCAAATGCCTCTCTCTTCTTTCACTAATAATCTTACTTCTTCATCCCACCACTCACCATCCTTTCTAATCTGCCCACCTCCCATGCTTCTCATGCCACAAGCATCCCTTGCGCAAGCCATCACTGCTTCCCTAAATACATCCCATTCCTCCCCCACTCCCCTTACGTCCTTTGTTCTCACCTTTTTCCATTCTGTACTCAGTCTCTCCTGGTACTTCCTCAACAAGTCTCCTTCCCAAGCTCACTTACTCTCACCACTCTCTTCACCGCAACATTCTCTCTTCTTTTCTGAAAACCTCTACAAATCTTCACCTTCGCCTCCACAAGATAGTGATCAGACATCCCTCCAGTTGCACCTCTCAGAACAACATCCAAAAGTCTCTCTTTCGCGCACCTATCAATTAACACGTAATACAGTAACACTCTCTGGCCATCTCTCCTACTTACATACATATACTTATGTATATCTCTTTTTAAACCAAGTATTCCCAATCACCAGTCGTTTTTCAGCACACAAATCGACAAGCTCTTCACCATTTCCATTTACAACACTGAACACCCCATGTACACCAATTATTCCCTCAACTGCCACATTACTCACCTTTGCATTCAAATCACCCATCACTATAACTCGGTCTCGTGCATCAAAACTACTAACACACTCGCTCAGCTGCTCCCAAAACACTTGCCTCGCATGATCTTTCTTCTCATGCTTAGGTGCATATGCACCAATAATCACCCATCTCTCTCCATCCACTTTTAGTTTTACCCATATCAATCTAGAGTTTACTTTCTTACACTCTGTCACATACTCCCACCACTCCTCTTTCAGGAGTAGTGCTACTCCTTCCCTTGCTCTTGTCCTCTCACCAAACCCTGACTTTACTCCCAAATCATTCCCAAACCACTCTTCCCCTTCACCCTTGAGCTTCATTTCACTCAGAGCCAGAACATTCAGGTTCCTTTCCTCAAACATACTACCTATCTCTCCTTTTTTCTCATCTTGGTTACATCCACACACATTTAGACACCCCAATCTGAGCCTTCGAGGAGGATGAACACTCCCCGCATGACTCCTTCTTCTGTTTCCCCTTGTAGAAAGTAAAAATCCTAACTAAACAATCAACACCACAGTCACCCCCCCCCCACATCTTAAGTAATTTAGATGCCTCCTTGCCACATAACACCTTGTGCAAGGCTTTCATCACCTCTTCTCTCTCAACCAAACCACTCTCCATGATTCTTGCACTTCACATACCTCCCCAACCCACATCTGCTACCCTCAACCAAGTTATCAAACACTTACAACAGTCCTTCAAAATACTCCATCTCCTCCCTATTTCATCATTTCCTATTACCACTTCCTCATTTGCACTCATCACTGATGTTCCCATTTTTTCTCGTTTTTCATGCACTCATAACCTCCCTCCAAAGTATCTTATTCTCCCTGAAATATACTGATACTCACTCACACCAACTCTCATTTGCAGGGGGTGACCCTGCATCTTTGTTTTGACCTCCTGCTGCTGTTTCTTACACATCTCTAGTCATTTGCACTCTTTTCACCAACATACCTACTTTTATCTTTCACTAGCAACTGTGCTTTGTCATCACACTACTCCCTACACTTTCTACATTTGCCACATGCATCTCATGCACACATCAGAATTGCTTCCTTAAATACCTCCCATCCCTCACCCACTCTGCTACCTGTTTACTCTCACATTCTACCATTGTGCACTCAGTCTTTCTTGATATTTCTTCACAAAAGCCTTTCTGTGCTCAGTTTCTTCAACAACTCTCTTTTCTCTCATAACACTTCCTCTTTTCAGAAAATTCTACAACAAACCCTCACCCTTGCCTCCGCAAAATAATAATTAGACACTTTCTTATATATTTTTTATTTATTTTCCATGCTTGATCGATGTTTCCCCCATTAGTGAAATGGTGTAGGGAACAGGTGAAGAAGGGCCTCATGCACTCGCATCCATTCTTTACTTGTCGTGTACAGTGTGCCAGGGCCCCACAGACCTTTCCCAGGCTGCTTCACATACCATGTTTCAGTTCAGGGCATTGTGTCCATAAACATACAATCTGTCCTTAGCACACATATCACTCAACAACACTTAACTCATGCAATTCATTCTTTGTAACTATAGATTTTCCTGAAGTGAGCACTGTGCATTAGCTCTGCTTTTTGGCAAAATGTCGAGGTATTAGGTAAAATAGTGGATAAGAACATTAGACGAGCATTTGGTAGAAAAATCGGGAAGAAGTTGTGGATAGGAACGTTAGCGAGGAGCATGAGTTAGAAGTAGTAGGCTGGAACATTAGATAGGAGCCCCTGAAAACACTGCACTAGATACATTGATAGATAAGAATTATTGCTGGGACCTCTCTTGAAAAGCATGTGCTATAATCACCTGTATATGTTTGTTCATTGAACCAGATTTGGAATTGGAATGGTAGTTTTACACAAATGTTACTATTGTGGGTTGCATTATGACTGGCTCTGTGGATCATACCTTCAAATTCAAGATTGTAGCTGGGGGGCATTATATTTTGTGTTTCCACTCCATAACTTTTGAACCTGTAAAGATACTGTGATGATAGTTTAGATGATAACACTCTACCAGACAATGTATCACATAACTCAAAGCCATACTTTTAAGGTTAAGGTCATAGCTGGGGTTATAATATTCACAGTAGGGTTTATGGTATTATTCAGATCTTCCCCATAACTTTAGAACCATTGAAGAGATTGGGATGCTACTTTGCAGTTGATACTAATCACTGGAGAGAGTATCATGACCTGGCTTTTTTCATTTTTGAGTCATAAGTTTATGATACTTTGTGTAGGTGGTGCGTACCACCATTAGAGTTTACCAGACCCAACTCTTAAGGCTGTGCCTTGTGGCTTGAAGGTCATGGTTTCAGCAGGGCTCATAGAATTTCTTATTTATGCATAGTAATGTTTGAAGCAAGGAGGATTTGGGACAGTACTCTTAAGTATTTCTCTATTATATTCTATTCAATATCTCTGGCACCCATTCCCTCCAGAAACTCCTATCGAGGAGGGTGGCCATGGCAAAAGACTCCATCAAGGCTGGCCTTAATTGAAATGTAAAGAAGTTTGTGAAAGGGAAAAACAAGAGACAAGGAAATGTTTTTATGAATTTTGGAGGAAGTGAAAAACCTATCTTTTAAGAAGTGCTGAGTCATAGTTATTGGGAAAGACATGAGAGGGTTGAGAGTTCCAAAGCTTTGAGAAAGAAAAAGTTATCAAAATAGCCCACCCTTGAGTTGCCAACAGCCACACAGTAATCATGTGATGCAGCAGCTTGCCAAGCATCGCATGAACTAGCTAGTGATAGGGGCACACAGCCAGCCCTCGTAATATAAACCAAAGTAATATTACACCTATGGAAGCAGAAAACTGAACCAACATTGCACGTTAGGACAAGTGGGTCAAGTTTTGAAGTTAGTCTGGTAGAGTTGGTTAGTCAAGACTGCTTTCGACTCAATTCTCTCAAGTAAGCATATATCAGTGTTTGAACAAAGACTTCATTATGCATACTTCTTGTACATTCTACACATAAATTTCTTCCATTTACCAGGGCTTTTAGCATACTTTCTTCCTTGCACAATTGTGCTTTCTTCAGCTTTCCAACTATCCTCATTAGATTTTTCTTTCACATATCAAAACTCATCCACAACTTCCCATACTTCACAATGCAAACTGATCTTACAGTCTGAACTCCAGTTCTGAAAAACTAAAGGCTGAGAATAGTACACACTGTTGAAAGAACCAGGCCCAGAGCTTTTGCAATAGAAGTTTCTTTCTCCTTTGCTTCATTGCATTGTAGACATTTGGTTTCCTTTCCAAACTAATGCTTTTCCTCATGGCATATGCACAATTATATTTCTTATTACTGACTGGCTTTCAAGAGCTTATATAAGCTGCATTGGAATACATTCTGTATGACGGTCTAAAAAGAGACAATAGTCCACCCTAGTCAGTGGAGTTTCTGTCACATATTAAGTGAAAAAGAATGCATTGAAACGAGTTTTATAACATTTTGCAGCACAGGAAAAACCAATTTCCACTGCTAAAGCCCTAGGCCTAGTGCTTTCAACATTGTATAGTATCCTCAGCCGTTATTGGTGAGAATTCATACATCACTTTTTATGATATGCATCATATACTTTTGTATTTGATTCATCATTTTTTATTACACCCATATATAGGAAAACAGAGGCAGTTGGGCCTCATTTTCTGTTTCAATGCTAGACTTAGCATTTACACTGTACAGGGGTGTGACAAAAAAAAGAATCTGAAAAATATGTAGGTATAGACTCAGCATTGAATGAACACCCTCCAAAGAATGTTTTACAATGGTAGTACTTTTGAAAGTTTGTACTCTTCACAGGCGTGTTAAGTGAATGTTCATACAATAATTTCTATTTTGTACCTTTTGTATATTTTTATATTAATTTTAATAATTCCTGTAACACCCTTTTACAGTAAAAATGATTGTCTTCCAACAGAACAGAACACAGGCTCACTCAGACTCTCATCACCTCCACTTGTACCGCCTTACACACACTGTCTTCTTGCTCAACGTTTCACTGTAATATTGGATTACAGTTACTTTATAGGTAATAGTACTTGACTTCACTTGTGGCTGAAGTAAAGTTGGAAGTCACCCTTGCTTGGCGTTGATTGGAGATCTGGGGTTGGGAAATTAAAGAGCTTTGGAGGATTTATGGGTGGGGTTGGAGGGTAGGGAGTTTGAGGATAAGTAAAGTAAGAAATGGAAAGTACAGAAAAGTATAAAAGAGTATAATCAACAGCTTCATTAATTTTGGTTTTTTGTTTGATATTTTTGTTTGGTTTCTTTGTGTTAATTATTAAGGTCGTCAAACTTTTATGTAACTAACTAGAGTTGTGCGCAGGAGGGCGGATGTGCTGGAAATGAGATGTTTGAGGACGATGTGTGGTGTGAGGTGGTTTGATCGAGTAAGTAATGTAAGGGTAAGAGAGATGTGTGGAAATAAAAAGAGCATGGTAAAGAGAGCAGAAGAGGGTGTTTTGAAATGATTAGGGCACATGGAGAGAATGAGTGAGGAAAGATTGACCAAGAGGATATATATGTCGGAGGTGGAGGGAATGAGGAGAAGTGGGAGACCAAATTGGAGGTGGAAAGATGGAGTGAAAAAGATTTTGTGTGATCGGGGCCTGAACATGCAGGAGGGTGAAAGGAGGGCAAGGAATAGAGTGAATTGGATCGATGTGGTATACCGGGGTTGTCGTGCTGTCAGTGGATTGAATCAGGGCATGTGAAGCGTCTGGAGTAAACCATGGAGAGTTGTGTGGGGCCTGGGTGTGGAAAGGGAGCTGTGGTTTTGGGCATTATTGCGTGGCAGCTAGAGACTGAGTGTGAACGAATGGGGCCTTTGTTGTCTTTTCCTAGTGCTACCCCGCACACATGAGGGGGGAGGGGGATGGTATTCCATGTGTGGCGAGGTGGCGATGGGAGTGAATGGGGGCAGACAGTGTGAATTGTGTGCATGGGTATATATGTATGTGTCTGTGTATGTATATATATGTGTACATTGAGATGTATAGGTATGTATATTTGCGTGTGTGGACGTGTGTGTGTGTATACATTGTGTATGGGGGTGGGTTGGGCCATTTCTTTCGTCTGTTTCCTTGCGCTACCTCGCAAACGCGGGAGACAGCAACAAAGCAAAATGAATAAATAAATAAATAAATATAATTATGAAAGATTTCTGTTGCTGTATATTTTGTAGTTGTTTATTGATGTTTGTTGCACTATTGTGTTGGTGGGGGGTTTACCAGGTCCTTGTGTTATTGGTTGCTTACCCCATCTTTTATGATTATCTAATTAGTTTTTTGAATTTTGATTGTTTAAATGTTATTTGGGGGGCTTACTAGGTCCTTGTGTTTCTAGTTGCTTACCCCATCTTATATATTCATTATGTAATTTGTTTGTCATTTGATTTAGGTTTGTTTAGAAGTTATTTGGGGGCTTACCAGGCCCTTATGTTTCTGGTTGCTTACCCCATCTTTTATATATATTTTTATGTCGGATCATTTGATGTCTACTACTTGAGAACTAGTGATGACTTCTTTCTAGATTATCTTCTCTTTCTACTTCCATTTTCGAAATGCTTTTGTATTTTGTTCTTCAATTGTTTTCCCATATTGTTTTTGCTCTGTCGTGAAGTAATATATTTATTGGTGGTAAATTTGCTCTCTGATGTAGTTCTTCACTTCTGATAATTTTGGGATATCTTATGTTAAATACAAGCAGTGCAAATAGTCATGTAAGGAAGTGGTGACATTGTAGTTATATTAGGGTATATGCAAAGAAATTGAATCTGGAATGCATGTCAATTTATGTTATGGAAGCCTTAGGGAAAACTTGATTCACGTGTAAATTTGCTTAGCATGACTTGTATATCTATGAATCTGTCTCCCATTTTTAGCTCCATTCCTGATTTTCATATGATGAATCAGGTAAATTTAGCCTCTGAGTATCACTCACATCCTCAACCCAAGTTCAGTTTGCTATAGTGAAACGAATCTCCATACATTACTTATCCCTTCATACTTTTTAGTTTGCAGGAGGTTGGTTTGCAAGGGAAAATGCCTGTCTCTTATCATAACTCCTGTACAAAATACTTCCATTTCTTCCTATCTGTATTCATTCTTTAACATCTTTATCTAAAATTACATCCCCTAGCCCTTTAGTAATTTTCACTTCTTTGTATATGCATGTAAAGTAAAACAGTTCTACACATACACCAAAGGAATTAGAAAAAAGCCACCATCATATTCATTCATTTATATTTTTTCTTGTTACATAATATTTAGGACTGATCTTTTAACATTAAACTGATATGCATTTCTACAACTAAGACATCAGAAATACAAGTTAACAATACTATCATACTACATCATAAGTTGACTCAAAACTCAACATATCCCGCTAACACAAAAAACGGGTATTGGCACATCAGACAGAGACCCCGAACTTTAACGTCATCATTAATACAGATGTAACCTTAACAAATGTAGACCTATGGCTAATACCAGTGCACACTAACACCAAAGACAGAGAACCACTCATCAGTGAAAGTAAATCTCAGTGATTAATAACGTCAATCGAAGGTGTTTAGTGTTTGATACAAATCCTGTTGCCACATCTGTCAAGGGTAGCTGAAAGCAATGAAGGGTTGAACCTCGAGGCTTTGTTGATTTTAAACTCGGTCTGACTTTATAGCCCAATTACTCGAAAAGCGAGGTGTGGCCAGAACAAGTGTGGAGCCATAATGTCATTTACGAGAACCTTACATACTGACATGTTTTAATGAACAGGTTACAACTGTTACTTGAGAATTTGGTCATGACTATCGCTTGAATGAGCAGCCCTTGTGTCTGTGGGTGTCTTTATGAAGCGAGAAAAAGATTAAGCATGATTATACCTTTTGAAAGTTGTAAGTTGTTTGGTAACAAAAAACTAGGGTGTACCTCAAGAATGACTTGCAATTTAGAGAATTACATTCTTCAAATGGATGTGTTTGTAAATGTGTCATGTTTCATGTGTAGTGTGGGTTTGTATTTGAGTCAGTGATACAGCAATGTAGGAAAAAATTGTTTTGTGGCTTGTGACCCAAATTTAACTAATGTCTTTTATACAGTTATTATCTGCAACTGCATTATTGCAGATCAGACACCAAGGGAAAATAATACTGGCACCAGAATCAAGATAGTGGCAACATGTTTACTGTGTGAATAGACTAAGCTGCCCCCAACTCCAAAGCATGCTTTGCAAATGTGAACATAGTATGTAAATTAGACACTAAGTTAAAAGAAAGAAATATTCCATTGTTTGATCATTAACAGATGGATCAAGATGCTATATCAACCTTCAGTTTAAAAGTGCTGTTAGGAATATTTCCTAAAACAAGTTTTACATCATTTGGTCATTTATTTTTGGGTGATTCTACACCTTCTACCTCTAAACAAGTGTTTCATCCACAGTGGAAGTTTTTCATGGTGTGCAATGACAACCCAGTCCAAAAGACACTGGTGGGTGCAAGACATCCTTAGTATTGGAAAATTGAAATTATAAGGAACTTCTCATTCAAAACAGATAAAAGAGAATGGAAATCACCATCCAGGGAATTAGATTAAGAAAGCTGTGAACCCAAGTCTTTGAGTACAGTATATCATCAAAACTTCTGCTGCACCTATCTTTCATCTGTAGTTGTCATTCATGATATACACGTCAAATAATGTACATTACTGCAAACTAATGTATTAAAAGCCCATTCTAGTTTCACAGGGATAATCTGTTTAAGAAAGTTAATCACTTAAGGTGTATCCTTCCATTATGTGATGTAATGCCCAAGCCAACTACACAAGTTGTCGGGACTTGCTGCATAATTTGAGCATGGGCTGCTCTACCATAATTTTTTGAGGTGATAAGCAGACCACAGTGCCCCTGGGATGCCTTCTGGAGGGCAACCTAGGAGATCTGACGAGTTGGTCAAGTCCCACAGTGAGTAGGTATGGCTACATAATGGACAGGAGGGAGGAATAGGTTAATGGTAAATGAAATAATTAAGAGTGCTTTGGTGGTCATCAAAAGTAATTTCATGGGCATTGTGAGACCATCATGTATTCAGAGCTTTGCTTTAATAAATAAATGATATACTGTATTATTTTTGGTAAATCTGCTTTGTAAATCTTGTTTAATGGACTAAATCAAAAGTATTGTTGTTAAACATTAAGAACAGGTAAATTGCAAAATGTTGAATGTTAATGGATAGAAATACTCGGCAAGTGTGTATATGACATGCTGAGTCTACTCGAGTCATGTGAATGGTACTATGGAGAGTATCAGGATATAACTAAGATGTCTGGTGATGGCAGAATGGCAGCTGATAGAGCTGAGCAAGGTTGAGACCTGAATCAACCTTTATTTAATGGATATAACGATGCCAACAGGCATGAATGAGGTGCAAGTGTCTTATGACCAAACTACATAGAAACATGGATGAGTTTTTTGATTGGTATTCTCATGTAATCAGACATTTATGTTCACCACAGGAATAACCAAACAGCGAAGGGGTAACAGAGGTTTGAGCAATACTAGAGCAGCACCTAAAATACATTAGATATGTAGTAATGTCAGGAATATGGTAACATTAAGACAACTAGATTTTGTAATTGGGCCCACAGATGACAGACCCTGTCTGTATAGGAGGGTGTGAACACTACAAGCCATTCTAAATTCTTGGCAAGCAACCTTGAGCTGACATTCCACACAAATGCCACAAGTTGCATGAATGCCCAGTCTCGACAAGTGTGGTAACAAAAGGGGTGTGTCATCTACTGTATGGGTGAGCATCACAAAAATAAATCACAGATAAGAAGGTACCATAAGCCACGTGCAGCATCCACACACTATCCCGGAGTTTACTGATTAAGTTTATCTTTTTATGATGACTAAAGTTTCAAGTTTTACAGTTTCAAAATGACAAATTACATGGTTATTGAAGTGCATACCAATGTGAAGATAACAACTCTATTTGCTGAGATGTTGTCTCATATAAATACCGTCAAATAAATAGCGACGAACGATGCTACACGAGCAAATACTTGGCTGTGTCCAACACAGAGAGCAAACCATCTGACAGCTCCTTTAGCCATACAAACTGTGGCAAAACTAATAACATACTCATGTGCTAATGCTTATACACAAGCTCTTCATATGGATCCATTTATGTCTTTTTAAACTGTTTAAAGATATTTATATATATATTTTCTTTTTTCAAACTATTCGCCATTTCCCGCGTTAGCGAGGTACCGTTAAGAACAGAGGACTGGGCCTTTGAGGGAATATCCTCACCTGGTCCCCTTCTCTGTTCCTTCTTTTGGAAAAAAAAAAACGAGAGGGGAGGATTTCCAGCCCCCCGCTCCCTCCCCTTTTAGTCGCCTTCTACGACACGCAGGGAATATGAGGGAAGTATTCTTTCTTCCATATATATATATATATATATATATATATATATATATATATATATATATATATATATATATATATATATATATATATTAAAGTACTGTATATGCTGTAATGATATTTAATATAAAGGAGTTCGTTTTCAAGCAGCCCATAATTGGAAATTGAGTAATGAATTGTGTTTTTAAGTGAAGAACTGATAACTTTGGTTAATAGTTTCATATAATTACTGCAAAAGTGGTGCAAGTCTGAGAATAGAAGATATGTACAAACATCTTTGAAGAGCTGTCAGTGTGACTCTGCTCTGTGTGGAGAAAGTCTAGCCATAAGAATTTGCACTCCTGATGGTGAGCCTCTGGCAGGAATCACCACCCATTGCAAATTCTTTTACAGCTCGAGGAACTTCATGAGTGTTTCATAGATGAGGTGAGGATCTGCAGTGCTATCAGCTGTGTAGCGGACACCATTAACATCGCCTGTGTTGTGATCCACAACACCATACTCGCCAATGATAAATCCATCTGGTGTTTTCTCCTCGAGACGGAAGCGACTGACATTGTGTTCCTCAACAACATAGCCAACTGTACTGTTTGCATCTGCACCCCCTGACACTGTTGCATCCACAAAGGTAATCCTTGTGCCATTGTCCTGAGTGGTATTTGTGGTGGTATTTGTGTCTGAAAATTCTGCTCCTTCAGGGATAAGACCTTGTGGAGCTAATCCATGAGGGTTTAATCCTCCTGGCACAACCCCATAAGGTGCTAAACCCTCTGGGGCATGACCAAAAGGAGCAAGACCCTCCGGGGCTTCACCAAATGGTGCAACTCCCAGGGGTGCCAGTCCCTGCTGTGCTCTGGGAGATCCCACTGGTGGCATTCTTACTCTGGCTTCTGTATTGTTAGTTAAGGAAGCAATGACACCAGAGTCAGTAGCATTTGAGGACAGAGGTGTGGATGGTGTCTCGGTGACTGTGATTTGCTTGGGAAGACGTTCATAGATGCTGATACTAGAGACTCGCTCAGCAGTGTGTGCCTCAGTTCGAGACACGGATGTGCTTACACTCTGACTCTGAAACTCCTCAGGTTGACTTTGATCTACAGAGTCTGAAGTACCTTCATCCTCAGATTGGCTTTTGGGCTGACTTTCTTGTTGTGAAGTTTGCACAATATCTTTGGTCAGTGCAAGAGAATCTGAACCAATTGATCCAGACACCTCAACCACAGATGTCTGGAACTGTATTGATCTATTCTTTCCTTTGTTAACCTGGATTCCCAGAACTGTTGTATTTGAGGAACTGTTCTGTGTTTCATCCTGTTGAGTCTGGCTTGTAGGTGAAGTAGAAGGTACACCTGTGGTGGTAGTTGTAGGCATGGAAGTCTCCGTCGTGCTAGTAGTAGTAGTAGTAGCCTCTGTTGTAGTGGTGCTTGTATATATGGTAGAAACTGTGCTGCTACTTCGACCTCTGGGAAGAGTAATGGGGCGGGCCTCCATTGTATCTGAGTCCTGGCTGCTGGTGGTAGGCCCAAAAGCCACATCAACCGTTAGAGGATCACTGAGAAGAAAACTGGTAGTGCGACGGTCTGGAAGAACGGTGTGAACGGTCCTTGCTGGGGTTGCAGGAGTCACCTTTGTGGGTCCTTGGTCGACTGTCTGGACACGAGGAGAATCCTCAGCAGAAGACAGCACCCGTGGGTCTCGCCTGGGAGACTCCACACGCACTTCAACCACAACAGATGAGGATGACGTGCTTCCCAGGCTTTTTTTCTGTGTATTCTCGTTTGGGAGTGATGCTGGTGTACTAGTAACGTTTCTTACATCTTCTTTCTTTGGTTTTGGTAATGGTGTAGTGTATCGAAAATGGCGTACTTTATTTCTTGGAACCTGCGATTTCTGAGCACTGTCATGGACCTGTGACACAGATGAGGGAGTTACCGTGACTGGGGTGGACTTGGTGGTAACTGGGGTTGTAGTATGCTCATGAATGAGTGGTAATGGTGTTGCCAGAGTCTGTGACAATCGTGTTGATGCTCTCATCGTTACCGAGGTCCTTGGTTTTGGAGTATTAAATGATGGAATGACTCTTGATTTGTCTACCACGGTGATGCTTTCTGAAGACCTTTGATTTGCCAAGGAAGATGCAGAGGATCTGCCATTTAGGACAGATGATTTTCTGCTCCCTGACTCTACTGCAGATCTTGAGGTTGTTGTTGTTGGATTCGCTGATGCTGAGACTCTTGGTGCTGAATCTGTCGAAGTTCGGTATCTAAAGGTAGATCGCTTTGTCGTAGGTCTTTTTGTTGGGGTAGTTCTAATGGTTGTCTCAGGTGTCGCAGTTATCAATGGTGTAGTTACAGTTCTGGTAGGTGTAGCTGATATAGACGTGAAAGTTGTCAGTCGTGATTTGACTGCTTCCTTCTGTGGTCTAAGTGAAGACACGAGAGACAGTCTAGTGGTTGTGGGCGAGATGACAGATGAAACTCTGGTAACTCTTGAACTGTCAACCTGTGAAAAGGCTATGGAAACCCCCTGACTGGAAGTACGTGTTGTTTTCATAACTGATGCTGTTCCTGTATTATCTACAGCTGAGCTTGCAAGTGGAACCAAATCGTCTAAGTAATAATAATAATTACCATAGTCAAAGTCTTCATATGGTACGCGGAAGTCATTTTCTGGTTCATTTGTGACTCCAAGTGAACTCAATCTGGAACGGTCATTGCGTTCTCCAAAGCCATTGAGTGTGCTGACAGTCGGGTTGTTGCTGCTGGAGACTGGAAATTTCCTTCTGGGTTTGAGGTGATTCGTAACTTCCGTATCTTCAGGCATTTTTCTTGAGAGTAGCTTTTGTCTCTCTGGTACAAAGGAAGATGAATACTGAGCAGAAGAGACAACAGATGGATCAAGTTTTCGTGAGTAACGTGAACTAAACATCAAATTTCTCTCGACTGTCTGGCCATTTAGAGATTCGGTCATAGTTCTGGTCTCGTCTGTGTGCCTGGAAGAGTCAATAACTGATGGTAATTCTGGGGTTGTCGTCGTTCCGGCTTGTGGCCCCTCAGAGGGATCGTCCTCAGAGCGGGTTCGTACACGGGGATCCAGGATGCGAAGGAAGTCGCTGCCAAAGATGACCCCGCCGTGATCCCTGAGTGGCAGCGCCCGGAGTGGACCTCCCGCAAGCAGCACCACCTGTTGGGAAAAGTCAGTATTAGAATTCTGAAGAATCATAGGACAAAACTGTTACATAGTATGTTATACATTTTGTGAATGAAACATATCGAAATTGAGAAAATGATAAAATGCACCACCTTTTGTCTTTACTCAGCATCAGGATTCTGAAAAATCAATGGATGTAAAATTGTTAAACTTCATATTAATCGTGGTGAAATAAGCTAGAACCCAAATGAATTGTTATAGAGCTGTCTTTGCAATTAGCACCAAGTTACCAGCATAAGAAGACATGGTAATCTTTAGTCAGGAAAATTGATGGCAACAAGGAAGAGCAGAGTACCCACAGGGACACTGCTGCTGGCAGAGAGATGACCCATTGATAGTCTTGGGGGGGGGGGGTTTACAGACTGACTAGGTAAGGAGCTACATATGTAACAATAAAGAAGAGAAGGAAAACCAACAGAGGGGATCTTGAAAATCAGACTAGATCATCAAGCACTTCACCCATCATCCATACCGACAAGTAAAGTCTTTAATTTACGATAAAGTAATGGGCAATAATTGTATACAATATCAATTCCAGCAAGGTTGTAGCCTTGCTGGAAATCCTACCCTCCCGTTTTTTGTTTTTTTTTTTTAATTTTCCAAAAGAAGGAACAGAGAAGGGAGCCAGGTGAGGATATTCCTCAAAGGTCCAGTCCTCTGTTCTTAACGCTACCTCGCTAACGCGGGAAATGGCGAATAGTATGAAAGAATATATATATATATATATATATATATATATATATATATATATATATATATATATATATATATATATATATATATATATAAAATCTGGCTATGCTGCAGCTCAGCAACTGAACATACCATTAACCACGCCTATGTGTCCTCGCCTATATTCCTTTTCTTTCGTTATTTTCTCTTGCAAATGTCCAATGGCCTCGCTTACTTGCTCTCCCTGAACCTTCCTGGCCCCTCCTTACTCCTCCCATTTGGTAAGCACTCTGCGCTTGTCACGCCATGGCCGTGCTACCAGTGCCTTTTACATTATTTTCTTTTATGTTTTTTTTCCTGTCAACTGCTTTAGATTGGTTAGTTAAGACAATTATTGTATTTACAAGTTAATACTTTAAGATCATGTAGCTGGTGAATAAGTCACTTTCAGTTTCATACACACTCCTCCATGCGTCTCCATTCTTTAACAACTCATTTATCTTCATAATTTCATAATTCTTTCAACTTTAAAATGCAGTTTTATAACTGCATGGCCATATCCTTACACGAATCCACAGCGTAGACCAATATTTTTCACTTTATAAGATACGCGTATTTTCATCCTTTTACAGCTTTCAAAACTACCTACTTATCCCCACAATCTTCCGATATATCCCTGCATTTGACTCATGGCTTTCTCCTCCTCTTGCCCATCTACACATAATAGTCTTCGCTGGCTTCAAAGATTCATCCTTCTGCCCACTACATATCAGAACTCCCTCCCTGAATCTTTAAGACTACTACTCTCTACACTCCAGATCTCTCCCTCTAATCCTCGTTCATATACACCCCTTAAGATACACACACACACACACACACACACACACACACACATACACACACACACACACACACGCACACACATCTTTCATCACTTACGACGGTACGATGCCTCAGCATACTAATGCAAGATCTTTGAACAAGATGGTATGACGGAGTGCCCAACACATCATAGTATACCTCAAGGACGTACCGTCGAGCTCAGGGAGTTAAACGCGCATTTTTGATACTTGTATTCCGTGTATTCTTTTTTCTTGTATTGTGTTCCATTACTGTAGCTGAATCACACCTTCCACTAGACTCCGTCACCTACACACACCATGTCCTCATAATTTTCCAATTTAGTTACTCTCCAAAACTAGTATATATTTTTTCACTACAACAGCCTTACCCCAACAAACTTTTCCTACCCTTCTTAATTAATATGGAACACCTTGTGTGTGTATGTAGGTAAGCGCTAAATTTTATTGCATAAATATATATGTAATAAATCCATCAGTAAAGAAGTAATTTTACCATCAGAGAAGAAAGAAAAGATCGTCATTACGTGCCGGCAGTGAATAATGTTCTCGTTAGTATCACCTCCATAATACAAGAACAAATTGCAGTTGTCATCAGGCGACTGTGGTCATGACTCACCACACCTGACATGGGTTTTTTATAAGCAAAAGGCGCTGGTACTGCCTTCCTGTACTGGCCCGTGCTGCCTCCTACTGCCTGGTGATATTATGGATACTCGTAAGCCTCTCGTACTCTGCGCTCGAAACAGACGATTTACCTGAAGACAATCCATTACCGACACTTTAACTAGCGATGCTATAAACTCCCGAAAAATATCATTCAAAAGCTTTATGTGGTGATAACTGGAAGTCGATGAGCTGGTGCCGTCGCAGGGATTGGTTGATGGTGGTGTCTACGCCATCAATGTGCATTTCTCATTTATATACTATATCCACTAGAATTTTATATACTCGCATTGCTTTTTGCAGCTAACCTAAGAATAGGCACTTCTTCCGACTGAGTATCCCAGAACATAAAAGAAGAGAGCCTCTATCATAGCATACTCTTATCGATAGATATCTAAGCTAAAGACACTCGGGTAAATTCTAATCAATATGGAAGTTTGTTTATCATTACCATGAACTTAATAACGAGACTGGATATGATTTCAGAGCAACTTACACTATTACTGTCGCACAAAAATTATCATGTTCTCTGCTGCTCACACTACTCACATTCACTCTTAAGATCCTTCTTAAGCGTGCTGTCGTCACTGATCATCCTTGAAAATGCTGTCAACTAGAACTGTTCTCTTATTGGCTGCGATGATGTTAGTTTGGAAACCGTATTTTCATGCCAAAAAGAAAAAATACCATAAACATGTTTACTGAGGAACACTAGATATTATCTATTCAGAGAATGATAATAATGCTGAATAACATAACAGCTTCGCCCAACACAGAATTCATTTCCTATAGAACTACCACATAGATTTAACATGTTATGTTTTTGTTTCTCGTGGTAACTCACTGTATACATGACATATTCTTCATCACTTCAGATAATACTTGAAGGCCGGTTCCTCTTTTAATCAGATTAATCTCTCAACAAGGACAAACAACGACACACCTTGATCTGCATCGTCACTTACTGGAAGCGGTCATTTGGCATTGAGAAGTCCCAGAAGACTGCAGTAGGAGAATGCTCAATTGCCGATCCAAATTTCCATTAACCAATGTTGGTTCATTAATGAACGACTAAGGATGTAAATATAAGTGTTGGTGATCAGATCCTTTCAACATACAGGACTGATATCCAGGCATTTGTTCATGCACATGTGAACATCATGCTAGGTGGGATGTTATAGGATCATGGGCTAAGCTGTGTCTCCTTTCATCAACCTGGTTTCTTACGATCATTTTCTCATTTGACAAAGTGTACCGTGCATCCCTAACTGATGATTTATTTACGGATTGCTGTAATCAATTCTGGCAAAGTACTTTTAAACCAATCGATTTTCGTTTATATGATATGGTTTGTGCGCTACACGACCAAGCTTAATCTATCTAAATGAAAATAGTGGAAGGTAAAGCGACACTACGAGGAGCAACTGAGAGCGTAGTAAGAAGACAAGTAGCGAGTAACGTAACCTCTCTAACTGTTCCTCAACTGTCGCAAAGACCACCTTCCCGATTTAGTTTAAACCTCGACAAAAGAAGCCTGTGAAATTCCGAACGACCACGTAAGCGAAGCCTTGGAACACTCGCCAACAGATCGAAGTTGTCCAAATGTTCTATGTAAAGTGAGATTTTTCCATTATTTGTAAACCTAATGTAACCCATGTAACTCAATACAAAGCTTATTTATATTACAGTGTTGTATTGTGAAACATCTCTCCAGTCTCGGAGTTCGTTCCAAGATCGTGACGGGGGAGAGCGTTGAGGCTAAGTAGGTTCAGGAACCCAACCAAACAACATCCTGATCATTAGAGGCGGTGGGCTAAGAGTCAGACCACCCGGACGTACATTAAGCGCCGACCTGCACCTTTACCTCCTCCAGCTTCGCTAATGACCACAACGGTGCTGTGATCAACATCAAATATGTACCTTGCGCTCCAACCTCACAATTAACTATCACAATCATTGTCGTGGCATGACCTCAACAGAGCTGGGATATAACTTATAAGTGTCCTCACCTTCGGTAACCTTTTCAAAATGTAATCCCAAAAGCAATTTTTTTCGTGGAGTTTATTATGGGTTGTCAGACAATGCAAGACAAAACTAAAAACATCAAAATACATGATTCCCGAAGATTTGCAGTTTTCTTGGAACAGTTAACTGTTGTATTCTGCTCACCTGACGATGTCCAAATACTACTGTTGATCTCTGGTGACTGTCTTTTTTCCCAGTACTGTCGTGTTCAGTTGACTGTATGTTTTAATAAGGAACTTTGCAGTTGGTTGATCGCCAGCTTTGCAGGTAATGCTCCGATACTTTATCGCATACCTGATATTGCTCCAGTCTGTTCATTCTGGATATCTTCATGGTCCTGTCAGGGTTTGTTGACTGTATATCTTCGAGCAAATGGGATTTGTTGACTACATATCCTCCACCTACTGTTGCAATGTGTCAACAGAACGATTTCTAGGTTGTTTCATGCTTGTATGTGGTACGGTTCTCTACGCTTACCACTATCGTGCATTTTCCAGGTATTGTTGCGCCTCGCTGATGGTTAATCCAGGGTTGGTAGACTGAAATCAGTGTTGTGAAGGACACAGGATAAGAGTGGTCGTTGGGGAGTGTGACTTGGGAAAACCTAGTGTACTGCCTTTGGCCTATAAGGTTCTCATCGCCCCGTTGGCCCGCAGGCGTTGCCGGTAGAGGCAAGAGCAGTAGCGGGGTGTCGTCAGGCAGGTGATTCCGCACCTGCAGGTCAGACCCAATAAGCTAACATGCTCATGGTCAACGCTGAAGGCCAACCAGCCACTAATGTTAGTCTGATAAGAAAGTAGCGCCCACGTAGGTCCATTTCTCGTACATAATACACTTGCAACACGTTTTTTTCCCATTACACCACAAAGGTTGAAGTTTGTACTGATGTAAGAGATATAATGATGAAGATGTGAACAGTGACCGCATTCAGACGGTGTGGTGGCGGGAGATCCCCAGGGCCACGTGTTGACACCACACGGAAGGTCAGAGCAATCTGGTTTAGGTAAAGTATTTGCTTCTTTCCGTCCCTCACACACACACACACACACACACACACACACACACACACACACACACACACAGGGAAGCCCTGGCCTGACTCACCAGTACCGCCTGTCATTATACACCATTTTACAGCACCATAAACCTCGACTGTGATGCAAAAGAAACAGAAACGCGTGTGCGTGGCTTCGTGTGTGGCGGTATGTTCCTCTCCTCTGATGTCTCATTTCCATCACCACAGCGGACGCCTCAAGATTTACTACCACTCTTGTTTGTCAGCTTTCTTTAGTTTACCCGAAGATGATTTATCTCCAGCCACCATAAGTATCCTTCCGTCTCCCCTGTGTTGGCTGGTGGTTCTTGATGCGGATGTCTGTGAGACATGCACCGCAGGACGAAGCTCCTGGTGACCGTTCTCTGATGATGATGACCATCTTAACTCCCTCGCCCACGCCTCCTGACTCTTTATTCTTGTCATCTGGCTTGTTCGTCTGGTCGGTTGTGTAGGTTTTCCTCAAGTTATAAATGTTCACCTCTCGTTACAGCTGACCAGTATATTGTAAAGGCGAGGATGTATGTCTCTTTAGCAGCAGCGCCAGCAAGATCAAGTTGTCTGCTGCTGCCTCTTTATCCAGTACCAGAACTTGGTGAAGTAGGGGGCGATGTGCATCTGGCGTCCCTGCACCAGAAGAACCGAGGCCGAGACGTAGTTAATCTCTCTCTCAAGGCCCGAGGGAGGCAACCGGGTGGGACTGTAATCACTATTTGTATTGAACAAGAATTAAAAAAAGATACAAAGCAATTCAAACAGCAAAAGATCATTGGTTTCCTTCGAGGCTGTCTGTGATAGTGGAAGATCTGGGGCCCCATCTGCTGAACTTTATCATACAAGTTTTTAAAACTTATGTAAGCGGAGCACATTCATAATTTCCTCTCCCAGTTAAATTACAATCATCCACTTCTTTTATACAATAAAAATACTTCTTTACAACTCTTTTAACAAGTTTCTAACTTAATTTCATGTTATGGTATCTGGTGGTTCTATCTTTATATCATTGGAAGACCTGTTCACTGCGGACGTCATCAAACTGGTTTAAAGCCTTAAAGTTTTGCTCAAATCATCTTTTAATGTTCTCTCTTCCGTGCTGGATGAATTAATGGCCTCTGAATACCTCACTGTATTTCAGTTCTCCACTGTGGTACTATCTTTGTTGCCTTCCTGTGGACCTTCTATATTTGTTCTTTGTGCTTCATTAAGTGCGGTGTTTAACCTTGAGGAGCATATTTTAGTTCTGTCCTTATATAGACTGTGAACAGTTTGCTGAATACTTTCTTATCCATACACCTTAATGCAACCCTAATATTTGTCGGCAGACAACGTGTCTTCTCTCTTCTCCTGAGGTGAGACTCAGGCGATATGTTAGGTACAATGTCGACTCTCAAGACCCTCACACGTAGATTTCTGAAGCTTACTTCCAGTGCGATAATATTCATAACAACGACTTTTTCACCGTGTCCCATTTTCATTACTTTGCTCTTACTCGCGTTGAATTTCATCAACCATCTATCAGAATCATGATAGACTCTGGAGTCTATTTGGGTCCCTTGTAAGATGAAGCAATCCTCATTTTTCACCTCCCTCGTGACCTTGGCATTATCCGCAAACACGTATGTAACCAATCCTTCTGGCAAAATTCGATCACATGGACAAAGAAGAGCAATGGTCCAAAGACTAGGCCCTGCAGCACGCCGCTGGTGAACCCATACCCATACAATTTCCAAATTTCGTTGGAGGCTCCAGTCACGGACACAAGTCCACATCAAGGCCGGGCCTTACTGCAATAGAGAGGTTAATGCATGGGAAAAAGAAGGGGCAAGAGAACGAACTCTGGAGGAAGTGAAAAACATCTCTTTTAAAATGTGCCAGGTCATACTTATTGGGAAAGACATGAGAGAGAAGAAAGTTCCAAAGCTTAGAGGTGTAGGGAAACAGTTATCGAAACAGCCCACCTTTGAGTTGCCAACGGCCACACAATGATCATCTGACCCAGCAGCTTGCCGAGTATTGCGTGGTCTCGCTGTAACGTTGTGGATTATCCCCTGCTCTGTCCACAATATCCTTTTCAAAGTTTTCCTATTCCTCTTTTTCTATCCTGCTATAGTCATTCCTTGCTCTCTTATACTGTCCAAATGCTTGCTAACTAAAGTGCCACCTACATCCTCAGAGTCTGTCTCTCAGTTCTTTTGTTTTTTGGATATCTTTTATTGAAACAAAACTCTTTTCATTAACCTTCCTTCCGTGTCTCATTATTGGTGTGTGTGTGTGTGTGTGTGTGTGTGTGTGTGTTTTACAACGCCCGAGGGAGGCGGGCGAGAGGTGATGCTGCCTTGATGGTGCAGCATCCGCAATAGGAGGAAGCCGGGTCGAAATTAATTACGTTTTACATTTGCTGTGACGCGGGAGGATGGCTGAAAAACATGCGCGGTGGCTCCTAACTCTTTGTTCTCTCGTCATATACACCTGGGCTGGAGCACGTTGTTATCACTCGGTCGTCAGTTTGACAACGGAGGAAATCGGGTCAAAAAGTATATTCCCACAGCGATGCTTCTTTGTCTTGCCAACAAAGGCCATCGGGTCAGTATCATTATCGACTGTGCCTCTTCAAAAAAGCGATCAGATTACCTCTTACTGCAGCCCATGTGAGAAATGTCTCATCATATCGTATCCTGTCACTTTCCACCAGGGTGATATTGATAAGATTTAGATTACTGTAGTTGACAAATGACCAGTAGATTACCCTTAAGATTATAGCGTCCCAAGCGCTGACAGGCCAACACCCAAGCTGGCAGCGGTGCATGTATATGGTCCCCTGAGCCATACATCACTCTCCTCAAGTCATTGCTCCCGCTGGTGAACACGGCAGGTGTGAGCCTTGTGCTACCTGACGCTGGTGAGGGCTGAGGCGAGGATCCGTCAGATGTTGTCTGGCCACATATGTTACCTGGTACCAGGCTCATGATCTACACCGAGGTACACTACTGTCGTGTATTAAACCCCTTGAGTACGACGCTACGACCCTTGAGTACGACGGGACGATTCTTGAGTATGACGATACGACCCTTGAGTATGACGGTACGATTCTTGAGAAGGTAGTGCGACCCTTGAGCACAATGATACGACCATCCGCTCTGACGATACCACTATGGCTTAACCTCTGACCTGACCATTACGGTTCAGGTCTCACCGTCATACCAAAAGTCGTACAGTCGTGCTCCAAGGTCGCGACATCGTGCTCAAGTCGTACCGTCGTGCTCAGGGGGGTTAACATTTCTTATACAAACAGCTACGATGGCTCAGGTCCTTACATGTCCGACAAAGATTTCTTCTGGTATTTGATATTTCTTCTCTAACCAACGTATGGCCAAGATCATCAAGAAGCCAGTGAAGCAAATACCATCCTGTACCGACTGTACGTGAAAACATACAAAGTACAGACACTGAACATCCAGCTGCAGCAGTTGTCAGACTTGTGATGGCTTCTGGTCAGCAATCAAACAAGTTAACAACAACCTCAAGTTATGGATAAGAATAGCGACGCTGGCGAACGACTGCCAAAGTCACAGAGATAGATGGATCTATCTGGCAGTGAAGTAGTCTTGCTCAGTCCCGTAGAGTTTTATGAAACGAAATCTACGACCGTTGACTACATAAGAATCAAAGAGAACTACATTAAAATGATTTGGGCTCGACGGACTTAAGTGGTATATGAATGCTATGTTCTGGGTCGATCGTCTCAGAGAGATATAGGAATGACACAAACCTGTAATTAAAGCACGAGAAAACAGACACAGAAAACACCACACGTCCTTCCTTTGGGAAAGAAATATAATAATACACATGAAGTTTGATTTATCCAAAAATCAATCCAAGCTCTGTCTGCATGAGATGTCCTTCAGTAAAAGAATCACAAGTTCTAATTATCCGAGTAGAAGTAAAAACCATATTAATCTGCTTTAGTAACCCAGTGAGTTACGACCCGGTGCCACCAGTACCCTGACCCCGGGTTATTCTGAGGAAGGTTTGTTTACCTGAGCTTACACAAACGCTGCAAGATTCACACCACAAACGACATGATATGAATGACCTCCTCTCCCCCCCCCCTCTACCCCCTTCCACAGCAGTTCAACAGCAGCAGCAGCAGAAGCAGGAGTGGTACATAAAGCAAAACAATAAGTTGACCAGCAGTAACAGCAGATGCAGCAGCAGGAGTGTTGCAAGTAACACCATCACGGGTCAGCAGCAACACGGAAAGTGGCGACGACAATAACAGCAGTATGTTCCACAGCTGCAACACCGCCACTAACAGTGCCAGCAACACCAGACGGTTCAACACCATTATGTATTAATAATCTCGAGGACACAAAAATAATCATAGATATTAGCTCTGAATAGCAGCGGCAGCTGGACCGTCGGGAACAGCACCAGCTGACCACGACACTATCAGCCTCAGCAGTACAGCAGCTCCAACCACAAGGATCCGACAGCGTTACCACCAACAACGTTACCACCAACAGCGTTACCACCAACAGCTGTACTAGTAACATGTGATACTAGAGGACAACTACACCATCAGGTACCGGGTTACAGTGAGCTTCACCACCACTACCACCACCACCATCATTACTACGCCTACCATCCACCACCACCACCACGACGGTACATATCTTCACGACCTCGTCAAGGACGGACGGTTCATGTTTTGCTGAGCGGCCAAGAACAGAACGCCAGGCGACCCGACCTTGGAGCTATTTTCTTCTATTTTTTTTTTCCTTGACTCTCCAAGACCGATAGGCAGGCCAATGTTGTGGCGCTTCTGGTATTACGACGAACGTTAATGTCGATGTGATGACAGGGAATATTCCAAAGTTCCACAGGGCAAGCAACAAGCTGTAGAAACAGATAGAGAGAGAGAGAGAGAGAGAGAGAGAGAGAGAGAGAGAGAGAGAGAGAGAGAGAGAGAGAGAGAGAGAGAGAGAGAGAGAGAGAGAGAGAGAGAGAGACTGGCACAGAGCTGGCAGTGGTGTGCCCAGGGGCTACAAGTTGGTTCTGCAACAGAAGTTGTGTACGTAACTCCATCTCATGTATGAGGCTCCTGCGCTCATACTGCCCCGAGTTGTTGATAATTCAAGCAATAGTTCAAGAGTATGCTACTGTCTGCAGCGTCACGGGGTGCATAAGGGTGAGAATCCGGATTCTGATGTACATATTGTCTATGATATATTCTCACTTTATATCATGCTTCACCTCATCTCCTGACACAGATATAACCAAACAATGTTGACTCAGTGAACCAGATGAATGGATGAAGAGAAGTTCTATACACATGTACAAATTTCTATTAAGTATTCTTCAATTTCTATATCATTTCTATTGATATGTATAGATCTGTGTAGACGAATGTCTGCACATCCCTGTGTACGTATGCCAGTGTGCACCTACGATGAAGCTTGTGTACAGTTTGTCTGTCGCCTGGGTATCATGGCAGACACTGAGGAACCATCGGTGTGGCAGCGATGATGGTTGTGGTCCTCCTTCGTGAGGAGCAACACTCCCACCGTCCACCTAACCAGTGGTCAGAACTTGAACATTTAAGTCAAACATTCATCATGATACTTCGTACATCTGCTTCCCAGCAGCCTAAGAACTGAATGACAGTACTTATACCTCAAGTCTGGATTCTGTTTGAGGTACGCCTCTCATGATTAGGTTTAACGTGGAACATAACCAAGCTCATGAAATGAAGAAAATTCCACTCTTGGCCATGGGACATGATCAACTAATTCTCGATGTTTTCCAGACAACATTTCCAGCCATTCTGTTTTCACTCCTTACAACTACCCCGGGTGCCATGGAACGTCTCGTGAGTGTGTCCCTTCATGATCGCAGGTGCGTCACGTCTTGTTGTGTCATTACCTACTTCTAATGTAATACGCGGAGGGGGTGTTACACTCGTGGGGCCCATACTGCTTTGAACTTCCTCTGTTAGACAATGACGTTTCTCTGAAATGTAACAGGGCAACGAGTGACGCAAACTATTCACGTCTTGAGCACAATGGTACGAGCCTTGTCAACGACTGAACGACCCTTGGTTATAACTAAATGGTCTTTGACCTGGCCGTTTAGGTTCAGGTCTAAGCCAGGTCAAAAGGGACCAGAAAATTGGCATGTGTGAGGGGAGAGTTCGAGGTCACAATTGGTGTTATGACCTACATCAAGACTAAAGATAAAAATACGTTATACATATAAATCATTAGATAATCACAGACTTTAAAATATGTGAGAAATGAAACAATACATAACAGGACACAACTGTAAAATCATCGAGACAAAAAGCAAATAAAGAATGTGCGGGTGTACCAGAGCGGGACCAAACCTCCGTCTGGAGCCCAGCAAACATCAGCCGGGCGGAGGAACACAGGAGCCGAACCCCACAACACCCACGGCCACGACAGCACCCTACACTCATGTAACGTGATCCACAGCCACTGGACGACCTCCTCCCGTCACCTAGTAGTCATGTAACGACCGCCTGATGATCCTCAGCCACTGGACGACCCCCTACCATCACCTACCAGTCATGTAACGACCCCTCTCATGATCCACATCCCCCCAGACCACCCCTCACGTCACCCTGCGTGGCCACGGTAATTACACAATGAAAGGTTCACAGAAACACGTCAATTAACGTCTTTCGACGGAGGTTAATCTTTTCATCTCGCCATTATTGTTGTTCCCGGGAAAGTGAGACTGGAAATCGTGTTTGACGCCGCGTTACGAGGGATTCCTTCATTTGGAAATAACGATATTATTTCTTAGCAAATGGTCTGGGGTTGTGGATAACAGAAAACGGAATCACAATCACGAGAAGAAATTAGTTGACAGGCTTTCACTTAAAAAACATATATATATATATATATATATATATATATATATATATATATATATATATATATATATATATATATATATATATATCAGAAGTTTCTCTTAAGTGATAACATCTTCTTGCTACAGTGTCTGGGAGTGACGAAGAGGCTTCGATTAGCCACAGCCTCAGGAGGCAGGAGTTAGTGTCAGGTAATAAGAAAATAAAAGAGATTCGCGTCACCCGCTCTGGGATCCCATTACGGCCGGGATGAGGCTGGCCGGCGGCTAAGCTGGCCTTGCTACCAGATGTGTCTTTCTTCATCCAATGTAGATCGTTCATAAACCATCCCATTACTATATGAAATGATATACAAAATAATATATATTCTATTAGTCGTTGATGAATATAGCGCTGGTTTGCGTAAAATACAGACTACTATTCACATGTAACAAAACCCATAATAGACATAACTCTGATAATACACACACACACACACACACACACTGAAACAACTGGACAAGCACAAAACCACCACCTCACAATACAGTCTCACTCTCCACCCCATCTGGATTCAAAATTAGACCAGAATTTAAACGGACCAAGAGAAGAGCAAGAACAGTCAAATATGACAGCCCCATCACCTATCAGGTCCAACACAGTTACGATGAAGAATGAAAACACAGGGAGACCAGAAGAGAATGGTGTGTGTGTGTGTGTGTGTGTGTGTGTGTGTGTGTGTGTGTGTGTGTGTGTGTGTGTGTGTGTGTTCCCTTGAGAGGGTGAACGTCAGCCAGTGTCATTCTGGCCCCGGAAGACGAGCGACACAAGACCAAGGCGGAGGTCAGTGTTGCCATTGTCGTCAGACTCACAAGTCACGGTAACGAGTGCCAAAGATGGCCTCTGGAGGAGGTGCTCAGATGAACACTACCTGGCAGGCGGGCGGCGGGGGGGATGCCTCATTATCCCCAGCTGACGTGTGGCTAAGGAGGGAGGAGGAAGACACAGACAAAGAGAGTGATAAGCCAAACATTTCCCTCAACAACACAACTCACAAGGGACTGCAGTATGTTGTTATTCATCCCAGGTACAACTCTACAACTCAGGTCTTTCCCGAAAGTTGATCCTGTGATGGAGCAACAGAGGTCAGAAGCAAGGTGGGTTCCATCATCGAGTGACACAGGCTAAGGATGTATTAGAGGAAGCCAGAAGCAACGTCAGAACTCATAGACGAAATCCACAGGTATGTAAGACAAGGGAGTCGAGGTGCTTGTGCTGGACTGACTGACCAAACCTGCAACTGTAGCGGCTAGGGTCGACCTTGGTCATGTGGTGCAGCTTTCTCAAGACGACCTCACACGGGTTACATCATCTGTTGAATTGGCAACATGGAAGCAGGATGTGATGTCACCTTGTAGGACCCCACGTCCTTCATGGCTAAACGAAGGCCCTCTGTTCTAAGAGCTATGGTGACCATACAGCACGTCCTCCTTCCTGCACAGGGAAGTACATTTAGTGACTGTATCTACAGGTATTCCTTCTCATGTTTAACCTACACTATAATTAACCCTGAAGTGTCTGTATGTCATTCATAATCTAGATAACCCTGAGCGACTATCTTGCTGGCATCAGGCTAACACTCTGCTGTCGACGCATGACAACTACACAGCAGTAACCAGTGAGCCACCGTCGGGTCCAAGTATAGCAGGAGATGTAAGGAAGAGACAGTGGATGGTGTTGTGATGGGTTGCCCCTGACACCATATATGTCCCCACCGTCCATTCCTCTGGCTGCACGATACCTGCAACACACACACACACACACACACACACACACACACACACACACACACACACACACATAAAACACCATCATCACCAACATCAATCATTACAGCAAAACATCAACACTATCAAGCATCCCCACCATCACCACCATCACCACCACCGTCCCTCATCAGCAGAACCTCCAGGCCGTCAACAGATGTTCCTCACAAGGAAAATGAGGATATTCGTGACTGCTGGGTAGCCAAACATCCAGCCATAACTGTCTACCATGCCCACCCCTCGCCCCGCCACCAACAGAGAGGGATGGCCACGTACCAAGACCAGACAGTGATGCTGTAATAGGAACACATCAAGGTCCAGTTTCTGGCTGTTATCAGATGAATGTTAACAGTGTCGTATGCAGGTTAGATGTGTTCACTTCCCCAGGCGAGCTGCTGCCTCACATACATCGGCGGTTAGCTTGATGGAACATGACCACGTAAATGGTTCTTTAGTTCGCACAGACAGACGCTTTCACAAAACATTTAATAGATACATTAACCATGATGGGCTTCCCTTGAAGAATATATTCCCTAAGAGTTCAATATCTGTTATCTTAACCTTCAGCACAAGTTGATGAACACCTTTCAAGTCTTTACCTGTCAGCAATTTAACTGTTTGACACAAACAACATCCAAGGCAAACCTAGCGCTCTGTACACCTGCCAGCGCGTCACCGACACAGAGAAGCCACACTTCTCTATCCTTGTGTTTATCTGTGCCTCAGTTTCTCTGTGCATCCACCATATGACTGTGATGCATGCCAGTACTTCGGTCGATGGCGCCAACTAGAACACGTTTGTCCCACAAAGAATGGCGAGGAAGCGAAGATCAGAAAAATTACGTCTATAGTCCACTGGTTGTGATAGAGAATTAGACGAATTCCTTCCTTCAGGCAGGTTTATGTCATTACTATATGAAGTTCACATTCTGGCAGAGAATAACGTCAATGTGGCTGATGTATGGTGTGGGTGTCGACTGTGTATAGACCAGCAAAAAAGCATAAAAGTATTTCTCCCTCTTACCGCTTCTACTACACTTTATACTTCATATTAGGCTACTGGGGACTATTGCAAGTTTGTCCTTTTCCCTATTTTCATTTAACTAACAATCGAGTATCCAATATCAATTTTGTCTACGTCAGTTTGCAGCCACAGACGTTCAATTTCTAATGTAGCTTTACCTCCCAGTTTAGTATCGGCTGTTAACATCACAGCCCATCATTAACGTCAGCAGTATAAACGAGAAAGAGGAACAGTTCAAAGGATTATCCCTGCAGCACACCACTTGTCACGTCTGACTTTTATGAGGCTTGACCGTCAATGATTACTTTTTGCTTAAGGTCAGTCAACCCATTTTCTAACCCCCAAAGTATATCACTATCTAAAACATGTGACAGCCATAAAAGAGTTCACAGAATGCTTTTTCAAAACCTAAATAAATGATGACCGTTTTCCTTTCAATTATATTTCACAAAATATACATATTCACATGCGCCTTTTCTTCTGCAACGAGATAGCTAACTTTCAACATTTCTATATCACATCTTCACTGTGATTCTCCTGCAGCGGCGCACGTCACTAACTGGCAATAAGAATCAAGCTCTCCAACATATGACGCAAGATACACTGCAAGAACACCATACCCTCCTGATGGTGTCCCTCTCACCACACAGTAACCTACCACTCCAAATTTACTCCTCTCTCTCTCTCTCTCTCTCTCTCTCTCTCTCTCTCTCTCTCTCTCTCTCTCTCTCTCTCTCTCTCTCTCTCTCTCCCACCTGTCCTACACCTAGCCTTACTAGTGTAAGGTTTCCCTCCCCACCTCCACCGGCAACCCCACCTTGAGCCCTTGTCCTCCCTCAAGGTCATCACCAGCAGCAACGTCCCCACCACCACCACACTTGACCCCGCCCCTTCCCTGACCGCACCATGACCATCCCCCTGCTTGATCATACTGGTCAGATGAACAGTTACTTCATCGAGTCAGGGGGAATGAGTCGTGTGTGAATTACGTTTGACGATGATACATATCTAAGTTGCGTTACTTGGCTTACTGATGCTGTTGACAAACCTTGCCTTGGACTAAGTAATGGTGAACCTGCATTAGCTGTGTTGTCTGAATCCTTCGTCAAGAGCCACATCCACCGTGAGAGTGTGTGTGGTCTTAGAACTATCCTTAACACCTGAAGGTGTTGAAGAGTTTTCAGTTGGAGGATGTAGCTGGACACTGACGGGTTAACTGACCCTGTGAGTTCATAAACCTATAGCCCAAGCAACCAACTAAACCATGACTGGACGCTGCTCTTGTAGTGTGTGATGGTACCGGCAGTGGAGGTGGTGGCGACCACGCCCTCCTGTTGCCAACGCCACCAGAGCTCCCACGTACTCCAGCCTCTCATCCCAGTCTACTTTTTTTCTCATGTATGTGTGTGTGCGCGTGTGTGTGTGTGTGTGTGTGTGTGTGTGTGTGTGTGTGTGTGTGTGTGTTGACCGGTCTCTACACATATTCAATTCTGTTTCTTCATATTTTGTCAGTGTGATTATCTTATCACTTCCCTCCCTCCAGAGGTACTGTCATGTTGGAGCCTCCAGTCTCCCCAGCCGGCTTCAGCCCTCCCGACTCCCTGCTGGAGCGAATGGTCTCCCCAGCCGGCTGCTGCTGCCCTCCTCGCTCCCAGGTGGTGCCACTGGTGTCCCCAGCCGGTTCCTACACTCCCCACTCTGCCTTAGCAACATCTCACATCCCGGCCTCTCCCATCATGTATTCCTTTTGTTCATGTATTCGTCATCAAGCTGTAGATGTTCCTCCACTACTCCAAACCACTCCACAACACACGCTCATTCATATCGTCCAGCTGTCTATAGATCGGAGATTATCCTGATAACCCTGTGGTTCCTAGACACCAAGTCTTCTGCATCTACTAACTCAGATGGCCCTCACTGTTCTACCTTCTTCCAGAACACTACACCATTTGCCATTGTGCCGTTTGTATAGCCTTGGACCAAGGAACATTCTGATGTATTCTGCAACCTCTTGCGGGAAATGGCTCTGAACCTGCTAGCCTTCTGCTTTAACCTTCACCGTAAACCTGTGGCTTCGTCCAGTGCATGACTGTGGCTCCTGGAGGCAGGAGGAGTTCGTGCCTTCAGGAACTCCTGAGACGCTTCCCCGTCCTACTGTCCTGATCACAACACATTACGAGGAGTTCCAACTTGTATCATGACTCGCGCCTAATTACTCCCATTCCCGTGTTGTCCCCTGCCACCCCTCCAGGTCGGCAGGAGGCTTTATACATCGTTCTGGCCGCCAGGGTAAGACATGGTCGGTCCTGACGGTAGCATGTGGAAAACCGTGTGACCTTGACTACGGCAGCCTGGTCTGCTCCCCGCCCACCCCATGCTGGGTCCAGGATGAAGGTGTTGCACGTCATCTGTTAGGTGTGCCTGTGTCTGTCTGTCTGCCTGTCTGTCTGTCTCCGTTATGACATGCAGAATAGGAAGGAGGGTATATGCTCATGGAAGTCCATCTCTGAGCACCTCACTGCTACCGCCCAGTTTATAAACTTACGTCCTCTCTACTTAACCTGTTCTACTGACACACTAACGGTCAAAAGCTGCTTTCACACGACCTTCCTGACTCTCCTCTTATTCACCCTCCCGCTGTGACCTCAGGCAAGGCAGCGCCTCCTCAAGGATCAACCCTGCGCTACCATCCTGGAGGCCGGTAAAGGTGGCTATCATGTCCCTCCTTCACCCTGCCCCAAGGGTGGTAGTCTGCCGCTTCTCTCCTCCTCCTCCTGATACTCAACTCTCTTGAATGTGACAACAGCATTCATGAGTTTGGTCGGACCTTCTCTCGTAGTTCTGTATGTTTCAAGTGACCATATCATGCAGGTCACATACACTCTCACCTCCGACCAACATACGTTAACACCGTAACCATCCACCTGTCCAGCTTCAAGAGGGAAGTTTTTACACAAAGGACACAGTCTGCCTCCCTTACGTTCCAACTAACATGATTCTCTGTTAATAAGTTATGCGCTGCCATCGTAAGTCTTGTTCCCTGCTTGCTTCTTGTAGGTAATCCCCGATGTCTTATATCCTAAGTAATGTCTCTTTCATCCTTTCCTATCTTCATTACTGTACATTTGCGCTTGATGTAATTTTTTCTTGCCATTTGTATGACTACTGCTGCATCTTCTGGCCTCGTTGCAAATCTTTACCCTCTCAAAATCCTGTGTACTTCAAGCATAAGGTCAACATTATCTACAAACACACTCAGGTGTGATTTAAGTCCTTTTGGTAAGTAACCTACGGAAAGGAAAACCAGAAGCCCTAACACCGACACCTGAGGGACTCCAATCTATACTTCAAACTGCCCAGACCAGACCGAGCATCCCACACCACATTCCCGCTAACCCCGTGTTGATAAGGTGACTATCGTGCCACTTAAGGAGCGCCCCCTGGCAGCAGATGATAGTTCTATCCTCACCACACTGGCAAATAATATACATCAGACATACCAAAGGCCCTAACACTGAGACTTAAGGATCTATATATAATACTTCTGAGTGACTATACCAGGCAACCCTCACCATATATTCTCTGTCTCCTGATAATGAAGTAACTATGGAGTAACTTAAGAGGTGCTCCACTCACATCTGGCAAGGTTGAGGTTAGTAGTGCATGTATCCAGGCAACAACGTCAGGTGGTCTTCAGCAGCCCGTCTTGGACCGTGCATTATCCCTGGGAGCCACATAATCATCCGCAGGGGACGGGACCTGCTCCTGCAGTGAAGATGATGACTACCTCAGTCACCATCTCCGTTTTTCATGACTTATGCCTTGGTCACAGATAAACGTCCTCATCAAGGCCAGGCCTTCAATGAAATACAAAAGCTCTAAAAAGACAGAAAAGTAAAGAGAGAAGACAAGAAATAAGCTAAGAGTTTTGGAGGAAGTTGAAAACCTGCCTTTCAACAAGGGATCATCATATCACACCTTTTGGGAGAGGCATTAGAGGGTGGAGTTGCAACAGTTAGCGGTGTTGGGAAAGTCATTATAACGACTCATCTCTCAGTCGTCAACGGCCAGACAGTAATCTTATGCAGACAGTGGCTTGCCCAGTATTACAAGGTGTCGCTAAAGGCAAAGTCGCACAAGCAGCCACTTCTCAGTAGCAAAAACCAGAGTAACATCACAAGAAGAGGAACAGAAAACGAACATTTGGCGTAAAGCAAGTGGGTCAAGTTTTAAGATCAAGCTGAGAGATTTGATCAGTAAGGCTGCTTCATTCTGGCCTTTCAAATACGTACGTGGGGCTAGAACTTCCATCATCTCTCCAGATGTGAGAGCAGCACACCATACAAGAACGGATCAGTTCTCTGTATAAGAAAAACAACTGTTTACTGGAAAATTTTCTGTATATGAAACAGGGTAGGAAGGAAGCCTAAGCCAGGTAGCCATCTGTCAACTATCCTGGAGGGGAAGATGGACTGCGGGTCGGTTGTGTGTGTGTTCTTGTACAGAGAAGTAGGTAAGCTTGGCCAAGCAATATACATTGTAAGTAGTGAAAGATGAGCGCTGTTTCATTCGAGGCTTCGAAACTTCGATGGAACCGAGTGTGATCCATGTTTTTGTTATTGCTGGTAATATCTTCGAGGTGCCTGAAGTCTGATTTAGTCATTGTGAAATCGCTGCCGTATATTTTCATGCTGCTGCCTTTAACCGTGTGGCAACTGCCATGTTTTGGATCTTCTGCAGGATAAGCGCAAGTGATCTGCAAGTCAGGCAGATGGGAGGGTGTGTGAGGATTGTGTGGCACAGTGCGGGAAGTGTTTTGGACTTACAAAGACAATGCTTTTGTGTCTCCGACAAGTGCCGGAATCTACAGAGGCGTACAAGGATGTTTTCACCTGTGTTCCTATTCCATGAATACTCTGTTTTCAAACCTGGTGATTCAGCACGTACCGTTGTATTGTGCAGTTCTTCAGTTCTTCTTCTCCGCTAGTAATGACACAAAGTTACGCTCCTCCAAATCCCGCAATTGGAAATATGATCATAGCCGATCTCATCTCCAGTCCCTTGCAAAACTGTTGAATCTGAGCGCTTCTCCGTCTCCAGGACTGGTGCACACGTTCAGGGAGTGTGCTACGGGAGACATACTTGTGTTGCGTCGTTTCGGTAATGAATAACTCAGACTCATGTAAATACCTACTACTGGGAGCATGACTTTAGTGTGGAAGTCATGACTAGCGTTGGTGACAGTCCACTACCAGCCATGTGGAACCCCACTATATCACGCGAACTGTGGTGACCATGCAGACTTGACGGCTCATGAGGCAGTACGTTGGTTTAGGACATACGAGGAGTAGATCCTGGACACCAGGCCTCTGCTCCCCATCGTCTCCCCGCCGCCCAGGCTATACCCTTGACACCCCACTCCCCATCCCCCACACAACCATCCCTCCCCCATGACCCTGACCTCCACCACACGGATCCTCGCCCCTGGCAGGCGCACAGACCAGCCACACCCTCTCTCTCTCTCTCTCTCTCTCTCTCTCTCTCTCTCTCTCTCTCTCTCTCTCTCTCTCTCTCTCTCCCCCCGCCAGGCCCACTCCACCTTATCGTATTCTTGCATCAGTGATGGATTCCTGTAATCCACGGAAAAAACACATACACAAACACACAAGATGAGGCCGAAGATGTGTATATAGACTGTCACTCCATCTGACGTATTGCAGCGGCTATGTATATAAAGAGACGACAGATGTGTACACTTCCTCTACACAAAGAAATAATTATGGGTTGTAGGAAGTAGAACATACACACGCAGGGGTAGGTCTTGAGTAGATGGGAGACGTGCGTGGAACGTAATTTTCGTGAGCACAGCTCCGAGCAATGTAACCAAAAAGAGGTTCTCAACCCAGAACAGGTTTACGATGCAAGCCTCAGGTTCATGTACAGCCCTGACCTTGGTCATGTAGCCTTGACTGAGGCCGTGTACAGCCCTGACCTCGGTCATGTAGCCTTGACTGAGGCCGTGTACAGCCCTGACCTCGGTCATGTAGCCTTGACTGAGGCCATGTACACCCTTGACCTCGGTCATGTAGCCTTGACTGCGGCAATGTACAGCCCTAACTGTGGTCATGTACAGCCCTGACTATGGCCATACAGGGCCTGGACCGTGCACATACAGCCCTGAAGGTAGTCATGTAGCAAACACTACCCACAGGACAGTAGCGTCTTGGATGGAGAATACAACTGTCATCAATATGACCAACAACGACCATGTAAAAGATCTTTGATATACTATCTTCCCAGAGAAGAGGTAAGTAGAGCAAAACAAATGTCCCTTAATGCTGAGGAATATGAAAGAGAAACCGGAGGGAATAAAACACTGCGAGAGATATGGACAAGAAACTTGAAAAATAATGACAAAAAAGAAACCTGGGTACTGAGAGACGAAGAAATCTGAAATGAGAAGCAGAAAATAAAGAAACCTGAAAATAATGAAACGTAAAACAGAAACCTTAAAACATCGGGAAACGTAAAGAATATAACTTGTGCCTCGGACATCTGCAGCAAGGTTGTCCATTAGGCTTTCATTGTAAGGTTGAGATTGTAGGGTCATAACTTCCACAGAGATGCAGAGAGAGACTGAAGGAATATATACGAGTGTTGCCTGGTTGTAAGGTTGGTTTAAAAACAGGTTCTGTTTCAATAAACAAACGGAAAATTACTTCAGGACTGTATCTTGATAGCACTGACTGCATCAGCCACGTTCATGAAATGAATAAAACATTTAACAGCAACACCACCCTATCATTCTATTTACAACCTCGTATCACCAAAACTCTCACAACTAATAGCCAGACATCAACCTCACATACACAAGAACCTCACATCAACAAACTCACTGAAAATAAACCCTTAAATATCAATCTCAACAAATTCTTCATCATAATAACCTAACTGTATAGCACCTAACCTAACATCACTGGCACCTTCTCTATATCAAACTTACAACAACCACACTGCATCGTACACAGCTAACATTAATTGTAGCCCTTAACCATAACCAAACTACATCAAACTTCCATCAGACAACACCCTCAGATCATCAACTTCAACAGCCTCACATAATCAACTACTACAGAACATCAGGGCATCATAAACAGGTAATTAAATTACAGAGACACACACAGTTGCCCTGGAGAACGCCGTGAGATCCCAACCCACTGTGTTGCCACCAACCATTATACCAATAATCCTATGCCATTTCTCTCGCTAGTGTACCCTCCCTCTCGGGTCATTACCATCTCTCAATGTCTCTCCCATCAGCCTCTCTCCTTCTTCCTCTGCTTATCGCTACGTGCATCAACTACAACGAATATCACCAATCGTGCCATGGCAAAGACTGACTTGCCCAAGGGAGAGAAAACAGAATAACGTACGCTCGTCACTTGCACTTCCATATATATATATATATATATATATATATATATATATATATATATATATATATATATATATATATATATATAAATTGACATACATAATGATCTAAATTCGTACACTAAAAACAAATACACCTACGGTCTTCGGTGGTCATACGTGGGTTTTATGAGACTTGATATGGAATAATCTTCAACATGAGGATAAGGACTGGATCCTAACATGCAGCGTTGAGCATCGATAAAGACATATTCGATCCTCAAATACTTCCCAAGGACAACACTTGTCGCACGACGGCTTATTTTCATAACAACACGAACTATGTTCAGAGACTCTGACGCCTCATGGTCTACAAAGAAAGGCATTTGAATACTAATCACAAATTTTGAGCAGTTCCTCTTGATCTCATTTCTAGTTTTTGTGTCTTTTGGTCACATTTCAGAAGATGATGATCAGAGAAGTTTAGAAGACTTAACGTGGTCGTACAGACATTTAGAAAATCTCGTAAACCTGACCACCAGGCGGGGATGTCGACATTCAAAAAAAAAAGAAACATAATCTCTTAAGACCTTCGCACAGTGATCCAACCCCGGGCTCTCTGCCATGTTGCAAATGCCTGGGTGGCAATCAGGATATCAATTCCACATGTGATTACAGATGTGAGTACAATCTGCATCATATGTACACCTGTTGACATGCTGGAACTGCTCTCTCTCTCTCTCTCTCTCTCTCTCTCTCTCTCTCTCTCTCTCTCTCTCTCTCTCTCTCTCTCTCTCTCTCTCTCTCTCTAAATGCAGGCAAGTGCAGTTAGCATCCAAAGTGTTCGAGAAAATCTTAAGTATCTTATCCAGCGTGTCATAGAGGAAGCTTTTCTGACCACCTCCTGTATTGCAACACTTCATGTCTTCTACAGTTGAGAGTTTCCGATAAGGTAGATTTTACCTACTATCTCGCTTGTTATTGGCTCGAGATCACAGCCTTGAATCATGAGAACCCGGGATCGAAGCTTGGTCAGTAGGGTGTTCACATGGGCAACGTGCGTGATGGTTTATCAATGTAGGTAAAACTACCTGGCCCCGTCTTCATGTTGTGTGGCTTCATCCACTGCAAGCCACGGTCGACGCTACAGGCGTATGGTCTATATCCTCTCACAGTTATTCCAGTTAATCCTTGTATCAAAATACTATAGCGTGACAGCAGCTCACACCATACACCTGCTGGGCTATGACGACGCACGTAAGAATATATAAAGAAATATTGTTCTGCATATTATTCAACAGCTTCGGCTTGTAAGTCTCAACGACAACATAACTTAATGATATGGCTAATTGTCAAGGCGGAGCCTAATTAACAATGATCTAAACACTCGTTACGATAATATATTCTCCTCAACTATATTCCTCAACTCACCGTTGTTAACATATATATATATATATATATATATATATATATATATATATATATATATATATATATATATATATATGATTTCATCTCTTTGCTAACTGTTCTAAATGTTGTCAGACTCTGAAATATCACCGTTTTATTTCGTTAAGTTCCTTTTCTCTTCTCGGATCTATTATCTATTTTGATCATATCATTTATCTTCTTTTCCTCTGAATTTATCATATGTTTTCTCTTGTCTTCATGTAACCCTCATCTTCTCCATCTACCACCATCAACATTACAGCGTCTACAACTGATATCATAATGTTTACTATAGTATGATTACCTACTGTCATCCATGATCGCCAACGTACGATGATGTCAAGCTATCCTTTGCCCTCATCTTTTGATGCCAGGTATGATCGTCCTCATGTCCTATCCTAGTGTTACGTAAATGTGTGCTCGAAGCTACTTGTCAGATCCTGATGAATTGGTCGAGTTAGTGAGTGAGGTAGAGAGTTGACCCCACTCATGATGATGGCATCTCGACACCTGCACCCCTGCTCTGTCCTCCTCGACACTAGACCTACCTTCTTGTTTTCTCGAGAGCCAATGTGAGGGATGGGAGCCAGTCCCTCCCTCACACCTTCCCTTCCCTCCCTCACCTCCACAACCATCTACACACAACACATACTCAAAATCCCTGCCTCTCTCATGCCTCAGAAATCATGAATCCTTCATGTTAATCTTGATAACGTTTCAGGAGAGAACTTGGTCGATCTCCCGGACAGGACCTCCCAGATTAAAAGACGTCCGGGAGCCTGTGAGGACTAACTATCTAGTCCTAAGACCCACCGACTTGTACACAACGGTTTCAAAATGCATTCCTGGGTCGTCCAGTGAATATATGGCTTCCTCGCCACAACCATTTCAGATGCATTCTCCGCAGTGTTACACCGTGGTTGATCCAGGGAACGACTGAGGCAACATCTGGCGTGACGCAGCTGCGGCCTACCTCGGCTTCCCCTCCTCCAGGCATGCTGGGCCAGGTGTTCGTGGTGGATGCTGGCCGTGCATACACATACCACTGATGGGTCATATCCACCACGCTCACGTCCGCTCTACCCCACGCACGGGTGCACGCACACATAAACCAAGTCAGCACATCACATGCACGCCTCGCGGGGTTCTTCTGAACACCACACAGTAAACATAGGAAAAAAAAGATATATTCTTGGAACGAGGGCTGATACCCGGCACCACGATGGTGCTACAAATGTCGGCGGTGATATCAGTGTTGGAACGGTCACACGCAAGCTCTGGCCTCAGTCTTACAAGTTTTCAACATTATCTTACATGTAATTCTTCATTATTTCAATTAGGAATCTTATTATACACTATGTTTTTCTTTTTAATACGATGTAGCAGATAAGTCGGATGAAAGTGACGCTCACATCACCACTGGGTCACATGATGGCAGCTGACTCAGAGTTATCCTCACAGATGACGTCCAGTTTGATAGACTCAACGCCTCTGTTTACATGATAACTCACCAAAGAGATTCTGGTGAGTTGATCGAATTCTTTAATTTCTTCAAAGTATCACGCATCTTGAACACCAGCCTAACGTTCACAGTTTACTTACTGATTCAATTCGTGACTAATAAATCGCAATGTTCACGGCGCTCAATTATGGCCTGTCACACGACTGTTCCTTGTATAGTAATTATCACTTTGCATCTTCCACTGTGACTCACACACAGGTTCTCCATGATGATGTAGGTGAGGTCGACACAGCCAGGCACTGGGAAGGTTCTTGATCTGTTTCTCACCAACCATCAGAGGTTGATCGTTATCTTATGCAGTAATCAATGGGGTCACGTTACGTTCAGACAATGTGAACAGCGATAGGGGTCTCTGAGGGCGTGTGAACTGACCTGCATTCGTCAGGCGGAGTCGAGGCATGGCAACCTTGCCGTGCTGCAGTCTGCTAATTTCGTACTCATAAGGCAAGCAGCTGAACCATCAGCCAAGCATCCACTGCAGCAGCAGGAGAAGTAGCAACAGCAGCTGCAACAACATCAGTGGCAACACAGCAAGAGCACCAGCAACAAGAAGCCTTGGTACACCATCCTTAACACAGCCACTCACTCGAGGCTGATGGCAGCCCACGTCCTGGTCTGCCTCGCCCTACCATCATATTATCATTAACCACATCATCACCGTCATGCCTCATCACATAACGGGAAGCAAAGCTGTTCCCTCCCACCACGTTATAATCTAAGGCCAGGAAAAACAAACAGACGGAAATGTCAAGTAACGTGAAGATGTTCCATCCTTCCGAATGTTCTTTGTCAGGCATGACTGAAGACGTTACTCGTACGCACTTAAACGATCGATCAGGATGTTTAAACTTGTAAGCACGACAGTACGACCCTTCACCACGACGGTACGACCCTGAGGTATGATGGTGTGGCACTTGGCCTCGCCCTGCAGGTTTCGGTCAAAGGCTATACCATTAGTAATGCCATAGTCTTCAAGGCAACAGCGATAACATCACCAAGTAGACCACAGGCCAAAATTCCTCCTGCCTACCACTTTATGCGCCTGCCAACACACACACACACACACACACACACACACACACACACACACACACACACACACACACACACCCTCATAAAAAGATAAGATGAGAGGCGATACATTACGTCCAAGCTGCTGATATTTCCAACACCTGCACATCGTTATGATCATAAGCAAGATATGATCCGACCAAGAAACTCACATGACGTTGACTCTAAGAACAATGTGATGTGATTTAAACTTTACCGTCTCGACCACTGACCAGACTCCATCCAGATAACGTTTCATAATTCTAAACAGCGTCTGCTTAATAATACTCCAACACATGTGTGGCATCAGTGTGTATTCACGCATCTGTACGTTCGAAATAATAATCATTATTTCTTTATAAGATATAAATGTTTAAAATGATACTAAACGTGTTAAGTATTATATATATATATATATATATATATATATATATATATATATATATATATATATATATAGCACATATAGGTTAGTAGTGTTCTGGTGAGGGTTCTTTTCTGTCACTGAAGTCTAGTACCTGAGTTTGACACCGTCCAGAGACAGATCGTCAATAGAGAACAAGCTTTTAAAAGTTATTCTTGAATATATATGTATCTATGATGTGACTCTCTCTCTCTCTCTCTCTCTCTCTCTCTCTCTCTCTCTCTCTCTCTCTCTCTCTCTCTCTCTCTCTCTCATAGCATCAACAGCACGTAACTATCACGATACCTTACTCTTACCTCTACAAGTACTCCTGAGGTGAACGCTACGCGCTAGCCTTGCCTAATATCGAAAAAAAACATTCTCGTCGTATGACCTGGCAGGTAAATGTGTCAGCACGTCATGCACTACAGAAGCCATCCAGTCAATCGGCAGTAAAGCGGAGGAGTATGCAAATCCGCCTGCATCCCTCAAACACTCCCGTCGTGTTGGCTGAGGTTCTGATGCTCTTTATAGCCAGTACAGACGAGGAGCTCATGAATACCCACCAGCAGAGGAGCCTGAACCTACACAAAAACTAACCAGATCTAACTGGAACTGGCTGTGATAAACATCTATGCATATTAGGCCTCCCTCGCTCACTCATGTATCTTCAAATTTCGACAACATACGATCAAGTTTGCTCAAACCCATCCTGGACAAAATGACATACGACCTTGACCAAACACCAACAAATTCAACACTATCAATTACTCAATTTTCATATAGTTTTGATTCTCGTAAAGTGTATTTGAACACACAGCAAAAATCAAAGTTTAAACCCGCCAGGTGATATGCCCCTTTGAAGCTCACAATGCAGACCCATCACTAGGTAAACGTTATATATGGAGGATGAAACGAGTCTATCGGAGAATAAACCTGCAGGAGGCTCACATTTCGGCCCCAGGACTAATGAAGCGTTGAGCCATAAAAGAAGAAACGAGTCGATCCGTTTACCGGAACACCTGCAACAACTGATCAACATTGCGTGCAGGGCAAGATACGATGTCAACAGTGTTGTAATGGAAGGGTCTGTGGGTACGAGTTCTGTTCAGGCTTACTAATGTGACGTTACGGGAGATACGAACCATTGTCCTCATGAAGAGATGGTGATGGCTGGCTAGCCCCTGGAACAGACGTGTTGGGATGGTTGTGATGCTTTATCTCGGGTAAGGCAGAGAGCTAGCCTTATGGGGTCCTTGCTTTACGATCACAGGGAGGGAGACAACTTACTTCGCTATAAGGCAGCGCTAGGGCTAGGGCGTAAGGCTCACCGCAGAATGATACAGAGTTACGAAGAATGAATCGAATGAGTTACGTGTATTAAGTGTTACGCGTGAGATGGAGAGGCTACATGTACTTTTGTGGAATAAATGTAAGCAACCCACGCGTACAGGAGGTAGAAAGGAGTGACACTTGACAGCCACTGAAGAGCTGGCTCACTACGAAGCCGTCACTTACCCTCCCGATACCCAGGCGGGTAGAACCAGTATGGCTGCGTACTACGAACTACCGAGGAAGAGGGAGGGAGAATATGGCCTCATACCACAAGAGCCACACACCAGAACATTATGAGAGCCATAAACCATTATCAATTACTAACAATTTACTACTATCAGGGTGGGATCTTAATATCCTACGATGTTACTTATGACCATGATGAAATGTGATTAACACAGGCAGTAATTAGCGCCAAACGTGAGGGCACAACTAAAGCAGTTCTCCTATAACCTTCGTCAACATTCCTCCGGTAACAGATCAAGGTAGGGAGGGAGACGGGGGGGGACGGAGGCTCTTAATGCCTCGGATGACGTCGGCCGACGATCAAAATTCGCTTATCGGTTCACAAATCAAGATTATTGACTTGCTGATTAACTTATGATAAGACTGGTGCGCTAATTAGATCAGACATTATGGTCTTGAGGAATGAGGATTAAGAAAAACCAGAGGTGTGTTACATGGAACACTTGTGGTGTCGGTCACAATGTAGAATACTCAGTGGTCACAACACACTGATGGCTGGAAATATTGTTTGGTAAATAGAAGAACGTCTGTATTACGTTGCAAAAGGTGTAAACATCATCACGTTAAAATCAGGTTAAGTTCTCGGTGAAACTTTACTGTAGATGGCAAAACAAGAGTCAGGGGAACTCCTGCAGGCGAACACACACACACACACACACACACACACACACACACACACACACGTTGGCCTGCCATACCAACGCACCATCGCTAATAACTATCTTCGTTAAGACAGCCTTTAATAGCTAACTAACCCGAAGATTCAACATGCATTTCTAATCATGCAGGGCGAACGTGCAGCACGACAGGAACGACTGAGGGACATGATTATAACAAGGTCAGGAACTCCGCAGTACAACCCGGAATTGATACCAGATCCAGCCACTTATAATCAACAAGACAACCCGGAATCAATAACTAACTCGTGTGCAGATATACGATAATACAAGCCGGGGTCACTATCAACTCAGGTATAAATACTCCTTAATTACTGTAATAATAACTGATGAGAATCTGAAAAGAAGCAGATGCATCCGTGATTATGTTGAATTTATTACATATCCCAAAATACTTGAGTAAAATTACTCGAATCTGGTGTCAATTTCAGTGTAATTTTAAGCTAAAGAGAAATACATAACACCATATCGCAATTTGTGACACGAGCAAAATTGACACAAAAAAAATCCCATTTTCTAACAACTGTGACTGACGTTATGAAGATAAACCTTGTATACTACAATGAATGGCTGGTGCCTTAAGAATACAGTCTGTGGATATTCATGACAAAGCTACACGCTCACTATGTCCTGAATATTCCCTACAGTCTGAATATTCCCTCTACAGTATTAGATTCACATGCTCTAGAAAGGGAAGAACAAAATTCCGGGAACTAATGTAAGAGAGCAACAAAGGGCGTTATGAAGAACAAGTTCGTTGAACAAGAACATCCATTATGATGACATGATGATCAGGATGATCTTCACCCACCGTATGTTACACTCATACATAAGCCAGTCTTTCCTGTGCGATCCTCACCCATGGCCGGCACCGTACAACACACGGCTGAACACATCTCTTTAAGATGACTGAAGACCTGAGGTCCAAAGCTGACGTGGATCAAGGAGAGTGGAGTCCTGCCCTGCGCCACGAGGATCCTCCACCCATTTCCTAGCCGGTCTGATCACGGTGTAGCCATCTGATGTGCATACGTTGCTGACTGGACGAAGCCAGCCAGACGCTTCATCAGTGCGCATTCAAATGCTTCAGCGATCAACGTAGATAAGGAGGAGCGTTCCCCCTGTGACCTAGGTAGGTTAATGAGCCACATAATGTGGCCCGACGCTTATCTCTGACCTAGACTGATGGGCCTTCGTACGAGTGGTGCAGGCAACACTAACGACTTCCAACTACCGTTACAGCTCTAAGTCATTCCCCTGAAGGTGAGAAATGTAAATTACACGTCATCTTAAGGAATCTAAATGATCCCGAAGATTACAACAAGGTCGCGAAATGCAACACAGCAAGTTTTTGTGACCGTCCGTCCGAGTACTGCACTTGCTGCTGCTGCTAACCGTAAGGTTGTGATACTTTCCTCGGACGGTTGTGTCAGAAGTTATTATATTATCTCAGCATTGTAACGCAAACCTTCAATTACGAGTCATCCGAAAAACGACGAACATCCATGTCCTATTGTGGCGTGTCGCTACTTCACCAAGGAGAACACTAGAACTGATCAAGGACGAGTTCAAAGAAATTCAAGGAATATCATTCCAAGTCTTACTGCGTATCTGGCATCACCTGAATTATACACGTAGAGAGGAAGGTCTACACTTAAGGAGAGCCTCACGTCTTTATCAAACAGGCTTCTCACTTCTCGGTGATATCCTTGTGGGCTGGCTTGTCCCACGCGTTCACTCCTCCACTGATGGAGGGACGTAATTTCATGTTCCTCCTTACTTTTTTCTTCACTAACTTCCAGTTATGTCCTGTTGTTCTGCATTCTTTTATTACCTTCAAAGAACTGTTCTGTGTTATCGTCGTCGTGTCCATTTAGGAATCTATACGTGGTTATTGCGTCTTTCCTTAGCTTCCTCTCCTACAGAGTGAGCAGATCGAAGGCTTTGCTTCACTTTCGTCACTCGTTTCTCTCAAAACTCTAGCGCCTTTCTCGTCGCCTTCCCCTGGACTCTTGGACCACTTTGCAGGAGTGTGAACTCAGTTCTGGAAACTTGATGTCCTACTCTGCTCATTCTACCATTCACCTTACCACAACACGTGGAGGGCATCGCTGTCAACCTGAGAATGCTGGCCACGGATCACGCGAGGGGGAGGAGAAATAGGTCATGCGACTGGACAAGGTCATGACAAAGGGCTGCTGGACACAGGTTTTGTAGTTAGGAATGGGAATACCGAGACTAGAGATGAATTAAGACAAGGGAGTGGATATGGGTACGTCAGAAACTCGCGGTACGAGAGATGCAGACAAGCGTGTGGGAAGCATAAACCTGGATGCTGTGGTGAGGCTAAGAGACAGTAGGTCGGTTACATATCAGTGATACGGGAAGGACATGGGAGACAGCCTTGCGTGAGGGGACAGATAACTAATACACTAGGCTATGTAGGGCATGGGTTGGTAGTGGACGTGGGCAGATCGTATGTTATACAGGACGGGAGGTGATGGTGCAAGTGGGTAGGAGGTAGACTTGGTGGTGTGGGGGCTTGTTGATGATGTACGTGGGATGATAGTAAGTTACGTGGGGCGGGACTGATGGTGTACGTGGGTAGGAGGTGGACTAGGTGGGGTAAGGGTTGATGATGGTGTACCTGGGTAGATAGTAAGCTAAGTGGGGTGGGACTGATGGTGTGCGTGGTGTAAGCTAGGTGGGTCGGATGTTGATGGGAGAGTATGTGGGGCAACGTGGGGGCGTCGTTAGGACTAACTTCATCATAAGATAAACACCACTGCTCCGCCAAGCTCTCCTGGTGACGAGTGAGGATATTTCTTGAGGTGGCCGTCGAACGCCTCACTTCCCCCGCGATAGAGGAACATGATTCTCGACTTATGATATTTTTTGTGAGAGAGAAGCGAGTAATCTGGTTTCGTTCTTTTTTTCTTTTTTCTTTTTTTTTTTTTCATGCGCTGGGAACACGGGACTATGAGAGGCGCTTCAGTGCTATCTGCTGGCTGCTGCTGCTGGTATGTGTCAGGAGCAGAGGCGGGTCTTAAACCTTGGCGGGGAGGCAGATAACGACCTTCTTCTTTGAGCTGTGTTTAGACATGAGCAAGGCATTGTTTTCTCCTTCTTTAGGCTGCAGAACGACTCTGCCTTCAGAGACACGAGGATGATAACGGTGAGGATTCCCGGCCAGAAGCACCAGCGGTGAGGCAGGTCACCACTCAACATCTACTGTTAAGATGTTTCCTCAAATTACCCGACGAAGGACTAGTTCCTGGTCCACCACCCTGGAGAAGCACGTCTTCTGTTTTCTGCTGCTGAGGAGATACCATCTGGCCCTCCAGCAGGTACACCCGCCACACGCACGCCTCAACATTCGCTCACCACGCCCACACACACGATTTAATACTCGTCACCCCATGCCAACACGCACGGCTCAACATTCTCTCCCCACGCCCACACACGCATGGGAGGGAACCTACACGCCCACCCACCGTCAGCACCCGCACACCCGCCGCTGTGAACCACAGCCACCATCAATAATCTTTGGGCCCCAGACACATGCCTGTCCTGCCCCTCTAACCTCTCCCTACCACCCTGGCCACTAGCTCCTCCCTCCACGTCTGACCTCCACCCTCTACCTTCCCTTCAGGCTGCTCGTCCCTCCCTCCCCCTCTGGCCTCTAACCTCCCCCTCCCCCTCTAGCCTCTAGTCCCTCCCTGTAACCTCGAACAAAGAAAAACTTTCAATGACTCACTAAGTGAGGGTACACTGTCCAGTCCAACGTTCAAGAAGGAACCTGGTACTGAAGTAAAAGGTTCAAATTACATCCAGAAAACATCCTCGTGCTAAACTCTATCTTGGAAATACGATCAGCGGCAGAAGCAGCAGCATAACAGACACTGCTCCAAGATAAAAATCTGCCAACCCATTATAACAAGACTTGTAACAACGTCGAGTCATTCCAAACTCAAATTATTTTTCCCTGGATCCCGATGCCATGTTGTAGCGCTTCCCCTTCCTGGTGGGCGAGACACACAGACTGTGAGCGTGTGTGTATGTGGCAGCCTTGTGGCATCGTGCGTTCTCACTAGTGTGGACACATCATTACGCATGTGTTCTATTTCCTATAATCATCCGGATACCCAGGATAAACAGCTGGCTCACTGTATTTTGAGACACGCAAAACTCTCATTCAGATAAACTTCGCCCACGTTTCAGGCACACGACTTAAAATGTCAAAATTGACCAAACAATTGAATTTGTCAAATTCTCTTTCGTTTTCTTTATCAACAATTCTATCTCCACCTACTGACACGGTGGTTGTGTCTTAAATCAGGGCCGAAGGTAACGCTTGTTCCAGGAGCTATGGCGAGGTCACTCTTCTTCTGCCACAGCCATATGCATGGATCCCCACAAGGCACGTTGTAAGTCGAAGGCTGGGAGACGACCACAGACGCCCTTCTGATCGCCAAGACCTCCAAGATCTCTTTCAACGAGGCTCTGTGGTGTAGGTCACATCACTGGCTCTGAATCTGCAAGACCGGGCTCGATCTCCAGTCCGGGTAGCCAGGTCACAGGCAAACCAGTTGTTCCACCGCGCCCTCGGGGCTGGCTGAGAAATCCTGACGTAAGCCGGGGAAGGTAAATTTCAGAACGTTGGTTGCACTGGCCTCCTGAGCCGAACGCTACAGTTACGGTGCAGCATTCCGCATGCCTCCATTATACTTGACCTTACCGTCTTTCACTTCTCGTTCAGCCAAAATGATTTATGGCTAATAATCCCATCTCGATGTCTGCTACAACGACAGTGGCACAGGTCGTACATGAGGACGACCACTCGGCTGCCTATCAGGAGGCAGGACACCAGAAGGAAATACAAGGGCATGCAATCAGCAACAGTCGTCGTCTCGAAGCTACGTGTGATACTGGAGGAGATGAGACATAGCGAGTGTGTGGTAAGAGCAGATAACTAAACATGGGAGTTAAGGAGAAATGCCTGTAAACTGTATATATCAACCAGGGAGGCAGAAATGACGCAAGTCGTGGACCTGAAGCGAAGTATTTGTCGGGTTTAGTCTCAAGCTCATCTATAGTGTTGCTCCACCTACTTTAATTGGTAAATTATTCCATGCGTTGATCTAACTTACATAGGATTAAGTCGTCTATCCAACTCTCATGACATCTTTACTTCAGTCCAGTGATCACTCCTCCGCTGTCTGTACTCTCCTTGTTCCGTCTAAGTCTTCCTCCAGGGAAGGTGACGATAACTGAACACAGTACACAATGTGGTGATGATGCACCAGTGAACAGCATACAGTGAAGATTAATCTTTGAAAGACACACAAATGCCCTGCCTATGATTCCTGGAATTCTGTTCACCTTTTTTACTGCTTCTCCGAACTGCTTACTTGGCTTCAAGACATCCGAGATAATTATCCCTTAGTCTTATTAACTTTTCCAGCTCCACCGCATTCATGCATACTTCAGCATGTCCATTTTTTGTCATACCGATAGGTGAACCCTTGAACTTATCTGTATCATGATTCATTTTGTGATTATCCAACAGTTACAGACGCTACAATGTGTCACATGAACTGATGGTAGCCAGCTGAGACACGAGGTCGGCCATCTTTTGCAATACCACATGACTGATGTCGGTATTGTACTGGTCACATTTTCAAGGTCAGACTCATCAGTGTAGTCCGGTGATATTCGGTGACCCGAACCCGTGATGTATGGAAGCTTCGATCTTCGAAAACTAGACAACATTGTGCTGTGGTTGATGATAGACTTGGGTAGATGGTTGGCTAGGTCGTGTGGAGGTAATGGATAGAGATTTCATTCTTCAACTCCCCAGTGCCAAGACGAGAGGTCAAGCCCCAGATGTCCATGGCTGTTGTGAAGAGAAGGTCAATATCCATAGACTTTTGGCTGTGGGGAAATGTAGTGAAAAAACCTCTGATGTCAAGAGCTGGTGATGTTTGGCAGTCTCACCCATCAACTTTGAGGAGGAATGATACATTCAAACGCAACCCTGAGGGGGTCAGGTTGTACTGTCGACCACTGTGATGATCAAGGTGACCTAACCTAACCTACTGTCATATAACCTTTAACTTTGTTTCCCCTGTGGCTGGGTGGGCCGGATGGTTAGGAGAACGCCGGGATACACCCAGGTTTCTGACGACCAGGAACTTTACCTGTGTTGGAAAACATTTCGATTGAAACGAACCTGACACTGAAGCACCACAGCCAACCTGAACCTGACGTATCTGATGCAAACTTCGTTCCTCAACTCAGTCCTCGGTGGTTCCAGTCTGTTCCCTCCCATGATCGTAACTGGTTCATTTAATATTGTTCCATAACTGGTGTTGGTTGGATGTGAAGTGGATTCACATTCTGATACAGTCGTGACTGAGGCTTGTAAGAACACGGATGAAATGTCACTTGGACCAAGTAATATACCAGCTGTTCAGTCGTGACTGGCCGGCAGATTATCCTCAGAGTCAATCATGAATGGTACTCACAATCTGCTCTGCTTCACCGTAACTGGCCCTTGCAATACCAGCATCTTCTGGCGCCATCATCACTGGCCCCGTTCACACACTGTTATCAGACTTGTCTAAAATTGTCTCCTCTCCTAAATCGTTCCTGCTTGAGGCAGTCCAGTCCGCTCTGGTTTACCGTAACTTGCTGCTTAACCGCAACTGTCAAGAGTAATATCCCAACACAGTCCATCAACTTTTCCACCTGAAAGTGTTCTTATATATATATATATATATATATATATATATATATATATATATATATATATATATATATATATATATATATATATATATATATAAAACTGGTGTTACCGGACTCTTGTGGTTATAGCATGAGTAAATGGACGAAGGGGGAGCACCAGAGTCTCGCCAGAGACATCTCCCTCCAACGGAATAATTCACGTCTCCATAAAAGGAGTCCTGGCGTTGTATAATCAATTTCCATATTAGTTATCAATCCTGCTAAACAAGAGCTGACAGGAAGTAATGCTATTTCTCCATTCTAGAGGAAAAAAAACATACTTGACTGACGAGTTGTGAAGAAAAAAAAAGCAGTTGGTATTGCCATAAGCCGAGGCTGGACGCGCGTTGGTGCCGGCCTCCTCGCGGAGTGGCGCCTCTCAGCTGACCATCCGCTGACGTAAGGGCCAGGCTGCTGTCTGGCCGGACGACCGTCTGCTCCATCACGGGTCAGCGGCGGAGGTCCCTCCGCGTATGGAACGACCTGTGACATTAACTGGTGGTTAGGATCAACCTTTCTGACCACCTGGTGGGGACGACTTTTCCCGCGCGGCCTACAGTTTTTCTGCTCCATTAAGCAAGATATGGGGCAAAAACTGTGCGACCGCAGCCCCCCCGAGCACTCAGGAAATAAAAGAGAAAACGAGAATCGGCCACTGTGCTATATATATATATATATATATATATATATATATATATATATATATATATATATATATATATATATATATATATATATATAGTCGTCGAGCGGTAAATATATCAGATGGATTTCTCATATGCCTCTCACCTACTCTCTCTCTCTTCCTAACCTTCACGTGGACCCGCTGGTGCGTCCAGCACACCAGCGGAGAATGTGTGAGTTGTGGCTGGGTGACGGGGCTCCCTAGACCGGCTCTCCCGTAGGTCTGTGGCTCTGAGGGCGCGGCCGCCAGACACCGGCTCCTACGGTGATTACAGGAACCAGGCCCCAGGTATAGCATGCTTCCATGCTTACGCTGCTGTTTATGGCTCATGGCACACATCGCTCTATCTATCTATCTATCTATCTCCTGATCTATACATTCATATCCCTTACCAAAATTATATTACCTTACTCCCAAAATAGTAAAATTATGTAATTTGTTTACTCTGGTCCCTCCTCGCCTACCTACCGCCCTGGTTTATCCCACTAACTCAATTTACCAACCTAAATACCATCATACCTTACTACCTACCTGCCTACTTACCTTCCCTACTTTCCATCCTACGTCCCTACCAAGTAACCAACCGGTCTACCTACCTATTCACTACCTGGATTACCTCCCCTCCCCACCTGCCTCACTCCGCCACTCCCACATGTAGGATACGCCGCTAACTTCATGAATGGTCTCGCTGTCCTTGGCAAGGCATATAGTACAGTCTTTATTCCTGTCCACGGACGGCCAAAGGTTGAATGGAAAGGCCAGTGGCAGCTGAGGCTCCGGTCGGGGTTAAGAATGGCGGTAGCAACTGGCCTCCTGGCGCGGGTCCTGGAACGTAAGAGACGAGGAGCAGGGTGTCCACTGTCCTGGTGAGAGAGAGAGAGAGAGAGAGAGAGAGAGAGAGAGAGAGAGAGAGAGAGAGAGAGAGAGAGAGAGAGAGAGAGAGAGCAAATAAACACTTAGTTAATGAACCCTTCCTCCACAACCTTGAGCAAGGCAGGGGGAGGGTGCTGGTGTGACAACATCTTGCCTCACAATGGTTCCACATCATCAGTTCCTCACCAGTGCCAGACTGCCATCAGATGCCAAGGTTAGCAGTTTTACCGTTCTCCACCGCTTGTGTAGCTGGTCCAAAGAGGTCGACCCTTTCAGTTGCATACCAGTACGCTCTATCCTCCGTCCACCAGTACAGATTAAACTTGTAGGTTACCATTACTGTTCTCCAGCGGATACATTCGTTACAGACCATTAAGTCTTCTCTTATTTGTCCTTCCCAAGTGCTGCCACGTGCTCAAGCTCGTTAACGCACGCTGACTGCACAGTCACGCAACATCCTACTGAGGACAAAGAGCAAATATGTTCCCTTCGTAACTTACAAGTAGAGAAGTGATCAAAATAATAATCAATGTAAGTAGGTGTTGACCGCTCGCCTGTATATCTCCAATGACGAGGGATTCACGAAGTACTCCAGGGTTGTCTCTTTGGTCCTGTTCGATTTCGTCAGAGTGATATATGGCTGTCTGGTTTTCCTGGTCCACCACCTAATTCCACTTCTCTGTAAGATCTTGTTAGGTCCCACTTGACTTGTCTGGAACTGTATATATTGTACTAATAAATTAGCATTAAGTGTCAGGGAAACGTCGAGTAGAGGCCGCCTTATGGCAGGATGAACACCGCCGTTCCCAACTGGGACCCAAAGCCGTCAAGGAGAGCAGTAGGAAGGGATGAGGCGTTCCTAACATTCTACGGACTCACAAGGACTCTGGACGTGACATGTCTGAAATCTAGTAATTCAAGGAACTCACAACTGGATCCTCATCAATCAGACATGGAAATATTATTCATATTTCTATTTTTTTTCTTTTTATAATGTTTCGTGCTATTGGGTGCAGAGAGAGAGAGAGAGAGAGCTCTAACACCTTGCTCTGGAGGCTAGAGCCAACCTTGACCTTACACCAGGTCATGGCTACCTGAGGATAACCTGCATACTAACCAGCCAGCAGCCTCACTTCGGAATATCAACTTGAGTCTACAAAGGTCATAGTGGGAGGAGGCTGAAGTCAAGACAAGTGGCCATGAGAACCGCAAATGACCAGAATGTTCAGAACAAGGCAGGGCATGACGGAGGTCGGCACCGTGAAGTGCGAGCGGTGATACATGAAGACATGAGAGACGAACCCGCCACGATGACTGAGTACTGTAGATGCCAGAGGGAAGGTGTGCGTGAGGTCATCATGCGAGGCATGTGACCACGGGTGTGTAGCAGTGGTGAGGACGAGAGAGGTATGTGACCACGGGTGTGTAGTGGTGGTGAGGACGAGAGAGGTATGTGACCACGGGTGTGTAGTGGTGGTGAGGACGAGGGAGGTATGTGACCACGGGTGTGTAGTAGTGGTGAGGACGAGAGAGGTATGTGACCACGGGTGTGTAGTAGTGGTGAGGACGAGAGAGACTGGACAAGTGGAAGATAACTGTTAAGTGGGGGTGGGGGGTTATTCGTTAACGTATGGTCATCAAGATAATCAGATAATGTGTTGGAGAATAAAGAAAATAAGTTGATATTACCTCTGAACCTGCCCACGAGCAAGACAACCAATAACATAAACAGGATGTGAAATCCAACCACGAATCTAAGATCTACAACGTGAGATTAATTCAAAGTTTGTGAATGGAATGTTAGGAAGGGCAGACCGACTGAGCCTCGACCAACACGCTGCTTGTACTGTGGTTCGTTGCGTCACCATGACCAAGATTGCGACACTCGTGACCTGTGATTGTTCAGTAGTAGTGACCATCTACTGCTTGTGTACGATGATAGGTATGAGTTATACTGGGAAACAACCCTTTATTGTGCTATAACCACACCTGTATGATTCTGTTACTCGCTAGAGGTATTATTTACTTCTTTAGATTAAGACAATACACCCATACTGCAAGCTATGCAACTCATTCTTAATGTACTGCAAGACGTTTTATCAAAAAGCAATACACACATCCGTAATGCTGTATCTTTTCGCGAAATTACCACAAATATCATACAACTCGTCAGTTACAGCACACAACACCAAACTGAATACTCTGAGTATTCTAATTTCTCGTAAATTATTATCAGAACAAAATTCTTGACAGTTTGTGAAGGGATCATGTATGCGACATTGTACCATACATATTTACATGAGTGGAGTATATCGTTTCTGGGTGAGGGAAAAACCAGTGTTCTGTGATCGGCTACTGACGCAAGGGAGCAACCTCGCTGAGGAATTTGTCGCTCCAAAGAACTCCATTACTACCCTGCTACTGGAAGTAGGGCAGTCACGAAGATACAGGAGCCCCTTCGGTGAAAGGGGTTTTGGAGTTATATGATAATAATAATAATAACGATAACAATAGTAATAATAATGCTAATAAATAATAATAATAATAATAATAATAATAATAATAATAATAATAATAATAATAATAATAATAATGACGTAATACCTGCCCAAACGATCTCATATTCAACACGACCGTAAATATCTTACGACGTCTGAGACGGTCGGTAGTACCTCACCCGCCGTCATCTAGGATTACCTCCCTGGCTGACGCCATCAAGTCTCCTCAATCATTTTTTCTGTTACATTCTGATGCCTGAAGAGCGCACCTGTGATCACGACGCCTGGATAATCTCACAATAATCTGTAAGTAATTATATTGTTTTTTTCCTGACGTACCAATAAAGGCTTCCACGTTGCCACTACTGAACGAAAGTCTATAAAAACCAATTTTATTTCTGTTGCCAGAGCAATTCTCAAACCTGTATTTGGATCTCTTGTAAATGTCTTATATCTTTCGTCTGCCAGAGATGCCAGCCAGAGAAACACAGTGATGTGGAAATTTACATTATAACCTGAATGAACTTTTCTGTACTGCATCCATTAATTGAGATTACTTGTATAACACAAAAAACATTCATACATGTAAAAAAAACAAAAGAGTTTTTTTAGAATTCTAAATTTGTATCCCCGAGGTAAGCAACTCCGTGAGGCTTCTCAGTGCAAACTGACTCCTCGAGTCTGTTATATTCTTGGTTCTGTGACCACCATACAGACACACTCCTGGTGCGTGATGACATCGAACTTCTTCAGCACCACGGTACGACCCCTGAGTGTGGTGGCTATCATATCCCAGGGTCGTACCGTCGTGTCGAGGGTCGTACCATCGTGTACGACTTACGAAGAACATCGGCGCAAAGGTGTCTCAATACTTATGCACAGGTGATGTATTACCTGTGCTCAGGTGACTGGCCACCTGTGCACAGTGAGGAAAATGAACAGTTAAGTCAGCCAAGCTGGTGATTAAAGACGTTACTACAGAGTCAGTAAAGTCCCTGACGCTGACCACCTGCTTCCTCTTTCGTTCCAGTTAAGGTTTTGGCCTGAGAGGCGGGGCAACGACTGTATAACAAACACTTCGGAAAAGCAAACTGAGCTACAGTTTCTACGTCAATGTTGAGCATTGAATCTTTGAACACACACACACACACACACACAAACACACACACACACACACACACACACACACACACACATTTCCTAACTCGATTTCTGTACGTATGTGTTTCTTACCATTTTCGACACCATTTCGAAGACAGTGAAAAAATATATGTAGATATGTTTAGCTTGTGATACATATCTATAACAATCCCAAGAATTCCAACTTCTGTATTAAATATCTATTTTCGAATAATACATAAACTATTTGCTCTATCGTGTGTTCAGTACAATATCCTTCATCTACTGAAGTCCACGAGCTAAGATGATATCTGTACCATCACAACACATCGACTTCAGAACATAATCTTTAAACAGATCTCGATCATGACTGAAATGAGAACGGAGCGGGGTTACGTACCGCCTCCCGGTGCTGTAGTGACAATCGTGGGGTAACCGAACACTGCTGGCCAGAACAAGATATACCGGTCCAAGTGCAAAAGTTCCTCGTCTGAAAATGTCAGCCATTTGCTGGACGTAGCTGCGAGGCCCAATAATTGTTGACCAGGATTAATTCACACGTTTACAAAAAATAACTTAAGAAAATACTTTAATGTCACGGTGGGTGAGTCTGCTCCAGCTCCTCATATGACTTACGGCCACCCAACACCAGCAGGACTGACCCAAGCAGAAAATTAAGAGGACACCAAAAAAATGCATTGATTAGAAACACAAAAAATAGATGCTACAACGAACGACAGAAAATGAAGAAGGAATGATAAACACGAGAGATGGAAATAAGAGAAAACTATATAATCAATTCTTCGGCAAGACGTGTACAGCCTCAACATTTACTGGTGGGCTGCCACTGACGCTGTCAACACCTACCACACCAGGGAGGAGTCTTGTCAACACAGCACTGAGGAAGAGCCTCACCCAGGAGGTCGGCCCACTAAGGCCAGGAGAACCAGAAGCCAGTGATCGCCCACGGTGGACAATCATCTTGCTTGTACAGTAACACAATACGAACTAAACTCACCAGCAGCCATAAAGTCCTCCCACACACCCACGACCACGAACGATATTCCTCATGGACTATTGACATTATTTCCATTCTTTCTCAGAGTTTTATTACTTCTGAAATTTATTACCATTATTACTCTCATCATTATTATCATCATTATCATTATGATTGTTATTCATTATAATTTTGAGGATCTTCTGGCTTTGAAGCTTAATCTGCACCATTATATTATCATCCTACATTACTATCTTTCCATAGTTTTTTATCAATCTTCTGTAGAGTTGTAAACGTAGTCTTCCTATCTCTCATCCTCAGAGCTTTATCCTTCACTCTTACATATTTACAAGAGTTGCGTTGTACAGAGTATCTTTATTCAAGTCTCCCCCTTTCACTATCATCACTATGTGCTGTTACCTCTGCATCTTGATTCCCTTGTTCCTCATCTACAATTCTATGGTCCATTACTGATGTTTCCTATATTAGGCTTGCGTAGTCCATGCCCGCTCATCTCTACATATTCCCTTACCTCTACAGACCATCCATCCGTCTCTCTCCATCTTCCACTCGGTATGATACCGGACATCTATAACAACAACATTCTACAGCTGCAATTGGTCACCTAGCGCCTAGCTCCCAAGGGAAGAGCTTCACATATAACCCAAGTCATGACTGAGAATGTAAACGTTGATTCATAACAACAAGGTGAGTAACGGGCTCAGGGCACACAACTGGTCGGTCGCGAAACTCATAATCATTCTGCCACACACACACTGATGCTCGATCAATCACACACACACACACACACACACACACAAACACACACACACGTATAAACAGCAGCCGCATCCACCGCACCAGCGCCCCCGCCCAGCAACCTTTTAGCACACAGCAACCACACCCACCGTCAAACCAGCCCTGCACACTGTCACATACACAATCCTACACCCCCACCCTCGGTGGCCTTCCAGTAGGGGTGGGAGGTGAATATTACCTTGGGTGACAGATAATTACTGACCCCATTGTGCTAACGACTGAACGCTCGCCTTGCTCCTCCTCCCCACACATGCTGGCCAGGGTAGACCCCGGGTCAGGCAGGCGGAGGAGAAGGTAACAGAACCAAGATGGAAGAAGAGAGATAATGGTGGGATATGAAAGGAGGAGGATGTAGGCAGGAGGAAGAAATCAAGGAAGGAAAGGTGGCTTGTCAAAGGAGCGAAGGAGAACGTGGTAGGAGGGAAGATGACATCAAGAAACCAAAAATTAAAGGGTGAATAAATGAACGAAGTAAAGTATAAATAACCAGGTAAAAGACATGTGTTTATATATACCGGAGTGACTTGAGTGCAGCCAGAGTGAACCATTATATGCAGCGGTCGGTATGTTGAGTATAACACGATGTTATATTTGGGTGTGGGAAGCATACTTACATATGACGGTGAGGAGCATACAATCATATATAGCACATGGGCTCAGTGAAAACGTGGATGCAGAATACATGGGAAGATCACATGATCAGAAGACCTGGCGGTCTTTCACGAGGTTATCTACAGGAAAACAGCAATAAAATCCGACATTCCTAAGCAGATGGAGACAAGATGGTAAAAACAAAGGCTCTACCCAACCCACCAAATCCGTCAGCACACTAGTAAGATAATTATGAAGTGGTGCCAAGTGGTAAAGAGACTATACTGCTCTGGAAATTTTGTAGGAAAGAATGAAATCCGCATACGTGTTATGAATTTGATGTAAAATCATTACACTCGACGTACGTAAACATCAACACAAACAATACATAGCGATGAGGCAGTAGTAATGTGACGATTAAGGAAATATAAGAACATGTAAAGTTATACTGATAGACTCCTTCCAGTCATCCTTCCTCAGTTTCTTACAAGAAAACGTAAACTTATGACTCTCTCAAACCTAGAGATTTCCATGAACCTAACTACCTACATCGCCTTAATTACCATCTAAATATTCACCTCTATCACCCCAGCCACCTCCATCACCCTAACTACCTCCATCACCCTAACCACCTCCATCACCTTAACTACCTCCATCACCTTAACTACCTCCATCACCTTAACTACCTCCATCACCTTAACCATCCTCGCTCGTTTCTAAACACCTTTCCCTTCCACCAATGAACGAGCGGACATGTATAACGACCTTGCAGTCATTAGGAACGACCCTTCAGGATGGTTAACTGTGCACTTTACCTGCATTCGTTCCGGGCCGGTAACGAGCAGTTCGCTCTGTAATTACCAGTGCGTAACCGTGGCCATGATTGGCTAGACGTGCCCCCAGATTACCGGCGGTGAGGCTGCCTTGGCTGTACCGAGGTGTCGAGGAGCCGCAGCCAAGTTCTGGCGCTATACTGCCGTAAGGACTTATGGGAGGGACTGCTCATCCTCTGGGCTATGAGTGTGTCGATACTACACTGTAGTACCTGCCCTTCCCACCTTAGTGACGCGACGTAGTGTGAGGAGCACAAGACAGCGCCTTGAAGGTAAAATCTTCCCTTACTCTTGTTTTCTTTTTCATGCATTTATAAAGTAATCATACACGAGAGGATCGCCAGACTCCAGCTCTCGACCCTCTGAAGTCGCCTTCTACAGTCAGGAGACACGTAGGCAGTATCCTTCCTCTCCTGTTCCCAAGGATGAAAAGAACATATTCTTTGTATAACAAAGACACCAGACACGGAGAGAGTTCGCCATCGACGCCAGACTTTTAAGATGAAGGGAAAAAAAGAGAAACAACGGAGAAATAAAAAAAAAAAGTATCTGAGTACCTTCTGCCTGGACTGATGAATTGTCTGCTACCTTACCTCATCTGGCATCCACGTGTTCTCCTGCTGATCTCATGTTAATGTAGCTGTCATGCATCTTCTGGCGTGCTGGGTACACAGCTTCATACCCCGCGATACATAAAGCGTTAGTGTGGCTTAACATTATGTTTAACTACCTGGAATCTCCAGTCAGACGGACGAGATACACATCTACAACTGAGTGACAGAGTCGAAACATTCCGGAGAAAAGAGGGGACAGGGTTCGAACCCACAATCCCAAACGCTGAACTCCAGCAGTATAACGAGTAAGCAACGACTCTACTCGCTAACTCGTTTCAACCTTTCGTAACACCATAAGAACACCTGATCCAATGACATACAGCGGGCATTACCACACTGCAAGGCTACTTTGAACCTCTAAACGACCCTGACACAGCCCTACAGTTCTTCAGGTCCAGGGCTACACCCCTTTGCCCCACCACGTCACAAGGCAAGACAATAAAAAGATAAAAAAGCAGATACAACAGAGCCTGGAAGGACAATAGGCTCCCCGCTGCCAGGCGGACGGTTCAGGCCAGCGGGGGCCGCCCAACTGTTTCTACGGCACAAGGACTTCATTACCCGCCGCTAGACGGGTAATGTTAATGACACTAATTAACTGTATACTTTAATAGGAACATTGCATTTTATACCGTGATCTAATTGTCACATGAAACCAGTCAATTTATATATGCAGAGAACAGTTTCAACAGTTATGATTATATAGAATTTACAGTTAGACTGATTATTAAACATAAATTATCATGCACAGGTACGATCATATGTACCTTTAAGCACACACACACACACACACACACACACACACACACACACACACACACTTCTGGAAGTATGGTACAAAGACAAGAGGAAAAAAACGCGTTTACTCTGCCCACAGTCCTGGTGACATCAACGCGTAATGAGATAGTAATCCTAGCTGGCGTACCCAGGTAAGTCCCTACTGCTGGAGAGCCACATTTCGGCGCTGGCCTCACCACCAGCAGCTCTACTGGCACGATCATATCTGAATGCTACAAGCAGTTCAGATCCGCCTTATAGGCAAGTCATATATCTAGATACAAATAAACTGGGACCAAACTGAGCTATAGATGAGATAGATATATATAGACCATGTGACTATCACAGACCCAGAGGATGAATATAAAATAAATTTTTTGCAAATCTAGACAGTTGAAATGGCCATCTATTTATCTTTAAAATTCATCTACAGTAGCATTATTGCTAATAAACATCCAATACATACGAAAATGAATGATTTGTAGTTTGTGAACTCGAAAACCAATAACAGATTGACAAAATATGATAAGGGATATAGATATGATTTATATAAAAACTATAAAAAGATATAGAAATGGATCTAAGTCAGATGTGTCTTAAAAAAGCACAACAGATCACCTGACGATCAAGCGAGAGTCTGCTTGGGTAGTACGACAGTCAGGAGGAAGGAGCCGCCTCCGGCCGGTACTATGCAAATGTCCCGCCATATGATGATAAGGTTTACGGTAGGAGGAGAACCAGCCCGGCAACCCGCGCCATGATACTCCATGACTAACGATCCCAAAGCCATAATAGTGACGTGTGGTGTGCCTTACGATGAGACGCTGGCGATCTAAACCAAGATCGGGCGAGACCCGTAGGGTCGTGGTACGCACGACAGAACATGGCAGAGCAACACTAGGCCGTGATAAACAGTAGAACATACAAAGCTCCAACACGTCACTGAGTGGGGATACAGAGGCCAGTATAAACATATGAGAGTAACCCTGATGCTCACTTACATGTTTTTTCAGCCAAGCAGAAAACTTTCCTCCTCATTAACTCTATCGTTATCACGTCTCTACAACTATCCTTCTCCATACAACACAAGGTTGCTTCCTTCTCTCTATTACACAGTTATCATTTTAGCCACTGTTCTCGTGAGCTGTCTGCCTGTGTCCGAGCCACCATGAACTGAACCCACTTCCCGTAACTCCTGTGTGGACACCAGCCACACACGTAATGTGATCGTTGTGATCCCTTCTCTCCACGTCCAGGGAAGTATCGAATTCTCTTCCGTCGTTTGTCTTCTCTCCTATAAATTTTCCACCTCAAAGATTCGAGTTTACAAACGACCGAGGAGTTCAAATTGATTTTTCCTGCCAACTTGTAATTTCGCTTACACACTATGTAGATCACACCAGCCGCATGAATTCTGATCTCATCTGGTAAGCCATCAGAATCACTTACATTTATGCCCGGTATACAGAAAAAAAAAAAAAAAGTAACAAAATTAATGAAGCATAAACCAAGATTAAGCCGGGAACTTAAAAAAGAAAAAAAAAGGTGATGATTAAGACCAGTGACATTATCCAACACTCAAGCAGATCTACGTGTTCCACACATTACAGAAACATTATCATATACTATGGAATAGAACACCACCAAGTCGTGGCTACAAACGTAGTGATCCTCTCAGCTCACAAGTAGGAACCTCAACTGTTCTTATTCCTGTAATCATCTCAGCAGTGAACGATGTTCCAGTGTTGCTGGTAGGTAAGCAGTCTTTACCAGCCCAGCTTCTTTTACCCTCATGCCTCCGCTCCCCCCCTGATCACGTGGGCAAGGATAGTATGCCGTATCTACGAGTAACGGGGTCTGTGTTCAGGTGTCCATCGCGGCAGAAAAAGAAGATGGGATGATTTTACAAGTGAGACGTTAAGAATGCACGCCAACCTGTCCCAGGCGACCTTGGAGGGCCTGGACGCGGCTCCATAACGTGCACCGCCCTGCCCGACCGTGTACGACCACTCACTACAACCAGTGTCGATGTTTATTAATATTTGAAGCAGATGCGAATCTTCAAGCAACAGCCACCGTGAGTGTCACCAGTACTGGTGCAGGAACTAGTTACTACCGTGGAGTAATTTTCACTCCCTGGGGTCGGGCGGTTACCGAGCGCATGCGCTCCGTGACGGCGGGCGGCGACAAGGTCCACAGTAAAGGAAAAATGTGAAATACAGTTGAAAAACTTCCTGGTGTAGGTTAAGACAGGCTCACACTTGAATGACTGGACCATGGAAAGGCTGTGGGTACGGGGCTCAAGTGCCGGTCTGTCCGGCACAGATGGAGCTGCAGTCGCCATTGATATTCGCTCGAACGAGAGACCAAAGTTTTGGTGCAGGTCATTTTACCATGAAATTAATCCTCGTAAACACATGAGAGGAAGACCTCCCCGAGAACGTCTCAGTCATATCCATCATCATTATGACAGCTGGAGAATGGATGCGAGGGGATGTGGCCTTTCTTCGTCCGTTCCTAGCGCTAGCTTGCTAACTCGAGAAACGGCGATCACCTATGAAAAAAGGTTGGGGAAAAACTATATATATATATATATATATATATATATATATATATATATATATATATATATATATATATATATATATATATATATAATCTTCATTTTGTGAATGTTATTTCAATGTGTCTCAAAACACAATATAAATTCTAGTCACCACTGTTGGCATTACTAATGACGTAAGTCATTAAACACATCACAGTAATGACACTACGTCTGCTTGGGTTCACTGCAACTAATGGCGCTCTCCAAGCACAGGTGCTTCATAATAAATCAGCCAATAGTACGGAGGAACCCAAGGGATAAAACCTCTTCAATCACCTCGACCAATCACAAGGAATATAACTCAACCGTGAGAGCTTCCTGCTCACGGCTCGACCAATCACGAGAGGGGCCTACTGGGAGCCAAGGCTTCTGGCATAAACTTCAGCCAACCACAGAGCCCAGGTGCCAAGGCTGTAAACATAGGCGTGGCACCACCATCTGTATCCGACGACAATACATACATACATGATTACATATATATAAATAGAGAAGGAGAGCACCTGCCTACGAATACAATAGCTTATACATACATGTATACACACAAACACATACAATGTGTGGTGAAAACTTGTAAATGTTGGCAGTATACATAAATTCAAAAAACTGCATGACACTAAAGTTGAAGAGATGGGGCCCCATGAATGTAGAAGTCTCTCCTTGTATCGCTCATATAGATATGCACACACACACACACACACACACACACACACACACACACACACGAGATGAGGCCCCACGATTAGGACTCTCTCCTCGTGCTGTGAAACAGTTAATTAGGTACTTACATCTCCGCACCCACCTTCCAGAACGCCCCTCCACCCTCCCGCACCAATTCGCACCCCTATACACCACAGCAAAGCGCTCTACATACACCTCCCCTCATACCAACACCCTACACGTTCCCAACCCCCTGCAACACACACCAGACACTACACGCATTACTCCCCACCAGCGCACCACACTGTCAGCACGCACATCTTCGGCCCCTAACATACACCACATACTCTTGTAAGCACCCTTCCACCTACAACATACGCTGCACGTACTCCTCATCTAGTGAAGCAGATCACCAGGGTTATGAGGGAAGACCTGAGTGACAATAAGACACTTCTGTTCCTGTTCCTTCTAAGACAAGAAACATTCCTGTTATCATTCGGTGTAGTTTCAAACCCACTCTTTCCAGAAGTGAGCACTGGCAACGCTACTCTCTAAGTCGTAGGACTCAACAAATAGTCCAGTTCACATCCAGACCCTTAACATCCTACTTCAGACCAAGGTTCTGAACATCCTGAAGGAGAGGTTATGTTGAACCCTCACCATGACAGTTTAAAAGCTATGATCCTTGCTGATACCCGATCCTAAATGCCCTCCACGAATATAACATTCTTGGTATTCATGCGCAGCCTTCTTTCCTGGAACAGAGAAGCATGCAATTCTCTTCCTTCTTTTGTCTTTCTCTGTTCCCAGAAACTAGACAACATGACATATTCTCTTTTCACCCAAGACGACAGTGTGACCGTAGCATGTTGTGGTCACTGTAACAAGTAATCCCTCAGGAGAAAGACAGGTCACCTGCTCAGGAACACTCTCCCTCACTGCCACGGCCCAGTAACACTATATACGAAAGGGCGAGGAGGCACGACGACCCTCAATGCCTTTGACGGCAAAACAGAAGTAGGGAGACCGGGAGACCATCCGGAGACACATCTCCCACATCCAATGTCAATACATCAAGAAGAAAGGAATTTGGAACTCCAGGCCAACTGTCGTGGTCTCGGCAGCAGCTGTGAGATCAGGAGGAATACAGCCAGACCTGAAGGTCTCCTGACGGCGCCGCAGCAACAAATAAAAGGTCATATGACGCAGTGTAACAATCTCCAGGAATCTTGATGCGTCCTGCATACAGAAAAACGACGAGAGGACGTCGTGGCTGCCTACGGCGACCCAGCAACAATCAAAAGGTCAAGGAACATGGAATAAGGATATCCAGGTATCCTGCAGGTGGCAGCTCTTGGTTCAAGATGAGTCCCTCGCCGCCTGATGGGCTCCCTGAGGTTACCCTGGATGTCAGGTCTGACTCCACTCCTTAATGTCGTCTTTAGGTCAACCATGACTTTGAAGTGTCGTTCAGTGTATCTTGTTTTTCTAAGCGGCAAACTCCAACTAAAGACAGAAGTACCAACTGGAGGCAAGAATTAGTGCATCTTTACCGCCTCGTAACGAGAATATATACACATGCAAGACTCCAACCAGGCAAATACTTCACCAGTGTGGATAAACCTGACAGAGTTATGGTCGTATCTTGGTCGTTTAGTGAGGCACGCGACTCCCAGCCGTATCCCTATCATCTGGTGAGGCACTCGACCTTCCCACCTTTGTTCCTGTCGACAGATGAGGCATTCGACCCTCTAAACACCGTACCACTCAACACCTCCCCATCAGGACAACCAGCAGCCGTCAACCAAGACACAGGAGCTGGATACTCCTCACAATGGTTTGTTGTGGTGTATCTGTAAAGTACATATACGTCGTACACATCTATGTATATCTCAAGAAGGCCTCGCTCACAAGGAGCACCTGACAAGAGAACTTCCAAACTCATCACCATACTGGGGAAAGACCAGTCACTCTGAAGTGATGCATACGAGACATATAAGACCCTCATTACATGACCTTTAACCTCATTACCGCAGGGTCAAGCCTCATGTGTCCACGATTCTTCACGGGCTCTCTATCCTTCCCAACACAACGCGGTTGCCATTACATCCTCCAGAACCAAGTCGTCACAGCATTTGTCAGTGAGGATATTCAACATGATTTGCTGATGTGAAGACGAAGAATTTAGTTCACGGAACGTTATTATGGCTTCCTGGTCACCAAAGGATGTGGGTGTGTGGCGCAGGGCAGCGACACGACCCCGTCACCCACGTCCGTCGTGTAGCACAGGACCACGACATTTCACCCGAGACCGCCCACGACACGCCCTTACTGTGTGTAATAACTGCGTTGCGCGATATTAGGTCTAGATGGCTTCTACAGGTTCGAATCCCATATCACTGCCGATCTGAAAGGTAACGACACTACAACAATTGTTTTTTCCACCACAGAAGCTCTGGCTTGATCACGCCGACTCCTGCTCTTGCCACACAGGTTCAGACTCTGTCAGTTTCGGCACAATGCCTCAGACAACTTTCTTAGTTTCAGAAACATTCGTTATGCAAGTCATATTTTAACGTATTAATTATTCTATACGGACAATGCCGTCATAGTTTACTCTGATGAATCACTGGACAATCTAATTATTGGTTAAAGAAATCCAGTGTTATACATCTACTGCTTTCACAGATATGTTTACATTACCTTAAATGTAAACGTTCTTAAACATACCAAGGTGTGCAAAGTGTCATTTTCTATCTTACTCTTGCGTGAAGCAAACAACTGGAATACCAAGCCTCTCTGTTTTTGGCAGCAGTTCCCTCGGAGTATTTACACATCAAACATAATTGCATTCAAGCAAAAACCAGTGACTGAATCACTTCACAAAATCATTCAATCCACAAGAAAGACACTAACCGGCACCTCAGCTTTCCTGTTAGGCCACAGAAATTTTTGCTTATGTTTCCCGTATGTCTTGTGGTTTCTGGCTTGGATCCGAGACCGCTCAGCGGTCGACAGTCAGTAATAATCATCATGATTACACACACGCCTCATACGGCCCCAGGACCAACTGACAGTGTTGCTGTGGTCGTCCACACGCGATATCGTCTGCTTCCTGTGTGGTGAGACCGCTCTGAGGCCGATGCTTAAGTCTAATCGTCCGTTACCACCAGACGCAGCCTACCATCGTGCACGACCTTTAAGAATGCGCTGCTCCCGCACCGTCAGCTTATTTTCACGACTGCTACCCACCACAGCTAACATGCGGCATCTTTAGGGACTGAAGGAAGACTTAATATTTCTTCATCTTGATCTCTGTCCCTCGAGGTAGGATGGAACATCTCAACTTGGCGTGGTACAATGTTATTCTTTAAACGACGTATCAATCACAGGAGCGCTCGCTCAGGCGACACTGAATGAAGGCGGTAACAAAACAAACGCTGCTGGCGCTGGTTCCCCTGTGGTGGGTGAGATGCCTTTACACTCCACTCTCTAACTGCCTTCCCTTGTCTTGGGCGGACCTGAGATGTACACAAGCGCCTTCCCGTGTTGTAAACGCTCCTTACTTCCCGCCCTCCTCTCCTTACCAGCAGCTACCTGCATTTGTTTATGGCTGATAAATGGTGAGGGTAGTCGCCCACCGCTTTTAAATCCCTCGCCGCCTGCGTAACTCGACCGACCAGGATGCTATCTCATGTTTTTACCCGCTCCCCAGGCCAAGAATGTCAGCATACAACCACCAACTGATCAACAGCCAGGCTGCCTTTCGCCTCACATCCACCCCAGGGAAACAAATTATTAAAGAAACAAGCGAGCGTCTTTAAGATTATACGAGTTTAGTTTCTCTCTTATCTCACCCTGAACTATACAGTTACGTATATTGACCCCAGTACCTCTAAATCACCAGTCTTTTCTTTTTTCTTGCTATGTAATTACAGTCCAGATGAAAGAATTGTGGGATGCTACGGATTACAATCCTTCCGCTGTAGCTTATCCTACTGTTTATGCTCTGGAGCGAGGCATTGGCTAATATATATATCTATATATATAATCACTTGAGACTAGCTATTCACTCGTGGCCGTTCTGCTGCAAATGGTGATATGTACGCCATTATTTGAGGACTTTTGGTGCTGCTTGGCTGAATCCCACTTGCTTCACTCACTACAGGAGGGAGACGGCAGCTGATGCATTACGGAATCAAAATATCGTCTTTTGAAGAAGGAAAAACATTCTCGAGAATGTGATTTTTCTCTGAAAGCCAATATTTACACTGCCTCACGTGACCTTTAAACATTACAGCGGAGTTTACTCAGTACAACACAAAAATGTTCACTAACAAATACACAGAAGTTACGGAAAATATCGAAATACGAACACGTAAAACATAGAAAAGAAAATACCAAAATAAGCACATACCGATGTGTGTGTATATATATATATATATATATATATATATATATATATATATATATATATATATATATATATAGTTAAAGGAAGTTCCATGTACAGGAATTATAATGTGTATTACCTGCTGGAGGCGTCGTGCCCAGCCAACCATGGCCGACCCTGAGTCGTGACGTCATACGTACCTAGGGGGAGGGAAAAACCATTATGGAATGTGTCCAATGGTGATAGTGACGGTGGTGGGTGATAACATGACAATGATGACAGTAATGGTGATAGTGACGGTGGTGGGTGATAACATGATAACAGTAATGGTGGTGAGTGGTAACTCTGGGACGTATTGGGTGACATCACGATGAGGAAGACAATATGGCCAGTGATGTAAGAGAAAATGATTGTGATGAAGATGATGATAAATGGTGAAGATGATCAGTGGTAACCCTAACAGTCACGATACATCATTATGATAACAATAAAGGCAGGTTAAACTGGCCAAAATGATAACAATAAAGGCAGGTCAGATTGGCCAGGTGAGAAAAATGAAGACGAGCCAGACGAACCATAATGATAACAATGAAGACAGAGAACACAACATGATGAAAATCATCACAGAAACCTGGTGATATCACGAGTAATGATAACACAACTGTTCATTATGACACTATGAGCAATGATCATTATAATACCGTTATGATAACAAGGACCACAGTAAATGAAAATATAAAAAGCAAAAAAAGAAAATAATGATAATAATAATAATAATAATAATAATAATAATAATAATAATAATAAAGATCAACAGTCAAGAAAAATCAACAATATAAATCAGATCACATCAAACTTCCTTACAGACCTCCTCTCCTTCATATATCTGTTCTTCATCTCATCTTAGTAGAATAAATGTGGAAAATGCAAATTGTACAACATGCTCAGGTGTCCAAATAAAGACTGGTCGAGATCCACCACACGTACACATGTGGACGCACAGGTAAAAATAAAAAATGCAACAGAAACTCAATCATCATAAATGTTCTTGTTGAGTTTGTCTCATGTACATAACAGGATAACCTAATTTGCGTTCATTGCAGCATGGGGGTAGGAGGGGGAGGGGGGAGTTTGAACCAGTAGAGCTGACGTGTGATGGAGTCTGCTGATGTCATGTGAGGTCAACCATAGAAGAGGTCTAGGATGTGTTTGTGACTGGCTCCTACCCGTGTGACCAAGGGATGACGTCAAATACGTAAACAAGATCATCATGAAAAAGCAGGAAATAAGACCATTATCATCATAACTTTAATTAAACAGGAAAGAAAGTGAAAGGAAATGCTGAAGAAATGCCCAAAACTTTAAACAAAATTTCAGATTATTCTTACGTTAGTCAGATGACTTAGCCTCTCAGAGTACGACTTAATCCCTTGAATACGACGACGTAACTCTTAAGTAAGGAGACAGTCATCATCCTCATGAAAGGTCGTCGTATTCATGGGTTTCAGTAAGTTGTACTTTTCGGGTTACGTCGTCGTACTCACGAGGCTAGGTCGTAGCATTCGCTGAGTTACGACCTGGCTGGACGACACTGCTCGACCTTACTCCACACCACAGTCATAAGCCAACACCTCGTAACAAAACCCTCCATCATTTTCCATGAACATCACCACAAACACTCCAGCAGGCTCCGGGTCCCTCCTGCCCTGGTGAAGCAGAGGCGACCTTCAGTGTTTCACCAACGTTGACCTTTTCCCCTCGATCACTCGGTGATTATACACTGGTGACACAAAGGTCAAGAGGGCGGGCTTCAGGGTCACGAGGGGAGGACGGGAGTCGCTCAGGCAAGGACGGAAGTGGCCAGCCGCTGGTGTAAGGTCATCAAGGTCAGTGAGAGAGGTCATCAAACAAAGTCATCATTAGGTGGTCCAAGGTCACTTGGAGGAGGGACAGAGTGTCTACTGCTGGAGTGGAGGCTGCCAGGTGATCCTTGTGGTGGGCAGATGGAGGACGACTAGGAGAGGTAGAAAGTGGGAAGGGAGGAAGAGGAGGAGAGAAGAAACTAAGATGAAAACACGATTAAACAAAAAGAAGTAAGACAGACAGACTCATACAGGAGGAAGAAAAAACGGAAAAAATGAAAATAATTGAGGTGAATAAGATGTGTGAGCAAGAAGCACTTACATTGCCTAATAACCCGCCACCCCTTAAATTCATGACCACTCAGAAAATTATGCTAATGAGCGCATTAATTTAAGAAAAAAAAAAGCCACGATATTTGTCTTTGCCTAATTCATATATGCTGTTAACACGAACTTTTCAGCATGGAGAAATCCTGAGTTAATGCATTTGAGGAGAAAAAATCCTATTTAATACGAAAATCTATGAGATTACGTGTTCTAAAATCTAAACACATTTTTACCGACACAGGCAGTACATATAATGTGAAGTTTCCGTTATGCATCATTCTTGACTCATCGTGCTAACAAGAATGAATGAACACACACACACACACATACGCAGGGGTGACGACAGAATGTCCAACACACACACTAAGCGTATTGACGGCATATACTAGATTAAGATCTAAAGTATTTAGAAACTGGGGGAATATGGCTACTGAAAAGACGGGAAGTTAATGAAGAAGAGGGTAAAAGATGAGCACGACACCCAGCTAGAAACTGCTACTTGGGAAGACAATAAGTCACTAATTACTGTTCCTCATAGCGAAGGCAGCCTCGGTTCCAACACCTTCACACACTAAGGTACACTAAGGTATTCACACACACAAATAACCTGCTGTTATCACTTGTTGACCGGGCAGTAAGTAATGACATCCTCTGTCAACAACAGTGAGGCCTGAGGAGAGGTCGTCCAGCAACAGTGATGCCATTTTACTTGACAATTACCACCAACTCAGGATTTCTGCGGCCGTCCGGTATACCACTGACACTACCACACACCTGATACCCTCCACAACACGACAAGATGCACAACACTGACACATTTGCTTTACCCTCGAGCTTAACGTTCAGGAACACAGACTGACACCGAGCTCTTGAAATATATCGTTGGAACTGAGATTCAGACTGCTTCAAACTTCCTGGTATCTTGAACATTGACCCGAAGCTACTGGCTCGAACAAATGAATGAAGCAATTTACAACCGAACACGACATCCTCACATCACACTTACATAATTGTCTTTCTGGAAACTGTCATAGCTCTGTATATATATATATATATATATATATATATATATATATATATATATATATATATATATATATATATATATATATATATATATATATATTATTATATTTATTTTCTATAATACTTTGTCGCTGTCTCCCGCGTTTGCGAGGTAGCGCAAGGAAACAGACGAAAGAAATGGCCCAACCCCCCCCCATACACATGTATATACATACGTCCACACACGCAAATATACATACCTACACAGCTTTCCATGGTTTACCCCAGACGCTTCACATGCCTTGATTCAATCCACTGACAGCACGTCAACCCCGGTATACCACATCGCTCCAATTCACTCTATTCCTTCCCCTCCTTTCACCCTCCTGCATGTTCAGGCCCCGATCACACAAAATCTTTTTCACTCCATCTTTCCACCTCCAATTTGGTCTCCCTCTTCTCCTCGTTCCCTCCACCTCCGACACATATATCCTCTTGGTCAATCTTTCCTCACTCATTCTCTCCATGTGCCCAAACCACTTCAAAACACCCTCTTCTGCTCTCTCAACCACGCTCTTTTTATTTCCACACATCTCTCTTACCCTTACGTTACTCACTCGATCAAACCACCTCACACCACACATTGTCCTCAAACATCTCATTTCCAGCACATCCATCCTCCTGCGCACAACTCTATCCATAGCCCACGCCTCGCAACCATACAACATTGTTGGAACCACTATTCCTTCAAACATACCCATTTTTGCTTTCCGAGATAATGTTCTCGACTTCCACACATTCTTCAAGGCCCCCAGAATTTTCGCCCCTTCCCCCACCCTATGATCCACTTCCGCTTCCATGGTTCCATCCGCTGCCAGATCCACTCCCAGATATCTGAAACACTTCACTTCCTCCAGTTTTTCTCCATTCAAACTCACCTCCCAATTGACTTGACCCTCAACCCTACTGTACCTAATAACCTTGCTCTTATTCACATTTACTCTTAACTTTCTTCTTCCACACACTTTACCAAACTCAGTCACCAGCTTCTGCAGTTTCACACATGAATCAGCCACCAGCGCTGTATCATCAGCGAACAACAACTGACTCACTTCCCAAGCTCTCTCATCCCCAACAGACTTCATACTTGCCCCTCTTTCCAAAACTCTTGCATTTACCTCCCTAACAACCCCATCCATAAACAAATTAAACAACCATGGAGACATCACACACCCCTGCCGCAAACCTACATTCACTGAGAACCAATCACTTTCCTCTCTTCCTACACGTACACATGCCTTACATCCTCGATAAAAACTTTTCACTGCTTCTAACAACTTTCCTCCCACACCATATACTCTTAATACCTTCCACAGAGCATCTCTATCAACTCTATCATATGCCTTCTCCAGATCCATATATGCTACATACAAATCCATTTGCTTTTCTAAGTATTTCTCACATACATTCTTCAAAGCAAACACCTGATCCACACATCCTCTACCACTTCTGAAACCACACTGCTCTTCCCCAATCTGATGCTCTGTACATGCCTTCACCCTCTCAATCAATATCCTCCCATATAATTTACCAGGAATACTCAACAAACTTATACCTCTGTAATTTGAGCACTCACTCTTATCCCCTTTGCCTTTGTACAGTGGCACTATGCACGCATTCCGCCAATCCTCAGGCACCTCACCATGAGTCATACATACATTAAATAACCTTACCAACCAGTCAACAATACAGTCACCCCCTTTTTTAATAAATTCCACTGCAATACCATCCAAACCTGCTGCCTTGCCGGCTTTCATCTTCCGCAAAGCTTTCACTACCTTTTCTCTGTTTACCAAATCATTTTCCCTAACCCTCTCACTTTGCACACCACCTCGACCAAAACACCCTATATCTGCCACTCTATCATCAAACACATTCAACAAACCTTCAAAATACTCACGAAGCGCATCCACTTGCCTTATTTGTTGAGCATTACTCGAAGCGTTCGACTCCTTCACATGTTTCATTAACATCAATCGAAGAATTAAAATGCATTTATCAACTTAATATAGAGATACAAATAAAATCATGTGACTCATTAAGATAATGTATATAGTTATCCCATCTGATGTAACTGAGGGAATACAACGATGCCAATCCCATTAACACAGACAGCGACCGCGGGCTTATAATGATCCTGAGCAAGGCCACATGTGAGGGTAAAGTCATCACACAAAACACTAACATCAGTTTATGTACATAACCTTGAGAGTAATTAGCGTGTTGATAATGTCTCTCAGAACCTGTCAACGTACAGTGATCGAGGACACACTCACAAAAGTAGTTATCATCGTCATTCCAAATTTCCTGTGGTCTCTCACATGCTACACATGCTTGCTGTGTTTACATATGCTAAAGTATACCCTTAGCTCTCTCTCTCTCTCTCTCTCTCTCTCTCTCATGGCCAGTTGTATTGTTCGTTCATGGAGCTAATATTTTTTTTTGTCACACAAGTGTATAGCGTAAGGTCTCGTTACACAACAGAGCATAATCTAGCGACAACATAATGTCACTAGCGCCCCGTAATCACCGTGTCTCCTTGTATGTAGCTACAGATATATTCCCATAGTGGTTTGCATCAATGAGACCTTCCATGGCCGAGCGTTGTCTGCTGTAGGGGTGGTAGTGAAGTACCACAGGAAGTACTGTGTAATGTGTCTGACGTGTTGTACATTGTGCTACTGTTGCTTTGTTTCTTGCTTTACATGACAGAGTAACAAAATTCCCTGGGATAATATTTCAGTAGCCCGAAGTTATGGGTCTGACCCAGAAATATCGCTACGCCCTTTAGTTAAGATCCCAGCCCTTCTATATCGCCGGTAACCGATAGTACTGATAAAGCCTATATATAATCACCAGCTTTGTTAACATCATGGCCTGCATATCGTCTGCATTCAGTCAAAAGCCTGATCTTTAACCATTAACAACAGGAAGACTCAAGAATCGATTTTATGAATATCACGTGAAGCCAAAGGTGAGGTTCTGACCCTCAAGCATCGCCTCGGGCAGCAGTCAGGACCTGACCTGTACAATGATGCAGCTGATCATATAATTACGTGGCACAGCTGAATATCTGATAAGAAAACCAGGAAAGCGTTTTCCCTCCAGTGTTCAGTGAACCGAAACCCCTCTGCTCATTCCTATCTTCTTCACAAACATATATATATATATATATATATATATATATATATGTGTGTGTGTGTGTGTGTGTGTGTGTGTGTGTGTGTGTGTGTGTGTTGTTTCTTTCCTTTCGTACTTTTCACAGCACCTAACAACCTGATTACATCACATCAGAAGTAAATTAGTTGTTCACAGGCAGGTACCAGCTTCTAACCATTGAATACTAAATACAAATGTTAATATAAGGTTAATTAGCACCGTCTCAGTCCGCAGTTATCCACATGGGACAGTTTACATCGCTGGCCTTCATGCTACAGTTAATTAACTTGTCCACACTGGTCATTAAGGCACTCGTGACTGTCCTCTTTTCCTGATCAAAATTATCACCTTCATTATATACGTAATAACTATGAAATAATTTCTACCGGCGCCATAATGAGTTTTGGCTCATGTCTTTGTTCTGTGGACTAGCCTTACAACCCCCAGAGTCCGGGTCTGTGGTCCTCGCCACCCCCCTATCATCAGGGGAATATCATGTTTTCCCTGTACCCACGCATACTTACGTGAGAGCTACAAATAATTAATCTGCAATCAGAACCACTTTTATTTTCTTTCTGTAAACGTGTTAATCCTCACCCTGTGAGCATCGTACTTTGAGGAAAAGAATATTGCGACAACAGTGAAATAGATTTAAGGTGTTTTCCAACTAGCACAATCGTAAGTCTGTCATGAGAACCTGTGATCGGTGTTTTTTAATACTACACACACACACACACACACACACACACACACACACACACACACACACATCATACACGAGGCACCCTACAAACTCCTGCTGGGAGAGAGAGGATAAGTGAGCGATAAACCCCCACTAGTGGTCCTGGCCGCTTCCCACCACAACTCTCCCTCCCATTCCACAGCCACACACCCCCACACCCAACCCCTCCTTCCCATTCCCCACAACCCTGAAAGAACTATATATGATAGAGGGTGGAGGCGGGACGTGTATTTATGGGGAGAGGGAGGAGGCACTTGGGAAAGAGAGATAACAACGTGACCTTTACCGGCCATCTACTCTCACTATGTTGATTGTCCCACAAACAGGACAGTAAACCAAACGGTAATCTCCCACCTCCACCTCCACCTCAACAACTGCAGGAAAAAATAGCTAAAAAGATACACCAAGTAGTATGGAAGTACAGGCAGGAGGAGGAGGAGGAGGAGGAGGAGGAGGAGGAGGAGGAGGAGGAGGAACACAAGGAGGCGGTCGAGCAGAATCATGAGAAGCTAGACGCACAATAACGGAAAACTGGATCAGCAGAACGTAAGAAAAACGGGAAGTATAAGAATGATGAAGAAGACAGAGGAAGGGGAAGGCAAGTGGAGCTGGGAAAAAGGAAGAGCTGATGAAGAAGAGAGGGAGGAGGAGAGGGCGTGGTCACCTGACGCGCTCCTGACAACCTTGGCGGGTCACTGACTGCTGGGAGGGGGAGGCAACAGGAGGGAAAGAGGAGGCAGGAGGAGGCGGTGTGATACATACAGACACTCACCTGCAGGATCTAGTACTTCACCATACATACACAAGCAGCCAGCTCCTCAACCTACCAGTGGCTGACACAATAGTGTGACAACAAAAAGAAATTAAAATCAACTCAAGAGGCAGATGGAGACGAAGAACGAGACAGACGTTGGCGAGAGAAGGATCAATGATCGTGATGGTGAATATAATCTACAAGGATGAAGATGACTGGCGTGACGTGGAAATGTCTCAAAAGTTTAGAACAAGAGAAGCATCTTCTGTATGGAGGTGATGAGAATGGACACGTTGGACGACTCATCATAATAAGTGAAGTAAGAGATTACGAAGCACTTACATATGCACGAAAGTCCATGTTCCACTTTAAGACCCTGGGATGGGTTAAGGATGTGTAGGTGATGTTTGGAAGCTGTATGTGATGTACCTGATCCATCCTAAGAAACTGGGAATGGAGAAATAAGAGAGACATACAAAAAGCAATCATCTGTTACTGTGAGCAGCAGTCTGATTCATTCAGTAACCACAGATTGTTTCATCTCATCTGTCTCTCTTCTGGAAGCTCGTACATAACTCCAGTCCACTGATCATCACCCAGTGTATATATACAACAGGCATCGACCCAGTAACAATGACATATCTTACTTTTTTCACTCAAAGTTTATGTTCCATTAATGTTCATGAGAGCGACTTCCTCCATATTTGTACACTGTACCCGCCATATTACTAGTCTTCTACGTTGGCTGCATCAATATTATGCAGATAGACTTGCCCCACAGATCTCCCCTACCCATAAACCTTAATGACCGGCAGCCTAGTCCAGCCGAACCCTCCATACCTTTACTACCACGCGTTTGGCATGTATCATGAGAGAGAGAGAGAGAGAGAGAGAGAGAGAGAGAGAGAGAGAGAGAGAGAGAGAGAGAGAGAGAGAGAGAGAGAGAGAGAGAGAGTCCCGAGGCAGTGGACTGAGTAATGTATCACATGAAAATCATCAGAAAAGTTATGATACATTTACACTAGTTAGATTGATAAATTGCTACGGAACATTCGGCAAGCGGCTGCGTCACATAATTACCGAGTGACTGCTAGCAACTCAAGGGTGGGCCGTTTTGATAACTATTCCTTTCCCTACACCTCGAAGTTTTGGAACACTACCCTCTCAGGTCTTTCCTAATAACTACGACCTGGTACACTTTAAGAACAAGTTTTCCACCTTCTCCAAAATTCATAAACACTTTCTCTTGTCTTCATTAACTTCTCTATATCTCGACTAGGACTTCAGTCCGTGACTGGAGCCTCCAACGTAAATATATGTATTTACATATTGTTTCTAGCCTATTCATCTTCCCCACCTTAGCAAGGTAGCGTCAAGAGCATGAAAACAATAGTGTAATTTGCACACACCCAGTCTTTACCCTCATGTACGATGTACCGAAACTAAAGACTCTCATCCATAGCCAAGCCCAACAAACCCCTCCATGATCGCCTCATATTCTCTGGTTACAAAGGCACGCACTCAGCAACAGCCCAGCGAGTGCTTTCCAGGCAGTTTGTGATGATGAAAGAGATCAGAAACATAAAAACTAGTCTGGTGAGAGTAAGATAACTTAAGAAGTAACTGTAAACTTTATCATCATACTATCAGAGTCAAGCCCTCGTCCGCTAGCTCCTGCGTAGACATAAGTTAGCCTTAGGACTTCCTGCAATCTGCCAGAAAAGTGAGAGTCGTGTCCAGAGAGAAAAAAATAAATGTCCTTACACAATCTGGAGCACATCACCAAAGTAACACATGGCCTAATGACTCTACTCTTATTCCAAGGACAAAATCACAACAACGTAAGTAACACATACAAGTAAGTCACAGTACCGCCTAACCACATCAAGATAATAAACATTGGACGGTAATGTACAGTTATAGGTCTGCCGGCTGATCTCACAGTAAGAGCCAATTAGGATCTTGCAATCTGTCTTCATCCATTCAGACGAGGTTCCTGCAGCCATTAGTAGCGGATGTACTCGTGCGTGTGTTCCTGACTGTCCAGGCTCACCTGTAAATGGATGCTGAAGTGTAAATGGGGCGCTGCACGTGCAAATGAAGCGTTCAGTAGTGTAAATGTGGCGGTCATTGGTGCCGATGAGGTGGACAACGATGTAAATGAGGGTTGAAAGTAGTCAACGCATAACTTAAACCGCAAGCCTTGTAAGGCAGGTGAAATTGGACACGAGAGTAAACACTGACGAATGGGGCTGTGTAAACTGGAAGTTGGTGTGAATGAGGCGCTGTGGTTATATATTTACACGAAAGAAAAGTAGTTACTTTATGATCTATATGGTATACTATGTATTTACACGTGTAAATGAAGTGTCGAAGGAATACATACAGCATCACAACTGTAAACATTAGTACATAGCCAATGATTTACAAACGCTCCCGAAAAAAGTATAAACGACTCCTTTAAAATAACTTTAAAAATATGAAATGCAGTGGACTACATACTGAAGGAGATCACTAATTACTATCAAAAAGAATGGGTGAAGTGCTTCTGGTACCAGAAGATAACTCACAGTTTCTGAAGTAATATTGTCATTACGTAAGACTAATAGCGAGGGTGTTGATGATGTGCTACGGTTGGCTGATGGTGGTGATACTGGTGAGAGTGAGTGATGGTGATGATGATGGCAGTTCTAAGGCCGACTGGTGATGGTGATGGTAACAGTGACGGCATCAGTGTTGTTGCTCATGATGGTGACCCGTCTGGCTGAGGCTGGGAATGGTGGCAATGTTGATAATGATGGTAATCTGGTTGTTGGTGATGATGGTGGTGGCGATAGTTACTGATGGCATTATGGCTGGTGATGGTGATGAGGGTGACAGTGACGACGATGTCACTGTTGGAGCTGATGATGATAATGATGGTGGTGGTATGGCTGGCTGGGGTCAGTGTTGGTGATAAAGACGTCCGGATGTTGGTGGGAGATGTGGTACAACAACGTCAGGCCTAACACACCTCCTCGCTACACTTTCCCCCGAACAATACAAACATCGTGTTACACCCTCCCATCAACACACACACACACACACACACACACACACACACACACACACACACACACACACAAACACACATACACACCACTACCAGTCTGTCCGCTGCGTCCGTCTCGAGTCTATTCAAAAATACCTGAGCACAAGTGTGACCTTCGAGTACGATAGCCCAGCCTTCGTTCGTAATGTTCACAGCCACGTCTCTCACCTCTCCAGAAACCTTCCCCCATCCCGACCCGTCCACTGGATCTATAAGTAACATACCACACAGAGGTGATGAAGCTGTATATAAAGTAGTGACCTCATCACAACCATTCCCATAAGTCGTAGGAGGTATTTCTAGAGCAGGTTGGGACGCTATATACCTCTACAGTTTTCCACTAGAAACATATCTCGATTTATGGGTACAAAAAGAATATGAACCCAGAGCATTAATTAAACTATAAAACGATTCTTACCTTCTTTACACCACGGTCAGTGTTGCCTAACTGTGTTCAATGAATCAAACACTTTTATAGGCAATTGCATTTGATATCTATTCTTTAAAAGTGCATTATTAAAACACCATTTACATAAAAGAAATATGTGAGTGAAGGGTGTTCTCCTAGGAGCTTCCGGATGTGCGTGATTGAAATACAAAATCAACAGATGAAGGTCGGCCAGGCCGGGTGAGGGGCGGCCGTTAAACCTTGGTCAACACTCAGTAATAATAATTATTCTCCCTCCCTTAAGTCTTGACTCTTACAGATCCTACTCTATTTTGTGGCTGAATTTCATTCTTTCATTTCGACTACCAGAATGTTTCACTAAAGTGCCTTGCTAGTGGTAACGTTAATGAATGAATTTCCAAGAATGAACAGCAGAATATAGACTTTCTGACATCTTCCTTAAGATACCTTTATCATTTCCACCTGGTGGATAGAAGACTGCGAATTATGTCTCCATCTTTTATCACTCATATCTAACAACAGCACATAAATTTCACCGATTATATAAACTGCTGCCAGTATATAAGCAGTTTTTTCTGCATAGTATTGTTTGTAAGAATTAGATTCCATACCTGAGGACTGTCAGCTGCCATGTTGAATAACTAACATAATATACATGAAATATCTTACACCAGGCTACATTTATGTATCAAACACCACACGAGTATTTTACCCTGTGTTCAGGTACCATCACCACAGATCAACAAGAAAGATAAAGACTTGTGGAAGCCTTTGGAGATGAGAAGGTCCACAACCACACGAATTAGGAGACAGTCTAGCAGACGATGGCCTTCATCATGCCAGAACCTGTGCTCCATTAACGAAGCTCATAAGAATGACCACTGAAACACATCATCATGCTCAATCGCTCACTTCAGCTCTTAAAAACCTTCGAGCCACATGCACCAGCTATGATCTACTACCACAAGCACAACTACTGCAGTATAATTACGGATTCTGAGTACATAAAACCCCTAATGCCAAGTGTCACGTATGGAAACAACAAACAAATGATGCTTGTGTCGACCGCATGTGTGGTAACAGTGAGCGAGGCTGCGGTGCGACCTACCAACGTCCGTCTGATTATAAAAACGACCTTAATGTGTGCACGGCTTTACCCTACACGTCAGAACTCCGTCCACTGTCGTTAAGCTGACACTGACGTTACACATGACGATCTTACCAATGGAGTGAGCAGGAGGGCTATTTGTGTCAAATTCTTTACTCACTCATTTCCTGGCGCCTTCAGTACGTGTTGTCTCGTTGCTCTGGGACTGAGGTGAATGGCGATGAAGGAAGAGGTAGAGTCAGAGAGCTGATTTTAACACCACTAATTCGAAGACGACCGGTACTCGCTGCTTACGTACTAAAGTTATCCACAGACCGGTAGTTACGGTAGTTCTGAATATTGTTCAGAGGTTAGTTCTGCTCTACGTGCGCCAGCGGCTCAGTAGTAGAATACATATTAGGCTTCTGAGGGTACTGAACCTGATGCGTGTAGCATTATTATACTCTTTACCATGAACCGGTTTGAAGCCTTCATAAAGGCTAGATTAGCTAAATTTAGGTGAGTTTGTTATGACAGAAAAACGTAATTAAAGTAAACTTTACTGAATAAAACTGAGTCAAAATAAAAGCTCCCGAAAGAATAAATATTTGTGGTAAGTTCGACCAAGCGGGAGCCCGTCGTGTGGCCAGAATGCACTTTACTCAGCCAGACTCACAGTCGCCTACATGATGGCTCCATGAATTGCCGTCTACGGGGAAGCTCCATGAATGGTCGTCTGCAAGGAGGTTTCCTGGACTAGTCGTCTACCAGAGCCTTCCGCCACTGGTCGTCTACTCTACAGGGACCCTCTGTCGCTGGTCGTCTACACAGACCCTCCACCACTGATAGTAACAAGAACAAAAGGTTCTTCACACAACAATACTACACGCACACTACCAGAACAAAGACAACAAGGACAAGAGCCTCCTCAGAACAAGGACAACGTCCTATACAGCCCAAACAAGGAAAACCACCTCTCGTCACAGCAACTACAGGAGGAACATATGTACATCATTTAACAAAGATGAACAGTCTCGAACATGAGACGCATAGACGAGAAATCTTGAGTGAGACCTTAAATGCCTAAGTTAACAAGACCTACATCTAGGTTCTCCTTGTAGACCAATATGGTCAGGGTCCAGGTGGAAGAAGTCACCACTTGAAGGTTAAGTAATTCACCCAAGTGTTAAGTGAACACCTGGCAGGGTTAAGTGCTTCACTCAAACGTTAACACCTGGTATGGTTTTTCTCCGACCTAAGTAAGGTTGCAGTGTACTTGTGTGTCAAGATATGTTGCTATGATATGCTACACTTAACTTAGGATGTAATGTGTATATCTGTAGTAGAATATTCACAAGTCCACCACAACCCTTTGATTTTAAGTCCACTATATCCCCCTTTAAGTTCAGTTCATCTTGCTTAAGTCCTATACATCCTTACTGAAGGCCACCACATCTTCCCTTAACTTCTCCACGTCTTCCCGTCCAGCCACCACATTTTCCCTTATATCTGCCCTTGGCTCCACCACGTCCTCATCTACGTCTAAAGGTGACACTCTCGTTACAGACCTTATATCAGGTCTTCTGTTACACGTCCTCCACATGTGTTCCATATACACCACATCCTATAGAGTGCACCTTGTCCTTGTCTTCACCTTTCCAAAGTCGTGTCCATCGACGCCAGGGACACTCTATCCTCTACGAGCATGCGTGTCCACCGACGCCAGGGACACTCTATCCCCTACGAGCATGCGTGTCCACCGACGCCATAGGACGGTCTCCTGGGCCCCTTCTCGTAAAGTAAACGTCCACACTAAACTGGTCTTACCGCCCCATCACTGCCAAACACAGACCAGGGCGGAAGGCAAGGCATCCCATCTCAAGCATATTAATATAAGTTTCACCTTGACCACTGGCTTTTTATACATAGGTAAAAAGACACTAATCACGGGCACAGGTGCATTCATATACAAGGCGAGCCTGTTGCATAAGAAATTAAAAACGTCACCCAGTTTTTCATCTGATGATAGATCTGCCTCTGGCATAAAAACACTGCAAGGAGTTTCACAGTGTACGTACGGAGTGTAGAGTTCCACTGCGTACCTGTGGAAGGTAAAGAGTTTTATAATGTGTCTGGAGTTACCACCGCTGATACCTATGACCTGGTGACCTGTCGAATGCTGTCTGACTCAGCTTGGGAGACACGCAAGCCGTCAACTGTCGAGGCCACAAGCCAGATTAATATCTGCAGAAGAATGACAGAAGGAAAACCGCGGCGAAGAGAACAGGTTCACTTGTTTCCATGCGATGCTGAAAGTCAAATATGTTCTCTCACACCTCTGTTTCATTAGCCAGGTGACGCCGTGTATTATCTATAACCTTAACAGGTTAAGTATGTCTTATGTAGAGGCACGTCATATGTAACCAGTGATAATGAACTTTTCATCTGGGACCAAACCATAGCCTACTGTTTGGTGTGACTGAAAACTGAAGTGTATTCCCACCATCCTGTGATCAATCCCGGAAAAGGAAGACGTTGAAAGCGTTCTCTCTGCGGTAGCACAGCCTTGACTTCTACCATGTCAAAAGTCTTCGATCATTTTTCTTCACTTCACTGTCAGAAGTTGGAACACCCGGGGACGGGGGCAGGCTGAGGCCCATACCAGGCGGCCGCTGGAGCACACGCCACTATAACACTCATCCCTCTTGCTCTGAGCTGAGGTCTGGCTACCCTACTGACCTCATACATCAACCAAAATGGCAGGTGCGACATCAACGACGTACTTAGAGCAAGATTTTACTGCAATATCGGCTGTCATCACTGTGATAATGGGCGGCCCGTGAGTGAGGCCGTGAGTCCCCGATGATCTACCGCTCGCGCTTTAACAGGTTGATGGTTCCATCACTCTTCCCATTAACGGCTGATGGTACAGGCTTTCGTAGTTAATTGGCTTATCGTGTTTTAGTTTACGACACTGATTGGTTGAGGATATATGAGATCCCGCCACTGATTGGATAATACTGCACCCGCTCTAGGTATTAACTGCCTGACCTGTTGTTTGCCCTCGGCATCACCTGGTTTACTTTATATTCGCCCTGAGCCTTGACCAGCTACTAATACTTCCTCTTGCCTGTGGTAGGTTCTTTCTTTAGGTGATTCAGCTTCTGGTTAGTCTCAGATGGGTGCGGCATAATCTAATTAGATCACTTTAGTCTTCCCTCTCCAAACGTAATCTATCACGTAAAGATATTCCTCAGTGTGACACAAAACATCGAGGGAGACAGCAAAATCCTGCAGGTACGGCGCCTAAAGAAACCAGCGCGGCTTCTCCACCACATGAGTCACCTGGCAAGACGTGCGGCGAGTCCAGGAATCTCTGAAGGTGTCCACAGGAGTGTCTCAAGACTCCCGGGGCCACAACCCTCCACGCACAAGACTGTTCCAGGTGGTGTCAAGTCACTAATGAGGAAATTCCAACATCTCCATATCTCGTGTTGTGACAACCAGTATCACGTGCGCCAAGCTAGGCTCGAATATCCTCAAGTAGGTGACTGGTCCTGAGAATGATGACATATATACACACACACTCACACATTCCAGTCACCACATCTAGAGGAGGATGTACCCGTGGATAGCAAAGGTAATCACAATTAACTATAACACAAAGGTGTCTCAGAAGTGCAAAATTCACGAATTACCTTTACCTCAACGAATGTTTAAATTGTATAGTATTTATTTTCGTAAACGTAGCCATGAGTTCGGAGGGACTCATGGGTAGGTGTGAGTTAGTGTCATGAAATATGAACATTTAGTGAGCTACAGTTAGACAGTAAATTCTGCCCGAAACCAGACTTTTGTGACACACAGTAATGTGGATGGTTCTACGAGTGACGGAGTAGCTGCATTAATTATGTCACTGTGTTAAACCAATGCTCTTCATCAACTCCCAAAATAAACGTTAGCAACGACGAACCAAGTATCATACCACCCAATTACTTAAGACAGATGATAAACCCCTCAAGCACAAAGTAAAGGTATGCGCCTTTTTTTCTGTGGTAATATTGCCCGGAAATCAATTCCCTGTAATTCTACTTCAACGAAAACCAGACCAGTGGAAATGTCAGGCGGCAGAAATGTCTCCTTCGTGGAGGCATGTGTTGATGATACCTGTGGGCCATACGTGCCGTGTGTACCTACGTCCCAGCACGGACAACTCACGACAGCAGAAGCCATCATGATAATCACAAAACAGGTAGAGGGCAGCAACGTCATGGTCAACCCGTAACGCATATGATGGACACCACCACACCACGATGATGGATGCCTTGCTTGACCACTGAGCCGGTCACTGGCGGGTGACCCAACACCTCCCTCCCTACCCCGCGCGTGTCACACGGACAGCCCGTACCCATTAACGTTACGCACCGGTGGCTGCTGACAAGTGCAACCGTCTGTTGACAGAGTTACCGTTGTCATGGGATCCAGAAAGACAGGTTGTGCTGGTGTGCAAGATATACATGCTCGCATGTGCTGGCTGGCAGGGGCTCTGTGGGTACAGTGTCCGTCCATGCCAGCACAGAAGGCTGTGTGTGACCTGATGTACGAAGAGAAACTATCATTCTTTCGTTCATCAAACATATACATAGACAGACTATCTTCGTTCTTACTCATAATACTGCGATAACCACTCGTTCCACGTACCTCAGAAATCAAGGCTCTAGTTTTCCCGAGTCTATCAGCAACACGCGAGGTAGACTGATGATAATGGTGCCACAGGAAGGACGGAGGGACTACCGAATCTGAAAATCCTCAGGAGCAACACAGTGTCGTAAAGATTAGAGTGTGTGGCATTGAAGTGTAGAACAGAAAATCAGATATAAAAAGTAACACGAGGTCGACCATATGAACCACCGAGATGATAATTCGTCTCGCTTGAGTACCCAGAGGGAGATCAGAAAACCTGATTGTATCTCGTCGATGTTCCATATCTGATCGTGGCGCATGGCTAATCTCTGATTACCTATGGAAAAGATGAAAAAATGGGGTTAAGGTCCAAGTAACCTGGCGATTACATGGGCCTAAGTACGGTATACCGCTGTGATTCGTTCATACTCTGACCTAAATGATCCATAAACAACCTAAAATTAAGGTACATATACACTGGAGGATCTCAGTGATTCATGAAGGATCAGCTTTACTGACATATACACTTGGAAGATTCAACGGAGTTACGGAAATATGATGTTATGTAACACGTGCAGGATCAAGCCTCAGCTGACCTATTCTTGTTTGTTTCAGAAATCTGCAGACCTGAAATTGAGCTTATAAAGTTCATACAAGGATTAGATTTACAAACCACGAGTAAATCTTTGGTAAAAATGTTTAGGGACCTAACTCACTCCTTGAGGAACCTTGCGCGAAACCACATCGTTCATGGTCAGAGCACAGACCATGTAAATAGTGAAGGTGTATGTGGACTTACAAATGTCTTTAACACATTAATGATGCCACCGGTTGACAGGCTCAAAGTCCAGATAACCAACCTATCAACTATCCTTCATAGTACTTCCCGGTTATCTTAGAAACAGTTGGACCAATTACAATCAATTCATCAATTCTCAAAACTGGTAAAGTAAATGTATGACATACTCATCATGATACCTAAGTAATCACCATAAAGAATACAACGGCTTCAGATTTTCCTTTGATGTAATTCACGTATGTAACCAACAATAGATCACTTCTGGTGATGGTAGTGGTGGTGGTGGTGGAGGTGGAGGTGGTGGTGGTAGAGTGTGGAGGTCGGGCTAAGGCAGACCCAGCATCAGACTTTCTTCATACCACACCAGCTCTTCATTTACCATCGATCACAGGCTGTTTTCCGTAGCTTTTCATCCATTCCCAGCAAACTTCAACATCCTAACTATCGCCAACACCTGACAGTTAACAGTCCACAGTCTGTTGTTCACACTATATGGTTAACTGGCCAAAAGCCTCGTCCCAGTTGTAAGTTAATGTTAAAGAAAACTGGACTGATCAAAACAAGGAAGAAAACGTAGTATATGACCAGGAGTCGCTACCACACATCGTCCCCGGGCCAAAGCAGACCAGGCTAGCGGACCTGCCCTTGTTTAATGGCTATGGGGTAAGGGGAGGGGGTTAAACCCGGTGGTGGGGAGGGGGGGAGGAGGCTTCTAGATAACGAGGGGCTGTAGGGGAGAGGTGTGGGGAGGGGAGAGGGCGATCCGATGAAGGGTGTCAGGATAATGAGAGGGACATGACTCAGGAGAGTGGGGATTGTGGAGGCGTCATGGCTTACTGGGCCTGGGAGAGGGGAGGGGGTCGTGATGTGGTGGATCGGGGGACACTTATAACACCTGAGACACTTAACACATATCCTGCTGATACACTTATAATACAACTGAGGTGACACAGAAAATGGACTCAGGATACATAAGCACTGAAAACGCTGTATGTATACACTACTTCAGATCTATTAAACACGAACTCACGATAGACTCAGAATGCACTGATGGTGAACAGACGTTGTAGTGGATACAGATTAATACCCACCTAGTGTTCTGTGACACACACACACACACACACACACACACACACACACACACACACACACAAACACTCACGCGCACACACACACACACGTACACATACGGGGGCTCCACAAGCGTAAAAGTCCCTCCCCATTCACTAACAGGGTGGTACATATAAATAGGTAATTCCTTAAGAAAACTTCATAACAAGACACGCTTGAAATATAGAAGACTTGTTGTGATGTTAGATCACACCACTCATCGTAGGTTCGTGTCACCTAAGCTCACACACAACTTGGCTCAGACTGTGATGATCTTAGGTCCAGAGGGTTGCTGTGTCTTCAGATCACAGCACTCGAGATTAAGATACATGGAGGCTGGCAGATAATCTTCGTTCTCACTGATCAGTTGTAGGCATTTCAATAAAGTTTTATCGTCATTACTATAAATATCATCATCATTACAATACGAAAAAAATTATTAATAAGGAGCCACAGATCTTGAGCTATTATTTAGAATTATGCTGTACAATACTGAATTATCTATCATAAGCGGATGATAGATATAGAATATCTGGAAAAGGTCACAGGAGTCAACAATGTCTTGAGCAACAATTAATCTTTGTACGAGAATATCTCTGTCCAGAGATTAAGCATGGGTCTGGCAACACTGTGCACTTGAAACTTACAAAAGGCAAAACGTATTTTACTTTAAAGACACAAGACAATACTTTATCATCAACGTTCAGGCAAAATACTAAATATTAATGAAAACAGCCACGAAGAAGCTACAGGCTCTAAATATACCCAGAATTTTGTTAGAAATCCTGGAAACACAAAGGACTTTACATTTACAAAACAATACTGACACTGAACACTTCAACGCACCTGATGGTCCCCAATCATCCTCAACACTTGGGAACCTCAGAAGCTGAGCACAATAGGTGCTCCTCAGGTGGTACACAGATTCAGGGCCTCCGTATTAGGCGAGGTGGCGGTGACCATGCAGTTTCTGTGGCTAATATAGAGGCAATTTAGTCACCAGACAATCACCGAGATAAGGTGACAGTGTAACACTGCGGCCTTCCTGTTGTACGGTGCTGGTGGCTTCTTGAAAGGTCAAATAGGGAGGAGCTGCAGCTGTGCTTCCGCTCTGGATGACCTATTTTACCTTCCTACATTACCTGTCATATATACTAACCTGCCTCTTGAATCTACTCAGCGGCAAGGCAGGGTTTTCAGTCCCCGTATAGAGACAAGATGGTAAGTGCGGTTGGGATTTGGTTATGAGAGTCCTCGGGGACAGTCCGGTCCCTGGAGTGTGTCCCAGACTGACAGGGAATCCCAGGGACAGTCCAGCGAACCTTAAGACCTGACGCTACACACCCTGCCCTACACGCCTCACCCTACCACTGCATAATCACCACACACCCCCGTCAGTGACCTTCACATATATACCAACACTATCGTTTCCCCTTCCGTCATGACATAGTAGAGGCCCTGCTCTCTCTCTCTCTCTCTCTCTCTCTCTCTCTCTCTCTCTCTCTCTCTCTCTCTCTCTCTCTCTCTCTCTCTCTCTCTCTCTCTCTCTCTCTAAAACGAAGGGGTAACTTGATGACAACCTTCAAGAGTCTAACCCAGTTTGATGAACAGTGAACAGTTCTTCGAAATAATCACAAATAGAACAACCAGAGGCCATAACAAAATACTAAAGAGGACACTTGTAAAAGTCACTTTTATATCATGAAGCAGAGGATAAACTGAAATCAAAGGTTACAGTTTTAATCAAATGCTGACGTTATGCGTGACTTTAAAAAGTTCTGTGACAAGAGAAACTTCCAGAGATGGGGAGCTTCACTAATATGTGACTTGCCCCCCGTATAGCAGAGAAAACTAAACACTTAAAGGTAATTACAAAGATCTTAAACATAAGAACACTAACACCATAATCGCCCACTGAGCCCCGCCAAGTGCAACAAAAGAACCATCATCAGTAAGAACAACAACACAACCAACAACACCAAGAAAAACAGAACCATAACCAACAACAACACAGTCCCACAACCCCTGGCCAGCAGTGCTGGGCTGGGACCAACACCTGGCATCACGCCGGCCCTGGGATGAAGGCAGCAGTTGTCACGTCCAAGCACAGAGGTAATACCACCACCTCCGGCATTACCATCCTCGGCTGCTCTGCCCACCTGCACCAAGACATAAGAAAATGCTGAACGCTCACCATTCATTCTACCGCCATCAACAAAATTTAAATCCTAAATTCATGGATTTTCTTCTTTTACAAGTCTTAGAAATAGATAAGAATCACCAGAATACCAATAAGTATGGATGATAAACGCATATATATATATATATATATATATATATATATATATATATATATATATATATATATATATTGCAGTAGGTCGCAGTGCCGAGTGTGATCTATCATTTGCAGATAACCGCGAGGAAAATGACGCATGATAAGTTCCCAAGAGCCACCCAAGAGAGTAAGACGAATATCTGACCTAAATTCATAAGGTCAACCGAAGTAAGAAGACGACGACCTGAACCCATACCACAGCACGCAATTATGACCAAATTTAGAGGTCAGCCGAGGTACGCGCACGATGACCACACCTAAATCTACAGGTCCTGGGGGAAAAGTCAAGGTCAGTCATACTAATAATGTAGTGACCCCTAGGGAAGCAAGGGACCTCCCACGGAGGAATACATACTCACACCCTAACAGCCTCAAAAACAATTGAAAGGTCATCCCACTTAGCACAAGAGCTAACCCCTATACACATTTCCATCCTAGTGGCATAAGATCTCACCCACAGATTAAAATTATAAAAAAAAGTGTCTACTTAACGTAGACGGCTACCCGACCCTCTACCAACACCGGGGCATACAGACTGAACCCCCACCCACCCTCTCCCCAGGTAAAGGACCTGATACACTCATACTTTCCTTCTCCTTCCTCAGTTCTCTCTCTCTCTCTCTCTCTCTCTCTCTCTCTCTCTCTCTCTCTCTCTCTCTCTCTCTCTCTCTCTCTCTCTCTCTCTCTCAACGCGCCTCGAAAAACCCACCAAACAAACCCTTCCCAAATTCTTCAGTTACAAAAACCTTTGCCTCCAACCAGTAATCACGAGACACTTCATTGGCTTTATCTCAACCCGCCACCAGCCCGTACCTAGCCACACACACACACACACACACACACACACACACACAAACACATACACACAGGTCCTCAAGGGCTAATAAGGACCACACCGTCCACGCCCACACAGACCTGATAAAGAGAAGGTTGGCTCGTCTGAAACCGAACCTGACGAGCCATATGCCCACTCCTGATGGTCGCCTGATTCCTCCTAGATGAGCAGTTTGTCTGCTGGCGGGATGAATGGCCTCGCTGTTATGATGGTTGAACGATGAATGTTAATGAAGCAGGTTTCATCTAAACCTCAGGGAACACGAGAGGCCCCGCAAGTTTAATCTAAACCTTTAGAAATACCTGAGGAGCAGAGCAGAGGTGGAGAGTAGGTATAAGGAGTGAGCAGAAGGTATTAGGGAGTAGGGAGTATTAGGGAGTAAGGTGTGAAAACTGGGTAGACAGATGGAGGCAGTTGGGAGATGAGCAAATCCTCTGCTTTTACCCTCACCCCTCCATCCACGAACACCAAAATCACCCCACCATCCCAGCACCAACACCCGCCTCCCACCAGCTGGACACTGATCACCTCCATGTAAGTCTGTGTCTTGACAACCATAACCAACATAATCCTTGTACGTGTTAAGCGTTGCTGAGCTGCAGCAGCAACACAGGTGTTGACAGAAACACCGTGGGAGCTGGAGATGGTAATGTGAGCGTTCCTGAGCTACAACAGCAACACAGGTGTTGACATGAACACCTCAGAGCCACGCTGATGGTACACTGAAGTACTGACACAATCACAACGTTGCCGTGGGTCGTCTGGACCCGGGTCTCGTCAACTACCGTTCAGTAAAATTGAACGTTACTATAACACCCACTTGACGAACCCCATAAAGTTATATAAACATACCAAAAAAAATACAGAGTATATCACACTCCGTTTAAAGGGGAAGGGGAGAAGGCTAAGGATAAAATGTCATGTCATAAAAAAAGGGACAAAATATAAAATCACTTCTCGACGGCCGCCTCTGGTTTTTCTTCCCATACCATAAGTTTCTGCAAAAACCTGGAGGTGGAGCAGGTTCAAAGGTCAGCATTATAGTTAAATACCGCAGACTACTTCCTCTGTTTAGACCTACAGCAAAAAGAGGTTCCTCAGTTTACAAATGACTGATATCAATCGTGATCCATCTTTATGTAAATCTTGAAAAAAAACAAGTTATCGCAGAGCCTACTAGTATCAGCTAGAAAACTGAAAACAAAAACTTTCTCTTAAAAAAAGGTTAGATGGTAACCAGAGACGAGGAAGGTGCTTATGAAACGCCGCTGGATATTGTTCCTCCTGTCTAACCTAACCTAACCTAACCTAACCTAACTTAACGTATACGCAAGAAAACCTTTGTCTATCAGAGCATCGCCAGGCAAGTCTAATCTTGACGCGAGCCTTATCGCCAGGCGAGTCTTATCACCAGCCTCAAGGCCACACTTCAACGTTGCAGCAAAGTTTATCTGTCTGCTGTAATCAGAGTAAAGATATCTGTATACCACAGGCGAGCAAAGACCCACAACCTACAAAACTACCAACTACACACCCTGCAACAATCCCATCTACCGACCACTGAGACCCAGAACTTACAACCCCACCCACAACACAGTCTACAACACAATACACCCACACCCGCCAACCTCATCCAGCCAGGACACACCCGTAACACTCAAGGAACACCCCCGCCATCTCCCGGCAGTGGTGGAAAGGTATGGGTCACGGCCAGGGGATGGGGGCAACTGCACGTCCCCTCCACCTTACCTGGGACCCGACCATCCTACCAACACCATCATCAGCAGACACTCTCTCTCTCTCTCTCTCTCTCTCTCTCTCTCTCTCTCTCTCTCTCTCTCTCTCTCTCTCTCTCTCTCTCTCTCTCTCTAAATGAATAGATAAATAAATGCATAAATAAAAAGATATGTAATACAAAATGATTTCATATACGAAAACGAACACCAATCAAAATACAAAAAAAAGGATATAGACCCAACACTGAAACAACACTAGGTAAACACTGAATAAACGCTTGAAATAACGTAAACGTTTTATTCTAAAAACTTGACTGTATATAAACGCTTCATCCGAAAAAAAAAAAGTTTCATTGTGTCTTTACCTACAAACACCTTTGCGCCATGTTTGTAACTTACGCAAACATTTCCAACTATGATTCATTACTAATTACATTCATCTTATAACCATTACACACCAATGTATCTTTGATGCGTTTTAAACGTTCCCCCGTTGGTGTGTAAGGTCCATGGCTGGTGGTGGCCAGCCACGATATCGTTACATAAATGGACTGTTAAATGTGAGAGGCCGTCAGATACCTCGCCTTGGGTGAGGGCAGGGCAGTGTCCAACACACGTCTGTGGTGCCCAGTGTGACTGACTGATCTGAATGCACCCGAGGGGGGGCGGCTAAATTGGTGATGTGATGAGGTCGTGACTGGTTTAAGAGGATCAGTGTGGTCCAGCACTGGTTTACCGGCAGAAGCGTGAGGAATGAATAGCTCAGGGACGTAAGTGAGGATCTGGAGAGAGAGAGAGAGAGAGAGAGAGAGAGAGAGAGAGAGAGAGAGAGAGAGAGAGAGAGAGAGAGAGAGAGAGAGAGTCTGTGTGTGTGTGTGTGTGTGTGTGTGTGTGTGTGTGTGTGTGTGTGTTTCGAGGAGATAGTTTTGTCCCGTCTCTTAAAATTGTACATATGCACCATGTCTTTACTTCTCTACACACACACACACGAGTGAGAGACATAAGCAAGCAGAGGACACATGTTCCGTCTCTCAAGGCGTCACACTAAGTGAGAAAGTGCGATTAGGTGCATCCTGGCTCACGTTATATTGTCTTCTTGAGGCTTGATCTTTACTGCACCAGACTCTCAAGAGTCGTACCGTCGTGCTCAATGGTCGTACCGTCGTACTCAATGGTCGTACCGTCGTGCTCAAGAGGTTTTTCTAAGTACAGACAGATTCTCTCTCCACTGACCGTCTGCCCGCCACAGCTTACCCTGACATAACAGACAGCCAGCCATCACCTCCGCCGGCCTGCTTCCTTAAATGGCGCGAACACTATGAGATTAACCTTCTGGTCTTTAATGGGTTTATGCAAATTAACATCTGAGTTGGACGGGAGTGTTATTATTGGCCAGTTGTTCCTCACACACACACACACACACACACACACACACACACACACACACACACACACACACACACACACACTGTGATATAGATAATCAACAAATGCACCCTAAAGTCTTCCAATATATATATACCATTGAAATATACAAAAAAAAATCACTCGCTGACTATAACTAACAAAAAGCACAGCCATGTTTTACGAAATTATAACCAAACCCCGTCAACACCACGACCATACCCCGTCAATGCCACGACCGTACCCCGTCAATGCCACGACCATACCCCGCTATTACCACGACCATACCCCGCCATTACCACGACCATACACTAGATGCAAATGACATACGTCATCAGCACATCTGGTCTGTGATTCTGACGAAGACAGTTGCGACCAGGTCATACTTCGTCTCAGTCCTGTATCCGTATGCCCAGACGACGTACTCCCGTGTTCGATAATTGCGACTATCACTTGTCTTTTCATACAGGAGAGTCATGGTGGCCGTGTGTAGTGCCCTACAACATCAGTCCGCCGTCCCCTGCTTCTCCCACGTCACTAAGGTATAGCCCAGGTGTCCCACTACCCTCTCCCACAGACTAATAATTTCCACCGGGTGCTTCGGTCCCTCCCACACCATACTCCCAGTCTCCCAGTCTTGATCTGTCCAATAAAACCCCTGGTCAACTTAATGTATAGCCCACATGGTCCGCCGGTTATCAGTTGATGGCCATGTAGCTCGCTGGTTTCTGCTCCTTTCGCCATATCTGTCCACTTTGTGAGACAAGCCTCTGCCCATAACATCATCCTGACCCACAGGAGCCACGCAGCTCATCAAGCTCATCAAGGAAGGTACAAGACTTACGTCCAGTCAAATCCAAGACGAGGAGATCAGTGCACCTGGTAATGGTTGAAATCTACCGCGAGGTACTGAGATATGGCAAGACTCCCCATATGACATCGTGGAGCGACCAAAGCCTCCATGCTTCATCTGGTCGTAGCCAGGTCTCCCACAACAACCACATGAGGATTGACCGTTACACCTCCGCTGCTTGTACAGCAGCGATGCTGTGCACTTCTTTTCCCTGTGTGTCTCCCTCTACCTACAAATCTACCGTCATCAGGAGCTGCCAGGCTCGCGCCCTCCCACCTACCAACCAAGGTGTCTACACTCCACCAGGTTATCCCTGCACTTCGCCTTCTCACTGCAGTATCGCAATGTACACTTTATAGATGACTGTACCTTTTTTTACGGTAATACTTCCACCTCGTACGTCAACTCACAAAGCAGAGATCGAAGTAGGAAAACGAAACTCCCGTGGGGAGGTCATGCCGTCAAATTCTTCTTCCTCAACTATACAGTTGTGTCAGTAAGATACAGAGGATCTCCCCGTCAGGAACCAGATGCGAGTCAGGTGGAGGCACCACAGACACACCAGCACCACCACAAGCCATGAAACAGGTTTACTGGCCATTCCCCGCTGTGCACAAGTACTGTGCCCATACAAGTTCCCTAGACACTGCCAACGCTGCCTGCACCCGAGGGCTGAGAATCAGGAATTCAGCGCATGTATTTACGCCGTTTCCTACCGTACAAGAAGGTGGCTTGCCTAGGAAGTTTGATGTAAGGGAACATGTTATGATCTACTTCTGTTCCTAAGGCATGGGTACCACATTGCCCGGACCTCCTGTACCTTACAGACGCTCGTAACAGATGGCATTCTTGGTCTGTTGTTTTCTTTAAGCTGGTAGGCTGGTTGCGGGTGGCTGATGGCCTGCAGGCAGACATCTTACTCAAAACTCGGTTTTGTTTCAGTCATCTGTTTCAGTCAGATGCTGGTCCAAGCTACTGTGCACTTCTTTAACGGCAGGGAACGACATGTCTGAATCTATGAACTGTCTTTGTATCGCTGGAAGCGTATTATCTTGGTGTGATTATATATATATATATATATATATATATATATATATATATATATATATATATATATATATATATATATATATATATATATATATATATATATATATATATATATATATATATATATATATATATATATATACATATATATATATATATATATATATATATATATATATATATATATATATATATATATATATATATATATATATATATATATATATATATATATATATTTAGGAAAATACCATCAGTATTAGTGATGAGAGGGAGGCACATGAACCCCTAACAGATAATTGCACGGGGTTTAATGAGCATGACTGTCTTGAAAGAAGGCTAAACAAAAGGCTGATTGCACAGGCAGCATCCTTAAAACAGAGTCATTTATAAAGTGGTTTACCAGTCTGGTCAGGGTGCGAGCTAGGTGTCGGCCGACACTGTCCCTTGGGCTCGGTATGCACCTCACACACATACCACATCCCCAGTACAGTTAATTCACTTTGCCTGTGCCTTTAGCCGCGACACTCCCGAGCTAAACACCAACAACTGACTTAAAAGGTTAGAGTCGTTTGCTCAAGTCAGTTCCACCTGAGTTAAGAGTCAGTTTGCGTCAGACACGATCAACGCGAGTTCCATACCAACGACCTCTGTTCACTTCTTGCAAGTCTGATGAAAGAGACTTTAAGGCTCGCATGAACCGTAAACGAAAGACTTTCCTCGCCTGATGAGTGAGTCAGTCTAGACCAAAGTTGGGGAATGATGTTTCGAGGCTTTGTTTTCCCCAGAGCAGAGAACAAGACGTGGAAAACGACAAGACTGAAGCGTTGAGCCACAGGAGTCGTTAGATTTTCCAAAGCAGTTTCTGTGGTTGGCAGTCATGTGTGGTGAGATGGTTCTGCAGCAATGGGAGTGTCATGTCACAGTTGTTTGTAAGAAGAAATCCAAGGTGGGTCTCGAGGGTCGTCAAGAAAAGGGAACGTGGGGAGCATGGAGACGGTCAAGCCTCGTTGGTATTGATGGCCTGGTTCATACTGGATGGCGTCGGGGCCGCCGAGGAAATATACCCAGCTAACTGGCGATCAGAGGTGGTGGAGAGCATTCATAAAACGCACGCCAGCCACACAATATTAACCGACTCAGTATGTGAAGCCACCGCGGGCACAACAGGCCAGCATAATGCCCAACAACTGTTGATCTCGAAAGCAAGTATGTAGTTAGATTATAATGGTTGATCAAAGACACAAGCTAGTGGTTGAGTAACAGAAATAACCAGAAATACGAAAGTAACTGAAGGTGTTGCCGAGTATACTAAGGTGGTAATAGATACACGATGTTAAAAGAAAAATCACGTATTAGTACAGGAATAAGAGTGAAGTGGCAATACTTTCTTCTGCAGGTCTTGTCAGTCAGGCTGAGTGGTGAGCAGATGACTGCCCCGTGATATAGCCTAATATGGACAAGGTTGGTCATTACAGATTCTAGCCATATCCAGGTCAAAGATGGAGGAGGGTCTGGTCACACCAAGGTGTGGCACGGTGGCTCTGGTTACTCCCAGGTCAAACGTGGAAGCTTTGGTCATGAAAGTGTATTTTTCACAAAGACCAACACGGTATAGCCACAGACAGTGCCCTGAGCATGGCCATCTTGCATGACACAAAAACAGTGACCGATTCCTAATTAATGTAAAACTACGTTTCATGAACTGAGAGGATGGGAATTGATTTAGATCCAGCAGGTGTGAGGAAGTTGTTCAGCAGGTGTGATGAAGCTGCTTAGCAGGTGTGAGGAAGTTGTTCAGCAGGTGTGAAGAAGTTGTTCAGCAAGTGTGAGGAAGCTGCTCAGCAGGTGTGAGGAAGTTGTTCAGGAGGTGTGAGGAAGTTGTTCAGCAGGTGTGAGGAAGTTGTTCAGGAGGTGTGAGGAAGTTGTTCAGCAGGTGTGAGGAAGTTGTTCTATAAACGAGAGGCAGTTGGGTCCGTCCCACTCGACTGCCTGCCTTGTAGGGTACGTCAGAGCTCGGTCACACGCCCTTTCAAAAGCATATTCACAACGTCACCGTTCACTCCCCCGACACTGTTTACCCAAATATCGCCATATTCTCGAGCGCTGCAGCTAACAGGTTAAATAGAGCTTACTATACCATCACAGACCTTACTGCCAGTTTGGCATGTGAGAAGATCATTCGAATACAGACTAAGGTTTTGTTTTATTGAAACATTCAATGTCTTGAAAGAAACGCTTGCTCTATCCACAGCTTAGCCATAAGTCCATCTTAGACTACCGTTTTCAAAGGATTAAACCTCGTTAAGCTCGTCAAAGCCTAACATTCAACTTCATGAATTTCATCGTGTGATTCTTTAACGTAGTCGAACCCTAGTTTAAACATACCACAGCCTCAGTCTATACTTCAACCCCAAATGTCCCCCTCATACATACCGTCATCTGTTCTTACCACATTCTAAAGTACACTTGACCATAATCGTCAAGTCTCGACTCGTCTAGCCTTTCAGGCGACTCATCCAACCTAACCTGAACCAAGAATCTATTATTGGAAACAGATAATAGGACCTTACTTTACCTTACTGTTACCTGATATCACGTGTCTTATCACAACAACTCACCCTCGCCTCCCCATATGGGCAAGATCTACGTGTAGATACCAGGTCACAAGGAACCAACCAACACGGTAATAATCCCACCTCATACTGCGACCTCCTCCACCTCCCACATGACGAGATGGCCAGCCCACCCTGACACAAACCTTTCTTCCTTTTGTAATTAGGGACTATTTCACTAGCCCTCGGGCAATTACAGTAATACATATCTTTTCCTTAATACTTGTTCACTGTTTCCTGTGTTAGCAAGGGAGCGCCATGGAACAGTTAACTGAACATCCGAGGAAGATGAGCACTCCTCGCTTGGCTCTTTCTTTTGTTCTAGCTTTCATACGATCAATCCACTCCCTGGTACCATACATACGGCTTCACACCAGCATCTGTAACTTATTCTAAAGCAAATATTATCTTTAATGAAAACAAAGCCACAAAAGATCTTTCTTACATTAACTTGTGTTTGTGAACAATGTGTCCATCCTCCTCATCCTTCCCAGCGCCAACCAACCCCCTGGATCCCATCTGTAGGTTTCAGAGATCAAAGATGAATAGTCCTGCGGTCCCCCCCCCCCCCCCCCCACACACACACACACACACACTCCGCAGGTGGGTCCCGCCTAGGTTTTTGCTGTCTCCCTCCTCATTTACTATACTCACGACCCTAACATCAGCACACCACCCTTCACCTTATGAACACCACATCTACCTGCCTGCCTACCAACCTACCCACTCGCCCTCCTACTTACCTACTTATCCCATTATCTATGTCACTTTTCACCTCCTTAACCACCCAGTTTATCTAGTCACCTTACCTTATCATTCATCTTTCTGCTGAATCACCTCCCTACCTGCCTACGTTTTCACCTACCGACTCACCTTGAATACCTTCCTGAGTACATAAATCACCTTTCTACCTACTTACCCCTCCATCATGTCGTCTTCCTACGTACGGAATTACCTACTGGTGCAACCTGTCTTGCTTCCTCCGTACCTCCTCCCTCCTATGTACCTCCTTTATTCATCTACCTCATCAACTGCTTCAATTAACCTCTTACTCACCTCCTAATTCGCTTTCTTACCTATAATAACTACCTACCAATATACCTACCTTCCTATCCACATTATTAAAGAACAATCCTACGCGTCACCTACAAACAACAACACGAACAACATGAGCTTGTTTACATTATACCAGCTGCGGAGTGCGTTGTGGCGCGAAGGAACGAACACACCCGCCTTGCACAACGCCGGACCCAGGTTCTCCAACACGTCCGACTTGTGTGTGTGTGTGTGTGTGTGTGTGTATGTGTGTGTGTAACCCTTAAGTTCATGGTTGTCTGGACTTCGTATACTGCTGACTGACCTTACATACCTCAAGCCACGCTCAAAGGTCAAAAACTCCCCCGGAAACCACACCACGGTTAAGCCCTGTCCTGTATAATAGGTTTTGTGTTATGCAATACATCGACCCGCAAAAAGTAAGTTTTATACCTCTGAAACACAGTCGTACCTCATACACTGGGTGACTGAAGTTTTATTCCCAGAGAAAACAGAACGTGTACCCACCATAAGAAAATGAGTTTGGTTCTCCCCAGAAAAGGATCGAACCTCTTCCCACACCCAAATTGAATTACGAATTCACCCACTCCACTCATCTCCCTCTCCCCAATCCCAGAAAATGAGTCCACCTCTCCCTAGATGACGAGTTGGAACCTTCTTAGAAAAGACAACAGCTCATACCTCACATATGATGTCACAAACATATCAATTCTCACCTAAATAAATGAATGAATAGACAACAGGTTTTATTACCACCCCTGTTATCACGTATCTTCAACCATCCCTTTCCTTCCGCCGTAATGTTTCTTATTACTCGAGTAATAAGTTGCCTGCGTGTGTCCCAGTCCCAGAGACCAAGAACAGCAGTACGCAACTTGATGTCTATTCCCATAGCTTCTGTGTGGAGACCAACCACACGAGGATTTGCCGTTATTATGCCGTCTCCTTTCCTCGCACAGCACAGTTGTAGAATTTTCGTCTACCTTTCGACTCTCCTTCTTCATGTTTACCGTCACACTTTCAACGTCAAGTCTACAAACATCTGAGGACCTTAAATCAATATCCATTATATATCTTCCTCTAATGTTGATATATCTCATCAAAATTTTGTCAGAGGCGCATTTGTTTTGCCTGTGGCATTCCGGCTGGTATAGATAAAACACACGTATCCTGACGTTACACACACCATGTGTACACACACACACACACACACACACACACACACACACACACACACACACACACACACACATGCTAAAGCAAAATTTACATCCTCAGTACACCACAACTATAACAGCTCCTGCTTGTAACTGATGCCAATCACAAGCAGAAAACAACATACCATCTCTATCAGCCCAACCTCCTACCAGGGAGGGTGTATAATGCTTCATGCATATGGAAAAGCATTATATTATTGGCTAACTTATTGAGCATATGTCTCAATTTATTTTCCATGTCTCTTGTAGATATACTGGCGTGTGTGGCAAGATGTTGTGCAAGATAAATGCGTATGAATATAACAATACAACAGGTTATGTACAGAGAAGCAACATGAAGACAAGGGGAAGATGGGGTGCTTCGTCCTATATCAGAGCAACACTGTCTTAGGTCACAGGTAGCATTGCAAATGTACACTGTACTAGTAAAGATGTCTTACAGATAGTGGGAATAAGAAGAGAGGGAGGAGGAGGAGGAGGAGGAGGAGAAGTAGATGACAAGGCGACGGGATTTCTCTATGATGAAATCCTTAAGACGACTCATCTGCTTCAAGCAAGCGTCAGCATCCACAACTCCCACGCCCACACAGCAGGTCTAGTGTGGAGAGAGTCAGCGAAACCTCCTCCTAAATCACATCCATCCACCTCTCACACCACACGGGAATGAGAGGCCTCTCCTCCCACACACTAACACCTACTGCCTTCACCTACATTCTTGACTCTAAAGTAAACTGAGTACTGTCCTATATTACTCCAACCCTTTCAGCAGATTTCTGTCTTCGTATGTAAATATCTACTGTGATTCATCTGACCAAATGAATAACGAGTACGCTATTTCAATATGTTTGGCTTGAGCGCCGTACGACAATATACACCAGATGACAGAGATCGAGGAGAGCGACTGCCAATTGCACTGCCGGGAGTACGATCCATACTTTAGTATCATAGTAATCTACTGTTGGCTTAACATTCTCTGAATTTCTCAAGGAATAAACCAAAGGTAATTCCCTTAAGGTGAAAAGTGATAATTATGAGTTTTACGTCTGCATTTCTAGTACGTCATCAAACAAGTTGTCGACCACATAAACGCAGGAAAGAAAAAAATACTGCCTTGCTTCCGTCAATCATGGGGGAAATCAGCACAGGACGTTACTGTGATACACACAGGACGTTACTGCGATAGAAACAGATCGTTATTACGACAGGTACAGATTGTTACTACTACAGATACACATCGTTATTACGACACATACAAATGGTTACTACGACAGATACACATCGTCACCACAATACACACAGGTAGTTACGAAGATGGATACAAATCCTTAATTCCATCAGCACACATTCTTACTACGACAGAAGCATTTCGTTGCTTTGGTTGATACAAATACCGCAAAAAAACGACGGAATATGTGGCCAAAGCTTCTGCATTACCTGAATGTCTGAGTCTGGACTTTAGCCTGTACTTAGCAAGAGCTGCTGTGGAGGAGAGAGGTGGGGGTGGAGGTGGAGGGAAACTGGAAGCGTGTACTGGATGTGGCATTAGGAATGGTGGAGGTGAAGGTGAGAGGGTTTCTGGAAACGTACTGGATATGGCATCATGGCTGATGGTGGAGGGAGAGGGTTGTGGCAGTTGTACCAGCAGGACTGACTGGTGTTGTAGAGGTCAGGGTTCTGACATGTGTACTGGTTGTAGCAGCACGACTGGTGGTGATGGAGGGTTGTGGTTGTGGAGGCAGGGTAGGAGCGGGTGCAAGGCCCACATCTGCCAGTACCTGCTAGCCTTCGGGAGCACCGCCCCTGCCCACACACCTCACTTCCCTCGCCCAGATACCCGCCACTGCCGCACTCCCTCAACTCCCGGCCAGACGTTGCATCGACCGCCTAAATCTACAGGTCAGAGCGGCTGCTGTGACTGTCAAAAACACTTCCTCATCCATACATTCCCGTGGGTAACTCCGTTTTCAACTGTGTAAGTCACATGATATATATTCAGTGAATATGAAAAAGTATTCCGGCATTTTTCACACTGAATTCCATCGTTGTCGAACCCAAACAAGTACATATAATCCCCTGAGGCAGGTAGCGGTACTGTACCTACTACCTGTCTCCACCAGTTAGTATGCAGGTGCCACGGTTAACTGAGTACCTTTCGCTGCTCCATACAAACCTCACACTGTCTTGTGGAAAGCAAGTAACTGTCTGGTAAACTGTACCTCACATTATGTACACCTTACATACGAGCTGGGGTCTTCCTCTGAACGTTATCTATCCAAGCACGTGAACGCTGCTTCTCATGTAGATTCTGTTGTGTTGATTGACTCCTTTATTTATGTTGACAGCTAAGAAACAGACACCTTCTGGCTGCAGGTCTGGTCTTGTCTCCCTGCTGCGTCAGGTGTGTAAATAGATTCTATAACATGAATGCGATTCCATCATGCTGAGCACCACTGAAGCCCTTAAACCACCCCCATGCCAGGGGTCTCTCTGTCCACCTGGTGAAGTGGTTGGTTATCTGGGCTTCAGGTCTATCACCTGCCACCTTCATTAAGACCGTCAGCGTCAGGCTACGGCAACCAAACAAGAAATCTTTTAACACTTTTCATGTGTTCATGATCATTCCAAGACCACATTAGCTTTTACTATGTATATGATCAGTGCCGTCTACCCTCTCAGGCCACCAGATATACATCTACCCACCGATGTCTTCTGTCAATATTGCTTATTCTGTAAATCCTCAGGACGAATAAACAATCTATAAATACGTTTTGAATTCCACATTTCTGCGTTCCTCAATTCTGGATCTTCTTGAAAATAAAATCAGGTCTCTGCCTACTTACCTTCTCTGATTGTCAAAGTTAAAGGCTACGTTTCCAATCATAGCTTCTGGTTGGGTCTGAGCGCTTTCCTTTTCATACCAGGAACCCAGCACGTGAAGCACCTTCAACTTTTTTTCCATCGCGAAGAACTATAATTACGTCATTCAGGTGGAGATCAAAATTCCTGGGCCGCAAAAGTGGGGGGAGGGGGAGGGGGGGGCGCAACTGCTGACATTTAAGTTTTACAGGCATGACAGGCTGAATATTGCAGGTCCTTGAGGAGCCAGTGAGAAATATATAGAGCAAGGGTGAGTACCTTCATGTGTAAGAGTACCTACCGCGAGGTTCACACATGACGCACGGTTGATATGGAACGCTGAGGGAGAGAAAGGGTAGTATCGACTCCCTAAGATGATATTATGCAGTTACACTGAGAGCTCAGCGCTGCCTTCCTTTTGCATGTAATGTCTGTCTCTCTAAAATATCCAAGAACACATTTCCTCCTATAATGATCATAATTTCCTAATTATTCAACGGTAAAAGTATAACTGACGCAACATACCATACGTATACCAGATCATTAACACTGCCCTACTCGTGTAATATAAGCTCCCAAACTACAAAATATCACACGCTTGAAACTCTATGGTCGTAACTTGAGCACACAGTATACGCTCACCATACAATTATGTAACATCTTGTATAAAAGGCAATATAAACTGCCGACTTAGAAATTAATGATGCCAGACCAGTTTAGGTTACAGAATTTGTTCCAATATCTCATTCAAATGCCGTGTCCACCTTCCCTCATAAACAGACAAAAGATGTATGGACTTTGTAAATATTACAAGTAAATATATTGGTGTATCCATCTACCTTAACCATCAGCATCGTTAAGTGCTCAAGAGTTATCTCCTTAACAACACTGTCACAGATGCGAAATAAATAATGTCTGACAACCCATCCTACACTGTGACATGTGCCACACAACCCATCCTGCACTGTGACATGTGCCACACAACCCATCCTGCACTGTGACATGTGCCACACAACCCATCCTGCACTGTGACATGTGCCACACAACCCATCCTACACTGTGACATGTGCCACACAACCCATCCTGCACAGTGACATGTGCCACACAACCCATCCTACACTGTGACATGTGCCACACAACCCATCCTGCACTGTGACATGTGCCACACAACCCATCCTGCACTGTGACATGTGCCACACAACCCATCCTACACTGTGACATGTGCCACACAACCCATCCTGCACTGTGACATGTGCCACACAACCCATCCTGCACTGTGACATGTGCCACACAACCCATCCTGCACTGTGACATGTGCCACACAACCTTCCTAACACGACAACGAAACTTGTTCGGGCGCAGGTGACGATTAAGAGCACCTCTGGTGGTCTTATTAAGCGCTATCAACACACGAGACTAATTGCAGGAAATTACTACGGTCTACCAGAAATAGCCATAAAAAGTTGAGGAGGGAGAGCTTTTTTGTTGTTGTCAGTGTTGATACGTGATATGCTGGTCTTTGCCCAAAAGTCTGATGTCATGTCTAACCCTTGGAAAAAATTTTGTCACACATGTACTCAGACGTTAAGTACGACAGTACGGTCTTTGAGCAGACCTGTGACATTCTTGAGTCTGATGCATGCCAGAGCCTAGTCCAATCCAGACAACGATGCACTCGAGTCTATTCACTCCAGTTACAAATGATTTCCAAAACCTGATGACTTCCAGAGCCTGATGCATCCCAGAGCCTGATACATACGACATCCTGAGACGTACCGGAATGTGATTTCATTCCAAAAATTACTTTATTATCAACAACTTGAATGGCTCCGGGGAACTCATTCTACGGGATGAGTCATGGCTAAAGCATGATTCGTCTCAGAACCTGACTCGTTGAACCTGGTTCATTCCCTTGATTCGTACTCGGTATGATTCATTCCCGTAGCATTATTCATCGCAGAGCAACACTCACAATGGAGACTGATTCATTCCCAGGCGTAAATCATGCTAGACCATGACTCCCGCTCCAGATAAAGCGCTCCAAAGTCCAAGGTCGTTCAAAGATACCAACAGGACGACCTTCCACGAGGAAGAATAGTTCAAGGACATCGATTTCCAGAGGTCAAACACTCCAGACGAACTGGAATATATATATATATATATATATATATATATATATATATATATGTATATATATATATATATATACACTCCAACGTATTCCGGCAGTGGTCTATATCGCAATGCTACGCAGGTAGAAGACATTCAAGATGTCATAATGTAGCGAAGGCACAAGAGGTGTAAGACTTGGGTTCCCCCGTGGACAACGCCCGCTTTACTGCTGAAATATTCCTGAAATGATAAGCTTCATGTGGACTAAATGACCAAAGGGTAAACAAATCTTTTGTTGGTCATCTAGCCTGAACACCGCGGGGGAGAATATGGTCCCAAGTGTAATATTCCGAGTCTTTATTTCTCTTACTTTCAGTTTCTTGAAATGTGAGAACCTTTCAGGTTTGAACGACAGAGATCCTAGTCTATCACACACACACACACACACACACACACACACACACACACACACACAGAGTTTTTATCGTCGTCAAGTAAGCAGTAAGGACGGCGGTGCTCGCCAAACCTGTTTGAACCGTGCTTCTTGTTGTCGCTCGCCAAAGGTTAGAGGTGATGAACTCGGTCTGAAAATCACACATACACACACTCGAAAAAAAGAGGGAAGTGATCAGCACGTACATCAGTACACATAGGCCAGGTAACATGTACTATATAGGCGGGAGGGAGTACACACAGCCAGGGCTGTAGATCAAGGAAGGTAGTGTGGTGAAGGTGTGTGGTGATTGGTAGTCAGGAGTGGTGCGGCTGTTCTGTGCGAGGCCATCCACTAACGCTGATGCCCCTGTTCCTATTGCTGCTGTTGCTGTTGACACTGCTGTTCTAAGGGGCTTCACTCTATGCCCTGTGATACTGACTACCACACTGCCGCTGCACCAATGCTCTCTCACGCCCTCATGTTCCTAATGTTGCTGTGGCTGGCTTCTCTGCTGTCGCCGCTGCTGCTACTGCCGCTCTGTCTGATGCTCCTGCTACCCTTGAATGCCTGTCTGCTGATGGTGGTGCTGCTGCTGCTGGCAGTGCTTCTGCTGTTGTGCATGGCGCTGTTGCTGTTATATTTTGTTAGTGCTGTAACACTGCTGCTGTTACTGATGATGCTACTGTGGGTGGTGACAAAGTCTGGCCTAAGTGCGGTTATTCTGGATGATCTGCTGCTGTCATTAATAGCCAAGTTATCATACACATATACTGTATTCGTAACAAAGATTAGTTAAAGCATACGGTACATGCTCTGGTTATCATGTGTATCAAGAAGTAATCGTACAAAATCATTGATCACATAGTCAAGTGGAGTCAAGTTATTGTACAAAGTTAATCCTGCAGAGGGCTCAATCTTTCGTATACGGTCAAGTTACTGGGGACAATTATTTAATTCATCACACACAATTAGTCAAGCAAACGTGGGGACGTGGTCAACTTATCATACACATTAATTCGTTATAGAAAGTATAATCATCGTACACATACAGCCACGATATCGTACAAGTAGTTTGTCGTGCACGTAAAATTATCACTCACATGAAGCCAAATTGTCGTCATCGTATTCAAGTTATCGTATATTACCAGACACGTAATGAAAGCATCGTAATTGCGTTCACGTTATCGTACAGAGGTAGTGACGCTAACGTCCCAAAGTTGGTCAAATTATCGTGCCATCTTTCACACCGAACACAATGGGTTGAATTACCGTATACAAAGGACTGAAAGACGTACACAAACACCATCGTACACAAGGGGTTAAACCATCGTACACAAGGGGTTAAACCACCAGACATAAGAGGTTAAATCATTGTACACAAAAAGTTTAAACCACCGCAAAACAGGGTTAAACCACCGTACACGAAGGGATGAACGATCGTACATAAGGGATTAAGCCATCATACACAGGGGATTAAACCATCGCACACAAGGGGTTTAAACCACTGTAAAAGACGGGGCTAATTTATCATATTCAGGTACCAGGGTGTTTCTGTCCGAGGTCAGGTGTGGGGGAGAAAGGTCAATCAGCGGAGCGTGAAGTGAGGTCACACAATATACAAGTCGAGGCCATTCTACAGGGTAAGGGGGACACAAGGAACCAAACATGTTAGAGGAAAGTCCGGGGCGGAAGTGACGCCCCGCGGGACCTGCGTATACAGAACTGACCAGATACCAGGTCGTCTTCATCATACCTACCCTCTGAACGAATCATTCACACGAGCCAGCCAGACATTCCCTCCACCATGGCATCATCCGTCAACCGAATATTTCACAGTTCACGACTGGTGAGCTGGACCAAAGCCCATAATGTCTGAATCATAAATCAAGAGATCACATATCACAAATATGTTCTCAATCACAATACTGCTTCTACTCATATATATATATATATATATATATATATATATATATATATATATATATATATATATATCAGCGGTACAGCGGGTGACACAGCTGGATAGGTTGGTAATATGGTTCGAACCCCCGCTGAGGCAGGAGGGTGTACGACAGCAGCAGCAGGTGCTGGCTGCCTCGGTGGCCGGCCGCGTTACGTCACGGCCGCTCACTGTAACGGGCGACCTGACTTTTTTATCCAACCAGCCGCGTCCTTGAGCTGTTTATCTTTAGTCTCGTCCCTTCTCTCTTATCCTGCTTATCATATTCGTAAAGAGAAGTTTTCCCATCATTTTTATTTATCCCTGTGCCTTTTTTACCCATTTTCTTATTTTGTTCAACTCGTCTCTGTTATATACTATTTTATTCCACCTTTCGCTCTATTTCTGATTATATCTTCTACTTGTCCCTCCGATGTTTCTTTAATTCTAAGCCAGGGCATGTGAAGCGTCCTGGGCAAACCGTGGAAAGGTCTTTGGATAGGAAGCTGTGGTCTCGGTGCAGATGACAGCTAGAGAACTGATGTCAGCGAATACCGTCAATCTTCGTCTGTTCCTGGCACTACCAAGTTAAAGCGGGAAACGGTGACAGATATATATATATATATATATATATATATATATATATATATATATATATATATATATATATATATATATATATATATATATATATATATATATATATATATATATATATGATAACCACAAGAAAAGATGGAACACAAGTCCTAAGTCCACTTTCGGGTGACCAAATCTTCAGGGGAGATACACTAAAGTGCACTTGGGGACTTATCATATTTAATTTTCCCTCACGGTCACCAGCAAATACTAGATCTCGTTCATCACTGTGAACTTTCCTCGGTGCTCCTTGTGCTATTCTTACTCACATTAACTCTCAGCTTCCTCCTTTTACGTACTTACATAATGTAAACAAGGCGCACGTAAAAAAATCGATACATCACAGCTTCAGGTAAGACAAAGAACAAGATTAGCATACCACAGTTAATCATAAGATGATCATTAATATCAATAATAAATGAGTCAGCAGTTCCTTTGAAGACATTAATACAATTACCTCGTGAACATGATGTACTGCTTACACCCACTTTTTTATCTCATGGATGAAGAACTTGCTCGGAACGTAACAGGAATTATCAACAAATAATTTTTCATGAACTCTATTTCTCGGTGAAAGTAAAAGTCGTTTGTTATAATGGAACACCAGACCTTCCGAACCTCGAGGAGCCCGAGGCCTCTCCTCCACGGGGGTGGTGATGTGAATCACTTGGAGTATACAAACCTCACCTGAACGTAGTGTTGTGTAAATGAATGATGAAACACTTCCAGAATGTTGAGAGATACAAGTTCTTATCAGACAATCTGAATAGGTGATTACAAGGAAAAATCATTCAAGGTGTATAACATCCATCTTGTAATACATGAACATGAACCACTTTTATGAGGCTCCTGTACATAGCTTCAGATCTGCGCTTCAATCAGGAGCAGGGGAAAAATGGACTCCTTTGGTGCAAGAACTTCCTTGATGAGGCTGCATTTCCTCTGGCTAACTGACGATGATGATACAGTCTCGCCTCCAGCAAGCGAACTCAGGTATCACCTAACATTATATCATCATATAACCCCAGGACCCCTTCCTTAGGGGGCTCCTACAGCTTCAAGGTTGCACTGCAATCGGTAGCAGGGAAAAGATGAACTCTATAGATCACGTGAGAAGTTCTTCTACGAGACTGTACTCCGATGATACAACCTCGCTAAAAGCGGCCTTTTCACTCGCTCATGTAAACACGGGATCCCAAATTTCTTGATATAATCTTGGAATCTAAACAAGGCTGTCATCAAGATGATCCTCGATCCCTTTTATACCACCAACCAAGAGTAACGAATGACACTGATACTCCTAACTCTCTCCAGCCATCACCTGAACCTAACTTATAACTTTGGAATATGCTACTGCACCACACTGGCTATCGTCACCTTCCGTCACCAAGAATCTCTCGTCCCCCGGGCTACAGGTGAACACATCTACCGGACGGAGCTCGTGCACACCGCTACGACAACATCCCCAACCCAACCATCGTGAACATTACAACCAAACCAAGCGACTATCATCTTAATGTCTGTGTAAACACTGTCCATTTATCAATCGCCTCCCCTTGTTCCAGCCTCCAGTGTTTTACTCAATACACTATGAATTATCATCATGATTATTATAATCTAATCATCACTATCATTATCATCATTCTGATTATCATTATTATTATCATTATTATTATTGTCATTATTATTATTATCATTATTATTATTACTATTATTATTATTATTATCATTATTATATCATTATTATTATTACTATTATTATTTTTACTATCATTATCATAATAATTATTATTATTATTATTATCATTATTATTATTATCATTATTATTATTATTATTACCATCATTATTATTATCATTATTATTATTATTATTATTATTATTATTATTATTATCATTATCATCATTATTATTACAAAGTCTGTCATCTACCAACAAAGTGCCATTATAATCGTCTGCGATGGTAAGACCAGCCAGACACCTAGACAATGATGAAGCAATCCTCAGTATGTGATCACAACAACATGAACGATACCATCAATCACATAAGTGTTAACACAGAAGGTATGGGTGTTGTGATACATGTGACGGTGCAGCAGGTGACATCAAGGGAAGGAAAAGTACACGAAACATGGCAGCGCTGTCATCATGCGGCCCTGGAGGTAATGTGACTCTTGCATTACCATCTTGCAACACAGGAAATTAGTCCATAAGTGATGGCGTGTTAATGTAATACTTAGAAGTGGGTTAATACTAGTGGGGTAAATATAGAGGTGTTGCTGTAAGGATGCAAGTGTTGGTGAAGGTATTAGTGTAATGATAGTGTTGGTGAAGTGTTGGTGTAACGACGGAAGTGTTGGTGAAGGTGCAATGTCATGATAACAGTGTTGGTGTAATGATGGAAGTGTTGGTGTAATGATGGAAGTGTTGGTGTAATGATGGAAGTGTTGGTGTAATGATGGAAGTGTTGGTGTCATGACAAAAGAGTCCTGCTGAAGGTTGACAGTGGGGGCAGCTGGTGGTGGGAATGTGTCGTTTGTGGAAGTCCTTGGTTACCACGACTGATTACACCAGTCACCCCCCACCCCACCTCCCCGTCCTCCTCCTTGTCTGCACCACTACACATACACCTCTCTCTCTCTCTCTCTCTCTCTCTCTCTCTCTCTCTCTCTCTCTCTCTCTCTCTCTCTCTCTCTCTCTCTCTCTCTCTACCTATCCCACTGCTTACCTCTCGCAGCGATCGCCTCCCCACCTATCCACCGTGCCTCCTGAAATACCCCACTGACCACACATGCTCGCACATATGGGCTGTGACCCAGCCTGTAACGTATGACATGCCCTTATCGTTTGGATGATGTATATAACGTATTGTACTCTGTTCTTCTCAAAGACCTTTCACTCTGCGTAAGCATAATTACACTCTCTACTGAATCCAAGAGGCCCTGAACCCCCTATTTATCTCATAAGCACATACATAGACGTACTGATCTACGCAACAATGCATGACACGTCTTTACAGATGTAGCGGGATCATGTACGTAAACGTGACAACCAACGAACCATCATTACATCCTCCATGCAGTAGGCGGCACGCGCTAGCCCTGCCCAAGGCAAAATCTGATCAGAGTTTTTCTTCTTTCTCCCGCCTGTTTCCTCCTGGTTGTACATCTTCCCTACCTTCTTGTCCTCTCCACCCACTCTCCTCCCAGCCCCTTACTCCATCCTCCTTCCTCTTCATTTCTCTCTCTCCCCCACTACCCCCTCCTGCCGCTCCGCCTCCCTACACCACACACACTTAGCGGGGCCGCCACACCCGAGCCTTACGCAATCCCCCCCGTCCTCACACCCATCCCAGACCCCTCACCAACGCATCAACCCTCCTCCCCACCCACCATCCCACACACACACACACACACACATACATACACACACCACGGGAAAAAATATGAGGAAAAGAAAATCTTCATCTACAACATCTCTTCTGAAAGAAGAATACATATACACTAGGCCAGAAGTAGCTTCAAAAGGGAAACATCTGTGGTCTTACAGGAGGGAGGAGCCTACAGTGAGTTTTGTAATCATAAGACAGATTTTTCCAAATCATTTGCTGCATGAATGTAGTTACAGAACATGAGGCATCCCTGTAAACAATGAAGACGTTTGTAAAGTCATCTTTACGAACCACAGATTCTTTTTCCATTTTCCTTAACCAGGATGTTACCCTTCTTCTAACCCTGAACTCATGCACTCAACAGCAAATTTTAACACGTCTCAATATGTATATTACGGCTGTCTCCCGAGGGAGCTCCATTTCTGCTGGAGTCTGGGATCACTTCTATAGTGTAAGCAACGTGTGTAGTGAAGACTCTCAATGTGCGCGTCTGTGTGGTCTCCAGCCAAGCCGTCGCGTCGTAGTGGTTGTGATGGTATTATTATTGGTCCTGGTAGCTGGGCTGAGGTCAGGAGCGCCCTAGGGTGTCCGTTCCTTAGAGCACCTCCTGCTAGCCTTCTCCGCACCCCAGCAGGTTCATACGGCCGTAGCAGAAGGCAGACAGAACTCTCACATACAGACCCACAAGACTTTATCCGCTCTGAACGTTACACGGACCTTAGTTCCACCTACTCCCGCCCTGGGTCCTGAGTCCTAACAGGTAGCTGGGACTAATTGGCACGAATAATACTGGACCTGACGGCAGAGACATAAAAGAGATTTTGCCAAAGGGCAGAGCTAGCGCGTGGCGCTTACCGCAGGAAAATATAATCACGAAGAGTAAGCCGTGTGAATTACATGTTGTCGTGTTATGTATGAGATGGAGAGAGTGCAAGCTCGTGTGGGTGAAGAAGAAAGTAAAGACGCACAACTCTATACACATCCTAGATATCCATATAGAGTATAATCTCACACACACGTGTACTTTGTGTGTAAATAGCCGTGTGCACCAGCAGTCAAACTGCAGGGCGATGTAACAATAGCTCTACTTTGACTACAAGCTCTTACGCACCTCAGCTTGCACGAGGCTCCTCATATACACCGAGGATCTTTCTAATGAACGGTGGTGACAGAGAGTTGGAATGGCGCCCCGGGCGTGGCCAGGGTCCTCTGCCTGTGGTCTCCAAGGTCTGCTGGTGATGGTTGAACCATCACCACGGGTGTGGTCACCGTGACCACCATGATCAGGAGAGATGTTGCCAGGCAACGTGCGCTCTGGACACCAAACATGCAGCAATATCTCAACGAAGGCAGCAGTGCGGCTGCGTCGACCACCTGAACCTCGGTGATGGAAACAGTAAATGTTTACTCAACGTTCACAACACATTCTGTACTTCCCAAACTCGAACGTCTTCAAGCATCAGCAACAAGATCAAACCCCACCTTGACATATCATGCATCAAAACTAACAATAACAGCATCAGATGAATTTCAAGTGGTTGTCATCACTGTGGCTGAACAAATGGTTAATAACAATGACAGTACAACATTTGTAATTGCCTGTCTTTCTGCTATGGTCTGATGATCTAATTTTCTATCGTTGGTTCCACTACGACGTGGGCCTGGCCTGCGGTCCTGACCATCACGTGACTGGACGAGAACCCCTGCGCCTTACACACTCACGGAATGAAGGTCGTGGGAAACGTTCTGCTTCCGTCGGCTGCGCACGGTCACAACAACACTTTACGGGGGCCATTTCCGTCATCCAACTTGCGTCGTTCACTCTATGGTACCGAGTGACGGTGGTAACGATGTCAGACAACACCCTCGGTGCGTCACGAATACAGATTCTGTTCTCATGGAACCTCATAATGCGCCTGACGTATTGTAAGTCATCCGGGGTACAAGGTTTAAAGGCAGGTATATGAGGTCTGGTCAAAGCCCGTTCAGTAAGCTAAAATAATACATATATTTTTTGATCGTTTTCACACACACACACACACACACACACACACACACACACACACACACACACACACACACACACACGAAAGAGAGAGAACAGATGAAAAATATCACAAAACTTTTAAAAAAGTGTTGAATGCTAATACAGAACTTTAAGCCCACACGTACTCCATGACCCAGCTGGTGCTCCATATATGCCATTGTTCCCCGAGTCACCAGTAAGGCACACTCGTACAACATTATTATATCACTATGGTGCTGGTAGGTGTGGGCGTGAACCTGTGCGCGGGCGGGCTCAGGTCTGTGATGGATAGATGTGCAGAGGCAGCATAAGCTTTGATCACTTCAATGACAACAGACATTCACCTACTACTCCAGCACGTAGGTGTTAACCTGGGGATATTTATGGCTTTGAAGGCCGTCCGGTACTGAAATATAGCAGCATTAAGTATGGGTGGGCAGTTCCTGATGATATACTGAGGTGGTTTCCTATTTACGAGGCAGTTCATAAATTCACGGAGCTTTGAGAGAACTGCCCTACACAGAGCGCGGGTCAGGGGCAACCATCTGTTTATCCTCGTCGTGGCAGGCGGTACGGGAATATGGAGGCGCTGGGTGAGCGTACACACGACGATGTATATGGAAGATCATCCAGTGTTAACCAAGCCAACGTCATCCAGAAGACAGTTCGCTAAAGGATGACTTCGGTAACGTTACGATTCATGAGTGACTCTAACATTATGTAACGCTGCTGGACGTAAAGTGTTTAAGATTATATAAGTAATATCCTCAAGCTCAGAATACCATGATAATGGTGCAGAATTCTATAAGTAGTCGGAATATATTAACACCCAACAAAATATAATTTCTCTTACCATAACTATACTTCTGATCAATTTTCAAGTTATGTGTGAAACAGAAATCAGTTGTATTAAGAAGCAGAATATGTTGTGTACTTCTAATTCACCATCGTACGAAATGTAGCAATTTGGCAAGAAAATCTTGCAGGAAAATTACATTATTTTTTCTATTTTTTCTCCTAACTCGTGAGGCTCGGGATTACCTGCCGCCAACCTGGACACCTGATGGTATGTAATGAAGAGGAATGAGCCAATCATCCGACCAGGACTCGTGAGGTTTGAGTAATGACTGACGCTAACACATCTGGCCAACTGTTCAACCTCGACAGTTGTTATCATGTGATGAAATGAATACCTCATCCTGGCCAAACTGGACCATACCAAGCCATGATGACTTGGCTTATTAAAACAAGAATTCCTAGACCTAATACACTGAGTATACCAAGGTATGATGAACCCGTAGTAATGGTTGTTATGCTATTTCAAAGATATACTGGATATGTTTTTTTCTAATGGTCGAGATTACTGCAGTACGAGCGTAATTTCTGGTTTAATCTCTTCCTCACGGAAACCGGCCATAATTAAACCAAGAGGTTTTCAGATATTGCTAAATTCATCTCGTCATTGTGGAAGCAAATCAGAAATACAACTGTTGTCAATGAACTGAATTCTCTCGTCACACATGAATGAACGCACGTGAGTTTCACATTCGAAAAGGGATAAAATGTTTTTTTTTCAGTGTTACTCTGAGAGATTTTTTTTTGCATTTGTTTTCTTGTGTTGGGACGCCAGGACCCTTCAGTGCCTTCTGAATGGATAAAGAGTTGTTTAAAGCCCACCGTACAGCAGCATTAGTGATGGCAGAAGCTAAAGTACAAGAAGCAGTTGTAACTATCACAGTAGCGAAGGTGGTAGTTTAGCAAGACCACAAGCAATAATTCAAACATGAGCAGCAGTAACTGGATAATACTAGCGAAGGAAATCAGCACAAGATATGGAGTTCCACGAAGACATAAATACTGTATAAAGAATGGATGGAGGAGACGCTTGCGGGCTTTGAAAATGTTGCTACGAGCATTACAGACAGAAAATATCAGCAGGTGAAATGTCACGTAACGAAAAGACCAAAGAACCCTGCCATTGTTGACAGGTCGAGGGGACGAAAATGTCGAAGGGCAACACGACCAGGGCAATTACTTCACGACCAGCTGCGCGAAGGATGTGAGCACGATCAAAGCTGATGATTAATAATCCTGGAGTGACATCAGTAAAATGAAAAGACTAACGAAATCTGTAGGAATTGAGTTAACCGAGGAGTGAGTTGAGGTCGTTAGTAAAACAAACTGGTAACAACGCCTGTGGTTGGCCTCGGCAATCTGGCGGCGTAGTACATCAGAGGATAATGGTTCAGCGCCGCCACTTTGTTGACTTCAGTCCCCGCTTATACCACACTAACCTTCCTGTTCGGTCACCGTTCATCGGTGGTGTGGGCTTAATACACGACATATTGCTCTTGTGTTGTAATCCTACGACACGAGATCTTGTTACAAACTTTTACAAGTCTCATATGGTGTTGTGAATTCACAAAACAATAGGTTCTCTAGTGTTATATGCATTTCATAAAAAAGATATCGTTCACAAACGCCAGAGACAATAGCAATACAGATACAACCCGGATACAAGTGGCTTCAAAAAACATTATTAAAGAACCTTGATCAACATACCGATCTAGCCTGGTCGTCTTGCAATTGGTTCAAGAGCGCGGTTATCTTTACCTCGAGCTACGCAACAGCCTCATCTGACAACCATGACCGTGCATAAGACGTATCGCTAAGTATGAGAAAGAAATAATAGCTTTTCCGGGGAGAAACAGCGTAATAATCGTAGCCGGGACGCCATTAATTCCAGGTTCTCTAAAAGCGGATATGCTGCAATGGGGCGGAGGGGTCAAGTTCGTGGGTCTCGTGTTGTTGTGTTGGCAAGGGCAAGGTCAGGAGGGAGGAAGAAGAGAAGCAGATAGATAATACGGAACACCTGAAAAGCGCTGACATTACTGAGCGGAGTGAACGTCTGTTGTCAGCCAGCATCTGATACAACACACAAAGATGGACTGGAAACTAAGGATGATAAACAAGGTAGTATGGTAATGGGAGATAGTAAAGATAATACAATGTCTCACCAGCAACATGATGAACTGAGGCAGTGAAGTCCATACCATGTGTCAATAGCGACTGAATGATGTATGAGCTATTGAGACTAATACGATCATCAGATTGCGTTCATGTTAGATGTTCAGGAGATGAAGGCGTGAAATAACGAACATGCACTGACGCCTGGAGAAAAAGGGCTGGAGCGAAATGGGTAACAACGAAAGTATCGCGTACGGAGACTAATGATAACGATAATGATCCTTGTTATTGATCGTGTCATGGTAAAATGAGATGAAGACGCCATTGAGTCAGTCCTCCAGTCTAGGATGCACAGTGGATTTCACCCAACATGGAAGGAACTCAGACTCCTACGGTAATTACACCATGAGAGATAAAAGTTGGGTGACTGACAGCTCTCTGCCCATGCTTACATCAAAACAAATAATCATACGCCAAGTAACATACGAAAAATATGAATACATTTTATCATAATGGCAACGAAATGGGCAAGGACGCAACCTTCACTCACTGAGAGGAAAGACATTATCCTACACATGACTTGTCTGACGAGGAATACTCGCTAACAATGTGTTGCCAGGAGAACTTCCACGAATTCCTCTTATTCTTCGTTTATGGCAATCACTGTGTCGTTACCTACATTAAAGGCATGATGGTTGGAAATCCCGCCCCATCCATTGAGATTACCAATCAAGGTGACTGGCCCAACACCACTTCCTCTACTCAGTTCTTAAGGTATAACATTATACGTGATACTATTGGAGACCCGATCTTCTGCATCACCTATAACCGCATCATGCTTGGATCTCAGCGGTGAAGCAAGTAAACTATTTACAAAATGAAAGTGAAGCAGGTCGACAATCAATGACGAAAATGAAGTAAGGAAGATAATGAATGATACAATTTGGCAAGAAAGATATCGAAAGAAAAGAAATTTAAGCAAGGAAGATGAAACAAGGCTAAACAAGAAAAACGGCGAAAGAAGAGAAATTAAAACAAAGGATGAGATGAGACACCGAAGCAAGGAAGGTGAAGATTGAAGACAATGAACTGAGAAAATGAAATGATAACCGAGGAAGTGATAACGATGCAAGGAAAATAATGAAGATATTGGAGGAGGTGTACATGAAGCGGATCAGAATATGTGTGTGTGTGTGTGTGTGTGTGTGTGTGTGTGTGTGTGTGTGTGTGTGTGTGTGTGTGTGGACGAGACTAGACTAGGTGGACGGGCAAGTGTGTGACTATGGAGAGAGAGAGAGAGACGGGTCTGTGAGACAGCAGGAACAAGTAACGAAATACGAATCAGTCATCACTTAAGTAGATTAGTTTTCGGGATTAACTTTTACTGGAAGACCTGGAACGTGTAATAAGGTTACTTTACGTTCGTACTGAGTGGAAACATGAGTTAAATTGGTCAATATCTTTCTTCTGACGTGTCGTTACTGGCCACATCACCGAGACGGAACGCATCCACAAGTACGTCTCCCTACCCTCGCAACGCCAGCAACAGAAGAAGAAATATAAGTAACGAAATGGTCGAATAATCTTTCCAAAAATGTACTTGAAAACTGTAAAAGTAATCCAAAGTACTTGAGTAAAAGTAAATCCCGATATAATCTATCAATTCTGATAGGATCTAGTAATCTACTAAGAACGAGACAATATTCCTTCACTCCTCATCACACCACAATGAAAAAATGTAAGAAAAATCTTTACAGTGATACAAATTCAACGATTAACTGTGAACTACGTCAACAAAAAAAGATAAGAAATATTGAGCCGTTACATATTTGAATGAAAAAAATATATCGAAGTTACAGAAAATGAATTTCTGCTGGAATCAGATAAAGATAATAAGACGCGTACGATATTACCACAAACAGTAATTGCTAGTTATGCATTATTGCCACATTACAGGTCATGCTTGGACGAGCACTCGACTCATTCTGCCGACGATGCTACGTTTGGTTCTCTGAGTCTGTGTGTGTAAGTGTCTCTCAGTTATACACTGCATCATATACATAATGGTCATCTTTAAAGGCTCAGAATAAAGCGGCTGGAAGCGAAGCTCTTGATACTGCCACATACATCCATGTCAACACACCGGCATTTGGAAAAAGGAGAATCCACAACTCAAATAAGCCCATGACAACCTTCCGAATGTTCAGTCATTACATCAGCCACAAACGATATTGTCTTTTATGTTTACTTTACTTATGTTTAGGATCTATCCAAGCTCCCAGCACCCTGCTGTCTTAGCAATTCCAGTGGTTATTGTGGTTCACTGATGCATGAAATATGAAACTTAGGTACCATATATCAAAAGGACCGAACCTTCTTCAGTGAGGAAGGGCTTGAGAAAACGAGAGAAAGAAACAGACGGAGAGGCAGAAGAACAAACGGACACACAGTGGGTCTTATCAGTGACATATTGCACAGAACAATTAGCGACACAGGTATGGGTGATCAGCCTCGCCACACCTGACTTCCACCATCCACGCCAGACTAATCTATACAGTCTGGTTAAAGGCAGTAAACATAACTATGATTTCTGATGTTGGTGTAAATGATTTACACCTCCCATGCGGTCACGGTTCATTATTCCTCTATACTTTCGGGGAAAAAAACTCATTCTCAGTCTCAACCCATACTAAAGACAAGATCACTTCGCAGGTGGCATACCTACTACTAATGGAGTGTCTTTTGTGATAACATCTCCGAAAAGACGCACCTGAGTTCTTGCCACTATTCTAACGTTTATCTCGCCAACCAGGAAGTGAGGAGTTTATTCGAGCGGGAAGAAAGGCTATAGGTGGTGTCGTGCGTCTGGTAGTGGGGAATAAAGTGTACAATATAGTGCATCCGGTACAAAGACTGGAGGAGTCGTGCGTGCAAGGGATGGTTGAACGTCACGTGCATGGTAACGATGGGATGGCTGAATGTCTTGCAGTAGAGCACATGGGATAGACGAGTGTCTCACGTCTTGCACTGAATACTTCCGGACCTTCAGAGCACCGAGAGAGCTCCCAGTCAGCCATCGATATACAGAATGAGTAATGCTTATCTAACCAGTTTCCTTCCTAATCCAACACACATCACTACACAGACACATACACACGCCGAGTTCGCTCGATAATGAAAAAATACGACAAATAACAATAAGCAAACAACACTATACAGCTGTACACGCTGCAACTAAAGCCGATATAGCCAAGTAATCTATGGTGAATGGAATTCATGACACATGCAACGTATCTTTCTGTACACAAACACGCGGCCTCCACTTGCATATGATCACACGTCGAGCAATGTCTCCTATGACCAAGCTGCATGATCGTCAATGGACGAGGACCTTCTTGTTCCACAGAAGACATTCATTTCCCTGCTCCGGCGTGGAATGCAGGCCCATAAGAACCACATAGAAGGGGTCGAAGGATAGCATAATAATGCATCTACACTCGGAGAGAGAGAGAGAGAGAGAGAGAGAGAGAGAGAGAGAGAGAGAGAGAGAGAGAGAGAGAGAGAGAGAGAGAGAGAGTGAAGGAATGTTAGTGTTAGCGTGAGGAGGTCGTCCAGGTGGTAGCAGCAACACTAGCAGTCTAGGCTCGTACAGTGCTACAGAGTTATTAATATCCCAGTTTGGGCAGCGCGTCACCGCCACCTTGTGACTGCCATGCTTAACCTTTACATGGGCTTCCTAGTACCCTTATACCTACCTGTGTGGCCCATGTGTCCCACTCTACATCTAGGTACTACCCTAAACCTACACTGCACCCAGATGGCGCAAGAGGAGGCCATGTCCCTGACAGCAGGTCCTTCAGTGTAAGGTGCCAGACACCATCTGCCCAGGATGAGGCTGAGATGCAAGACACCACCTGCCCAGGGGAAGGATGGGTGAGGTGATGGATATCACCTGCTGAAGGGAGTGACGGGTGGGCTAGTTGTGTGGTGTGGTGTGCCTCCGCTGTGGTGTAGTTTTTCTGTGTGACGCGATAGTCCGCACACGGTACGCAAAGCAGATCGCCGTAACGTTTGATGTCCCCCGGTGATGATAATGAGCAGCTTAACCTAATGCCGTCCGCAACACCAGGAGCCCCTCTACCCCTGCTATTCCACCGCTAATCCCTCGGGACCCACCAGGTACGCCGAGCAGCCGACCAGCGCCTGAATGACGAGCCTTCTTGCTCGGTAACACCGTACTCCCGCCGGAGATCACAGTCGTCATAATGACGCAGTCCTCTGATTGGGTAACCTCTAACCTTCGCTAGATAGTAGCCTTCTGATTGCTAATCTGTAACCATCACCATACGGCAGGCCCTCTGATGGATTAATCTTCCATCGTCATCTAATGGTATTACTCAGACTGCTGTATCTGTTCCCATGATCTCATAGTAGCCCTCTGACTGGTTAATCAATAACCACCATCCAATAGTATCCTTCTGACTGAGTAACCTGTAACCATTACGTAACAGCAGCTCCTTAATTGGTTAATCCGTAACCAACATTTAATAGTACCTCTTCAGTAGCTTAATCTGCCATCGTCATCACATAAGAGCCCTCTGACCAACCAACAGTCAACCACTATCAAACAAAAGTTTCATGATTGGCCAGCCTGCGGCTTTTAACTGATAGCAGCTCTCCGATTGGTTATTCTCTAACCGTCATCAAAGAACAAGTTTCTCATTGGATGAAACCAAACGTATGGAGGGAGTTAAACGAACATCGCGCCACCGTCAATAATTATAATCACTCACTTCACTTCGAGAAACAAGAAGACTGTAATTGAATTACCATCACTAATTTACAATCCGGCTGGTCATGTACGGCAGTAAACTTGTCTAATTAGCTCACGATGCACCTAGCTCCATGATGCTAATATATGCACCTGTGTTCTAATTACCCGGCCGACGATAACAGCAATTTAGCAACGTGTCCGCTGCGAGGGGACAAGTTGGTCGCAGTGTTGAAAGGCTCTCCATGATTTCATTTCTTTCTTCTTCTTGTTATAAGTTCTTTTCATGAACTAATTTTCTTGTGAAAAGTTTTTCTCCTTAAGTTCCTAGGTTCTTCCTGTAATAAGTCTTCCACGCCAAAAGTGGTTCGTTACAATTCATTTCATACCTGTAATTATGTGCTCTGTCGAAATGCTCATTTCTTTTCCCAGACAAAAGTTTTCATGATCTTTAAGTTCACCTCGGTGATACAAGACCATCCTAAGTCCTTGCTATAAGTTATCTCCTCATCAAAAGTTCTTCTCTCTCTTCTATGGTCTTGTCACATCCCCAAAGTTCACATTGTTATTCTTCAAAAGAATATGAAGAGTCCTGATAAGTTCTTGTCGCCAGTTTATTTCCATTCTCTAAGTTCTTGCTATAAGTTCGTGTTGTTGTCCTAAGTTCTTGTTCCTGATATAAGTTCACTCTGATCCAAGACCGACTCCTCTCCGACACCCAGTGCAGCCATGAACTGAGTGGGTAAATGCGTTTTCAAAAATACAGGAAGACTTCAATAAACTCAGCTGGCGTGCGTATTTGTGCGCGTCGCTCCGCTCGCGAACGAATTCTACCAACGATCGAACCTTGCCGACGGACGAACTCGCGCGACAAGCAAACCCTGCCGATTAACAAACCCTGCCGACGACCAAACCTTGCCGAAGAGCGAACCCTGCCATGATGTGAACACTGCCGACGAGGGCTCCCCTGCCTACGACCGCCTCTTACCAACAAGGTCAGATGCACCTGAGCATATCATTCATTTCTGACTTTCCATAAAAGTCTTTATACAAAAAATTATTCCCAAGAGCCGTAATGGCGTGAGCTTACGGTATATGACAACCTCTGACTTCTAATACTGTGAACTTATAACACAGCAACCATGGCTGGTCCCCTGAACTACATTAAGCCTCCAGCGGGCCTTCAGATGGTACTGTCACAATTCATAACGTTCTTCCTGTTCGGTTTGAACGTTAAACCTGTCCTTACTCATATTTCATGATTATCGGAAGATAAGAGGAACAAATGGTTCTTGATCACTCACGAATAATTAAGTCAGGTCTTTCATCAAAATTTTAGTCACTTTTACATATGGTTCGGCAGAGGGATGTTTGGTTCAGTCATGTGCAAGAAACAGGAGACTGTCTGATTGCAGTATTACTGAATGAATAAGTTTCGTGCAACTACGAGATCCAACCATAAAAAAGAATCGTAAAACAACATCGATGGATGGCAGGAGCATCGGGAGATGGAGGATCAGATGATATACTGTCATTGGATCGTTTTTGTTAGGGTTTACGATGCCACTAATGACCGTGTTGACCGTGGACGAACCCACCGCTTCACAACCAAATAAATAAGATAAATGAATAGGAACCGCGAGATATGAATTTTGAAGGCCAGATATCATTTTGACTTTACTGTGATCATTTCTGAGCCAGATCAGTAAACTCGTATCATATTCCAGTCACTGAATCATACTAACCGTTCTAATCCCTGTGATTGTGAACGTGATCCACTCAGTAGAACAGTTCACCGTACATAGTAAAAGTTACTGGACTCCCGCCTGGTTTCATCATGTCGATGAGCCTAAATAAGTAAGGAATCGAATGGAATTGTAATTACTGGAAAGAAAATATAAAACTCACAGGTGAAACTATCTATGTTCTCACAATGAAAAAAATATCTTGATATTAGTAATGAAACTAACTTAAGGAAAGTACAAATGCACGTACGAATAGAAGTGGTGTACAAACGAAGTACAGTTATCTGGTTCACAAATCTAATACAACGGCAATTTCAGTACTACTTGAGACGCCTTTGTGGTCGTGGCTAGCACACGGAGACACCGCTGCTGTGATACAGTGACAGTACAGTGACCATAAAACTTAGATTCAAAAACTATCATCACATTTCACGGGTCAGGATGAACTATCTGTAAATATCCACGTCTGAAACCAGTGACCGGGTGTCCATATATTGTTAACTTGTCTAAAAGATATCGAATATTTTGATGAAATTATCGAACATTAAAAATACTGAACGTTCATCTGTAAACACAACATAATTCCGGAAATGTCCATCATTTGTTTGAAAATATCGAAAACTTTTCTCAAATACAATGAACATTTGCCTGAAAATACAATCACTATTAATCGCTATTAATGGGAAATCATTGAAATTTTGGCTTGACTTACGGAACGTCGAACTTAGTCAACCAACCAACACGTCTGAAGGCCTCAGGTATGTCCCGCATGTTACCTGCCTACGTCCAATACCTGAGTCGAAATATATAATTTTTGAACATTTTTGAACGCAATAGTCTTTGCAACACACAGGCTCGTCAATGTGACTTTAACAAGACTCATCAGCCAAAGTCTTCGTGCAATAAGCCTTTAATATGTCCCACTTCACGTAATGATTCACTCCGTCTCTTGGTATAGGAAGGATGTTTACTCAGAGACGTAACAAAATCTTACATACCGTAGTTATAACGTCCCAGACAACATGGCCCAAACAACATTATGTTCCACACAACTTACCGCAGACACCACACACACACACACACACACACACACACACACACACACACACACCAGTATGGCTTCAGAGCAGACAAAACATACAGAAACAGCGCTGGAAGAACAGACAACAAAAACAGGCAGAAAAAATATAGTTCTGAGAAGCGCAAGTCAGTCAAGTTCCTGACCCAGTTCCAGGCCCATCCCAGTGATCTGATCCAACATGAGATGCCCACCCCGACACACCCCAGAGACCAACCTCAGATAATCAATATTACCAGCCCCAAGTACCCCAGAGACCATCCCTGAACACCCCCAGGGAGAAGGTCCTACCCGTAGGACGCCAGTCATGTGACCACCAGTACAAGTAACCATGACCAGCAACACTAGTGACACGACCAGTATTACAGGTAGCACGACTATCAGCACAGGTAACAAGCCCAGTAACACCTGTAATACGACCGTTTAACAGGTTACATCACTAGTAGTACAGGTAACATGACCAATAGCAATTGGAACAGGACTAGTACCGCCTTTATTAGTATTACCACAGTAACACCAGTAACAGCCATTAGCACCACAAGTAACAGCCATTAGCACCACCAGTAACAGCCATTAGCACCGATAACAGAAGGTAACACCAGTAACAAAACCAGTAGCATACATAACACTGTTACCACGTGTAACGCACACAGTGCAGCCAGAAACAATGGAACACGGAGCAGTAACACTAGTAACGAACCAGTAGCATCAGTGAGACTTACATCGGTAAAGGAAGCAGTAGCACCAAGTAACAGGAGGAGTAGTAGTTACAACAGTCTAAGTAACAGGAGCAGGTATAGGAGCAGGAGCAGTAGCAATGTGAACCTGAAGGTCAAGTGTAACATGACCAAAACTCGACCGGAAGTCTGAAAAGGACGAGCCCAGCAGCGGACCTCGTTACTACGACTTCCAGACCCCGCTCTAGTGGCCCCTGTAAGGTCCCCAAGTCTCGTTAATGCTTCTGGGACCTCCTAAACCTCGATACTTCGATTTTTGCAAAGTCCCAAACTTCGTTATCATGAAATCTAGGCTCAAACTTCCAGAAACACGGTACTATGAATTATAATCGTCCCAAACTTCATCAATGCGAGCTTTAAAAGTTCCCTAACTTCTCTACAGTGACATCAGTTGATCTGAGAGTTCGTGAATCTATTCATACGTAGCCTGAATGCCTAGTTCTTTTAAAGCCCACAAACATCTCCACACCGTCCTGAGACTTGACGAACCTTGTACCAAAAAAAATTCCCAGCCTCACTACAGCGATCACTGATCATTCCTGACATTCAGTCAGCCCACCGCCCTGCCTGTGTCCCAGACCCTGCCTGTGTGTCCCAGACCCTGCCTGTGTCCTAGACCCTGCCTGTGTGTCCCAGACCCTGCCTGTGTCCCAGACCCTGCTTGTGCGTCCCAGACCCTGCCTGTGTGTCCCAGGCCCTGCCTGTGTGTCCCAGACCCTGCCTGTGTGTCCCAGACCCTGCCTGAGTGTCCCAGGCCCTGCCTGTGTGTCCCAGACCCTGCCTGTGTGTCCCAGACCCTGCCTGTGTCCCAGACCCTGCCTGTGTGTCCCAGACCCTGCCTGTCTCCCAGACCCTGCCTGTGTGTCCCAGACCCTGCCTGTGTCCCAGACCCTGCTTGTGTGTCCCAGACCCTGCCTGTGTGTCCCAGGCCCTGCCTGTGTGTCCCAGACCCTGCCTGTGTGTCCCAGACCCTGCCTGTGTCCCAGACCCTGCCTGTGTGTCCCAGGCCCTGCCTGTGTCCCAGATTTAGCCTGTGTCCCAGACCCTGCCTGTGTCCCAGACCCTGCCTGTGTGTCCCAGGCCCTGCCTGTGTCCCAGACCTAGCCTGTGTCCCAGACCCGCAGTTCCTGCAGACATCCTGGTCTCCGTGTCGTTACGACGGCCTCACGTACGTACCTGACCCTCTGATGACTCCAACATGACTCACCTTTGACCTGAGTTGTCACCACCTCATCCCTCACTACTGCATTATCTTGTACTCATGACCTTAATCAGTGACCTTATGAAAATACAAAAAAAAATCTATTCCAATAATCAAATTAGCAAATCCGCATGTATATTTTTTCGATCATTCTTCGGTGCATTATAATGCTATAGTATTATACCGCCAGTGATTCAATGACGGTGTTCAACAATGTAAACTCCAGGTCCCTTAGTGACGTGTGGGCCTCACCAGCGGGTGGAACTGGAAACAAACCCTGCTAGCAGGGTTTACTGTCTCTCGTGGAATTATAATGCAACGCCACTCTGTCATTAATGCTTAGATTTTCTGTATTTTACGTGTGCTGAGAGCTTTAGTGCAAAATGTTACGTGGGGCAGCGCGGCGCGGTACATGCGGACTACGGTAGCGTGGCCTTCACTACGGAAACCTGTTACACTGACCCTCATCTAAATGAAAAGTTACCCAGATTCTCGTTAAGCCAGAGATTACGGTATTTCGATGTGTATCAAAACCTACAATATATCCATGATTTACATAGAGTTATACGTACTGCATAGACCGGCCAGAGGGGCGTTTATAGGGTGCTGAGACGACAGAACCCGTTTGGCGGGACTTCCGTTGCTTTGCGGGGTGGGGCCGTGTGAGCAACTGAATCCTACAGTATGTCACATTGTTTACTTTGCCAAATGCCTGGCACCATGTCCTCGTCCATCATAGCACTACACACCACATCTGTACTGACAAATCGTAGGTGAACTAATACGTTTATATCGCTGTATACTACAAGCGTAGTGTGGCGCTTTGGGTTCCTGACCGTGACGCATTCACGGGCCAACCAGGGTCAAGCACATAGGTTCGAATCTTGGTAACGACAGTCCGTCCACAGTCAACCCAGCTGTTGATCCAAGGGTACCTAGCTCAGGCTAGAGCTGCCCGCCGTCTCAGCTATCATAAAGCGAATAAAAATCATACATTAAAGTCAAGCAGTTCGGACTTTACAGTAACTCCTTTGAGCACGACGTTAAGACTCTTGGGTATGACGGCGTCAGGTCAGGTCAGAAGGTCACGCCACCATACCCAAGGCTTGTATGGTCGTGTTTTAGAGTCGTATCGTCATATTCAGAAAAACTGAAAGCCAGGTCAAGGATGGTGATGGAAACTGGAAAGACATTTAGCTTTACCTTCGTCACCTTATACGCGGGCCACAAGCGCCCCTTCAGGAGGCTTTCTTATCGGTACAGCCTTATACATAGGTCACGATTGCAACTGAGGGACATTACCTGATGCAGCTGATTTAACTCCACCTGTGTCCTGGTGGGTGTGTGGCTAGGGTGGCGAATGAGGGGAAAATATATTGGATCATTGGTCGTACAAGAAACCATTGGTAAATTTCAAGGCGAGAATGTCAAGACCTAAGATCATATCTCCTTCTGCCAACATTATGAATTATTACACAAACAAGTCCTTCTTCCTCCTCTTCTTCTTCCTCTTCTTATCACTTGGTCTCTACCTAACCTGAGCTCTTGCTGCAACACACTTCACTTTCTGAAGCTATAACGATTCGTTTAAAAGTACGGAGAGTATGTCTGGCTTGGAACAATGACGTTAAAACGGTCAAATTCTGTAAATATCAAGATAACCTAGGACGATCTAGTCTCAGAAAAACCTCCGCCATATCTGCCACCAAACCTTCAGCTCGATATTTCGTAACTAAACTTGTTTTTTTCCACCTGCTAAACAAGCAAGGTGGCGCCCAGCTGATTACATGGCCGACTGTGGTACGTACGTCTCTATAGATTTGATGTCGATGGTTGACCAAACGCTACCAGCTGAGGAGGTGATGGTTCCTGCCTCAGGTGGAGGTGCAACTGCTTACGTCCTTCAGCACAACGGTACGTTCCATGATCGCGAGGGTACGACCCATGAGTACGAGGGTACGACCCATGAGCACGACGGCACGACACACGTCATGATGGTGCAACCGTTACATCCCGACGACTCAACCCTTGAGTACTACGGATAGTCCGACCTTCAAGCAAATCCTTAAAGGCTAGGTCAAAGGTCACACTACCACACCCGAGTCGTCCTTCTCAAGATCCATACCGTTGTGTTCAAGGGTCGCGTTGCCGTGCTCGAGGGATCACGATATCAGTAGTCACACACCCATGGGGAAATTACATTTCAACCTTGTCTTCAGTTCTCTGCAGTAAGTTGCCAGAGGTACACGGATCTCCCCAGCACCAGACGTGGTCATGGTCTGTGTAACGATGAAAAAAAGAAGACAGCCTTGTCCTGGGAAGATCACAGGGATGATAGACGATGTCGGCCGAGGCCAGAATCAACCGTTTATGCATTTGTTTCGTGTTTCATCTCGCCATCTTTCCTGGAGATGAGTCAACACCCCCACCCCTCTCTCTCTCTCTCTCTCTCTCTCTCTCTCTCTCTCTCTCTCTCTCTCTCTCTCTCTCTCTCTCTCTCTCTCTCTCTCTCTCTCAAACACACACACACTTACAAGAAGCACATCAACAGGATAACCCTATCAAGCCAATCAATGAGTAGTATGGTTATGAGAACTCTCCCAACGAGAGACAGAAAGCTAAAGATGAAAGTGCTTAACGTTTACAAAAGAAGCAAAATTGTGTATTGTTGCGTTATATGTTCAACAGTGTAACGTATCAAAATATACAATATAAACAAGATCCAGAAGCACTTCACGTGCAAATCTGGTGGTCACAAGGGGCTGAAAGAACTCGAAATTTGCTGCCTAAAAAGAGGGTAAATATACAAGGTAATACATGTACGGCAGCGGAAAAAAAGACATTAAAATAACGTTTTCAATCTGAAAGCCTCTCAGCAGGGAAGGTACAGAACTATTAAGTGTGTAGCGGCATCTGGGAATATACAAGAATGATCTCAGACAAAAATAAACGCAAGTTAAACAAAGAAGTAAAGAAGACTACTTAGTAGAATACCACCGAAAATAAGAAACATACACAGAGCAACAACAGAAGCATTTAAACCTACATATATGGTTAACGTCAGCCTCGGGTTTTTCCATCCATGAAAGATGCTGGTGACTGAGAGAAATGGTTTAATGGTACGGCATCATATGTAACCTTCCCTGCCAACCGTGCAAAATCATCCAAAGACGTCTCTCTCATAGAATACTCAACAAACTTATGGCTCTGTAATTTCAAAACTCACCCTTATCCCCTTTGCCTTTGTACAATGGTACTATGCATGCATTCCGCCAATCCTCAGGCACTTCATAGTCTAACTCAATACGTTCTTCCATGTATATACCAAGAATCCTTTCAGATATTTGTTTATATTCATCATTCACATTCATTCTGCACTATCATTTACTTCCAAAGATACTTATGAAAGTATTCTTCATCCTAGTAATCTTATGTCTCCTCTACGTGGCTTTCACACTTATCAGATTATATCTATTCTCTCCGTCACTTATCCTCTGGTCTAGCCATACATGAAGGGACTCTGTAAACCTCAGCTGAGGGCAGAGTTAAAGTCCTCAGCTGGGCCAGTGAGACAGTAAGCAGCTATCATACTTCACCCACACTCTCAGCTATTTAGCCTCGTTAAGGACCTCACAACGACCTAGCCCGTAGGGTAAACTGATTCGTCAATTACATGTTGGTGGTCTAAAGTGGTGCTTAAATATTACACTACACCTCTTCTCTCTCTCGCTCTCTTTGGTAAGTACAACGCGTTAGCCTTGCCTTATGGTAAATCTAACCGCAAGTACTCGCAGGTAAGTAGGAACACTCTCTTTCTCCACATTTGGCCGTTAGAGCCAGGTTACTGCATTAAGATGAATGTCGTTACTGACCACAATACCGAGTTTTTTGTTTTTCCACCAGTCCTCGACGTAAACAGATACGCAAACCTCCACTGCTGCTGCTTCACTTGACAGCTACATCACTTGGCTCTTCCTCACCTTACAGTATTCAACTACTTTTAAATCTTCGAGCAACGCAACCTCCGGCATCAGAAAGTAACTGCCGTCTGGCCTATAATACAACTGTAATAAACAAACTCCTGTAAACTTTAACACTTACTGTCACAATCATCAGTCATGTAAATGGTTTGCAATTATCCAATTCCCCGCCATTAGCATTCTCTGTGGTCCTTGTGGCTGCAGATAATTCGACGAGGGATGCTGTGTGTTGTGCTGTTGTGACGTCTGAGATATGTTAGTTGAGCCATTGTGTTGGGAAGGCCGCGTATGGTCCCCGACCTTCTCCAGGCCATAGTGCCGTGCTCAGGAAATTTGTTTGTGGTTGGTTTCGCGACGATTAGACGAAGCATCGTTTAGAGCAGGATGGTGTCTGGCTTACGACCACACGTATGTTTAAAGTTACTTTACGGTAACATCGAGAATTAGGATTTGTGTGAATATTTTGCTTGAAGCAAGTTACCCTCCGGAATGAGACAGGTTTTGGCTTAATGCACCTTCTCAACTATGGCTAATCATCGTACACTAGCATGTAGTCTAACTACTGGTGGTATAATTCAGCAGATGTGGCACACTGTGGGACGCCTGGGATGTAGAGCGATGTTTAGCTAGAAATTTGGAGCAGTGGAAAGTGGTATGTGGATTGCTCTGATACCTGAGCTACAAAGATCGTGCAGGTTAAGAGGGTTCGTCCTTGTGACACTTGTGACGGTCACTTATAACTGGGGAGGCCACAGTTGTGTCCCAGCGTCATAAGGTGTTGGTGAACGAGATCTTGTATAACTCTTCGAAGTAATTATGGAAAAAAGTGTAATGATAGACAGTGGACAGGCCTTACATCAAAATACTTCCGCTCGATGAGAGACGTGAATATATCCGAACAATGAAATATGAAACTTAAGAAGGGAGTTGCGAAGCCATTTGTGTCTGTGTAGTACAAGATGAGGAACAAATAACACGACGGAAATTGAAAATGACAATCGATATAACCAGACGAGTCCAGCTTACACTGCATTTGTGTGGAATGATGAACATCTGTCCTTCACTTTATTCTGTAAATAAAAATACGTACATATAAACGAGATAGAAAAGCTAAAAGGTATCGATGGATGAACTCTGCTTTACTTTTGATAGATTTTCGATGGATTCAGTGTCGAGAAAGATAAGGGAGCTATATCATTTTTCAAATGATATGTGCTAGTTTTAATGTTACATAAGAATACGTGTATACTCACTTATTTGGTAAATACAGTTAGGGTCTTCTAAACACAGTGAAGTCTCAACTGTTTGTGTGTGTGTCTGCAATCATCAATTTGTAGGTGATGGGGAGGGAGCACTAGTGCGAGTGCGTTTGCAAGAGATTCTTTACCGGATGTAACTAGACAGTCCTGAACCTTCACCATGAACAGACGGCCAGGCATATATCAACTCACGCTGTTCTCAGTGCGTTATGAACGTTGTGTGGGAGGCTTGATACGCTGACGTGTTGTAGCTAATATGTTGTTGATACAACTAGTTGTTGACAGAGCATCAGTAATTATATGAGGCTTACACGGTAAGATATCGATCCATATCTTACCATATCATCTCATTGTTTTAACGATGAGATGACATGATAAGATGTATTTACAATAAGTTATCATCAAATTAGATGAATATATAAACGTGTCGGTATAAAAAGATGTATATACCGCTAATTGGATGAGGCAGTTTACAGCAGAACCAATTCTGACGTGAGCGATTACAGACCTTAAATTGTTGACATGTTACTCGTATATTGATTGATCAACATCAAAAAGACTAGTAAACTGAAATACTGATACTGACATGGAAGAAACTGAGAAGATCTAATAATGGTATGTCACAGTTTAGAAAAAAATGCAGCTGAAGACCCTACACATACCCCCGGGGAGTAGCAGCATACCCCAGGGGAGCAACATATCCCAAGGGAATAACACATTCCAGGAGATATATACTCCAGGGAAGTAGCATATCCCTTACTACATCAGTTTATCCCAGGAAACAGTGTACCCAAGGGCAGCAACAGCATATCCCAGGGAGGAGAGTACGCAAACATGGGTTTTGCCTCACCGAAGACCATATGGAATGATGATAATAATAATGATAATAATAATGATAATAATAATAGTGATGATAATGATAATGATAATAATAATAATAATAATAATAATAATAATAATAATAATAATAATAATAATAATAACGCTTTACTGAATAAGATACAGGCAGTTGTTCAACATATACAGAAAGTACACACAATGAAGACAGTGTGACTTTAAAAAGGGGAAGAGATTCTAAACAATTCCGACATAAGTGTGTGTGTGTGTGTGTGTGTGTGTGTGTGTGTGTGTGTGTGTATGTGTGTGTGTGTGTACTCCTCAGTGGCGGATGAGGGAGCCAGATCATGGGGATTGGGTGGGTGCCGGATAATGGGGGTGGGGTTCACTGGGTGGCCACTGGTCACGCCACTGGACTGGTTAACTCACTAGTACAAGGACGTTTCCAGGACACCAGGGAGAGGAGCCCCTGGCCGGTGATACACCGTAAACCCCCACCCCACCCCAACTCTCTCTCTCTCTCTCTCTCTCTCTCTCTCTCTCTCTCTCTCTCTCTCTCTCTCTCTCTCTCTCTCTTGGTTAAATAAGGAGACAATCAATGGCTTGTTCTTCATATATTCATATTCAAAACAGGAGGCCCTTACGTCTTCCTCACACCTCCCTTCGTCACTTCGGTGTTCTGTCAGACTTGTTCCCTTTTTATCTCGGCTTACATCGTCCTCCTCGGATACAGGACTCGATCTTCTTATATTTTGTGTCTTCTTTATAAAGTTTTTTCCCTTCCGGAAATCCCATGACGTCACTGCCTTAAAAATCTTTATTTCACTTCTAATGATTGGCGACTAGGGCGTTGTGACGTCACACCATGACTGACCAGTAGAACTTCAACTTGTCCCTGACGTCAAACTCTCAGTGGCCGACAAATTGCAGATCTTTTTTGTTAATCGAAGGATCTTGATGTCGATCATCGAAAAACAGTTGAACGGTCTATATGGATGACGTAGTCGTCACCAGCGTCAACGAAATCGTGTGATGTTATCACAGAAAGACAGTCATTCTTCGTGTGATATCCGAGCGCAGGCAACTGGGGCGCCGCCCGCCTTCGGTTAACCTTTGATATTTACTCGGCTAACGGATCTGTCCGGCCCGCCGCCAGGACAACACCACAGGTGACATTTGATCGTTTTCCACCGGTAAATTTAGCAACTCTATTTATGTTCGTGATATAACAAGGTAGCAAGAACCCCAGGGACATAAAGATCTTAGGTAGATACATAAGCAAGGAATGTGATATCAGTAACAAATTAAAAGTTGGAGTAATGGGTGCGTAGCAAGGGAGGTGGCCCGGTCGCCCATCATGTCTGCTACAGCACCACCTTCCATATCGACCCTCCACTAGCACTGTTCCTTACACACAAGAGCTTCTGGCTATACTTCCAGACGCCTTGTGAGGCAGTAACGTGAGCAACGAGAGCAAAGGTGCCTGGTAATGTTCCTGACAGAGATGGAAGGATGAGGTGAAGAAGGCTTTGGGGTATCGGCGCATGAACATTCCGGATGGTAAGAGCCGTTCGTTGGATAGAAAGAACTTGAGAAGCATGATATACGAGGGGAGATGTGCTGTTAATGGACTGCAACGAGGTATATGAAGCATAGAAGGTAATTCACAGAGTTGCCTACGGGGCTTGGCTGTGCATGGTAATAGTGGTTTCGTAACTTTACACATGACAACTAGAGGCTGGATGTATGCAGATGATGCCATCGTTCGTTTGTTCCTGGTAGTCTCGCGAAAACGGTAAAGACATTATATATATATATATATATATATATATATATATATATATATATATATATATATATATATATATATATATATATATATATGACTAACAAATAAGATACTTTCGAAAAAGAAACAAAAATTTCCGAAAGCTGTCACGTCGTGAGGTGTGGCTTTTGGAGGTGATAACTTCAGGTATGAGAACTCCCACCCACACTGCAAGGTTTGGTTCCCCGTGACTTCCTTTTCATGAGACAGGACCTACAAGCAAACTAGGTTCCCTATAGTCAAGCTCACTTGCTCCTCCCGGGCTCGGCTGTGTGTGTAACGCTCGCCTTGATGACAGCAGCAAACACGTGAACAGAATATTTTTCGTTCTGAAATTCTGAATATTTTTCTTTATAAAGATTTGCCATTTTGCTCCACAAAAATTGGTGTAAAGTAGGTATATGTAGACCTCACTCTGCTGCTGGCGGGGCCAGGGGAGGTAGAAGTGTTCTGTGTCGTCAAGTACACCACCTTCAGGACAGGGTTGGCATTGTGTTGTGTTATCCCCTCATTACACCACTAGCGGGCCAGGAGTGTCAGAAATGTGCTGTGTTGTCAGCTCTCACGTGTCTGACGGGCCTGTTGTGGTAGGGCGGGGGTAGGGGCGGGGTATTGTACTCACCCAGACAAGTATAACGGTAGCTCGTGGCATGATGGTCCGCTGTGGTTGCTGCAGTACGCTTGTCGTCTTCGTGGTGGTTTTGGTCGTGGTGCTGGAGATGATCGTTGCTGGTCGTAACGATAACTCACTCACATCCCTCGCCCACACGTCACTCCCTACGCCTGGGTAATCACACTTCACTTGGACTTATAACTAGCACTTTGGACGGCTGCACAGACTTTTCCTCTCTCACTCGAGACACGAGAAGCGACGTCTGTGACACACTTCACAATATATCACCGGGAGCAGGACAGCCTGTGAGGACTTTCCTCGAAGGGAAACTTCCTGAAGTTAACTTTCCAAGCAGAGTCGCACTACACACACTAGGCAGCGAGAGCCAGGCACTGAACACACCGAAGATGGCTCGCACGGTCCGCTATAACGAGGGCGTTAAAACGGACACTCTGGGCGATTCCAGATGGTGTGATGGGGCGTGAGGACGGTGCGGGCGGCAGTGGGGTGGTGGGCGCCCACTGGTGATCATAGTCCCACCAGGAGACGAGTGGAGACTTGCCTCCTCCCCTGGCGGAGGCTCCAGCACCTCAAGGACAGCCAGAGACCGCTGGCTCAGGCCAGCCCCGTCGAGCATACCCAATACCCACACTCGCCCTAGACGAGAACATCTCGGTGCTTATCATACCAGCGTCAGCAGAAAGGTTGAGAAAATCATGGCAAAGCTTATACTACAAGAGGAGGTCGGCTGGTTTGATACATGAGGTATGGGAGCGGTGTTACAATTGTTACGCTTGGTCGGTGGCCATTGCAAGTAGAGCAGGCCGGAGATGGCGGTAGAGGCGTGGTGAGCCGCCCTAGAGTACAACCCTTCACATGCACGCGACCTTCACCCTTACATACGTGTAACGTAAAGATCACCAGTCCAACTGTCTCCAAAGGTGTGAAAATCCCTTTAGATCTGAAACCCTTTTACAAGATGGCGGATGTCATGCTCAGAATTAAAGTTGAGATTTAAAACTCAGGAGGAAAGAAAGCTGGAAATTACAAGTGTCAGAACACACCTGTTGGGGTCACGTCTACACCTGCAACAGCAACACAACAGAAGCAACACGTACTTATAACTGTATAACTCATTAATCAAACAGAACATGAGAATACCTGCTCTGATCTCAGTCAATTGTACCAGTGATCAAATTGTAAATAATTGTATAGAAAATCATTGAAAAGAATTTTTGTAAAGTTTATACATAAATACAACTACAGCTACACATGTATGTAAACCATACGAAAATTTTCCATGTTTTATGTATCCATTTCATTGACTGTATATCGGCAATTACAAATGTCACTCTCTATGGGAAATACAAGAGCAAACAATTTAATTGTTCATGTTGTCTCACCATCGAGTGATGAGCTAGTGAGAGACCAAGAGACAGAGAGACATACACATACAGAGTTCGATGGAGATAGTTATAACACGATATGAGTGTTACGTGTTCCCGGGGCACGGAGATATTCGCTCTCTATATACCAAACAAATGATTCTTTTGCGGCAAAATCGTTGGCTTCTTCCTTATAACAACTTCAGTACAAAGATGGATTCTTACCTGCTCTGAAATACCTGGTGTCCGGACGCTGGAAACTGAAGAAAACGACAGAATTAAAAAGACAAACCTATATATATATATATATATATAACTTGACAAGTCCTCCCATTGAGAATCTGGAGAGTACACTAGGTGGGTACACCAGTTGAGTACACCTGGAGGGAATACACCAGTTGGGTACACTAGGAGAGTACATACATAAGCAGGTGCACCAGGGGCGTACACCATATACGCATATGGAAACAAAACAATAAACCAAACCATAAAGAAAACGTATTGTCAGTAAGCGATGCAATACTGTGTTGAGAGTGAACCCGGGTTGTGACCCACTGACTGGGTGCTCAGGGCTCTCCGGGGGTGGATCAGGGGAGGAGGGCAGCGCGGGTGCTGGGAAGGGGGTTTAGGTAGAGGGAGGGGGTAGGTCTCACCTTGAAGGGGAAAGTCCCGGGTGTGGTAAAGCAGAGTAGGCGGAGCTTTAGCCTCCCAAGTGGGCGTGGCCTCCCGCCCCCATGTATCACACTCCCCCCCTCCACCCCCATCTGTTACGCTACCTCAGATATAACTATCACCCCAGAGATTACCACCACATAATAGGGCGCCATCTTCCTGGACCACCATCACCCCCAGAGAACACCATTACTTCAGAGGTCGCCAACATCCCCAGATATTACCACCATCTTAAAGATCATCAACCAAGATATAACTACCATCCAGTACATCACCATTAACCCCAGTTATCACTAACACCCCAGAGTTGACCAGAACCTCACAGATCACCCAGCAGCTTTCAGAAATCGGCACCACCCCAGCGATCACCAACACCACAGAAATAACCCTCAGAACCCACCAGTAGCACCCCAGAGATTAATTCTTTAACTTTCGGATCATCGCCGTTAAGTTCACCATCACCCGCTGGTGCCAGTCACCCCAGATATCACCATCACCAGCACGACCAATACGACCCCAGAGAGACAGTAAGGGGGAGGGTGGAGATTCCGCGGCTCCTTGTGGGTACAGTGGTAACCTTAGGCTGGGTACGGTCAGGTTGGTGTTGTCACCTGAACCCTGGTAATTCTGGTACTACTACAACGGTGAGGCTTTGATAACGACGATATAACGTTGATAACGACGATATAACGTTGATAACGACGATATAACGTTGATAACGACGATATAACGTTGATAACGACGATATAACGTTGATAATGACGATATAATGTTGATAATGACGATATAATGTTGATAACGACGATATAACGAAATATGATGGGTAAATATCATCCGTCCCTCAGCAAAAGTCCAAATACTTAGTGATATCAGTAAGTTACACACACACACACACACACACACACACACACACACACACACACACGCACACACACACTCATCGTCCCTAGCCTGTTGCCAAAGTCCCACATTAGGATAATAGTAATGAAGACAAACTGTTTCCTTGCAAACATTACAATAGCTTTCAAGAATGTGGATATGGAAATATTCATCAAGCTGTTCATATCCTACAGAAGTCCAAAACTAGAATACCCACCTAAAGAAGCACACAGAGATAATAGAGAAGGTCTAGAGGAGGGCAAGAAAGATGGTACAAGAAGTAAGGATGCTAAATTGCAGGTAAAGGCCATTTTGGAAGAGAGAAGAGTTAGAGGTGACCCAATCACAGCTTTAAGTTTCTATGATATATAAATATATATATATATATATATATATATATATATATATATATATATATATATATATATATATATATATATATATATATATATATATATGACGTGGACAGCGAACACTTCCTCAATAAGAATAAGGATAGAGCAACCAGAGGACTTAATATTAAACTAAGCGAGAAACGTTAAAAAGACGTAAAGAAGTATTTACATAGTAAAAGAATAACACACGAAAGGGAACAGAATGACTAAGGACATGGTTCTGCAAACAGCTTGCTTAAATTTAAAGATTTCCACGATACTAGAGTTGAGGTTTTGTGGAACGTATGAGGACGAAGGGACTACAAATAAGACTTGAAAATGTGTATGATGTGGAACGCGAGGTCGAGAGATGAGGCCCCACGAGTGTGAAGCTTCCTATCCATACGTATGTCGAGGTTACCTGGGGTAGTACCAGAGATCGCAGGTTACATACTTTACTGTGAAGAGAGTAGAGAGGCGCAAGTACAGGTACGAGGAGAGATATCTGTAAACTGTATCATTGTGTAGGAGCAGACAGATCCAGTCACGCCCCAGAATAGAATTCAATGTACACTGTCTCCATAAATCAAGTCATTTAAACATATCAATCGGACATCTTTCATGGAGTGCGTTGTCAAAGACATCTTGGAGTGTGTTGTAATGAACAACCTCTCCTAGACCGTGTTAACTCCTGCTCTTGTTCCCTCTATGTGGCATTTTTCATACCATTCTCAAGTTTGTATACAGTCTAGGGTTTATTCATTTTTATTTATGGTACTTTTTTGAGATGGGGATCGGGCCTTTTCGAAGTCTTTTTATAAAACGTACATTTTGGTAGATCACTGTTCTTTTTTGTCATGGAGATTGTTTATGGATTTACTGTAGCCATTTTTCTACTCTCACAATGACTCTTTGTTTTAAGAGAAGTCTCAGCTGCCCTCAAGTCAAGGTTCTTTATTGAGAGAAGCCATTTTGTAAGGTAGTGATTTTTCGGTTTTCATCACAGGGTCACATACTGTAATGTAATCCTTCCTCCCCATATCGGTACGTCTTCAGCTCGAAATGGGACTTTCCTTGCCCTTGTCTTAAGGGCGCTGAATGGCGTGAATGTAGGAGAAAAATCATCTTTACATCCATGTAATAACACTGGTCTTTTCTTCCCTCCTTCTACCCGTAACGCTGAGTCTCCAGTGTGGAGTCGTGCTGCTTTAAAGACTGTTCTCCTCTTGTCCAGCCTGGATCCCCGCTGATTTACCTGACCCTGGCTTGTCTGCTAGCACACGTAGCTACGTGAGGGAGTCATTTGGCACACGTAGCCACGTGGAGCGTCCTCTGGCGTGCGTGGCCACGTGTCCGAGCCTTGACCTACCCACCTCCCGGCGGGCCTGTGGTTGACGACGAACTTTTGGTGCGAGGAAAATTACTGCTCTTGTTTCCTCTGTATTATGTTTTTACGTTTATGTTCACACACACACACACACACACACACACACACACACACACACACACACACACACACACACATAGGTGTATATATATATATATATATATATATATATACATATATATATATATATATATATATATATATATATATATATATATATATATATATATATATATATATATATATATATATATATATATATATATAAACACTGCTCTCTCGTTGTGGAAATATTCTTCATATAATTTCCACTTTGTTTCCTCGGGTACGTTGTTGTGTGGTCTGGATGCATTCTTGTCTCTTCCACAGGGATGGTCTATATGGTTACTGTCAGTTCGACTCGGGAACTAAGCTGTGATAAAGTTCATGGCTATACCCTATGGCCAATGGCTGTTGTCACATGCCTGCAGCTCGGTTCGCTTGCTTACGTCTCCTTGTCAGTGTTCTTGAAGGCAACGTCAGCACTGACCAAGAAATAGTTCACCTCCAGTAAAGCTCTCCTGATGTGGTACTGGTGTGATAAGCGAGGCATTGTCAACCCACGAGTCCTATTCACACGTCACTTTCTCAGTGTGTGTGTGTGATTATCTGTCAGTCCGTTTATCTGTTTGTTTGTTTTGTGTGTGTGTGTGTGTGTGTGTGTGTGTGTGTGTGTGTGTGTGTGTGTGTGTGTGTGTGTGTGTGTGTGTATCTCGTGTCACAAAGTGAACAATATCTTTCACACCAGCAAAGAAATTTATATTCATTAACCCTTATTAGTCAGTCAGCTCTTCAGGTGAAACTCCTCAGTCGTGTCCTCAGACATACAAACAGACGTCTAGATGATGCAGTTCCTCCTCTGGCAAGACCTCTATGGAGACCCCTTAACATGTAACACTTCACTCACTGAACCTGTTCTGCTCTCATCATCCTTAACGTCTTCAGCAGCACCGTCGTACCTCCTCATCGGTGACTACAACTCGTCACTCGTCCTACGTATCCATACCACCTCACCAGTTCCCAACCAGGCCACCTTGAACAACTCTGATCCAGACTCATTCCTCATGATTTCTTCCCACCATACACACACACCTCGCATAGACTAACTGCTCATCTTGCTTATTCCCTTGTTGTTTTATCTCTCTCTGTGTAAACAATCTTATATCTATATACAGAGCTGGTACAAGGCATGACAATATATCACAAGATGGAAAAAAAATATTGGTTAAAGGAAAAACGGGTTTATGAGAAGCAAATAAAGCGCCTCACAAGGGGTCAGAAGACGTGCCATTATAGTAAACATGTTAGAAAATCACCTCAGAAAAGGATGATGAGGGTTCAAAATACACAACGAATGTTAGCGAGTCACAATCTCTGGTGCGCAACAGCCGCCGCCCAACGGCGTTCTGGATCACTATCTTCCGGCGTTGAAATCTCCCAACTCTCCCGCCCCCGTGCTCTCTCTCTCTCTCTCTCTCTCTCTCTCTCTCTCTCTCTCTCTCTCTCTCTCTCTCTCTCTCTCTCTCTCTCTCTCTCTCTCTATCTATCTATCTATCTATCTATCTATCTATTAATCTATTTATTTATCTATCTATCTCCACAGTTTCATATACCTTCACAGAGCCGCCCAGCGTTGAGGTGTGGGCCAGCAGCCCTCTCAGGTGGCCAGTGGTCTGAGACTGCGACACAGTAAACTCTTGCAGTAGTGAGAGCTTCCAGCATAGTTCTCTCGTCTACTGTTATAATTTTTATGAAGCTCTAATGTGATACAACAAACTCCAGCAGACTGCACTCCCTGCTGGTAAGAAACAACACGACTCTCTCTAATATGGCGAAGTAAACAACACAGTAAAGCCGCCACTGTCTTGATCTAGTGACACAGCACATCCTCCAGTGTCCTGACCTGACACATCACATCCTCCAGCAGACAAGCATCACTGGAGGACTTCTGCTCGTCTATCAGCTGATGGCTACCACCAAGACTGCAAGTACCCTCTACCCGTACCACAAAGGATAAACGAAAGAATACTTGATGTGGCAACTCATGCAATTTACAACATTTACAGATGTAGACCAGACAGAAAGGTCAAGAGGCATTATTTACAGATGTAAACCAGATAGAAAGATCAAGAGGCATTATTTGCAGATGTAGACCAGACAGAAAGATCAAGAGACATTATTTACAGATGTAGACCAGAGAGAAAGATCAAGAGGCATTATTTACAGATGTAGACCAGACAGAAAGATCAAGAGGCATTATTTACAGATGTAGACCAGACAGAAAGATCAAGAGGCATTATTTCTTCATTGAAAAAGATCTTTATCCTTATCGAAATACAGAGATTTCTACGCTTCTTTGGCGGAGTCTAAAGGGAAGAGCGTAGATGTGTTCGTTTGTACCTAAACCTTCACTACGGTTCATGATCTGTTCATAAGCCTGGCGTCAACCAGATGTAGAAGTGGTTTGTTTCTGTAATACCTTCCATCCCGTACAGGATCCAGCGAACGTACCCGACAAAAACTAACGTGCTCGAGGAGTGGGAAGTGACCAATCACAGACGGTTACAGGTGGCTCGTTACCCACTGGTAATAACAGGCAGGAGTTTCCTGTAACCTGCTGGGCCATCGGCAGGTCAGGTTGAGGATTACCGTCTTCATTACTTCAAGTACAAGGTCATGAGACCGACCTTGAGGACGCCAGACTCCCAACCCACACCGCACTCACTCAGTAAGAACAGGAAACAAATAACATATCATTAACAATAAATAGATAAAACAAGATAGATAAGTAGATTAGATAAACTTATGATTAATATGTATATTAGTAGATGCAGATAAAGGATAATCATATGTGAATGAATAGTGGAGAAACTCATGTGTGAATGGGAGAGAGAAAACCTCAGAAAAGTATGAAAATGAATGAGAATAAGAATAAGCGAAGACGAATAGGTCTAAGAAAAGTAAGGGAATGAAATAAAAAAAAAAAGCGAAGGGTCAACATTAAGGAAACAATGAGAAAATCGTACAAGGGGAAAAACCAACGACTGGAGAGAAAACTGAGAATGTAAGAAGAAAAAATGAGAAGTCATTAGCAAAACGATTCTAAAAGGTGAAAAAAAAAACTATACCTATATTAATGTGAAGAAACCGTATGACAGGAGGGAACTACATCACAACATGGTGGTAAGGTTGAGTCAAGCAGGTCTTACCCACTTTGACTAACTCGACGTCAGACGATGTGAATCTCTAAGGTGTTCGCTCGCCCGAACTGGCGTCAGTCAAGAGCCGCTAATTTTTTTTTTTTTTTTTTTATTAATCGACATTAAAGTGGCAGAAATCACGACCCAGCCGTTGGCCATCTTGAACGAAAGAAAAACTGAAGATCACGAGAATAAGAATGTGGAAATTATTTTCATCTCCTTAGATGTTTATATAACGACTTTTACAGGAGCGAGAAAGACGACAGAAGGAAGGGAATTCCACGGCTCCGCTGTTCGAGGAAAGACGGGGGTATCATAACAGTTGATCTTCGTATGGCTGGCCTTCAAACAGAAACTTTGAGCAGTAGCAGCCACAAGCTCTTGCCGCAAGTCCAGGCCGTAGTGGCTTGAACACAAGCAGACACCTCAGTGGCTAAAATGCGATCTGTAGAAGGGCACGGCAGCAGAATCATCGCGGACGGAAGATGGTCGAAAAGAGGACGAAGAAAGGTCTTTAATGGTGTGTGGTGGAGGAGATCCTTGTGTGAGGGGCACCACACTAGACAGAGCAAGAAGTGAGAGTTGCAGCAACAACTACTACTGTAGTGGAACGACCAGAAACGAGGCTAATTAGAGAATAGAAACAAAAAAAAAAAGTCAAAGGAATGAAATTGAGAAAGGAAATACTTTTGTTACACTCAGGCATGTGCTTTCTAGGTGTCGAGGCCCAGGACAAAAATATGTACTGAAGTCCTTTCCAGCACCAAGGAACCTCGTCTCTTAGGTCATTCCGCACAAGGTCATCAACTGTCAACCTTTACAGACCTGAGTCCACAGTTAAATCAAGACAAATTCGTTATTTTTCGCTCAGACGATTTTGACGAAGTCGTACCCTAAAGACCCCACTAAAAGTAACCTCTAAAGGTCACTAACTGTTATAAGTGACCATATGTTCAACTCTCGGGTTACCTTCTCCAACACCTCTTTAAGCCGTGACATGAAATACCACGATCTGTCGAGAGGATAAGTCAGCCTCACCTGCCAGGCGTCACCTATCGTAGCCGTGGTCCTCTCCCTTCCCCGTCTACCTTGGGAGAAATTAACAATCCTCACCTTTTCCTGTGTCAGGTATTTTTACAGCAACAGGTTTCTGAATATGAGAAATCACAGAAGAGGATTTTCTTTTTGTAATTTTTCTTATCACTTTAATACGGTTGATTATCTTCTGAGTATTTCTAGGAGTAGTCGAGGGCTTTCATGCCTCAAAGAGTCACAGCGGAACTTGATAAGGTCCAGGAAGCTTTCATTCGCCTCATTACCACTACACATGTTAGTGATGGTCCGTTGACGCACACACACACACACACACACACACACACACACACACACACACACACACACACACACACACACACACACACAAACCGTCAGTCAGCATTACAGAAACGAGATAATCTATGTATTTCACGACCGTGGACGAGCATATATATCCCTCAGTAGTGTTCACTGATATGCATATCAACACGAGGCGACAGCACATAGTGGAGACCCCAGGAGAAAAGGATTTCTTAACTCGCCTACCGTAACCAACCGCTACAGTTGATCAGATTGAGCAGCTGGTGGACACAGATCAAACAGATGGCGTCCCGCCACCAGGATCAGCTAACAAGTTTGGAGTGGGTTCAGGTTTCACTGTTAACCATACATCATGGATTCCGTACCAGCTTCGTGGAATATCGGGTTCCTGTACGTTTAGGATCACATACAGACAATCCTCGAGGTGTCCGGGGGAAAAGGGGAATTTCATCCAAGCTGCATCGTAGGACACCGATAATGTGTCGGTCACGAAGCTTGTGGCACGACGAACTTAGGTTATCACTCTCTACCCCCGTCAGGTGTCGCAGACTCCTTCTCTGTTAAAAATCAGTCATAACACTTTTCAGAGACTTTCACAATTAGAAAAATGAAACTACTCACTTGTTTGTGGATATGACAAACATCACCTGATTTTATCTAGGAAGGGTTGGTTATGTTCCAAAATAAACATTTTAGTCATAACCAGCAGAAGCGACGCGACCATCGTGCAACAACTTGCACTTGGAACGAGTCTGCTGGTGGTGTTGTTCCCAGTCTAGCCCTGGTAGTGTAGGACGTGTTGACTGCCACTCGCTAGCACAGAGCAACAAACATCTCACTACGTTTACTACCCTCCCACCTCGGCTGGTTTGATTTCCAGCATATTGTGAATCCTTCTGGTCGTCAGTGTATGATCGAGACATGGTTTACAACTATAATTTACACTTGCTTGATGTGGACCTGGGGCAGTATATTATTTCATGGAGCGTGTGTGCAGTTCTTAGCCATTTCTCAAAAAAAACTTCGCATGGTTTAGCGTCCGTACCACTGAACATCAAACCGGTTCACAGAAATAGTCCACCAACCTGTGGGCTCTATAATAGAGAGAATCGTGACATTAGACCAAACATTCACCACGACCATTACAAATAGGTATAATAGCGATTTACTAGCATACAACCGGAGGTGCAATTTCCAGTGTAAAAACACGCGACCTTTTCTAAGCCATATTTTCCCCACAGTGCGCCTCGCGATGAGAGTCATTCTGATAAACTGACAAAAAGGCATCAAAATTTCGATTTACTCACGGAGTCGATCGACTAGATTCATGTGAGTACACTGGCGTTGCATTAGACTCATGAACAGCCTTTGCTCTCTTGAACATTTGATCCAAGTTGGGGCAGCAAGACCTAAACACCAGTCTACCCATCACGTACACCACCGCCATGATCGTCGAGACTTCCCCACTGGCCAGACCACTTCCACTGTGTTTGTTAACAACATTTTTATGTTTATGCGTCCACGTCCAAGCGGCTGAACGAGCCGCAATTACCAGGGCGCGAGACGGTCGACAACCGTTTGAAGGATTGTGAATCGTCGATAAAGCATTACGAACACGCGCGCCGTCCGCAAGTTTGAGCAAGATGGGCGCACATTTCTTAGGGAGCACATCCTTGTGTACCTCCGCGTGGATACGGGAGATGACGTGTCCTTTATGCACCATCATATGTACACCATGTATCCCTATAACATTAAAACCTGCAGTAAAAAGCTGGGAAAAACTGGGAGTCTTCAAATAATAAGGAGTCGTAAAGATGAGCATCAAGCTATCGGGGTCACCAAACATCCAGTCTAGGAAGAGGGAGACGATCATTTTTTTGTCTTCATTAGTTTATAGCTACTGATAGTATCAAATAAATCCCTGTATATAAAGAAAAAACAATAAGGCTGACATCACAGCTTTTAACTGAGAGCAGAGTATTCTGCTCATTTTATGATAATTGGATGATTGGAAACCTTCGAAGTAAAAGTAAATTTCTTATAAGTTGATGAAGGCTGCAGGATAAATATCAGACCCTCCAAGAAGAGAACTATTTCTTCTGGCTGGTCAAGGTCGTGTTCGGTGGAACTTTCTGTTCGGACGATAAATTTGAGTTTAGAAATGACTTTTGTGTGGTCCTTGAACTTTCGCGGTCAGGTTTGGAAAGGTCGGATTTAGATACGTTTGGTAAGGTTAGCTCAGAAGTTAGGGGTTAATGCGTATAGAGATTTCGATGTCTATTTACACTGTCATTCCGATATCTCTTTACAGATATATTATTGGGAAATGTTTCGTACACGTGAAATAATGAAGAAATGCGAGATCCTGTAGAGCACTTCCGGACACGGGTCTGGCAACACAGCTCTGATGGTAGCCGCAGGAGCGGACACAGCCCCTTGGAAAGGGTTGGCATATTGCCTCACACGGACCCCAGGGAGGGAGGCTGAGGCCCACATGATAGAAAATTAAAGAATTTTATCTGTCGAACCCTCGAGCCCCGCGGCATTTCCCTCAAGAGATGCCCAACCTTTCGGTGGGCCTTCGTTACTGACAGGCTACCTCCAGCGATAACATCACAGATACCGTGATGTCCCACGTTCCCAGAGGTGTAGTGACGGTAAGGTCTTGTGATGCAGACTGCCTACATTACACAATCTGTTTTTGGGGAAGTTTAGGAAAAAGCTGAAATCAGGTAAATACAAACACATATGGTAGGTAACCTGGTGTGATAAGCCTTGATTATAGAAGGTATAACGGCAGCTGATGATCAAGAAATGAAGTGATTTTTCTAATCAGCTTATTTTCTTGTGTCTCTTTATGCTCCAGCTTTACCATTCTTGCCTACTGCTCCTTAGGTTACGCCGTTCTGGCTGCCCCACCCTCATCCAACGTGCGTTCGCGCTTCCTCCTCCGCCTCCTCCACCTTGGTATTCCCAGTGAGTGTGATTGGGGGGAGCTACCTCATGTGACCTTTCGTTGGTCTCTGACCTTCGCCTCCTGACCTTTTAGGTCCACATTCCAAGTCCTTTTGTTCTCCTTGCTACTGTCATCAACATCATCTACTCTGGTTTCTCCAAGATTCCATATTTCATAAATATTCTTTTTATTTCCCGACTGTTCTTGTCCATTCTGTATTCAGCTTGCCGACCGAGTTCCGTCTTGTATGCTTCATCTGATTCATTGATCTTCTCGTTTCCTTGCCACCATCTCCCTGTCTCTCTTTTTCCTTCATAATGCTGGGTATCATCTGTTCTCTTCTTTTCCCCTAAATAACTCATTCCTGTGTTCTTTCAAGGATATCTTGCTCCAAGCAGTGGTTATTTTGCTGTCTAGTCGACACCTGTGCCAGTACTTGTAAGCTTGCGAATCAATGTTTTACTTTATTTCCTCAGTGTTACTGGAGCTATCGGAGAATTCTATGGAAGAGAAGCTTTTTGCAAACATCGAGGGTACTTCAAATGTCAACTCGAGCGAAAAGATCAAAACTAAATGCAAAAATCCATCACCATCTTGACGTTGGGTAAAGGTTTGGGTTAAGACAGTGAAACATGTCACCCTTACCCGACCCCAGCCATGGTGCTCTGCTCCTTAACCCAAGATTAGAAACTTCAGCGACACCAAGAGGTAGGAAGCGCACAGGAAAATATGGTCGAAAAGAAAGACGACGACAAAATTATGTTCGACTCGTACAAGCGGACGAGGTGGCAAAATAACCTCCACGTATTTGACATTTTCCCCTGTTTTGTATATGATGGAGATGCTATTTTTCGCCTGGGTTTTGTTGCATAATTCTACTGTATGGTGTATCGTTCGTTGCTTTTAATTGTTTCACCTGAAGATTCTCTCCTACCTTCTGGTATCTCCAGCCCTTGTCTTGTGCTTCATATCACACCAACCTCTGCGAGTTTTCTTGTTCATTCTATAATCTTGTTCTCTAATGTTCATGATTTTTGATTTCCTACTCTTCCTCTGTTGAAACGGTTATCTGTACCTGCGGGTTTCCACTTCCTTGTTTCCCTTTATTCCAGCTTCTCTTATACCTAATTTTCATTTGTTGCATTTCTTTGTCATTATTCCGGTCTTAAAACACTTATTTTAACAGTGAAGTCGGGAAAACACGAACGATGGCCTCACTTGCTCACATCCACTCTCTCACTTATTGCTCCTTGGAGAGAAGGACAAGTCACCCAGTGCCATCGTGATTTAGTGAGGGTTGGATGCCTGCTGCCAGGACTAACACAAAAGCCATTCAGTGGTTATCATCCAGAAACTTCGGTCTGATCGATGAATTAGTTATACGAAATCCTTGACCGGCCGCTGGCATAAGAGCTGCCCTTGGACTACTACTGCTGGCCTCCTTCAAGCTGCCAGCCATACATTATTTTTTACTTGCTAGTAAAATATCCGACACCTTACGAAACGGTTCCTATCAAAACAACGTTTACAGTGAACTAATGATTACAAAAAACTTTGAATGTATGAGCACAAATAAAAAACAATTAAACGACATAATACTTCCTGGAGAAATATTACAAGCTGTATAATAAATTCCTTATGATCACATACAGGATACATGAAGGGAGATATTACTCTCATACATATTCAGTATAGAAGAAAATAAACCGAACAACATCAGAATTTGTCAAAATAATCTAATTATTGCTTAATAAACAGACTGATTTAAGTGACGTAAAATACTGATTAGAAAACTTAATTTGCAACGATAGCGGGAAGCCTAGCTCTCGAGAGCCGGGCGGGGCCGAGGAAATCAGCGGGACGTGTAGTGCTAAATAAAGCTAGGCTTGGCCGGTTCCACGTTCACCTTGCTGCTGCAGGGCATCCACGCCCTTTCCTTATGGTTCAGAACATTATACCGAAGCAAGTGTATACATATATTTCTTTTCATACCAATTCGCCGTTTCCCGCGTTCGTAAGTTAGCGCCACGGACTCAGGAGCACTTACCTCATTCCTGTACTTCCACTTTCTATGTCAGTTATAATGAACCGAAACCAGAGCCCCCATTCCACAGCCAATTCCCATAAACCTTTCTCTGCCCGCTTCATATGATTCGGTTCAGCCCACTGACGACACGTAGCCTCTTGTATGCCACATCGCTCCAGTTTATTCCAACCCGTGTACGCTTTACATCTTCCTAAAAGTGACGACACGTAGCCTCTTGTATGCCATATCGCTCCAGTTTATTCCAACCCGTGTACGCTTTACATCTTCCTAATATAAACTTTATCGTACAGAACCTGAAAATTTTGTACATATGACCTTCCCAGCCTGTCTGGAAATACCTAAGGTTTGCGTTGGTTGAAGTCCTCTCTCTGGACTGTACTCTACGGAGATGGTGGACCTTTTTTCATTCGCAGGAACCCCCAGGTTCTTTATAATCCGGCAGGACTCAACCCGGACACTTTCTGAGGACTGTTCACTCTATCTGCGTCATCAAAGCGGTTTAAAAACTTTAAGGTCATCCTTTACTCCTCGATCTTCCTTGGTGAGCAAATCTAAGGCCGTTAGCCTCACCCTGTGAATCTGTATTATTAGTTCTGGTAATATCTGTTATCCCCTCTGCTTCTCTAGAAATTAAGGGTCAATACAACAGGGTCGAAACCCGTAGTTGCCTACCTTCTCTGTCACTGCTCTGTGCCTTTTGAAGTATGGCGACAGAACCTCAGAAGCATATTTTAGTTTTGACATAATGCAGGATACGAAACGCTTTCCGTATATTTCCTTATCTGTCTATTTGAATGCTGTTCTAATATTCGTCAGCACCTTCTCACCATTACTGTTCTCTTACAGTAGGACTCTGTAAGGAACGACGTCGACTCCCAGTGCTCTCACAAGATTCCTGCAGCTTATTTACTTCTAGATAATAATTGCAACACATCCTTCCTTCACTGTGTCCCATCCTCTTTACATTTATTCGGGATGGATATCATCAATTATGTATATAAACAACTTTGCAGTTTGTCGAAGTCCCCTTATAAAATAATGCAGTCCTCTTGAATGTAACATATCTGCAAACATGTCCATGTAGGAGTCTAATCCTTCTACAAGACATCCATCTAGATGAAGAAGAGCAATGACTACAGAAATGAATCCTGGGTATGTGTGTTTGTGTGCAGAGGGAGGCAAGTTACGGGAAGAAAGTATCAGCCACGAGAGAGACAGGAAGCAGAATAAATGCAGCAGGTAGGAGGGATTCAGCTGCTAGGATGGAAGCAGCAGGCAAAAGGGATGCAGCAAGGCAAGAGAGGGGGGTTGGTGGCAGCAGACAAGAGGAAGGCAGAAGACAGGAGGAAGGCAGCAGACAAAAGGAACGCAGCAGACAGGAGGGAGGCAGCAGACGACCTTGAGAATAACGGTTCAGATGCCCCAGTGACCTCAAGTAAGGACCCTCCCCCTGCCTGAAACCCACCCATCCCCTCCCAGGCTCGCCAGACGGGAAACACCCCCACCCCCACCCCCGCCTTCACGAATCCTTACCTCGTTTTATGTCTTTCCCTCCAGTTTACTTATCTCCTCCTCCTTCTCCTCCAGTACACATTACCGTTAACCCACCTCCTCTACAGTCACGGTAGCTCCCCTTCCTCCCGGACATGTCCCCAGGTTGGCCCGCGGGCGTTAGCCGTCTGGAGCTTGTGATGAAACCGAGTTGCTCTTCTTGGTATAAAACTGGTTCCTCCTTTGTCTTGTATCTCATGTTGTCAATTATTTACAGTTTCTCTCTCATGTTCTGGAATATCCGCATAGTTTCAAGTAACCAAAATTAAGTATCCGAAAGTTATTTCTAAGCGATGTCATGTACAAAGTTTAAGCTTACCTTTATGGACGAGCAAAGAAATAAGAACGAGAACTCCCCAGATTGGCAACGCTGCATAAGGACGCTCTGAGCCTGACTACAAAGAGGTATTTCCCGGTCTTATTGTGTTACTAGTTTTTTTAACGTCCTGCCACGACACTTAGTGTATGTGGGACACTGTGTCGTCATCCTCTACGTCTGTTTGTCTGTAAGTGGAGACAACCTGCCCATATGATAGATAACTCTTGAACTGTTCCTGACAAACTTCCTACTTGCACAATAGGTAATCAAGGTTCAAGTGATCAAGTGATCGAGTATATTCTGGGGAATGTAACATCAAAAATTCTACTAACAGTCAAGATTCATTTTTTGAACAAGTGTCATAACTCAGGAGTGCTGAGTGATTGGAAGTTGAAATTCTTGTTATATATGACGGGCACAGTCAACCATGGTAGGATGTCTAATTGATAACGTTAGCTTTTTTTCCCTTGGCTCTATAGTTAACTTGTGGCAGGACATTAGGCAACGCAAGTACCGCCTCTTGTCGACTGCCTCCACTAACGGTAAAAAATATTCTTTTCTCGGAAGGATGATGAACAGCAAGTCCGAGGTAAGATATAACGACTGAAGGGCTTCCCCCACAACCCTACTCCTCCCTCCTGCTCCACACTCACTATCCCACAAAAAGTTTGACTGAAGTGGCAGTTCCTGTTCTAGGTGCATCTGTTATCGAAATATTTCTTAGTGGCAGAAGACGAGATCTAAATTGTCACATGGACTGCATGGGCACCGCCCACAACCCTAAGTGATACATCACCAGACTGCCCTAAGTGAGCGAGAAAGACAGAAACGGACATATATGTAGACAGAAGGTTGTCCACAGCTTAATCTATCTTGACCCTTAAAATCACGAGCAATGCACAACACTCCAGAGCCCGTGGAGAATAATGTATGAGTGTCGTTTGGTCAGAACACACTACTGTCATGGGGTCATCTCACAGTAGGAGTGAGATGAGCAAGGAAAACTGTCCTCACCGGCTGTTGATACCGGTCTGGAGGACAACTACTGGTATGTACCTTTCAACACCGGTGTTCCTCGGTTCACTTGAGTCATGGCTGGACATCGAGGCTGGAATACTGATGATATCCGGATACCGGAATATACCCGGGTGATGAAATAGGATACTTAAGTGCAGCCGGATACAGGGACACAGCTGGATTTCTTTTCTTTTCTGTGTCAAGGCTTCAGGTCACGGTAAGAAGTCCTCACTCTGGCCAGGCCTATAATGAAACATAAAAAGAGCTGAGAAGGTAAACAAGTATGAAGAGAGTAGTCGAAGAGTTGCAGCAGAATTGAAAAAAAAAAATGCCCTTTCAGAAAGAGAAGATCATAGTTTAGAGGTGAAGGGAAACACCAGACATCACAGTGGTCTACTATTAAGCTGCTAGTGGACACACAATAATCATGGGACACGGCTGCTTGCCGAGTATTATGTGGTCTAGCAAATGCAGGGGCACACAAGCACCCACTTCTGGAAAGCAGAAACGGACGTGATGTCGAGAAACGTTAAACGGAAACAACATTGCGACATAAGACAAGTGGGTCAAGGCCTGACGTCAGTCAGAGTTGGAAAACTGTAGAACTCGGACTGTTGTAGACTGTGTCAGGTATGTTGAGCTAAGAACCTCCCAGATGTAAGAGGAAAACTTCATACAAGGACGAATCAAACCTTAGCTTACTCGGAACAAATGTTTGTAGAGTTTCTGCCAACCGAACAGGACTTCTAGTTTCTTAAGGATGGGCTGAGCGATTTCTATAATATGGGGTTTTCAAGTTAGATTAAATGTTACGCTAATACTAGGCATGTGTATTGTGTTGAACGGTGAACTTATAAAGACATCGGAGGAGGTGGTAAAGCTGTGAGAAATTTCAGAATGAGAAATAAATGGAAATTAGGTTTCATATAAGCTTTACACTTGACTAGATTCCGTCTGCCTTGCTGGATATCTTGTCCCCGGCTGCATTTAATGCGACAAGACGTAGATCGAGCAAGAGAAGCTGGAAAGTATTTGAATAAAGTTGAGGAATGCGATGTCGAGATGTCAGCTTATGAGAGCGTTTTGGTGTTTGTTGGAGTAATGATACTGTTGATGACGAGCGCAGGAGACAGGTAAAGAATAGGGAGAGGATGTTACATAAGCATTTCCGTAAACAAACACCAAATAGGAAGCTAGATATGAGAGAGGAAAGCCAAAAGGAAAGAGTTCAGAGACAAGACCCCGATGTCACATAGTTCGAAGCTTATCTGCACATGTATGCATATATGCAGATTAATCACGAAAGAACACGTGATGCAGGAATATACTGGCGTCTGCAAGCAAGTATATATATTGTTTAAACGTGAGGTATTCAAGGTGAACTTAATATCGTAAGGACAAGTTTGTCTGTGTATGTTCGTGTCTGACTGTTCTACGGCTACACAGACCACAGTCTCAATTTCTCATCATATATCCTCTGCATCCCATCCAGCGCCCCACGCTGTGCAGGAGTAGCACACATCATCATAACCTTTGCCATCTCTCACGAGGGAAACATGATTAAGGTCCATGACTGGCAACTGTTACGGCAGGCGGAACAATTAAAGTGTTTGTATCCTAGTCATTAAACAGATCACTATAGCTCTAAGAAAATTATATGAATAGAGAATGCGCAGCTTCTACCATTTGTCTTAACACAATTTTTTATGTAGAATAAGTATAGCTTAATATTTTTATGAAATAACATTTGAGGAGCATATCCTCCCGACTACTATGGCAATGTAGCAAATCACCACACTTATGTTCTTTTTAGTAGGTTGGTGTATGAGCTGACATATAGTAATTCAGGTTAAGTACAACATTTAAAATTCACCACTGCACACCCTGAACAAAACTCCATCTCTTTCATCTCATAAATACGAAGCGGAATTAAGCCACTAGTCCAGAGGGTGAACTCAGATTACCTTTCCACAACTTAGCAACTCATCTACAAGTTTAAGTAGAGGTTAACGGATGCCATAGCCACGTAGTTAATCCTAACACACAAGTAGATTTATAAACAGCTTTAACTACGTTCTCACCTGGAGAAGAATTCTAATTTGTAGTTGATGTGATGATGCCTTTCACCACCAGAGACAGGGTATTTACGCCCCGCTGTTTTTATGTTGATATTTTGAGCACTGGGGTTGAATTATAAACATCTATGTATGTCCCAGCGTGATTTCGATCATAAGATTTGATATCTTTATAAAAAGAAAGTTAATGCTAGTGAAACAAGATAACCCAAGTGTTATCACATTGAATGTTAGCGAGATATCGTTAAAAACAGAGGACTTAGCCTTTGAGGGAATGTCCTCACTTGGCTCCCTTCTCTGTTCCTTCTTTTGGAAAATCAAAACCGAGAGGGGAGGATCTCCAACCCCCTCGCTCTCTCCCCTTTTAGTCGCCTTCTACGACATGCAGGGAATACGTGGGAAGTATTCTTTCTCCGCTATCCCTGGGGATAGGGGAGAATATATATGACAATTTGACGATCATAAAAGTCCCTAATAATTCTATGACAGGTAACTCGTACTTTAGTAGGAGTTCAGATGATTTAATCAGACTTTACAGTACACAGCATGTTTCACGGAGATAATCCGCCTCAGGTGTAAACAATTCATAAAGTTTCAAATTCCAGCACCAGCACAAAGGCTTGTGAATCCTGTCAACGCCATGCCAGTCAGTTTCTACTGTTTAACCGCTTACAACTTTGCAACCATCTAAACCTCCACACCCAATCAAAAGTGTTCCCAGAATTCTGCCGGACCTCCCTCATGCCCTACCATTCTATACACTCTCTTACTCATTCTTTTCTCAACTATGTCCAATTTCCTCCTATCACCTCCCACATTTACCAGCCTGCTTCATTCTGACGTTATATCTTTTACAGATTGTTTTTTTGAGTCCCTCTGACGGCTCAGTCAAAACTGTGGTACCTTCTGTAGACGTCGTCCTCAACTTCCGCTCACGCAAAGCTTTTTCAAGCGTACACCTGCAGTGAGGCTGCATGGCAAGGTCTCCCGAGTTCACAGCTTCCTCTGTAACATACGACGTTCCCACAGGGACATTACACACCCCATTACCCCCAGCCTGACCCTAAACCACTCGTTCACCTCTGCACCAATAGATACACTGTTGATAGGAGCTTCTTCCAACACACGCGCAGTCGTCGCCCCTACTGAAGGAACGGCCAGCTACGGGAAGTGCTCACCAGCCTCATGAGCACGACGGTATGGTCCTTGAGCACGATGGTACGAGCTGTGAGTATGATGGCATGGGTAGTGATTTTTAGGAGGTCAAATACCAATGCCATAACACCAAAGAGTCGTACCGTCGTGCTCAAGGACCGTGCTGTCCTTACCGCGTGCTTAAAGAACATGCCATCGTGCTCAAGGACCGTACCTTCGTGCTCAAGAAACCTACCACTGTGTTCAGGGAATATAGACTGATAGGATTACTGGATGTTTGAGGACAATATGTGGTGTGAGGTGGTTTGATCGAGTAAGTAATGAAAGGGTGAGAGAGATGTGTGGTAATAAAAAGAGTGTGGTTGAGAGAGCAGAAAAGGGTGTATTGAAATGGTTTGGTCACATGGAGAGAAGAGTGAGGAAAGATTGACAAATAGGATATATGTGTCAGAGGTGAAGGGAACGAGAAGTGGGAGACCAAAATCGGAGGTGGAAGGATGGAGTGAAAAAGATTTTGAGTGATCGGGGCCTATACATACAGGAGGGTGAAAGGTGTGCAAGGAATAAATTGGAATGATGTGGTATACCGGTGTGGATGTGCTGTCAATGGATTGAACCAGGGAATGTGAAACGTCTGGTGTAAACCATAGAAAGTATTGTGGGGCCAGGATGTGGAAAGATAGCTGTGCTTTCATTGCATTACACATGACAGCTGGAGACTGAGTGTGAATGAATGTGGCCTTTGTTGTCTTTTCCATGCGTTACCTCGCGCGGGGGGAGGGGTGTGCCCATTTTCATGTGTGACGGGGTGGCGACGTAAATGGATGAAGGCAGCAAGTATGGATATGTACATGTGTATATATGTATATGTCTGTGTATGTATATATATATTTTTTTTTTTTTTTATACTTTGTCGCTGTCTCCCGCGTTTGCGAGGTAGCGCAAGGAAACAGACGAAAGAAATGGCCCAACCCCCCCCCCCCCCATACACATGTACATACACACGTCCACACACGCAAATATACATACCTACACAGCTTTCCATGGTTTACCCCAGACGCTTCACATGCCTTGCTTCAATCCACTGACAGCACGTCAACCCCTGTATACCACATGACTCCAATTCACTCTATTTCTTGCCCTCCTTTCACCCTCCTGCATGTTCAGGCCCCGATCACACAAAATCTTTTTCACTCCATCTTTCCACCTCCAATTTGGTCTCCCTCTTCTCCTCGTTCCCTCCACCTCCGACACATATATCCTCTTGGTCAATCTCTCCTCACTCATTCTCTCCATGTGCCCAAACCATTTCAAAACACCCTCTTCTGCTCTCTCAACCACGCTCTTTTTATTTCCACACATCTCTCTTACCCTTACGTTACTTACTCGATCAAACCACCTCACACCACACATTGTCCTCAAACATGAGATGTTTGAGGTATATATATATGTATACGCCAAAATGTATAGGTATGTATATGTGCGTGTGTGGGTATTTATGTATATACATGTGTATGTCAGTGGGTTGGGCCATTCTTTTGTCTGTTTCCTTGTGCTACCTCGCTAACGTGGGATAATTACTGGAGATGTTCCGAAAATTAGGTAAACAAAACTTATTCGACGAATTTGATAAAAAGTATGTCGATAATCCAAAAATATAAGTTTTCAAGGCGCTGTGTTCATGATACTGTTCTTTTTCATTTCTGATAAATATTTTTGTAATTAAGATTATTAATTCAGACATGAATCTAAAAACTTTGAAATTAGATTTGAGGACCGATATGACGTTTTGCTCTCACCCGCTGTCAAACATTTTGCCGCGACTCGTTCGTTGGAGTTTTTATAACGCCCTCTTAAATTTCTAGAGAGCAGACAGAGTATCAGTATTTCTAGTGTAACTTGTAGGGTGGATCAATTGCACATCATCACCAAAAGATAATAATGGAAATCATAGACCCAGTCAAGACCGTCATGCCACCACCACCGCCACCAGCAGGGACCGTCCCTGGCCGATCAGCTGAGTATGTAAAAATATATTCTTACTGCGTTTTGGCTTATATTTCTTGGGTTATCAAGATAGTAGAATTAACAGGTTAGTCTTTGTGTATATAGCGCTAAACTGTGTGTAGTGTCTGATTAAGCTGCTAATGTTAGAAAGGGTAGGTACGGACGACAGGCAGGCCTGATATCATAGCGAAGTGATTATTCTGCCAAAACGACGAAAGAGGATGTCGATGTATTCCGTACACTAAAGTAACGTCGATATGCTTACTTCCACCCTCTTAGCACGTAACAGTAGAATTTTCAGTGGCAGGGGATTTACAATTCTCAAAAATTTGAAATAGAAATTACAGACTACTGATTGCTTTGATAAAGGTTCTTAGAGCCCTACTTAACATTAGCCAGGAAATGTCCCTGGCAGAGATGTTGCGGTTTAAAAACGGCAGGGAGAGGTTTGCTTAAGTTAACCTTCCCAATGGCATTTCAACATGGGGTCGGTAGACCGAGGCTCACTTTCGTTACGCTGACGGAAGAATGTACCCTAACTTGCTGTTCTTATGTTTTACAGAACAGTTTTATTGTCTTTTGATAGATGTAAACATTTATTCAAATACAGAACATCAATTCCTTTGTTTGTACATCATATTTTACGAAGGTCACAGGATTTTCTGAATGTCAAGGGTTAAAACTAAATATAGCAACGATATTGATTACATTAAGAATATAATCAGCGTGCTTTGCGGAGACATTCATTTTACAGATACAGGCTTACCAAAACTAGACAAGTTTTTGTTTCCGAAGATATGTTAAATAGACAAATATGATGAACATCAGTCACACTTCGAAGATAACCCACGAATATTGATTGAAACCATGATTAAGTGCGGTTTGGAGTTATATGAAAAAAAAAAATGTATCAATGATGGTTTGTAGACCTCGAAGTTAATCCCCAAGAATGAGTGAGGACAGCATTTTCCTCCACACTCAGACATATTTTCAGCAGAAACAGTACCGTAACATTTACAGTTAGTGAGTAAGGAAATGAAGAGAGCAAAAATAAGAAAATTTTTCCACAAGCCGCCGTATTTCAGTGCCATAATTTTTATCACTAATTGTTTTGTAACATAGCCATTTTCCTGTTAATTCTTCCCTTACTTTGCCAGCTTTGTTTTTCGAGGCAAACACGTATTTCGCTCAGATGTTTTGACTTATTGTAGACTGTTGTACCAGAAATTAGGTAGAATTCAGCCGGCCCTCAAAGTGTTAAACCAGGCAAATGACTGGAAAAAAATTTTGGGACCGAGTGGGGTTGGGTGAAAATGAAAAGAATAATGAAGAGTAGTGGAATCAAAACCACGGGATCGGGGAGCCTTTTACAGACACTGGTTAAAACCCCATAGCAAGAAAGGTAAGGTCCAGAAGCAAATGGAAAATTTAGGGTTGAATATATTTAAAAACAAATCTAACCTCCAAATAGAGAGTTATACTTCTTAGACCCCAAACAAAACTAACAATACCTAAACTAATCTATAACCATATTTTATGCCAACACGATAGCGTTCTATTTATTCACGAGCCATTTTTTCTTGCCATCACATCAACGTTGTAATTTCCACATATTGTTTCTTCTCTCTAGCTGTCTTTTGTTTATAAACAGTCTTGCTCCTGTATCTGCTTACTTTTGAGTTAATAACTACTGCTGTATGCCTAATATCGCTGGTTTTAAGTTTCAGCTCGTAATTTGCTGTCATATTGCGTTTAATTATAGGTTCTGCATGCAGTCGCCTCAGCATTACCCAGGTGAATCGCTTATGAAGAAACAACGAGTGTCGGGAGAAGATGATGCATCATCCACTCCATCTAACAGGAGTTCTGTGACTGCTTCCAGAAACCTAGAAGAATCTGTGGTTCATGATGATCCAGTTACGCTGTGGCAAGGTATATCTGTCGTCATTCAAAAATTAATGAAAATATATTTATTCAATTCTTTATCTCTGTGTTCAAGACGGAAAAGGTACGCTTGAGATAATTCCATAACACGAGTAAGCTTATTGGAAACGTATCCTTATGGGGGTGGAGGTATTCATGTTCATGTTGGCATCAGGCGAACGAACTTCCAGGTTTCATGGCTGCAGAGAAATATCCACTAGGAGTAAACTCACGTATTCGTGTTAGGAGGGGGGGGGGGGGTGTAGGAAAAGTTTGGATTGTACTATTCCCACTTTCAGGGGAGGTCCATAGTGGTAGGATATCCTAAATACTAAAGTCATTATACATCCTGGAAGGTGGCTGTTCTTGTGGCCAGTAGGCCGTAGGTTAATGCTTGATCTTTTCCACAGGATAGATGACGTGCACGGGTGGCTCGTGCTTATGGTGGTGCCATTGCCCACATTTTCTCCGATTTTTAGTTTTATCAGGCTTTTATTTCACTGAAAAAACAACAGTATAACCATCTTCAGATGTCCTATCTATGTAAGTTAACCCATTTACCTCATAGGTCCCGCTCTGTCTGTTATAACATATTCTACATCCCAGCATATTCCCTTGTGTTTTGCATTGCAGTAAATAATTGAGTAGTCTATATAATTTTCCATATCCTCTGTTTCAGCAAGACTCATAGTATACTTCTAGTTTAATAAATATATAATTATCTTCGCAGAGTGCATTAATCAAGTGCAGAAAGAGCTCGAGACAAGTGGTCGGGAATGGTTAAGACAGTGGAGCCAGCTGCACAAAGAGGAGATGGCTGCCATGGCCCGCATTCGGGAACTGTACAAATCGGCTCAGGATATGAACACCGGCTTCCATCACCAGGTATGATTGCAGTAGCCATAAGGGACTTATATATGATTACACCAGCTTATGTGTTTACATATGGATGTGCAGTATTCGATACACTGATACCTAATAGCACTCGAGACGTAGCTAGGATGGCATTTGGTACACATGCGATTGTCCAAGACAGACAACGAGCGTATCATAAACTTATTATGTGGAGGTGAATTGTTTACAAATTTTATCAACAATAAAGTTATCCAATTTGTATAAACCTTCACTAATATTATCACTGTGCATTTGATAATAGAAGATTCAATGATATTTTTCGTGGTGCTGGAGTTAATAACTGAGATGGCATTACTCGTCAATACAATGATCGTAGTTTCTAACGTAATTAAACAAGGCATTTGATTCTTGTCCTCTTCTTATACTATATTCATGTTGCTTAGGTCTAACAGAAAGATTCTTACTAGTCTGCCCAACATAAAACTTATCACAAGTTCTACATGGCACTTTATAGATGCAACCAGGAGAATTTTCTGCCTTCCTTATTTTTTACCCTTGTGTGTAACTGATGCATCTGTTATGTTTTTACCGTATTTCTTGGTTTCCTCTGCTTTAGTTGTGATATCTCTATAGAACCTCAGAAGTATATATATGTTTTTTTTAATCTGTTTCAGTTGGACAGTCTTCACAACACCGTGGTGGATGTGGTGTCATCCTTTAAGAAGTAACAAAGAAAACCAACAGTTCAACTGGCCCTGCATAAAAAGACATTCTTTGATTTGTTTCTGTTGATAGTTACTTATATACAGTACCATCAATAAAAAGGAGAGCCAATTCACTTTTGTACAGGAATTCCCAAATTCACTTATTGTCATATTACGTTAATTAAGTCGTACAATTCTTCTTTAAGTGCATTTATTGACACCAGTCATATTATCAGTTGCTGCTTGGCCTAGCGGCCAGTTGCACATAGACGTGCTGGAGAGCAGTATTTAGATGCTTTGGTGAGATGTAGTTAATTGTTTTGAATAATATGGATACTGTAATCTGTTTCAGGTTGAAGCAGTATTTATTGAAAAAATCTTTTTGCAAGTATCATAGATTATTCTGTTATCAGGTATTGATTTATTCCGTTATCATGGCAAAAGTGATCGAATTAGTTCATTTCTCATAATTTCATTAACTTCATTTTGTCCTTGCGGAAAAAAAAATATACATATATATGTATGAAGCGTTTCATAGTCCTCTGATCCTGTCTCTGTTGAGTATTTTAACACGAGAGTAAAGCCATTACGTTTATGCCTGTTTTGAACTATTTGAATTATTAGTTGAAAATCTGTTCTTGAATTCATGCTACAACAAAACATTTTGCATGTCTTCGATTACAGCTTTTGTGTATTTTCCATTGCATTCACCCCTTACCATTTCACCGTGGTCATGTAGCTTACATTTTTCATATATTTTAAGCCTTTTTATCAACCCTATGATACATTCTCCAGATATACACTGCCATACAACTAACTTTCTCCATACATGTGCCATACATCTAACTTTCTCCAAGGAAATGTGGGAAATTAAAAGGGAGTGCTTGTGAGGTATGTACAAAAAGAATAGGCAGAAATGTGCCAAAAATCCAAAACACTGATACACAGAGATTATGGTGACCTTATCATACTCTGTAAGTTTATATCATAAACATTTAAAATTCTACAACCATCAAAAGAGAGGACCAGGGTAACTTTACTTTTGTTTTTACATGATTGTCCAGCGGTAAAGTTTGAAAATAAGCAATCCATGCTGTTTTTCATCATACATAGGGATACAGACATTCAATCTAAACTGCTTTTATATTATCGACATTAAGTAGTAATTTTTTTAACATTAATTTGTATTCGCTAATAGTCTTTGGCTATATGATGGAAGGTTTAAAGTTTTGTACAAGATGGAATTGTAGAAATTTGAAAAGGAAGACTGTGTTAAAGACCAGATTGGTTAAAAATGTTTAAATGGAAGAATGCTTAATCGATTGCTGAAAGCATAATAAAATTTGCCATCAGCCTGGTAGAGGAATAAACTAGAATATGATGACCTATCTGATTTGATTCGTTTAGAAGCAAAAATGCCAGAGAGCAAATAAATCCTTTTCAATCACAATTTTTGTCTCAGCTTCCTTCTTTCACACATTTCCAAAAAATCACTTGAACCTGCCACTTGTGCCGTATCAGCAAAAAACTTGACACTTCGGAGGCCCTCAAATCCACTGCACATTGCATATGCACTTGCCCTTCTCTCCAACACCCCATCAATAAACAAATTAAACGGCCAAGGTAACATCACACACCCCTACCTCAGGGTAACAATTCATTCTCCTCTCTACTCGCTTGCCTTACACCCTTGATACAAAACTTTCACTGCTTCTAGCAGCTTTCCTCCCACACCATATATTCTTAAGACCTTCCAAATGGCATCTCTATCATATGCTTTTCCCAGATCCATAAATGCCAATACAAATCCTCTACTACTTCTGAAACCACACTATTTTCCCCAACCTGATGCTTTGTACATGCCTTCAGCCACCATTCTTCTATGCAACTTACCATGTACATAACACATTTATCACATTTATACCTCTGTAGTTTGAACACATATTTATCTCCCTTGCCTTTACATATAATGGCACTATACATGAATTCTGCCAATCCTCAGGCACCTCACCTTGATCCAAACATGCATTAAAAATCCCAATTAACCAATCAGTAATACAGACATCTCCATCTTAAGACATTCAACTGCAATACCATCCACCTTGCCAAATTTCATCTTACGTAATGTTTTCACAGCCTCCTCTCTTAAAACCACCCCGACCCATACACCCTACATCTGCCACCCTGATATCAAACAATAAATTGTCCTTCAAAATACTTATTCCATAACCTCACTTCATCAACACTTGTTTCCACCTTCTATTACCCCCTTCAACGGTGTCCTCATTAATTCTCTTGCTTTTCGCACATTATTAACCTTTTCCAAAACACCTTATTTTCCCTAAAGTTCAATGACACCCGCTCACTCCAACTCTCATTTGCCTATCTTTCAATCTCTGCAACTCCCACTTGACCTTTTGCCACTTTCTCTTGTGCATCTTCCAATTATTTGCACTCCTTTAAGTACCACGAAAATGCCTCCCCTCTTTCCTCTTTCACTAACAACTTTACTTCATCCTAACATTCATTCCTCTTTCTAGGCTGTCCATCTCCCACCTTTCGCATACCACATACATCTCTCGCACATTCCAGCACTGCTCTCCTAAATACCCTCCCCATTACTCATCCATTCCTATAGCTTCATTTTCTATCACCTTTTGCCATTCTACACTCAATCTCTCCAGGTATTTCTTCACAAGTCTTTTTCCCAAGTTCACTTACTCTCACCACTTTTCTCACCGAAAATGTTTCCTCTCTTCCGAAAATCTCTATAATTCTTTACCCTAGCCTCCACACATGGAAGTGTCAAACATCTCTGGCACCAACTATCCCTCTCAGCACATTCACACTGGTCTCTCTTTTACACTCCTATCAATTACGAAGTGATTCAATAATGTATTTTGACCATCTTTCTTACTTACATGTGTATACTTGTGTATGTCCCTCCTTTTAAGCAAGGTATTCCCGATCGCCAGTCCTTTTTCATGGAACATCCCTAGAAATATACTACTAAGCCACTGAGGCGAGAGTATGTAAGTATGTAAACAATGTGCTTGGTTCTATGTTAGGCTAGTTATAACCATCAGTCAATATTACTAGCCTTTATCAAGAGTACCTTGACCTAGTCTAATCCAAGTGACCTGTGTCCATCTTTTCTAATTTCATTGAGTCTGACCTCAATTACTTGCATTAACTCTTTAGTGACGTGTCATAATCTGTGTTACCACATGCGTAAGGAACTAAAGGCCAACTCAGTTCAGATACAACCCACGTGCATCAGGCAACCAACTTGTATGGTCTACAGAAAAAAAAATGGTATATATTACTGTTTTGTTGGTTAGTTTAAACGCATAATCGTAATGTAGTTTATACCTGGCCATAATAGTTAAGTCCAATGTGTCCATATCGAACTAAATAACGAAAATATTGCTTGGTGTTTATGTTTGCTTTTAGTAAATTTGATTATTTATCCCATGTACTTAACACATTGTATTCATCGCAGGTTTTTGGTATGTCACGATGTACAGAAGGTGTGAAATGTAATATATAGTTTAATTATGCATGTTTATATTATTTTGTTGAAGAAGAATACAAGATCAACGGATAACTTGTTCCACCACCTTATTAACTATACAGTCGAACAGAATCTCGTACTCAATATTAGGATTTATTGTGGAGAATTATTTAAGAGTAGGTGTGCATGATGTGATGAATGTTGTTTGGTTAATTAGCATGTTTGTGGTCACCACCTATCACGCGATCGGCAAAATTTTGTTTTATCTCTTCATCATTTAGCTTAAGATTTTAAGTGATTTTTCTTTTGCAGTGATAGTCTAGAATTTAGCGAATACAGCAACACTTGTATTGCATGAATTTGATCAGTGTTTTTTATTAAGATAAGACGCTAGTAGTGAGGGCTATGTATGGTTGGGAAAATATGGGGCTAACATAGGATTAAAACCCTGTGAAAAAAAAAGGAAAACCTTTAAAACCTTGCCTTATTTTTGAAATGTGTGTTTGATGAAAATATACCAAGGTTAGATGTATGTGCTGCTATCACATGTCACTCACTATGTCAACTGTTTGTTGACAGCTGATGTCATTTGCATGATACTAATTCATGGGTTTCACTGGAATATTGCTGCTAGGATATTGAACATTAAGATAGACTGTGAATTATAAAGTTTTGACTGTTAGGGAGCTTAGATGAGGTTTTTATAGGTTCTGTTGATTTCTTGCGAGGTTTTTACAGGTTCTGTTGATTTTTTGCCACCCGCCAAATTTACTTTATGTATATTTTTGTTACAGTAGATCTTGTTTTGTCAAGGGCTGCAGTTACTGAGCTAAATTTGATATCAGATATTAAAATATTAGTATTTCTATTTTCAAGTGTACTTACTTTTGATTACGTTGTTGCTTTCATTTCATGCAGAGTGAATTTAGTCTTCGGAGACAAGCCAGGCTTCGTAGAGAATATCTTTATAGGAAAAGCATACAAGAACGCCATGCCACCATCCAGCAAAATAAAGATAAAATCAAAGCATCTCTACAAGGTATTCACACTGAGTATTACTATTAGTTTTTAATTGACTTTTCTTTTCCATTCATGTTTCACAAACCTTAGTCCCTTTCAAGGAAACTTGATTGTATATTATAATATATAAGCCAGGCTTCATAGAGAATATCGTTACAGGAAGAGCATACAAGATTGCCATGCTGTCAAACATCAGAGGAAAGATAAAATTAAAGCATATCTCCAAGGTATTCACACTGAGTACTACTATTAGCTTTTTTTTTTTTTTTTTCTTCATACTATTCGCCATTTCCCGCGATAGCGAGGTAGCGTTAAGAACAGAGGACTGGGCCTTTGAGGGAATATTCTCACCTGGCCCTCTTCTCTGTTCCTTCTTTTGGAAAATTAAAAAAAAAAAAAACGAGAGGGGAGGATTTCCAGCCCCCCACTTTTAATTGACTTTTTTCATTTTCTGTTTATGTTACACAAACCTTAATCTTTTTCAAGGAAACTCGATTATATATTACAGTACATATGCCAAAAGAATGTATGATGTTGCTGAGCATTTTATACTTTTTATCAACCTCTTCTTCTTCTTAGTTTATTTTTTCAGTATTCCACATTGAAATGCCTTAGATTCAGAGATATGTGCTATCTGTCAGATGTGTATAGGCTGAATCTGTAGATGAGAAATTTAGGTTTAAAGGATGAAAATCATTTTTGTATCATAAGCAGATCTCTATGAACATCATTTTATTCTCCCTGCCATCCCTCTTTCCTTTTCATAAAATCATTTCTTGATTCTTGACATTAGCAGCCGGAGGCTTAAGTAGTGAAAGATGGTGGTAACTCAATGCTTGGTGCAATAAAGTCATAGGCTTAGTTAAGTAAAGTGATATATGATGGTTGACAGTTATGAATCCAAATAATACACTTCATTTTTTGGTAAAGTTATTTTGTAACCTCTACTGAACAAGTCCTCATACAGGTGCTCTTATGGCTTTGCATTTGGAAGACAAATGGTTTTTCATCTTTCATAGCTAAATTTTCAGGAAATACTCTTTAAATGCAAGCCCCAATGGAGTAATATTGTCATATATTTTCAGAACTTGGCCCCATTAAAATGAAGTAAAACATGATTGGTATGAGTAGGAATAGCCAAAACAGTGATATAAATCTACTCTTTTTGTAAGACTAGAGGTGATGCTTAACATTTTCATGAACTGATGACAAACCTCTCATTGCCTAAAGTATTTACATAGTTGACCCAATGATGAATACTTTGTTCTGGCTTGTGAAAATCTACAAAAGAATCCATTGATTTGTCAGTTTTTTTAGATGATGTGCGAGATGTTTTTCCTTCTCTTTTTCAGTTGGTGTATGTGTGTCCGTGGTGGCTTAGAAGCTGACCATGACTCATCACAAAATATCCATTGTCCTCCATTTAGTGTATAGTGTAAATGATATAGAATAATCATATTCAAACATATATATGTTGAAAAATATCATTGTATGTGTAAAGAAATATTGATTATGGCTGAATATATCATCACAAATTAGAAAGATTGTAAAAGTACATGGGTAAGTGATTGACTCCACTGGCCACCTAGTTTACCTTGGATGAAGGTAGGCTAGGTTTGCTAGAGTATTGACTGATTGTAGATGATGTTTAAGTGGAAAGACTTCCACACACAGAGGAAATAGTAAAAGGGAAAGATTTCTTTAATCTAGCTTGGGGAGAAATACACATCAGTTTTCAATCAGTCTATAACAGTTTTTTAAGTTCTGATATATTAATTGTCTACTTTTGCATAGACAGAGTGTTTTAGTGAGAGTATGGGTGAAGGGCACATATCTAGGGATAGGTGGGGCATGTAAAGAGTGTACAGTGTATAGAGGGTGACAGGTGGGCCTGTGTGTAGAAACCCAAAGGGTCCCCCTCCCGTCTGGGGGTTAGGGAGGTCTAGGATGCACCAAATACATGATATATAGTTACAGAATAGTAAATGATGGTGACATGAACATAGGCAACAATATCTGTTTAATACAAAATAAGTTTGAAAATGGCATACATATACAGAACATCTCGTTAGCATTCGAATTGCAGTGTATTCACATACAAATAATTTTGTACACTGAGTTGTGTATTTGGAACAGGACACATTGTAGCAGACAGTCATTAACTCATTAGCATTGATAACAGCATGTGAGGTCAAAGGTACATTACGTGTTAGGCATACAGTTACTGAATATATTGGTATTGGACACGTTAACTTTCACAGTAATTCAAAGAGGGTCAGGGTACATTATACACTGAAAGATGTAATCACAGAATATGCTTGTACTGGGCATGATTACATATTCATTTACATAGCTCAAGGCATGTTGAATTTTAGGTATAGCATCAGAATATCTTTAAGGATATTACTATGAATAAAGTAATCACAAAGCTGTTGAAACTGTAAGCCTGGAGGTCAAAAATCACTGATTTTGAAAGATTCACTAATATACTGTTGTAGTTTTTGTTCATCAAGTCCAGAACAGTCACCATTTGGAATGTTCAGGATCATGGTTGCTTATGATTTGCCACTTGTATCCCAGGCATATTCTGGTGGTTACAATATCTATCAATATTTTGTTATGCATGATTTGTATGCTGTACAAGAATTTCAATATATTTGTTCATCATAGAAACCTGTACCAAATGGTACTCAAGCCATGGCTTTTGTTCTTCTAGAGAGTTACAGGTGACATGTCATAGGTCTTAGTGAAGAGTTATCAGTCACTCATTATTGTTGATTTTAACAAAAAGCACCTAAGCGGTGTTGTGGTTAGTGCTGATGACTGCTGATCTACTGGCCCATGTTTGATCCCTAGTGCAGGCAGACAGCACACAGCTCACCCAGCAGTTCAGCCTTCCTCTAGTAGTTGGTAGATAAATGGGTACCAACTTTGGGGTAAAGCGTACAGCTTTGACAGGCCTAGCCAGCCAACAACTTGTAATTCGGATGGAGTTTCCCCAGCAGGGGTGTTTGTGTCCAGGACATGGCCCTCACACAAGCCTATGAGCCTAGCTGGGGTCGGTACTTTATTTTACCCAAGCTTAACATATGAAGACTTTTTGAGACTTCTTTTATTTTAATTTAATTTCTACCACAAATAAATTTTATCCCCTGCAACATCAAAAAGAAAATGATTGATCTGGATATGATTATAAAAAAAGGTGAGGTTGATGAATTTTCTTATTGTAGAGTGAAGTTGATAAATTTTCCTAATTTACATTTTACCTTTTCATTATTCCACTCCAAAACATCCCCCGTTTTCATAGAAATGTGTGTATAACTTCCTCCTATTTTCTATCTTTTCTTCATGATTACTTTGATAGTGTATTTGACTGTTAACAGTGGGCAATAAAGCTTTGCAAATTTGCATTGCTGTAGTAGCAGATAATCTTCCTTGCCCTCCTTACACCCTCCTGCATGTTCAGGCCCCGATCACACAAAATCTTTTTCACTCCATCTTTCCACCTCCAATTTGGTCTCCCTCTTCTCCTCGTTCCCTCCACCTCCGACACATATATCCTCTTGGTCAATCTTTCCTCACTCATTCTCTCCATGTGCCCAAACCATTTCAAAACACCCTCTTCTGCTCTCTCAACCACGCTCTTTTTATTTCCACACATCTCTCTTACCCTTACGTTACTTACTCGATCAAACCACCTCACACCACACATTGTCCTCAAACATCTCATTTCCAGCACATCCATCCTCCTGCGCACAACTCTATCCATAGCCCACGCCTCGCAACCATACAACATTGTTGGAACCACTATTCCTTCAAACATACCCATTTTTGCTTTCCGAGATAATGTTCTCGACTTCCACACATTTTTCAAGGCTCCCAAAATTTTCGCCCCCTCCCCCACCCTGTGATCCACTTCCGCTTCCATGGTTCCATCCGCTGACAGATCCACTCCCAGATAATCTTATTTTGTCCTTTATTTGTGATCAATACTTACAGAGGGCAAAGAAATCCCCACTGCCTTGCAAGAGAAGGCTTTAGGTCTTATGGCTAGTGGTGACTGGGATGACCCAGGTCCTCAGCTGGCTGTTGAACTGGGTGGAGAAGCTGCAGGTGGTTCAACTAATATTGATGATGAATACCGATGGGCAGGTGTGGAGGATCCCAGAGTTGTCATCACCACTTCTCGAGACCCATCATCTAAACTGAAGCAATTTTCAAAGGTTGGACAGATACTCAAAAAAGTCGATTTAGATTTTAGGAATGTGTAGTGAGGAATGAGGAAAACAGGGTTGTGGTATCATGGAATATTTAGGTGATGTAAAAGTAAATGGGTGTAGATGAGGAAGGAAGGAAGAATATTTTGAGTGAGATGAGTGGGAGTAGATGAGTTTTGGTGCACATTTTTCCTCCGTTTACATTTTTTTTCATATCTATACATTGGTCATATACAGGGGTATGTAGTTATACCTCAGTTTAATGTTTATAATGTTAAAAGATGTTTTGATGTATCTTAATCCCAAAATTTAGCCTTATTAGTATTATACATAAGCTGTGAAAGCTAACACTGTATTTGATAAGGCAGTGATTATGATTTTTTTTTTACCACTTCTACATTATTGTATATGACCCTTTTCTTTTCAACAGGAGATAAAGCTTCTATTTCCCAACTCCCAGCGCTTGAATCGAGGGAACTTTGAAAACAAACAGTTGACAGATGCATGTCGTGCAAATGAAATCACAGACTTCATTGTTTTACATGAAACCAGGTCAGTTTTAAAGTTATGCATACCTTACAGTGCCTTCAAAACAATTTTCCCTCCCCCCCCCCCCTTTTTTTTAAGATGATACACAATTAAGGTTTATTGTGGACAAGCTATTTTTGTGGGCACTGTAAGTCCTATTGTAACTAGGATCAGCAGTTGGTAAAACCTATATTTTATTGTTGAAAATTGCTGATACTCAATGGTAATTATGTATTCTTTTTGCCTGCAGGACAGATTTTTCTCAGGCAAGTGGAGTTTTATGATGATCTTGTCTGTAGTATCAACTGGAATAATTACTCTCAAATCTAGATTTAGATCAGTTCACCTCAGTCCTAGATTCTGAATTCTTCAGGCAGAGATTTGGAGAACTTTTAACAGTTGACCTTTTTACATAGCTTTTGTCCTTTTTACATAGTTTTCCAGCTCCTTATTGGTCAGGAAAGTTTTTCAGTCCTTCCTTGAGGAATTGTACATCTTGCACATTACTAAAGCCATTTGTTTGTAGTTCTCAAGCTTTTTTCATGGCAAGAATAAAGCTTGTAATATTGATGCCTTGTATTAGAGTGCTCAACAACCCCTATCTGTAGGTTTTGTTATTGATCTGTTGGGCCCAGTTTGGGATACACTTCTCCACTCGTAATTTCTGAGACCAGTTGCTTATTCACTGCAACCTAAGTAGGAGCTTTCTAAAGTTTTAGACTATTCACTTTTCTCATATTATGAGTTTATTTTAGTCTCTCATTGTCAAATTTATTTTAGTCTTATTGTTTTCATGTGAAAAATCTTTTTCCAAATAATTATGGGTTGTAGAAGGGGAGTTGGCGCATTACATACTATATCCAGACTCAAGGCTTATCATTTCTTTGATAAAAACTTTCTATGAATTAGTATAAACCCAAATTTTAGATTTCTGGCAAAGATGAATCTGCCAGATTTAGAAATTACCCTAGTATCATCACCTCTTAAAAGACTCTTAAAAGGCTTTATTCCTAATACTATGTTAAATCTCTTGGAGACTTTTAGACTTCTCTGGAAATTTATTGAGGAAAGCATTTAATTGTGGACCCTGGAATCTTGCATCACCCCTTGGTGAAGAATATCTCTTGATGGCTTAAGGAACTTTCTGTTAGCATGATTTGGGCTATATGATAAGAGTATAGGATGTTAAGAAAGTAGTTTGTACCTTAACATTATTTAGGAATGTTTTGCTGGACAAATCAGTAAAAGGGATCTTTGGCACATATGTACCACCTTTCCATCTTCTTCAGATTGTATCTTCTCCTAGACTTTGTGAACGTACACTGTATGACTTAGGGGATTCCTCCCTTATGAGAGACAGATTCTTGTGTTTACCCATGAAGTTACAGTATTTATTTCCATTTTTAGGTTTATTTTTCCCATCTAGAAGTTTTTCTCTAAACCCATTTTTTTTAATGAATATGCTTTCATGCTCTCAAGAAAAACCACTGCAGAGATAAGTGTAAGTTTTGAAATTGAAAAAAACAAATTCTTTAAAGACAGTCTCACAAACACTTTTTCCTTGTATCTTTGCCTTGCCCTTTCATCTCTACCCTCTCTTTCGAAAGACCTTTCTTTGTACCACCTATGCCCACTTGTGGGTTGATGCCCATGATCTACAAATTCTTAGCTGCTAACAGCAAGGAATAATGAGTGGGTTGATGACATCACCTCTGTGGCAGTCTCTAATTGGATGAGAGCAGTCCCAAAACAACTGAGCAGCAAGTACATAAGTTAGGAGGATGGTGGTGTTTGGGGAAAGATAGACAGTTAGAAGGTTCTAACCCAAGTTTTTCTTGAGAACCACTGATGCTCTGAGGACACCTGAAGAGTAGAGAATATTTAGATATCCAAACGTGCATCTTTACACTCATAACAGTTGTTCTCATATCTATGAATCATTATCAGAGTTGTTTTTTACTTAAAAAGGAGCTACTGTTTGTGAAATATACACTCTAACATCTACTTTCTCTTTTCGTTCATGAATTCAGCACTAGATGCTAATTTTTTTTTCAGAGGTAATCCAGATGCAATGGTGATTAGCCACCTTCCCAATGGCCCAACGGCATATTTCACCCTGGCAGATGTTGTGATGCGCCATGACATTCCAGACATTGGTCCCATGTCTGAGCAATACCCACACCTCATCTTCCATAACTTTAAAACTCCACTGGGAACCAGGGTAAGGAATTCTTCCTTGAAATATGCAAGCACTGTACGTAAGAAAGATTAGTTTTATTGCTTTTAGTATAATTATTTACCAATATTGGACTTACTAGTTACATTAGCAGCATTTTTAGGCAAGGGAGAAGAGGGTTTGGCAGAAAAGAATCTTCTTTTGATTTTAAGAAACCTGGTGTCAGTGATGACTCAAGTTCAAGAATTTTCAGTGGCAATCCAAGATTGTAATGAAGTACTCAGACCTTAATGAAATTGGTACAGCAGAGGAATATCTTTCTATAGGAATATCTGGAAACAGCTGTGTATTCAGGTCAGACTTAGGGTAGGGAGTTATGTTTTGAGAATTGTACAGGAAAACCATAGCGCAATCTTTAGGGCTAGGTTGTGGATGGTAGTTTCTGGTTTCAGCTCATTATATTCAAAAGAAGAAGGCTAAATGTGGACAAATGAAGTTACAGTTCAATTTTTCATGATGGTACCTTGCTAAAAGATAAAGGGAGCTAGGTATAGAAAGTATGTGAGCAAATGAGGCTATTTATTCTGTTCCTGGCACTACTTTGCAAATGTGGGAATGTATGAAAAAGTGAAAAGATTTTATTATCTTATGTTAACATTTGATATCTTGTCTCATTCATTCTTTTACTGTGTTTACAGTAGTAAATAATGTTTTGAAAATTTTTATTGGTATTTAAGATTCTGCGAGAGACAATTAAGTGAGGATTATGTGACAGGAATAGATGAAGGCAGCAAGTATGAATATGTGCCTTTGTTTATATGTATATGTATTTTTAAGTTTAAATGTGCATGTATATGTATATGTGTATATGAGGGGTTGGGCCATTCTTCCTCTGTTTCCTTGCACTACCTTGCTGATGCAAGAAACAGTGATTAAGTATAATAAAAAGAATACATTAAAAGGAGAGGAGGCAACTTTGATATGAACTATTATCTTCAAAACCAGTTATGGCATTGTTGTACTGCTCCTAAGTCCTAAGTCCTGTACCTAATTTTGGTTTTAAATAAAAAGCTTTGTTGTGAGTTTAGACAAATTTTTATTCAAAAGAATTGATGATTCATTCAAATCCTTTTTTTATTTCAGACTTGCAACATCCTCAAATACCTGTTCCCAGTTCCCAAGGATAACAGCCAACGAACTGTTTCATTCATTAACTTGGATGACTGGATCCTCTTCAGACAACACACATTCAAGAAAGATGAGGGCGGTAAAGATTATGCTCTAAAAGAGATAGGTCCACGCTTTAGTATGAAATGTTCGTTATTTCTTGTTTTTGTGATACAAATTAAGATAAAAATCTTTTGAAGTGTATGACATACAGTTTTAACTATTCTCAAGTCAAATTGTGCCTGCATTTTTCTTTTAATGTCACCACTTTCAAGCATCAGACTAAACAGTGGTGCTTAAATAAGACTTATTGGTAGATCCAGCACATTCGATGGAGTGTTGATTGAATAAAGTAGTCACATCATTCTTGCAGAAAGAACATCAGTTAATTCTCTGTTGATATATTAACAGATTTTTTTTTTTACGAAATCATTGAAATATGATATGGAAATTTGCATTGTGCAGATATGAAATCGTAAGTATTAATTGTTATAAGGAGCCTGGTTCAATGTATTAATGCAACTTGGTGAATTTATGTCATCCTCATTACTTTTTTCAGTGTATCGCATTATAATGGGAACATTAGACCAGGATGGAGCAGCAGATACAGAGTTTGTCCTTCGTCCCTACATGAACACAGCAAAGAAAAGGAGGTTCATGTCACATGATGATCCTTGGTAACAATTTTGATTACAAATTTATGGAAATTGTTATAACATGTCAAAAGAGTACAATATTTATGATATGATTGCCTTGTGTCTGTCTTATAGTTGGTTTGATGAAATATAATACTCAGTGATATATATAAATTAGTCATAGTACTAAGATACTGAAAATAAAGGTTTCTTTTTCAAAGTATATTATCCCCCTGGTGTTTTTTAACCCTTATTAGTAAATGAATTAAGAGTTTATACATTTTTCACACCCCATTTTGGTCATTGAGGAAATGAGACAATGTTAAATGTACACCAATAAGAAAATGACATAACAGCAAACTTTCCTATGTATGAGCTGTTTACTGGCAAGATTTCGTTTCTGTGGTGCTCCCTTTAAGCAACTGCTAACAGCAAATGGAACGTATGAGGGTCATAATTCATATTAGTCCCCATGCAGCCAGTTATACAAGCTTTAATCTTTCATAAGTAGAAGCTTTGGCAGGAATAATTATTACATCCTTCATAGTTAATGAAAACAAGCTAATCTCAAATCAAGCAATAATCAAGAAAACACAAACTTATAACGAAGCATAGTTAATATGTACACAAAAATGTTATGGCACCAAAAACTCATGGATTATAATTCCCACTATTCTAGCATTTACCTCTCTCACCATCCCATTCATAAACACACCTTAATCACCCTAGTGTAAGCTCCTCTGTTTCTAATAGCTTTTCTCCACCATATCCCAATCCACCTTATTTTATGCTTTTTGCAGATCCATAACTACAATATACAAATTCTCTCTCTCTCTGAGTATTTCTCATAAATTCTTCAAATCAAACTCCTGTTCCACTTATCCTCTACCTGTCATAAATCTACATTGTTCCATCCTAATCTGTGCATTTCCAACCCCCTTAACAGAAATGCTCTGCAGATGTGTACTTCTGTAGTACAAGAATTTACTTTTGAATCCCTAGCCTTTATATAAAGGCATTATACTGGCATTCCACCAGTATTCATGTACCTTACCTTTAAGACATACATACTTTGAAAATCCTGATTAACCAGTCAACAACATTCTTGCTTCCTTTTTTGAGTGATTTGAATGGGAATATATTTAATGATATTTACCGCACTCAATCACTGTTTCCCATTTCAGCGAGGTAGTGCAAGGAAACAGACAAAGAATGGCCCAACCACTCATATATATATATATATATATATATATATATATATATATATATATATATATATATATATATATATTTTTTTTTTTTTTTTTTTTTTTTTTTTTTTTATACTTTGTCGCTGTCTCCCGCGTTTGCGAGGTAGCGCAAGGAAACAGACGAAAGAAATGGCCCAACCCACCCCCATACACATGTATATACATACGTCCACACACGCAAATATACATACCTACACAGCTTTCCATGGTTTACCCCAGACGCTTCACATGCCTTGATTCAATCCACTGACAGCACGTCAACCCCGGTATACCACATCGCTCCAATTCACTCTATTCCTTGCCCTCCTTTCACCCTCCTGCATGTTCAGGCCCCGATCACACAAAATCTTTTTCACTCCATCTTTCCACCTCCAATTTGGTCTCCCTCTTCTCCTCGTTCCCTCCACCTCCGACACATATATCCTCTTGGTCAATCTTTCCTCACTCATTCTCTCCATGTGCCCGAACCATTTCAAAACACCCTCTTCTGCTCTCTCAACCACGCTCTTTTTATTTCCACACATCTCTCTTACCCTTACGTTACTTACTCGATCAAACCACCTCACACCACACATTGTCCTCAAACATCTCATTTCCAGCACATCCATCCTCCTGCGCACAACTCTATCCATAGCCCACGCCTCGCAACCATACAACATTGTTGGAACCGCTATTCCTTCAAACATACCCATTTTTGCTTTCCGAGATAATGTTCTCGACTTCCACACATTCTTCAAGGCTCCCAGAATTTTCGCCCCCTCCCCCTACCCTATGATCCACTTCCGCTTCCATGGTTCCATCCGCTGCCAGATCCACTCCCAGATATCTAAAACACTTCACTTCCTCCAGTTTTTCTCCATTCAAACTCACCTCCCAATTGACTTGACCCTCAACCCTACTGTACCTAATAACCTTGCTCTTATTCACATTTACTCTTAACTTTCTTCTTTCACACACTTTACCAAACTCAGTCACCAGCTTCTGCAGTTTCTCACATGAATCAGCCACCAGCGCTGTATCATCAGCGAACAACAACTGACTCACTTCCCAAGCTCTCTCATCCCCAACAGACTTCATACTTGCCCCTCTTTCCAAAACTCTTGCATTCACCTCCCTAACCACCCCATCCATAAACAAATTAAACAACCATGGAGACATCACACACCCCTGCCGCAAACCTACATTCACTGAGAACCAATCACTTTCCTCTCTTCCTACACGTACACATGCCTTACATCCTCGATAAAAACTTTTCACTGCTTCTAACAACTTGCCTCCCATATATACATAAATGCCCATACACGCACATATACATACATTACATTTCAACATACACTTAGAGACATATACATATATACACATGTACACATTCACTCTCGCTGCCTTCATCCATTCCTGTCACCACCCAGCCACACAGGAAATAGCACCCCCCCACCTCTCCAGCGAGGTAGCGTCAGGAAAAGACAAAAAGGCCACATTCATTCACACTCAGTCTCTAGCTGTCCTGTATAATGCACTGAAACCACAGCTCCCTTTCCATAACCAAGCCCCACAGACCTTTCCATGGTTTACCCAAGACATTTCACATGCCCTGGTTCAATCCATTGACAGCACGTCGACCCCAGAATACCACATCGCTCCAATTTACTTTATTCCTTGCACTCCTTTCACTCTCCTGTCTGTTCAGGCCCCGATCACTCAAAATCTTTTTCACTCCATCCTTCCACTTCCAATTTGGTCTCCTGCCTTTCCTTGTTCCCTCCACGTCTGACACATATCCTATATGTCAATCTTTCCTCACTCATTCTCTCCATGTGTCCAAACCATTTCAACACACCCTCTTCTGCTCTTTCAACCATACTCTTTATTTCCACCCTTACATACTCGATCACACCACCTCACACCACATATTGTCCTCAAACATTTCATTTCTAACACATCCACCCTCCTCCATACAACCCTATCTATAGCCCACGCCTCACAACCATATAACATTGTTGGAACTACTATTCCTTCAAACATACCTATTTTTGCTCTCCAAGACAACATTCTCTTCTTCCACACATTCTTCATTGCTCCTAGAACCTTCACCCCCTCCCCCACCCTGTGACTCACTTCCGCTTCCAGGGTTCTATCCGCTACTAAGTCCACTCCCAGATATCTAAAACACTTTGTTTCCTCCAATTTTTCTCCATTCAAACTTACATCCCAATCAATCTGTACCTCAACAATACTAAACTCAATAACCTTGCTCTTACTCACATTTACTCTCAACTTTCTGCAAACTCATTTTTTCCAAACTTAGTCACCAACTTCTGCAGTTTCTCACACGAATCAGCCACTAGAACCGTATCATAGGCGAATAACAACTGACTCACTTCCCAGGCCTTCTCATACCCAACAGATTGCATACTCGTCCCTCTCTCCAAAACTATCGCATTTACCTCCCTAACCATCCCATCCATAAACACATTTTACATACTCCCACAACTCCTGCTTCAGGAGTAGTGCTACTCCTTCCTTAGCTCTTGCCCTCTCACCAACCCCTGACTTTACTTCCAAGACTTTCCCAAACCACTCTTCCCATTTACCCTTGAGGGCCGTTTCACTCAGAGCCAGAACATCCAGGTTTCTTTCCTCGTACTACTTACCTCGCTTTTCTTCTTTTCTTGGTTACATCCACACACAATCAGACACACCAATATAACCATTCGACCAATATAACCATTCGAGGAAGATGAGCACTTCCCGCGGGAAACGGCGATTAAGTATGATATATGTGTGTATATATATATATATATATATATATATATATATATATATATATATATATATATATATATATATATATAGATAGATATATATATATATAGATAGATAGATAGATAGATGGAAGTAACCCAGTCTAATTTTTTGCGTTTGTATTCTGAATTCAAGAGTTTTTCAGCTTATTTCCTAACTTGCCACATATACATATGTATCTTATAATTATGTGCTGTCAAATGATCTTATCCACTTTATAGTTTGGGTGATGGTAAATAAAGTTATTAAAGTGAAAATACATCTCTCGCTGCAAGTGCCTCCTCAATTCTACTGGGAGGATAACCTGGCCATGTAACATCCTTATGATTCGTGTCTCTTTCTCTATTGACTTAATAATGTTTGTTTGGCCATTTTATGTATCATTAAATGTACCATTAAGAGTTATCTGTATCTGTAATGAGTAAATTCTTTAAAGATGAATTTATTCTATGAATATTAATTTATAAAGTTGGATTTATACCTCAAACTTTTTAATTCATTTTGTATGGGAGAATGATTCCCACCTACAAACCTAATTTTCAATAGGCATTGATATAAACGTAATATAGCAAGTTAACTCCAAGAATAATCTGCCTATGATAAAGCTGAGTAATGAGGAGCAGAAAATGTAGATCATATGACGTCATTGGAGATATGGCAGAATACGCGGGAAAAAGTGTCAACAACAGGACGCGCGGGAGGGGCCACTCATTTCATGGTGATCTGTTACCTGTGACATTGTGTGACGGATACCCTGACATCGTGTAACATCTTGCAACATGTCGGACTCGCCGCAGAAGACTGCAGCAGTCACCCCTAGCCCCAAAAGTTCGCCCACTAAGAAGGAAATGTGAGTATTGAGGCAACTAGGTGGCAGGGCAACACAACCGATATGTTTGTGTTGCGTGTGTGTTTGTCATTAAGGTTCACATCTGGTTCATAAGATAACTTGTTAAATCAATTCAAGGTAGAAAACTAAGCTTGTTTGCCCCGGCCTATATCAGATCTTCATGTAAAAATGTATACGCATGCGTGAGATTTGTTGTTTGTTGGTTTTTCATGTAGATGTTAAATTTCTAAATGCCCTTGTTATTGACAATTTATTGTATAATGAATAACACGCGTTAATACTGCGCATATATAGGATTATTTACATTGATTAAGGGTGCAATGTTTTCTTTAACAATTTGTGAAAAGCTAGTTTTGCTCCACATGACTATTTTGGTTGGTCCATTTCCGTTTCAGATCTGCATCAATACTACCCAAGGGAAACGGCTCCGTATATTTTTTGAGTTTTATTTAGTGCTTTGTGATTACAGAAATAGGCGATTACCGGTTCAGCTCGACATTAGGAAATTATTACTGGTCCTTGTGTTGTAGTTGATTTGTAAGTTTGTTGTAATTACAGAAATATCTGCCGAGTGTGATTTTGAATATTGTATTTTATTGAACAGTTCTGTGTGATAATGGTCATGTATATCAGAGAACATATGGAACTAATGTAAAGCAGGTATGTCATTTGTGAAATATCTACAGAACCAAGAAAAGCCTTGCATAGTAGCTAAAGTAAGAAATATGCCAACATTACATCCATATCCGCTGGGATCACACTGTCACATTAGTTGACATCTGGCACTATACTGATGCATTTTCATGAGTATGACAGGTACACTGTGACCATATTCTTGAAAATATTGATGAATCTTAACTGTTAGGAAGGTTAGGAGAAATTTCATAGGTTTTGTTTGTTACAGTGTATTACTTCCACTAACCACATATTATGACACATTTTATATTCTGCCTTACACTGTTCAAGAAACTATGATGCTCCAGATCATGCTTCGCAGGCGTTTGTCTTCGCACTGAATAATATAAAGCGTCCAAAACGTTTATCAGTAGTTGTGTCCCATAGGTAGCCATGATGCAGAGCTAAACAGATAAGTTCGTCAAGAATTCTTTCATATTGAACTATACATTATTCCTTTTCAAGATTTTCGTCTCCCCCCACCCCTCAAAAGACGTGGTGGTGCTGAGGGTACGTACTTGCTTGAAGCAATATGTTACAGGGTGCACGTGAAAATAGTTTTATAGGTAGCAATTAACGAAGAACTAGGAAGCTAGTACTTGAATGTTAGTTGATATTTTCTTCAGACAGGTTGTAATGAATTTTCTTTCATTGCAGTGATGCAGCAACTGCAGCACTCAACCATTTTGCCCAAGGCAAACGACACCTAGTTGTGGGAGATATTCCATCTGCTGTCAACTCCCTTCAGGTGAGAATGAACTTGCTTGTTGCATCCAGGTATAGATGATGCTTTTCATTGTAATGCAACCTATATGGGCTCCACTGGTCCAATGAACCTATGACAAACAGGCATCATAAATGGACAAGTAAGGATGCTCTGATTTGAGAAAAACATAAATTAAAGTGCAGAGACTAGAAATGATAAGGGTATATTAAAAACCCTAGTACAGTGAGCACCATTTATATTATATGGTGAAAAAAATTATTTACTGGCTTTTTGTGATGTTTCAGGAGGCTTGTCGGTTCCTTGCAGAAGAGTATGGGGAAACTGCACCAGAATGTGGGGATGCTTATTTCCATTATGGTCGGGCCTTACTAGAGTTGGCCCGCTTGGAGAGTGGAGTTTTGGGAAATGCCTTAGATGGAGGTGAGTGGTAATGATCTTCCTTTCCCAGTTAGATCCTTGGCTTGCAACTGGATATCATTTCAGATTAGATTGGTTTTATAATTTTCAGAATATAAAGTTCAGATTTATTTATTTGTTTTCAGTACCTGAAGGTGAAGACATGGATAACTCCCAGGTGGAAAATCCTGAAGACATGACAGGTATAAAGCTTTAAGTTGACAGCATTGAATGGGCCCCTCCGTTGAACTTAGTCAAGTGTTTTGAGTACTAGTGGCAGGGATTAGGGATGCTGATGCATCTTTTAGTTCACATAAAAGTAGACTGTCCTATTCTGTGAGTAGATAGGAGCTTGATGGATCATGTGATGTTATGTAGGTAAACTTTTTGTCTGGTAGAGTACTAGAAATATGATGAGAAATAGAGGGATTAAAGGTTTGTGATGAAATTCTGAAACGTATAGATGCTAGAAGCTGAGAGAACGTAACAACTGCTTGATGAAGTTGGGTTGCTGTGGAGGCATTTCATTGTATTACTACAGGCTGCCATAGAGATAAGTGGTAGTAGAGGTTTAGGTTGTGGAAAGAGGTACAGCACGATGAAATGAAAAATATAGTTAATGAAATAAGGGTTTGAAAGAAGAATGTTTTTTGAAAGCTCACCATTGTCTTCTGATGAGAAATGTAAGCAATAATACTACAGTACTATTTTCAGGAGTGGGAGGAATAATTGGAGCTTGTGTAATGTGCCTCTTTTATCATTATAGCTGTGGATGAATGGTGGAATCAAATGCTTGCAGGGAGTTCAATTATGCGTGTATAAGAAGCATGTTGAAAAGACATTTTATTGCTGAAAGAGGTGTCCTTATATGCTATTATTTTAAGATGTGAAAAATTAGAAGTTGTGGACATTAATACTCTTGCAAGGAAACGAGAGTTCTCAGCGAGTACATTACATTGCGTAGTGTTAAAGTAATACTGTAATTGCTAATATTAGCATGGAAGTTCATGTTTCACTTCAAGCATTAGACATGGTTTGAGGATGTGTGCAAGTAAATATTGAGGTTACATGCACCAGATTCACTGAAAGGAATTGGAAATGGAGTTCATGCTAGAAATGATGATAGGAAAGAAAAAAGGGAAACATTTTCAGGGTTGATTTTGTTATGTCTTTCGACTTTGCAGAAAAGATTCTTGGTTAAGGGACTGTTTTCATAACATGATAGATTCACTTTGGGTGATGGGATGGTTGCAGGTTTATGACTGAAAGTTTATGAACGAGGACATTTATGCTTTTAGACTTGAGGTCGTTTAAAGATCTTTGTGTGTAAAGAAAAAAGTTTCATGAATTCAGATTGCATTTATGGTGACTTTTCTTTTATTTAGAGAATGAGCAGAAAGGTGTTACCAAAGAAGTACATAAAGCTCTAAAAGAAAACTACAGGTTTTTAGATGAAATGATGAAAACCAACATAGAAGATTGTAGGGTAATAGAAAAGGAAGCTGGAAGGGGGATTGAATGTGAGCAAGAAGTGATGAATGAAGAGAATTCTGATATAAAAAATGGAGTTGATAAAAGTTCTGATGTACTTTTCAAGAAAGAAAATGAACTCACAAGAGAAAGTTTTAAGTGTAGCAAGATTAACATTGATGGAAATGAAATACCAAAGTTAGATTCAGTGGATGACATTGTAGTTGCAAAGCACATGATCTGTGATTCAGAGATGGAAACGGAAGTGGAGGAATGGGGTGTTTGTGGAAGTGAAAAAGGAAAGGAAGAAGTAACATTGGATGGGACTGGACCAGTTGAAGAGGACAAAAGGGAAGAAGAGAATGAAAAAAAGAGTAAGATCTTTATTTGTTTAAAAAGTAACAGTTTTTGGACTTTAGTTTGAAACATCATTGTCTACTGGTGAAGGTATTAGATTGATGGGAAGTTTAACGGCTTTGCTCCTGAAGACTAATTGAAATTTCATGGAAGTTGTAGAGTAAGCCAACCAAAGGCAGAATTGTATGGGTTATTCTCTGATTTGCCTTGCTACATTGAGTAATTAATCCCACTTGGATGTTCTGTATGAGTACTGTAGCCCTTCATAAAAGATCTTTACTTTACATTCATCTACGGAAAAGTATGCTGCATCTGGTATATTTGTTTTGTATGAACCTGTAGTAGTCTTTACCAGCTGCCTTGGCAGTCATTACTTCCAGTTGATTTCATAGTTCAACCCGGAAGTGTAAGTAATAAAAATATAGCTTGTGAAAACTTACTCTAGACAGGTAATCAGAATTCAGGTTTACACTGTAAACTAGCAGTTGCTAGGCTCTTCTCCCTGGTAACACAAAGTTTACTTCACCACTACTTACCATTTGAATACCAGTGTCCATATATTCATTTAAGTGGTATTCTCTTTTGCTCAGGAGCTTTGGGATGGATATATTTATGCCAAGACAGTACAATGAAAAATGTACAGTAGCATTAAATAACTTATTTGAGTGAGATATGCTGTGCTTGAAAGTTTCATGTGGAGAAAATCATTTGAAGTTTACTTTTGTCAAACAAATAAGGAATCAACATAATTTAACTGATTGAGGGTTTTGACTTGAATCTATATTTAAGGCTGGTAAAACTTAAAAGAAAAAGTATGTTAAAACAAAGTAAGATCTAAAGAAAATTATATTCAGAAAAGGATATGTATATTGAGAATCCTTATGACATGGGAGGTATGCTGCACTTCACATTTTCAACTTTCAGAGTTAAGAGAAGCAAACAAAATTTTCTTGGGTATTTTTCTTGAAAGGATGAAGCCTTATGAACATCATAGAGCACTTGCTTACGGAGCTTTATAATATACCATTTTTTTTTTTTTTTTTTTTTTTTTTTTCCCAAAATATCTGCCCACCTGGATTCCTCTTTTTGATACTGAATTACCCGAGACTGACTCATTGATGAACCCAGTATCTTTATAGTGACTCAAGTCTTATGGCTTTATTAGCACAGTAGTTAAATAGTGCCATCCAACCACCTACACCCACAGTTCCCTCACACTTCCACAGTGTAGAGAATTGTCATTCTAATGGACTAATTGGGGGAAAAGGTAATCTGTTTGAAACCAAATTCCATTGCATCCTGAATTTTGGCAAGGAGCATTTGTAAATGAAATATTCTCAAGCTTAATGGAAATTTGTGTTATTCCTAAGTTCATATTGTTTCTTGTACACTCTGGACTTGTATGAGGATTTATTGGTACTTATTTATATTATACTTAATTGCCATCTCATGCATTAGCAAGTTAGTGCAAGGAAACGGATGAGGAATGGCCCAACCCACCCACGTACACATGCACTTGTCCATGGTTAGATTTTCATTTAGTCAGACTCCTACACTTAATGACTGATAGCACAAGAAGCCTATCACCACAGTTGAAAAATGTATCATTTATTTCATTTGCATGTTGTCAAAGAGTGCTTTTTATCTTGGCATTATGCCAGGTTTACTTGTAGTCTACCTATTTGTATATCTGATGCCTGCTCCCACCTGGAAGTCCCTCATAGGGGTGGCAAAGGCAATAGTCTCTCCATAACTAGAGAAGTCCAGTGCCACTTCTTGGTTATCTTTTAAGTAATCTTGCTGTTCAACTAATTTACATTGTGGTACTGTGCACTTTTTACTGGCTTGACATTTATCTAGTTTCAGGACAAAGGAAGTGGATAGAACCACTTAAATGACTAATATGATACCAATATTAATCTAGGATGCAGTGGTTTGGTAGATCTTGGGATACTAGGAAGTAGGGTTTCGCAAGTGCTACTTTGAAATATAGCCTTCGTTTTTTATTGCCTGTCTCACAGATAACCTTTCACAGTCTTTTTATAGCTTCCTTACATATATTTGCAGAACTTTGAAACTACCTAAGGAAATTTCTATTTTCACTATTAGCTTTCATAATTTTTATAGCATCTTAATTCTGTTATGATTGGTATATTCCTTTTACCTTATGTTTGATTTAAGGCAACCCGGTTCTATAGGACAATCTATGGTTGAAATAATATGCAAGTGCTTTACTTCATGGTAATGGAAGTAATATGCATGTACATTACTTGGGAAATAGCAATATGAACATACAAGAATCTGAAGCAGTTTCAGTTGCTTCTCAGAGAAACTTCAGTGGGTGCAGACATAATTATTTTGGATAATCACTACCTTTCTTTTCTTGGTTTTGATTTAAAGGGAGATATTTCATTGTAGTATCAGTAGTGTTCTTGGCAATAACAAAATGAACTGAAAGTTTTACAGTTTCACACAAATATATATGTATATGCGTAAAGTTGTTAGCATTTGATTTCTTCTAGTGATATGTATATTTAATTTGCCAAGTTAAGTATAAAGGAAAGCTTTGTGGTAGTAAATGTTGAATATCACCTTTTTCATATGGTAGAAGATGGGAGCACTGAGGATGAGGAGGAGGAGGAGGATGATGAAGGGGATGGTGATGGCGAGTCCCAAGGGGGAGAATCTCAAGATGAAGATGGGAACAAAGATGAAATTGAAAGCCAGGAGGAAACTGAAGGTAATGAAATATTCAAATGAGAACATTATTTGTTGGCAAAAATTTGATATTGCCAAATGACATGCATGAATTTATTAAGAGAAACCTAAAAGGGCATTTTTTTTTTTTCATTAAAAGTTAATCTAACATTGTACATGTTTGTTTCCTCCTGATCATAAAGTTAAATGCCGGAAAGATTTGTTAATATTAATATTGCAATAAAGATGGGAATTATCTTTGAGGAGATTTGAATTTAATGTACCCCATATAAATAGTGCAGGTAGTACATTATTTCCAGATGTTATGGCACTTTAACATATATGTACATGAAATGTAAATCATTGGAGCTCATTTTGCAAAAGAATAAACAAGAAAAACTAATTGAAGTAGAGTAAAAAGATCTCTGTAAAAGCTTTACCCTGTCAGTATTTTTCCTTTTATTAATGAGAAAAATGATTAATTCATACTTAGGAGAGAAGACAGAAGAGGAGGAAGAAGTTTCCAACTTGCAGCTATCGTGGGAGATGTTGGAGCTAGCCAAAGTTATTTTTGAGAAGTAAGTTGAAAGATGCAGTATACCGTAAGTTTGAATGCTGGGAAAGAAACTGTTGCATTAAATGAAAGAGGTTGAACAGGGTTACATTATGTGCATTTCAAATTTTCTGTTTTAGTATTTGATTACATTTGAAGTTTTTGCCCTAAATACACAGAGCCATCACATTCTCAAAAATATATTAGGTTGATTCATCTTGGAAATCAAACATTGAGGTGACGTTCATGCCCTTAGATTATATCTAAGGGCTTGTTGCCTGTCCACCATTCATGAAGTTAGCATGGATAGGCTAGTTATTTGATGCAACCAATAGTCGTAGCTCCTCTTCCAACCTAGTTGTAGATCAGAAGAAATTGGGTTTCCTTCAGAATCTGATTTTTTTTATTGGTTATGGAACATTTATCTACTGTATTAGATTAAGAAACTTTAGTGAGTGCATATTGAAAGATGTTGAAACTGAATAGTACACTCGTAATGATTAATTTCATCTTGCTAGTCCTGTTCATCTTGCTGAAATCAGTTATTGTTGATTGGACCATTTTTCCATTAGCCCATGTTCTGTGTGTAATGAATTAACCCTTAAACTTCAGGAGACAAGTTAGGTATTTTTATTGAACATTGTGTAGCAACAAGTAGTAGTAGTCAGTACGAGCATCAGGTAGGAGCCTTTGCAAACACCACTAGATTTGCCCTCTGTCAGTGGCGTGTTAAGGGTGTGGTCCTACAGGCCAAGAAGCAGCATTGGATTTCACTAGTTATGAAGACTATTTTGCCATGGCCACCCCTTTGAGGGAATTCCAGTTGGGTCAGGCATCAGAGATGTGGATAGATAGAAGCGTTTTAATGCTTCCCACCACTATATCTATATATCCAGCTGACTTACTGTGCCCTTGGTAACCTACAGAGGTATCTTTAGTAGCTAAGCAGGCATGGGGGGAAAAATTCTGCTGACTTGTGACACCATGCTTCAACTTTAGACAAAATTGAAGCTTAAGATTTATTATGTCTGTATATTTTATGGTTTAAGAATGCATATTTTTTTTGCAATGTAATTTTTGTGTGTGTGTTTACTTACAATGCATATTGTAATTGTCAAGGCAGTTTGTATTTCACCTGCTGGGAAAATACATTTCTTTTGTTTTCACAGCTACCTGTAGTAGTATGGGTGTAAGACTATCACTCTTAAGGGTAAATTATAGGTGCTTAGGAGGTTTGATATTTGTCAGAAGCTCGTTGTTATAGCAATCTGTGGGTCTTGCTCACTCTGACAGCTGTATATTTTATGTTAGTCTGTTAGATATCATCTGCATTACCTGTGATATAGCAACATTTGTTGAATTTAGATAATTTGGGGGTGATCTGAATAACACTACTGCCCATCCCCATCGTTCAGTCCACCTCAGCTCACCCCAGCAGGTCCTAGAATCCCATCATAGTATTTCAGTACAGTACATTCTTCCGTAAGTTTTCATTATATATCATCTAAATTACTTAATGGTGTGGTACTGTATATGAGGGTAAGCTGCTTTGGGTACATTATAACTGTACAGTAATCTCTCTTATAGTTGCATTGAAAAATTATCAGGAGTGTAAAAAGAAAAAACAAGGATATGAGTAGTTTGACTTGCTGTGCCCAGGAACATATCCTTGTCATAAGGGGAGTCCTCCTGATATTCTCATAATTTACATCACATTTTAATGTTTTTCATTATTTCATGACATATTTTCTGTAATATGCTTCTTCCACATTATATTTAACAGATTTGTCATCATCTAATAATTGGATGTAATGAATATGTTATGGATGAAAATATGACCAAAATCTTAATACAACATGCTTGCCATTTCCCGTGCAAGTGAGGAAGTGTCAAGAACAGAAGACTGAGCCATCCAGGGAAGATTTCTCACTTGTCTCCTTGCTCTATTCCTTCTTTTTGGTACTAATGCAGGAAGGGAGGATTTCCAGTCACCCATTCCTACCCCTCCTGGGGAGTATGTGGGTAGTATTTTTTGTCCCTTATCTCCAGGGATAAAATCTTAAGTACAGTATTTATATATTCTTAAAGGATTTTATCTAATGGGATTGTTGGTGAGGTCATTATGCCACACTGTATCCAATGAAATTTAAAGAAATGCTTGATCTTTTAGAATATTAATTTCTTGTGACATGAACACAAAACCATAAGACAAAAAAAGAATGTAAACAACTTGCTGGTTAGTATTGAATAAAATTCAGTGGAGTGGATCAGGTACTTACAGCTTATAAATGTCCTTAATCCATGCTGGGAATGTTTCTGATATATGGACTTCATGCTGATATAATGTTTTATACTGTTTCATTTAATGCACTTGTACAGTATTGTAGTCCTTAATGTTCCACTAATGAGTGTTAACTTGCATTCTCAGGTGAGACCAAAGACTCCATTCAAACCGCATCAAGATACAAAATGCTTATTTATAGTGTATTAACAAAAGTAAATAGGCTTTGGGTGTTTTATCCAACATTTGTTTGACAGTCACCACACAGATGGGTTTGGGGACATCTCATAAGGAACATACGAGATAGCTTGACTTCTTTGAGAGAAGCTGGGATTTTTTGTTAGCGCACGGTTACCTAAACATGGTAAGCATCATCCTCTGTTACAAAAGAACTGAGTTTTTATTAAATTTCTAGGCAGCAAGACAATAATCCTGAGATGGCAGAGAAAGTGGCACAAGTTTACTTAAAACTTGGAGAAGTAGGCCTTGAGTGTGAGAACTATGCCCAGGGAATTGAAGACTTAAGAAAATGCCTAGAAATTCAAGTAAGTTGTGGTAAAGTACACCATCCTGTGTGTAGGATTAGTGAATGGTAAAAGTTTGTGAAATATTATCGTATTCTCTCTGCACAAATGGATGAAGGCAGCATGTATGATTATGTACATGTGTATATGTATGTATACATTGAAATGTATAGGTATGTATATGTGCGTATGTGGGCGTTTGTGTGTATGTCAGGGGTTGGGCCATTCTTTTGTTTCCTTGCTCTACCTCGTTAATGCGGGAGACAGCAACAAAGTATAATAAAATGAATGAATTAGATATATATATGTATATGTATTTATGGATTGCTCACTTCTGTCAGGTGACCATGGGTCAACTATATATAATTTTGTCTTTCAGGAAAAAGTCCTTAAAGAGGACAACAGATGTTTGGCAGAAACTCATTACCAATTAGGTGTTGCACATTCTTATTCAGATGACTTTGACAAAGCTGTGGAAAGCCTTCAGGCAGCTGTTAGGGTGATAGAATTGAGGATCAGCAACCTCGGTAAAACTAAGAAAGAAAAGGAAATGTGGACTGAAGAGCAAAAAGTCAAGGATGGTAATGTATGATTAATTTCTTTGCAAAAAAGAATTGTTTTCTTACAGCATCATTCATTAGAATTTCAATGAAACAGTATTGAGGCTTATTTGTACTATATTTTGAGGGTGTCATTATCAGCTTTGTTGTTACAATCAATTAAACCCTTCAAAGTACCAAGTCATTTTTGCTTCTTGATATCACTGGAAGTCCATCTTGCTATCGATAAATCTGTCCCATTTCTTGATCATTTTCCTGTAAAACACCCTAGATATATGTATTCTGTTTGTATTAACCATGTGTTCATTCATTTCATTCCATTCTATTCTGTTCTTCCATCATACATATGATAGTATTTTTTTCCGTAATCTCATGGTGTATCCATGGTTGTCCTATCCCAATAGCTTTCAGGAAACCATCCACTGTCTGTCATCAGTCATTTATTCACATTTTCTGTGTTTTTGAAATTCTAGTAGCATTATGGTTTTCATCTTTCACAATGAGCAGTGACATATGTCACCTAAGATGACATTTCTGCACCCATTTTATATATTGCTCACGCACACTTGTCACCTCTTCTTTTTCCCTTGCTATGCACCATATGCTCCTCTTGCTGCTGCCCTGCTACCAGTCTTTATTATATGCAGCCTTTGCTTGGTAAACTTTGGAAAAAAGAATTTATATTTTTTTTTGTATGTGAGTCTTGATATTTATTTGCCTCTCTTGTTTATAAATCATTTTTGGATCTTAGGAATTATGTATGATATATCTATTCGGATAAGAACAATCGAAGCACCTCCTGGATGCAAATGGCTGTAGCAAGTGAACAAAAATAGATTGTAACAAGTGCTTATGAGATATTAAAAGGATATATGTTAGCTTTTAGGGAAAGCCAGAGGTAAGTTTTTCAGTTTTTTTTATTTGTAAACATCTTTCCAACCCACTTTTGAGTTATTTAGCAAATGTGTATTCGTTTGTTTGCAAAGTCTGTACAGCTGAATAATAACTTGATTGATGTGATTTCTTCTTTATCATAAGTAAAAAAAGACCATGTTTATTACGGAAAGTTTAACCAATTATTCGTGAGTACTATGCAGTGCATAAAGCTATGGTTTTTCTGCATTACCAGTTTTCCCACCTAAACTTAACCTGGTGTGATCTACCTGAACATGCACTAATTTTGATGCAAGATGAAATAGTCATTACCAGAGGTTACATAAAGAGTACTAATTTCTGTTGCCTTACTTTTATTCACATAGGTTAATGTAATGTGTAACTTGGCATTTTGCTTCACTGCAGTTTTGTTCTATTTCTTGACAGCTGCTGAGAGACCAGATCCATTCTACACAGAGCAAGGAGAGATAGATGAATTAAACCAACTCTTGCCAGAAATAAAAGAAAAGATAACAGATATGGAGGAAATGAAAAAAGACACAAAGGAGAAATTGCAAAAAGCTGCAAAGGTTAGCAAATGCAAATAGATTCTGAAACAAGTATTCTGCTTCATATACTAAAATTCTTGATAATTTCCCTTAGAAAATGTGAACTTTGATATTTGGCAGATGGAAAATTAGCTTTAGGTTAACCAATTATTTGGTGGTTTATTGGTCATAGGCAAAGATTACTTAAATTGATGTGTCTGAACCCCAATGGACTTGGCTATCCAGTCATCACCTGTAATGAGCACATGTTGCTAGTAAAATATGATTTCTGATCTGACTCGTATGTGCCCCAAGAATTAACTTGTTTACCATGGAGAAGTAATAGTCATGGCAGTTTGAGCTCATGATATGACTTGTTTGACTGTAAGGACAATGGCCAGCCAACTGATATGAATGTAATGATCTAATTGCACAAATGGAAAGCAAGTTGTACAGTTCTGGGGCCCCTCTTTTAACTTTTTGTCACACAACATAGATTTCTGTATGACATCTGCATTTGGTCTAACCACTGCTTATATTGTTCATCCATCAATCTTAGTATAGAAATACTTCACATCTTTTCTACTGTTTCTTAGTTTCCTGTTGTAACCTCTCATTGATCTTACTTTGATGATATCCAAGAGCTGTTCTTTTGTAACATTATCGGTTTGATTAAGAAACTTTCATATCGTGTCTCTCTATTTCTTTGATATTTCAATCGTCTTTCTCTGATTTCAAAGACCTGTTCACTTGACATGGCCATTTTACTTAACAAAGCATAGAATTAGTTTATTTTAACCTCTTGTAGGTCTTGATTTAGTTTTGAAGGTTCAAATGTTCGTAACATTGATAGTTAGATATAGAAACTTGAAAGTTATCTTCATTTTTCTCTCCTACAGTTTTTGGCAGTTTTATTCTTTCATATATCTCTATATACATATACAGTTCAATATATACATGCATTTACATACACAGACATGTACACAGACATGTACATATATACACATGTACATATTCGAACTTGCTGCTTTCATCCATTTTCATCGCCACCCCGCCACACATGAAATAACATCCCCCCACCCCTCCAGTGAGGTAGCACCAGGAAAAGACAAAAAGGCCACATTCATTCACACTCAGTCTGTAGCTGTCATGTAATGCCCTAAAACCACAGCACCCTTTCCACATCCAGGCCCCGCAGACCTTTCCATGAATGTTTAGACATCTTTCAGAAATGAAACGTATATGTTCTGTAATTTCCTGCTTACAATATAATGTATGTGATCATTTCAGGAAGCACTCACAGCCCAAACAATCAGAGGCAAAATATCAGGTTTTGCAACTGATGGATTATCACAGTCAGGGTTTGATGCTCCTAGCTCAGCCTCCTCTTCTACTGAAGCAAAACCAATTACACATTTGGTCCGAAGAAGGTATGTTGTAGCTGAACACATCTAGCAATGTTTTTAACAGTATCCCAACCTATTTTCACCTATGTTTATTCCGCTTAAGATATTGTTAACTACTCTGCAGTGCAGGCGATGCAAGTTTTCCATGGAACTACTTGTTATAGTTTATTGAATTGTAGATCAACCAGCTATATGTATTGTAGGACGTATATATAATACTGACAGATAATTGATGTTATGATCTATGTAAGAAATTGGAATCTAGTGATTGTTTTATGGCTTGATTTGAAGTAAGCTCCATACATCACTGCAGATAGAAATTTTAGAGTTTATTGATTAAAGAGGAGGAAATGCATGTGTAAGAGTGGATGGAAAGTTGAACAAAAGTTTCATTATACATGTTATTGTAAGGCAGGGCTGTTTGATGTCACCATGGCTTTTTAGCACGTATGTGGATGGAGTTATAAAGAGAGATGAAAGTAGAACTAAGGAAAACGGGTATAGAGATGGAGTGTGGTGGTGAGGTACGGTTGTTAGTGACAAGCTTCTTTATGGATTATATTCTGTATCTTGCAAGAATGCAGAGTAGTTGCAGAAGGTTGTACATGTTTAAAATGTGTGTAAGAAAGCATTGGCAGTTAAAGGTAAATGTGAATAAAAGTAATGGTGTTTCAAAGGATATGGTGAAATTATTGATTTTTTCAAAGCCCTATCAAGTGAGAGAAGAAATTGTTCTAAACTGTGATAGATATGGGGGGGAAGACTGGAAGAGGTGAGAGAGTTGGTGTATTTGGGAGCTATCTTGTGTGAATTTGGTGATATGGAAGGAGAGAGAAAGCAAAAAGCAGTACAGGGTACGAGTCATTGTGTCCCCTAATACGATAACGAAGGGTAGATGTATAAGCTTAGAAGTGAAGAAAGGATTAAGGGATGCAGCCTTCCAATCTTGACCCATGCAGCCAAAACATGGATATTTGGAAATGAGTTGTTTGAGAGGAGCTTATGGTATGATGAGATGGAATTATGAAAATGATTAAGGGGTTCATAAGAGACTTGATATGGCAGGGAATGGAAAAGAAATGGATTGTGGAGTGGTAGTAGTATAGAGTGGAAGAGTAGTGGGGGAGAGTGCTTGGAATGGTGTATGCAAGGGAGGCAGGTATGGATGGGGACGCCTAATGGGTAAGGGTAGACTGTACCTAGTTACCTTCAAAAAAAGAAAAGATTAATTGATAGAATGTGCTGTGATGATTGAAATATACATTATATATACTTTCCTAAGTTGGTATTGGCATTACCTGACTTCACCTGCTTGGTATACCTCGGCAAGTGAAAAGTCTCGCTGTCGTTTCGTTAAGGTTGTATCATTGGAGTACAACCTTGATGAAGGTGCTCCAGAGGAGTCCATCATTTCCCTGCTAATGATTGTAGCACATTCTTGAAGCTGTGTGAACCCTAGAATAAGGGGTCCTGAGGTTACATAATATTAATAGTAAGTGTGCAGTGTAAATATTTTATGCATGTTAACTAGGTTAGTGTAAATTTATCAGAATATAATATGAAAATTTTGCAGTCTATTCATTGTGTAGAAAGCTGAAGCTTTTAATTTTCTTTCAAGCAGAGAAAGCCTGAAGATTTTGCTGAGGGAGAGTTAAAGAAAGTTAAAGGAGAGAATGGGGAAGCCCTTAATATTACCAATGGAACAAAGAAATGTGTAAATGGTCAACCACAGAGCATGGAACCTGCACAAAATAAGGTAAAATTAGGATTTGTGCATATCTGTAGTAGTATAAGAGATGTAAAAAGTTTTGTCTGAGACTTGATTAATCAGGATTGAATGCTACAGGGCATTTGAAATCTCCTCTTGAGAATGTACTTGAAACTGTTTAGATTTCATTGAGTTGTAATGAAATTCAAGTCTTCCTTGGTTTTGCTAGATTCCATTCTTAGAAAAGTCCAGCTAGAGCAATTTCAGTTAAAATGAAGAAAGGTCTCCATAATAAAATTAGGGCTCCATTCCCAGCATAAAACAAAGTACCCCTTTTGATGAAAATTTTGTTTTAAACTGTAATTAGGTCACATGCATAAACTAATGTTTGATAATGGGATAATTTAAGCATTGAGTGTACTCACAATAGATTGTGTTTTCTGTACATGGAGGGGATGTCAGGTAAGTGTTGAGAAATGTAAGATTGTGAGAGGAAAGGGTGGTGTAAATGCTGAACTAATTGATGTATGTACAGCCAGTTTCTGAGGCTTCCTCACCATCATGTAGCTTTTTAATTACTTTTAGCTTTATTTTAAAGGTATGTTACATATTTTGACAATATATGTAGCAAAACCTAGAGGATATTTTAAAGATGTTATATCGCTAAAACAGAGAACAAATTGGTCTTGTGACTAATGCATGGTCACACATTAGACACCACATGAAAGTTGACATGATCTAGCACTTCCGAGGATATATTCCAGGATTCATAAGGGAATTTTTGGTTTATTTTTCAATGGTCTATTGGGTGTGACTCTGAACTGTATATTACTGCTAGAGAAATTGTATGTACAAATGAGGCAGTTTTTGTGTTCATGATGCTATATTGCAAAGTGGGGAGGAGCAGTTTTGTTTAAGGGGAAAAAATTCCTTTTTTACCATGTTTTAGTAATTTTTCTCAGTGATTTGATAGGCTTCCAAACCTCCCCCTTTTTTTTCTAATATGGCATGGACAAAACATGCTGGAAATATAGCCATCTTCATGTAAAGGGATGTGTGGAAAGAAACAGAATAGAAATTAATATGTTCCTCGAATGTTTATAGACCTGAATTAAAAGTTGAAAGGGTATGGGAAAAGGTAGGGAGAGATCTCTACAGCTTCATGGTTTGAGAGGAAGTGGAGGTATCTGGAAGTAAATGTATTTTTTTTTTTTTTTTATGTGTTAGCAGTGACATAAGGTTTGATTTTTTAACTCTTCAAATGGTAAATAAGCTCTGTGATAGTTGTGTTATAGGCTCCACTTTCCGCTCTTCATTGCTTATATCCACAAATAGATTTTTTGTGTTATCCTATCTCAATAAACACAGGATTATTTATTGTGTAATTAATAGCAGTAATTTAAAAGCTTATAAATTTTTTTCTTAATAGACAAACATTAGCCAACTATTTACTTTCTAGATGTTAAGCAGTAATATGTACAAAACTAGCAAGACCTTTCATATTCAGCACATTAGATTATTAGGGGAATTTTATTAACAAAGAAAAACATTTCCTCAGGAGTCTCCATCGAAGAGCCAGAATACAGAAGAACTCAAGAAAAAGGTAGCAGAAGAGATGAATAAGAAAAATGATGAAATTAAGGATCAACCACAAGTTGTAACATAAAGCAGCTCTCTTCAACACAACCACTGCCACTTTGTGAAAACTTTTGTAGATTTTAATATGGCGCTCGTGAAGTTTTAGCAATCTTGTGATTGTGTATTACATTTTAAGGTTTTCCCTATTTATTAAAAATGTTGAGGAAAACTAACTTATTTTTCTTGCCCGTTATGTGAATTACCCCAGTTATGGCTTTGCAAAACTAAATCCTGTCATCACCCAACTATCTGTCTACCTATCTGTGTCTCAGATGCCTGTTCCTTTCTGGATCTCCTTCAAGGGGGGTGCCCAAGGCAAACCAGACTGCCTAACTGGGTAAACTCCAGTGGTACGTCTTAGTATTTAATCCTTCGCCCTGAAGAAGCTACTTGCAGAGGGCAAATCTATTGCGGTGTTTTCAAAGGCTCCTCCCTAGTGTTCCGGCTTTGCCATACATTTGATTGTATAGCATGCTTTGTTCATAGTGAAATGATGCATTCTTCTTAGATTATTATATAGTTTATTAGGCATGAGCATTACATATAGGTATCTAGTAGGAACATTAGGTAGGAGCCTCTGCAAACACTGTGCTAGTTCCCCTATGCCAGTGTCCTGTTAAGGGTGAGGTGCTAAAGGCCAAGAAGCAGCAGTGAAATTTACTATTCACATTGACTCTATTGCTAGGGCCACTCGCTTAAGGGAGTTCCAGGTGGGAACAGGCATCAGAGATATTGATAGAAATGTGCATACAGTGTATGTGACTCGGTGTGGATTAGGGTCATTGGGCATCACTGCAATGTGCACTACATGACAAGCTCACAAACAAAACATAACAAAAAATATTCTTGATTACCAATTCTTTTTCAACCCCTACCTGTTATTTCCTCAATTGCCACATCATCCAGTCTTTCTTTACCTAGCACAAAATTCACTCCCTTGCATCAGATTGCTGAAGCATTTACTCTGATTCTAAAAAGTACTCCTTTTATAATTAGTTTGTAGAAATTTTTAATAAGATTCTATCATAGGAGATTTAATACTGGTGTCTAAATGGGGAGACTCCCTTTCAAGTAGCATCGGATGTGAGCTCTGCCTAAATTTGCTTGATAATGCCCTAATCCAATTGTTAATAATGCTGAAGTTGGAGAAAAGTTTGGGAAGAATGATCACTGACATGTTATGTCAACACTGCATGTAGTGTTGGTCAATATGACAGTTGTAGAAGAGTAGCCAATTTAAAGAAAAATAAGTCTTCATATTGCTCATGACAGGCAAACCTGGTATAATATGGTGAATGAAAATAATGTGTAAGAAGTTTGGAGGGCTTCAGAAAAACCTTCAAAGCAGCAAAGGGAACATAAATGTCAATGCATTGTAGATGGTCATTTTATAGAACAAAGCCAAGGTGGTGGAATGGTTAGATAAAAAGAAAAGGGCCTGTTTTCTTAAAGCAACTACTCAGGAAATCGGAGGATCTAATAGCCACATTATACAGTAAGTTGCATAGATTTGTGATGAGAAAGTAGTTATGCAACTGAATAAACCTAAATATGAAGCATATGTTGCTGAAAATAGCAGAAGAAACCCTGAGTTTTACAGTTATGTAAGAAGCAAGAGAGCATTACTTAGTTCATAGGTCCATTACTTATGAAAAATGGTGATTTTGTTAGACAACAAAGCCATGGCAAAAATCTTGGATAGCTCTTGCATCTGTATTTATGACCCAAATCTAGTCTCATTGATAAGAGAGGGAAATCTTCAACAAACTGATGTAAATGCTGGACATATTTTGGCAATAAGCAGACTGAAAACAAATAAAATGGCAGGTCCAGATGAGTTTTATCTGAGAACAATGAGACGAAAAATATAGTGGTTAAGCCCTTGATTACCCTTTTCAATAGATCATATTCTGTAGGAAAAGTTCCAGATTAATAGAAGTTTGCGAATTTTATGCCAATATAAAAAAATTATGGAAACCATCATTCGAAATGGAATTGTAAGCCAATGGAGGAAAAGCAATTAATAAACTATTCTCAGCATGGTTTTTGACTAAATTGCTCATGTCGGACAAATATGCTTGATTTCTCTTATGATGTAATCAATTTGTATGGCAAAAGTAAAGCAGTTGATGTCACATGGCTTCTTCAAACATAGGGCCTATTTGTTGCTTCCCATCCTGGTTATGAGCATGCTGTTACATAAGCCCCAGTCAGAGCTTTGTAGGAGAAATACTCTCTTAGCCCTTATTTTATACCAGTAGTTTTGATGAAATTGGAATGAATACTGCAGCTCATGTTTTTGATGTGCAGATTGGTGTATTTAGATTTGTCAGAAACGAGGTTTTTGACCGTGCATGGTTTTGGAAGATGTTGTTTTGAAATTTCAATTTTATGATACAGTTTCTGATTGGCATCATACCAACCACAGTCCCCCTCCCATGGTGGTGATGACAGTGGGAATCAAAAAAGCATTCCAACACAACCTCACACAAAAAATACTGGCTGCCCCTCTCCACAACACCAAGAATTGGTTCCAAACATCATATATGGCCATCAAGTTAAGTCGCCCTGATTCCAACCAAGCATTGACAAATTTGGAACATAAAAGTATGCAAATACAAGAACTCCAACTAACCCTAAACTTTTGTCTGCATCACCATAGAAGGCTACCATCACCCTTTTAACCCGACTGACATGAATCCAGCCTGCACCCTAGTGTCATCCTTAGTCAAACATACCCATTTGAAAAAATTCCAGCCATACAGGGCATCTTGTAAATACGTATAAACAAAAAGACATTCGTTCTGTACACTACATATGTCAATACAAAAGAAATAAATTACTCTTTTAGAGTACTAATGGATTGCAGAGTTGAGATAATCCTTTAGTATTCCCTTCAGACAACATATCTGCTTCTTTCTAGATTAAGCTTCACTTGCCTGGTTGTCCTTGTAGAAAGCAAATGAATATAAAAAGAAATACAAGAGACAAAACTGCAATTAGCAGCTTGGTGACAACAAACATTCAACTGCATAATGATACAAAAGAAAAATACCAATTGTATCATCCCGACATTTGGCAAGTTTTCTTCAACAGCTCAACACTATATCCAAAGCAAGCACCGACATCCACTTACAAAGTGAAGAACAAACAAACAAGTGCATTCTATGTCCTTGTGGTACATGGCAGGACATCCATTGCAAGGTTTTCCATATGCCAGGTTATCCTTGATGACATTTGTACTACTTTTTGCTATGAATGTGTAACCTATCTTCACCATAAACAAGGAGCATTGTGTATTACATCTTTTGTAAGCACCTAGATTGTTTTCCTTGATTTTAGCTCAGTATTGGTAATCGCTGCAAGGTATGTATCTTGGCTTGCTTCTAATAGTAGCATACTGAGAACTTAGTCACAATTCATTCAGCCACAACTATGTTACAGCAGCAGATAGATGGGCCTACTTGAAAACATGCATTCAGTGAATCTATTTTTTAGTGCTAAGATTCATAGCTTTGCAAATCTTTTTGTTGCCATGTCTCTGATCACTACACTGGCTAGCCTAGATACCTTTCACCCTGCAGATAGTCTTCCTTTCACCGGGCTATATTTCCTGTTTTTGAAATTATTATTATGGGAAAAGGGGAGGAAGAATACTTCCTACATGCCTCATGCGTGAAGTAGAGGACGACTTAAGAAGGGTTGGGAAAAGGAAGATGCTGAAGATCCTCCCTTCCTTCATTATTGCTTTCCAGAAGTAGAGACAGGAGGGTTTTCTTCCCATACTGATTGGTTGTCAGTCTCTGGTGTTTCTTAGCTGAGGGTGGAAAAGGAAAACAAATATTAGAATTATATTCTTTATGTTATAAATATAATCAAAAACCATGAAATAAAAGTATATTTATATTATGCTTTGTCGCCGTCTCCCGCATTAGCAAGGTAGTGCAAGGAAATAGACGAAAGAATGGCCGAACCCACCCACATTTACATGTATTTACATAAACGCCCGCACATGCACATATACATACCTATACATTTCAATGTATACATACATAACACACACAGACATATATACACATGATAGAGTAGGAGATATAGGGTGTTTTGGTCAAGGTGGTGTGCGAAGTGAGAGGGTCAGGGAAAATGGTTTGGTAAACAGAGAAGAGGTAGTGGAAGCTTTGCGGAAGTTGAAAGCCGGCAAGGCAGAGGGTTTGGATGGTATTGCAGTGGAATTGATTAAAAAAGGGGGTGACTTTATTCTTGACTTGTTGGTAAGGATATTCAATGTATATGTATGGTTCATGGTGAAGTGCCTGAGGATTGGCGGAATGCGTGCATAGTGCCATTGTACAAAGGCAAAGGGAATAAAGGTGAGTGTTCAAATTACCGAGGTATAAGTTTGTTGAGTATTCCTGGGAAATTATATGAGAGGGTAAAGGCATGTATGGAGCATCAGATTGGGGAAGAGCAGTGTGGTTTCAGAAGTGGTAGAGGATGTGTGGATCAGGTGTTTGCTTTGAAGAATGTATGTGAGAAATGCTTAGAAAAACAAATGGATTTGTATCTAGCATTTATGGATCTGGAGAAGGCATATGAGTTGATAGAGATGCTTTGTGGAAGGTATTAAGAGTTTATGGTGTGGGAGGTAAGTTGCTAAAAGCAGTGAAAAGTTTTTATCAAGGATGTAAGGCATGTGTACGAGTAGGGAGAGAGGAACGTGATTGGTCCCCAGTGAATGTCGGTTTGCGGCAGGGGTGCTTGATGTTTCCATGGTTGTTTAATTTATTTATGGATGGGATTGTTAGGGAAGGGAATGCAAGATTTTTGGAGAGGGGCAAGTATGCAGTCTGTTGTGGATGAGAGGGCTTGGGAAGTGTCAGTTATTGTTCGCTGATATACGGCGCTGATGGCTGATTAGGATGAGAAGCTGCAGAAATTGGTAATTGAATTTGGTAAAGTGTGTGAAAGAAGAAAGTGAGAGTAAATGTGAATAAGAGCAAGGTAATTAGATTCAGTAGGATTGAGGGACAAGTTAATTGGGAGGCAAGTTTGAATGGAGAAAAACTGGAGGAAGTGAATTGTTTTAGATATCTGGGAGTGGATTTAGCAGTAGATGGAACCATGGAAGTGAAAGTGAGTTACAGGGTGGGGGAGGGAGCGTTGAAAAATGCGTGGAAGGCGAGAACATTATATTGGAGAACAAAAATGGGTATGCTTGAAGGAATAGTGGATCCAACAATGTTATATGGTTGCGAGGCATGGACTATAGATAGGGTTGTGGGGAGGAGGGTAGGTGTGTTGGAAATTAAATTTTTGAGGACAATATATGGTGTGAGGTGATTTGATTGAGTAAATTATGAAGGGTAAGAGAGATATGCTGACATAAAAAGAGTGTGGTTGAGAGAGCAGAAGAGGGTGTGTTGAAATGGTTTGGACTCGTGGAGAGAATAAGTGAGGAAAGATTGACAAAGAGGATATATGTGTCAGAGGTGGAGGGAGGAAGAAACAAGAGAGCAAATTGGAGGTGAAGGATGAAGTGAAAAGATTTTGAGCGATCGGGGCCTGATCATATAGGAGGATGAAAGGTGTGCAAGGAATAGAGTGAATTGCAACTATGTGGTATACTGGGGTCAACATGCTTTCTGGATTGAACCAGGGCATGTGAAGCATCTGGGGTAAACCATAGAAAAGTCTGTGGGGCCTGGGTGTGGAAAGGGAGCTGTGGTTTTGGTGCATTACACATGACAGTTAGAGACTGAGTGTGAACGAATGTGGCCTTTTTTGTCTGTTCCTGGCCCTGCCTAGCTGGTGGGGGAGATGCTATTTCATCTGTGGCGGAGTGGCGACGAGAATGGATAAAGGCAGCAAGTATGGATATGTACATGTGTATATAAGTATATGTCTGTGTATGTATATGTTGAAATGTATATGTATGTATATGTGCGTGTGTGGGCGTTTATGTATATACACGTGGATGGGTTGGGCCATTCCTCGTCTGTGTCTTTGCGCTACCTCGCTAACGCGGGAGACGGCAGTTAAGTAGAAAAAAAAGAATATATATATATATATATATATATTTTTTTTTTTTTTCTTTGTCGCTGTCTCCCGCGTTTGCGAGGTAGCGCAAGGAAACAGACGAAAGAAATGGCCCAACCCACCCCCATACACATGTATATACATACGTCCACACACGCAAATATACATACCTACACAGCTTTCCATGGTTTACCCCAGATACTTCACATGCCTTGATTCAATCCACTGACAGCACGTCAACCCCGGTATACCACATCGATCCAATTCACTCTATTCCTTGCCCTCCTTTCACCCTCCTGCATGTTCAGGCCCCGATCACACAAAATCTTTTTCACTCCATCTTTCCACCTCCAATTTGGTCTCCCACTTCTCCTCGTTCCCTCCACCTCCGACACATATATCCTCTTGGTCAATCTTTCCTCACTCATTCTCTCCATGTGCCCAAACCATTTCAAAACACCCTCTTCTGCTCTCTCAACCATGCTCTTTTTATTTCCACACATCTCTCTTACCCTTACGTTACTTACTCGATCAAACCACCTCACACCACACATTGTCCTCAAACATCTCATTTCCAGCACATCCATCCTCCTGCGCACAACTCTATCCGTAGCCCACGCCTCGCAACCATACAACATTGTTGGAACCACTATTCCTTCAAACATACCCATTTTTGCTTTCCGAGATAATGTTCTCGACTTCCACACATTCTTCAAGGCTCCCAGAATTTTCGCCCCCTCCCCCACCCTATGATCCACTTCTGCTTCCATGGTTCCATCCGCTGCCAGATCCACTCCCAGATATCTAAAACACTTTACTTCCTCCAGTTTTTCTCCATTCAAACTTACCTCCCAATTGACTTGACCCCCAACCCTACTGTACCTAATAACCTTGCTCTTATTCACATTTACTCTTAACTTTCTTCTTTCACACACTTTACCAAACTCAGTCACCAGCTTCTGCAGTTTCTCACATGAATCAGCCACCAGCGCTGTATCATCAGCGAACAACAACTAACTCACTTCCCAAGCTCTCTCATCCCCAACAGACTTCATACTTGCCCCTCTTTCCAAAACTCTTGCATTCACCTCCCTAACAACCCCATCCATAAACAAATTAAACAACCATGGAGACATCACACACCCCTTCCGCAAACCTACATTCACTGAGAACCAATCACTTTCCTCTCTTCCTACACGTACACATGCCTTATATATATATATATATATATATATATATATATATATATCCCTGGGGATAGGGGAGAAAGAATACTTCCCACGTATTCCCTGCGTGTCGTAGAAGGCGACTAAAAGTGGAGGGAGCGGGGGGCTGGAAATCCTCCCCTCTCGTTTTTTTTTTTTATTTTCCAAAAGAAGGAACAGAGAACGAGGCCAGGTGAGGATATTCCCTCAGAGGCCCAGTCCTCTGTTCTTAACGCTACCTTGCTAACGCGGGAAATGGCAAATAGTATGAAAGAAAGAAAATATATATATATATATATATATATATATATATATATATATATATATATATATATATATATATATATATTTTCTTTCTTTTAAACTATTCGCCATTTCCCGCATTAGCGAGGTAGCGTTAAGAACAGAGGACTGGGCCTTTGAGGGAATACCCTCACCTGGCCCAATTCTCTGTTCCTTCTTTTGGAAAATTAAAAAAAAAAAAAAAAAAAACGAGAGGGGAGGATTTCCAGCCCCCCGCTCCCTCCCCTTTTAGTCGCCTTCTACGACACGCAGGGAATACGTGGGAAGTACTCTTAATCCCCTATCCCTAGGGATAATCTACAATTCTAATGACTATTTTCTTCAGTTTGTAATGGAAGCTGTATACCATGCTTTTCGGCCAGATCCTGGAGCATCTTGAACTGTTGCTGTAGGGCATCTAGCTTGAGTGTGCAGTGTTCCTGGACTCTGTGCACAAGCAGCCTCCTAATATCCTCTAGACACAATCTAGTTTGACGACAGCTTTGCCTAAAATAAAAGCAATTAGTCTGAAACATGGTAATAGTAAGGATGCACAATGTAACAGTAACTAATAATGAAAGTGATTAACCTGACAATTTTGATGATTTTGAATTACTTTTTTGCTGAGAATATCTCATTTGATGTCCCAAAACTTTAAGTATGCATAACATGTTTGTAAGCAAAATAGAGATGAATGAATATTGTGTTAATAACGAGTGCCATTGAGACTGACATTAGTTCTTGTAATGTTATCGCCGAGAGAATATCTCGTTCCGTTTGCAGGTTGGTTTAAGATTCATTATGCCAATGAATACCCATATACTAATATAATATCAAGGTTCATAAACACTGTGAGAGTGTATGAGATCATGTATTCATGGGATTTTCACGAACTTGCGGGAGGTTCCCGTGCTGAAGCTCTCGATTAGTAGTTATAGCTTTATCTTGACGACATTAATTACCTTGACAATCGACAGCTTTAAAGCCCAGATGACGGTCATCTACCTGCACATGTGAGTTTACCAGAATATCCACATTTTATTTTTGAAAATAGCGCTAAAATTTTGCGCACGCGCATAGTGGCGGGAGGAGACATGGCAGCCAATCAGAGAGCAAGGTTGGCAGCAAAACCCGTGAACGGCACAACATGGTGCACAGTATAAAAATGACGAGGGCAGAGGCAGCTAATCATGAAATAAAAGTACAGTTTCTAATTAAGTGTATCATTGTATCAGGGCCGGGAAGTGTTGCGTGTGTCGTATGTGTGTCGTGGAGTAGTGTTGTATGGTGCGGACAGAACCCGGGCCTTCAGACACTTTCATTACTTAGAAATGAGAAATATTATCACAGGAAAATGCGAACACGGTACAGACAGCGGATATCCCGCTTATCCGCGTGAGGGCATGGCAGATAATGAATAGTATGTGGAGGAATTATGCTGGGTCCTAGGACACATATATTTTAAGGGAGAGTGTCGCCAGCAGCAGAGATGTCAAGCAGGTGAGCCATAAACAAGAGAGAAACGTTAGCGGGAGGAATGTTTGGTGCAGCTGGCTGGCCACAGCCTCTCTCCTCTCATATGTTATTGCTTATGCTTATAATCACATATCGTCTTATGATGCTTTGATGACGATTTGAGTTAAAGAGTTGTTCTAAAGTCCATCAATGTTGCTGAAATAGGATTATCAATCATGATTATACCTCATGTTCGTCTGACTATACTTGTCATAGCAATTTGTTGGGCGGATTAATTAAAAGTTCTCTCATTACGAAATGTGAAATATACGAGGAATTTTCATTGTTAATGGTCTTCCAGGTAAAAAGATGCATCACAGACTCGCTGGAAAATGTTCGTTGAGAAGAGAAAGCGAAATGTAGCCTGAGGGTAGGATGCTGAATAGGACACTAGACGCAGGGAACACCTGCTGTACTACTGTAAATGAAGAAATCTAGGCAGATACAAACAAATTGTGCAGATATGCATGAAATATTAGTTTGGCAATAGAGATTCAGAAAAGAAATATGACTAAACACCTAATAGAATGACGAGGGGCACTATCTTGCTTCATCCTTGTTTATTTGAGGTTATATAGCTTCATGAATATTAACCCTTGATTTATGCATAGACCTTTTATGAATTCATGAAATTTCTGTCACTGTACAGAATGCCAGCGTGACATTTATGTAGAAGAGATAATGTAGGGAAGCAGGGAATGCAGCTTGTGTGAACATGCAAGATGATGCATGATAGACTCAACCATAGGGTTAAACTTTAAATGGTCATTAGTCACTTAAGTACATACTTTATTGAAATTATTCTTATTTGTCTATTGATACTGATGCTATTTAAATGAATTAAGGTCTTGGAATAAGGCACTACATTCAGGATGAGCAGATGTATTAATTTCTAGTATAGACAAGCTCTTATGATAGTATTAGGTGTTTTATCTGTCACTGTCATTGAGGCACAAATGAATATTCCTACTTGATTCAAGTATTTCAATTCGTTTAAAGTGGCTATTACTGAATTGCAGAATGAATTAATTTTTGTTTTTCATATTGATATGTAAACATGCACAGATTTCTTAAAACTACCTGTGATTTTGTTAAGATATTTTAATACTGTCTTTTGTGTACAGATGATAGGTTATTATAGTCATGCAATTATTTGTTTGTGCACTTCAGGGAGAAATTTCACTTCTGTTAGTTCTCTTGTCATGGGAACCCTGTCTTTTGGTTTCTTTACCATCTCACTATTTAATCTAATCCATAGTCTAATTACAGTTTTGTCACTTATTCTGTTTATCACTAACTGTGACAATGCAGAATGTTCTTTTCAGTCTTTTACATTTTGTAGCATTTGTGAATTTGTTTCAGCTATATGTCACAGTACCCTGAATTTTTTTGGAGCACACCATGGTGTTCCTATAAAACTTGGGAGATGGGTGATGTCAGACAAGTATGTAGGAAAGCATGGGATGTGATGAGTGGATGCCTGTTAGGGTGGAATTCAAGTTGGGAGGCAGCTGTTTAGTGTATATTGGGTCATTTCAGTGGGTACGTATTTTGTCAGTGTTATATTTGTTTAGGGTGAGGGGATCCGTGAGTAAGAGGATACAGAATTGTGAGTGGTACACTTTTTATTTCTTATTGGGGTTTGGTGGGTAGGTATGGAGGGGTTTGGGTGGGAGAGGAACTAGTGTTGTTGCTTAAAATTGACTGCTGAGCATGTTCAGTAAAGACTGTACTGGGAGGATATTTGTTGCATTGCGTAGGTGCTGAATGTTTATGGTTTTTTGGTAGTTTGTGATTGTTCTGAGTGCACAATTTGTGTTGTTAACAGCCCTCTTAAATTTGCTTTAGAGAGAATGCAAGTCTAGGCAGGTGAGGCGTAGTTTAGAGTGGAGCGGATGAATTGTTTATACAAGATGCTAAGGGTCACATTTTCTCATCCAGATCTCGTGCCAGTTTTCTAAGGGCATTTAGTTTGGGTTTCTTGTTGGTGTAACTGATATTGGGAGGTGAATGTCCTGTTTGTGTCACTTATAAAATCCTCTCTTCATTTTTGATTATGTGCATTATGTTGAAGTGCATCCAGATTATGATAGCTTTTGATTATCTAAATTTGCTGTGAGGAGTTTTGCAGCATTCTAAAGTTTTAAGAAGCACTTTAGATTGGGATCAATATTGCAATGAGAACAGTTTAGCTTGTATACAAGAATACTAAAATTCAAAACAATAAATTTCAGATTGGACCGATTGTTCTTGCTGTTAGAGAATGGAGGATCAGGTGTCACTCGTCAAGCAGCAGCACAGCAGTTGGGTGAAGTAGTGCGTCTTCACCCATATGAGCTCAGTTCACTCCTCAGTCGCATTCATACTTATTTAAGCTCAAAATCATGGGATGTCAGGATTGCTGCTGGGCTTGCAGTTGAGGCTATAATTGATAATGTGCCACAGTGGAATCCTCAGCCTTTACCAGTTGAACAGGGTATGTACTCCAGATTTTCTTACTTGTGGTTTTACATTTGCATTTATGGATGTCTTCAGTTTAAAGAAATGGAGTTTACCTTTAACCACTCCTCATATTCTCTATACCTTTCAGACCCCTTGGTGAAGCAAGCCTTTGTTTCTGCAGATTGATGAGTCTTCATAACATCTCATTGTCTATTTATTGGACCTTTTTCTCTCAGGATGTATGTCCTTACTCTCTGGTGGGGATTTAGCATGTGACAAGCATGAAATGGCACCCCCTCCCCCTACGTACACATGAGATAGCACTAGGAAAAGACAACAAAGGCCACATTCATTCACACTCAGTCTTTAGCTGTCATGTGTAATGCACCGAAACCACAGCTCCTTTTATACATCCAGGCTCCACAAAACTTTCCATGGTTTACCACAGATGCTTCCCATGCCTTGGCTCAATCCATTGACAGCACATTGACCCCTATATACCACGTCACTCCAATTCACTCTATTCCTTGCACACCTTTCACCCTTCTGTATGTTCAGGCCCAGATCGCTCAAAATCTTTTTGACTCCATTCTTCCACCTCCAATTTTGTCTCCCATATTCACCATTTCCCATGTTAGTGAGGTAGCATTAAGAACAGAGGACTGAGCCTCAGAGGGAATATCCTCAGTTGGCCCCTTTCCCTGTTGCTTCTATTGGAAAAATGAAAATGGGAGGGCAGGATTTCCAGCCCCCACTCCTTCCCCTTTTAGTCGCCTTCTACGACACACAGGGAATACATGGGAAGTATTCTTTCTCCCCTATCCACTCGCACTCATTCTGTTTCTGTCATGTGTAATGCACCGAAACCACAGCTGCCTATCCTTATCCAAGCCCCACAGACCTTTCCATGGTTTACCCTGGACATTTCAAGTGCCCTGGTTCAGTCCATTGACGGCACGTCAACCCCCATATACCACATCGTTCCAGTTTACTCTTTTCTGTGCATGCCTGTCACCCTCTTGGATGTTTAGTCCCTGCTTGCTCAGAATTGTTTTCACTCCATCCTTCCCCCTCCAATTTGGTCTCCTGTTCTCCTTGTTACTTCCACCTCAGACACATATATCCTCTTTGTCAACCTTTCCTCACTCATTCTCTCTGTATGTCCATCCCATTTCAACACACCCTCTTGTGCTCTCTCAACACACCCTTTTTGTTTTCTACACATCTCTCATACCCTTTCATTACTTAATGAAACCACCTCACACCACATATTGTCCTCAAACATTTCCACTCAGTGAAACCACCTCACTCCACATATTGTCCTCAAACATTTCATTTCCAACACATCCACCCTCCTCTGCATAACCCTACTTTTATTTAAACAGCACCTTTTCAGCATTCAGCTACACTCTTTCAGCATCCTCATCCTATGCAGCCAGCCAGACTCCTTATCCACAACCTCCAGTAGCCATCTTCGCAAGACATTAGTTTTTCCATACCAGCACTACACACATGGACCACCTGGAATAGTTTTTGCATACCAGCACTACACACATGGACCACCTGGAACACAGTATATGAGCTCTCCTCTGGCCATTTATCCCTTCTGACAACTGTGCACCTAACTCACCCAACTTACAGAGCCATCAGAAAAAAAGGAAAGATAAGAACATATATGAACTTCAGGAAAGATTTACCAGCATACACTAACTACATGTAATCTAAACTCCAAAACTAAAATAAGTGATATTCTGTCCCTGTATCATGCCATTTTACACCACATCAACATCACCAACGAAGCTGGCAAAAAAAACATACCACAAGGACATATAGATGATTAGATTCAGTGAGAGAATTAATATTGTCTACGGTTGTTTCAGATAAAGATACTAGATAAATGATTGGGAATTGAATGTATTGTAATTATTTTGTGTTGGGAAGGGGTATGGCTTGTTTTTAGAGACATTGGTTTCACTTGATAAGTTAACTTAATGTTTGAAGTGAAAACTTGATAATTTCTTTTAAAAGTGGAAATGCACATTTCACTTTCACACAGTAGACACAGATAAAGAATGTTTGATAATTATGTTGTGGAGATTATAAGTGCCTAATCCACTTCATTTGATTAGGAATGGAGTAATGATGATAGACAGAAAGGAAGACCTTGATATTGGGCAACAAAATGACACAAAATGAGGCACATAGCTACTTTTCGCTAGTTACACAATTTTCAAATTTATTCAACAACAAATTTACCTTCATTGTTCACCATCTCACATACTTGTCCACTTAGGTAGATCTGAAAATTAGCTGTATGTGGTAAATGATTTTTATTTTTTCCTTTCAGAATTCCAAAATGAAGACTTTATCAAGCCATCATCTGGTAGATTGTCACTTGGAAAATTTAGTATCAGCCATGTTCTCCAGAAAGGTTCATATCTCATGGCTGCAGATGAAAAATTTTTTGAGGCAGAGGATGAAAAGATTCGTAAGTGTTCATATTACATGACTTGTATTTTGATGCATGATTTTCCTGGTAATGGATCACTTATTCCCAGTTTTCTTGAAAAGCTCATATGTCAGACAAAGGGAAGGTTTTCCCTCCTGTTAAGAACTGCTTTCTTTGGTCACTTTGGCATAGTTATGGGGTGACAACTTCATTTATACACCCATCGCTATCAGAATTTTCAAAATTTTACATGTATAGATCAGCCATGAATGAAATTAAATGTTTGAGGACAATATGTGGTGTGAGGTGGTTTGATTGAGTACGTAATGAAAGGGTAAGAGAGATGTGTGGTAATGAAAAGAGTGGTTGAGAGAGCAGAAAAGGTTGTATTGAAATGGTTTGGTCACATGGAGAGAATGAGTGAGGAAAGATTGACAAAGAGGATATATTTGTTGGAGAAGTAGGGAATGAGGAGAAGTGGGAAACTAAATTGGAGGTGGAAGGATGGAGTGAAAAAGATTTTGAGTGATTGGGGCCTGAACATACAGGAGGGTGAAAGGTCGATGTGCTGTCAATGGATTGAACCAGGGCATGTGAAGCGTCTGGGGTAAATCATTGAAAGTTTTATGGGGCCTGGATGTGGAAAGGGAGCTGTGGCTTTGGTGATTACACATGACAGCTAGAGACTGAGTGTGAACGATTGTGGCCTTTGGTGTCTTTTCCTAGTGCTACCTTGTGCGCGTGGGGAGGGGGATGTGTGTGCTGTTTTTCATGTGTGGCAGGGTGGCGACGGGAATGGATGAAGGCAGCAAATATGAATATATACATGTTTATATATGTATATGTCTGTGTATGTATAGTATTTATACGTTAAAATGTATAGGTGCGGATACGTGTGTTTATGTATATACATTGTTTATTTGGGTGGGTTGGGCCATTCTTTTATCTGTTTCCTTGTGCTTCCTCGCTAACACGGGAGACAGCGACAAAGTATCATAAATAATGAAGTAAATAAGATAAGCCAGTGTGATGAAAAACAATTGACATGATATAAAGAGAACTTTTATATCACTGTTAGGTGTGCTCTCCTATTTGGGTATATAATTACATTTTTATGATTGCTGTTTGATGATGGTATGTGAGTGCAGTCCTTCAGTAAGTCAGAGAAACTGGGATGATGATGGGAAAATGCAGTATTGGAAGACAAATATGTAAAAGTTTTAGGAGTGGATCTAGAAACTGTGGATTGAATGGTAGAAAAATTGAGAAATAAAATCTCCATATCTTGATATGAGGCTGAAAGTAAAGAATGGGTGTTGTAGAAAAAACATTATGATAGGATCATGCTTTAACCACAGTAGAAAGGAAAGGATGTAAAGATTGATAAAAAACATTAAGGTGTTACCATACTTATTGTCGGAGAGAGAATACCTTTTGGGATTGTTACAAAGTTTATTAGATTTTAGTGATATGTGGGTGTTCCTCATGTGTTATTTCAAGTGTTTGTCTCTTCTGATTTGATGTATTTCTAGTTCTGTGTCATTCAAAGAATCAGTAATGAGATACACCTATAATTTCTTTAATGTTACTTGATCTGTTCAGAAAATTTTTGTTCTTGTAGTACACCTCCCATGAAGCACATTGCTGATGGGTTTGGTCCATAGGGTACATCTGTACTCCAACTTGCAATTCTGTCATGTTCCTGGAAGATCTGTTGCAAGTTGAATTGTCATTGCTATTAGTGTCAATCTTTGCATGATTAGGAGGGTGCTTTGGCAGCAATTTATGCATACAATTTCCTCCCACAAGTGGACCTTTGCTAGAGGGAGATGAAATTGAAGGTGGAGGAAGGAGTGAACAGTATTTTGAGTGTGCCTTAACATGGAGGAGAATGAAAGGTGAGCATGAGATATAATGAATTGTAGCAATGTGGTATATGGGGGCAATTTGCTGTTAAAGATCAAACCAGGGCAAATAAAGCTGCCAGTGTAAACTGCATATAGAACTGTGGAACCTGGTTGTGGATAGGGGGCTATGGTTTTGGTGCATTACTCATGAAAGCTAGAAAAATGAATGTTAGTGAATGACCCCTCTCTTTATCTGTTCTTGGTGCTATCTCATTGATTCAGGAAATAGCAAACAAATATAAAGAATAAAGAAAGAAAAATATATATGTGTGTGTGTGTGTCTGGACCATGAAGACATTCCTATTTAAGGGCTGATTGTTTGTCTGCAATCTTAAAAGGTAAATTTCTTTACTAGGGAGAATCCCAACCCATCAACTGTTTGTAAAATTCAGATTTATGATAATATAGGTAAAGTTCATTCCATTATACTAAATTATTCTCTATTTCTTTAGCTATGGATCCAGCTGAACGAATTGCTTGCCAGCGTCGACTTGTGAACCAGAGACTTGGCTTAGATATTGCTGAGGCAATGGGAGTAGACACTCAAAATATATTTTCAAATGATGACCTGGTAGAGTCTCAGGTTGATGGAGTGACTCAAGTGGATAGCCAAGGAAAGGTAAAAGTATGCAGTATGATTATATTATATATTCTCTTTTGAAATTCAGTTAGTGATATATGAACAAAAGGCATAAGAACTAAAATTTGTCATAGACATGCAGATGCAATTATTGATGTATTCATTCATTCTTTTGTATATAACATGCCATTCCATAGAATATGATGATGCATGCACAGAAGCTGGACTTTTAACTAGAGATTTCTGCATAAAAACTTTAACTGTTAATATATGATATGATAGAAATTTACATATGTAAGGATTTCTGGAGGATTGTAAGATAGTTTTTTAGGAGGAGGCTTCACTGTAGAGATGAAGTGAGCATAAAGGGCAAGAGGGTTCTTAGAGCAGGACCTTATTGCAAAGATAAATATTTGCATCCATTTCATTCTAGAAGGAATTGTGAAAAATGCATCACAATGCCAACATCTCTTTGAAAAATGCCTACACATGTTGATTAATCATGCTTTTTAGTGTTATGTTGATCGAGTGATGTGTCCAATGCTCTGAAATAAAATTGCATTTTTTCATGTTGTCATTTCTTTTTCTTCCTAGAATTTCCCCTCGCATGTATTGGCTCACTCTTTAAAGCAATTTTTTCTTTGTTTTCCTACTGCTGTCTGATTGGCACACATAAGAGATTCTGTAGGATATTCTCTAGAACAGTCAGGCATTGGGTCTCTTCTCTATCTAATTGGTCGTTTGCTCATTTCCAGCCTTCGTTTGGCCAGTTAGAGAGTTTCCCTGAGATGATATCTACCTTTTTGTAGCTGCCTAACAGCATGCATTTTCCGTCCTTTGGACCTGTATACTTTTACTTTCTTTTTCTTTTCATTTATTTCATTAACAGAAGGTCAGTATTTTAGAATTTGTACAAATCTGCACATGGGTATGATATGTTTATGTTCACATAATCATATTCATATTTGTATGTGAAGATGCTGGAGGGTGTGAGGCATGCACAAGATAAAGGCTTGGTTGTGGATAGGAGGCTCTGGTTTCATTGCATTAAACATGACACCTAGACAGTAGATGTGAAGAAAGAGATCGTTTCTGTCTGTCCATGGAAGATAAATCATTATTTTACCATCCCACAGAGTAAGCACTCTTAGAAGCTCATAGTGCTCTGCTGATGGTAGAGGTTTTTTCTTTCACTTACATTTTCGTATATTTTGATGTTTCTTATATGACTAATGATTGATTGATATGCATTATAATGATAATTGGCTTCTGTTGTACTTATGCTTTCTGATTTATAATCATATTATTATAGAAATTTGTACTACATTTAATGAGGCTTTGATTGATGTAGTTACCTTGTGTATTTGTATTTGTTGCCTTCAATTAATGTAGCATAATGATTGTAAATTTTGCAGGACACAGTCATGAATATTGTGAGGAAGGAAATGAAATCTGCTGGATTGGCCATGAGCTCAAGAGAGCTAAATCGAGCCCGACGGAAAGCAAAACTGTTAGCTAGACAAAAATCTGTTGATGTTTCTGAATATGTAAGTTTTCTTTTGTTTGTCTATCCAGTGGGCTTTTATTCTGTAACACGAGGGTGATTGATGCAAAATCACCTTCTGATATCCAAGTCTTGCCTCATCTCTTCAGCTTTTTCTGTTTATGCATTCCTTTCACCTACTTTACATTTCATTCTTTTATTTTTGCCTTATTTTTGTCCTTCCCTTGTATTTACTTCTATTTTTGTACTCACTTGCATAAATTTTTTTTCTTATATTTCATACATGGATCTGAGCAAATGTTGCATGTCATCATGTGCCCCAAGGGCCACCTTGCTGATGGAGAATATGGCAGATAAGTATGAAAGAAAGCAAGATATATTCTCATTGAAGAAAATAAATTCTCCAGCCCAAACGTGATTTGAAGAAAATAAGTTCCCCCAGCCCAATTGTGATTGTCATTTTTTGTATGGCTTTGCTTGTAGGTAGTAGCTAGTAGAATGCCAACACCCTGGGAGGTAAATTACCAGTACTTCTTGCCTAGATACCAGAAGGGTTTATGACAGCTATGTAGTGAGCCAACACTTCTGTGGTTGTTAAGATGCACACCTCTGACCCAGGTAACTGACTTTTCTTCCCTGACAAGTGGACTGCTGGCATTATTTCCACAAATGTGCAATCTCTCCATGTCATACATAAAACTTGACAACACCTTAACTCACACAACTCATTCCTCATAACTCCAGATTTTCTTGTGGTAAGCACTGTGTGCTACTCCTAGGTACTACTAGGGCATTTGCAGGCATTTTCACACTGAGGTATTTAAAACACTTTATCCATCCAAACTCACACTCTAGCTAACTTGTGTCTTTCTTCAACTAAACATAATCTTAATTTTATTCAAATTTGCACTTAGCTGTTGTCTTTCACTCACTTTCCCAAACTCAGGAACCAGTTTTTGTGGTTTCTCGCTCAAATCTGCCACCAGTGCTGTGTCATCAGCAAACTTACTGATTCACCCTACAGGCCTTCCCCTCCCTGGGGGACTGTAGAATTGTACTTCACTCCTAAACCCACATATTTACCTCCCTCACCCATCCATATACAGACGAGAAAGAACATGGTTGCATCACACATCCCTGCTGTAGACTCACATTTCTGTGGAAACACTCACCCTCCTTTTTTCCTACTCACAGACATGCCTTACTTTCTTGTTGAAAACTCTTCCCTGCTTATAATAGCTTTCCTCTATCTATTAATTTGATTTTGATTGTTCTATATAAGTTAGCCATTTGTACTTTGGTATTTTAAGATTTCAAGACTTAGGAAAATTAACTTTTAATGTTGCTGCTTTATGGATGGGACACAGAATCCATTGTGTATGCTTTTTGTACATGCTCTACAAATTTTTCCCATTCAACAGAGCTCTCACATTCCTTCTGTTCTTACTCGTTTGCATTTTATTTTCCTGTCAGCCTCAACCTTTCCACTACGCTTTTTAATAATTGTCAGTCACGGCTACTCTATACACATGAATAGAGAGTTGTTAAATAGGACTTTTTCCTTTGAAAGTTTTTTGAGTCCAGGCTTTACTTTGTTTTACTGATCAACAGATATATATTAATTTCTCTCTCAACATGATTGCTAGTGAGTAATGCCCCAAGAATTCTCATTCTCGAGTCAAAGCTGATTATGTAGCTTTTGAAATCTTCACTCTACCAGGTTTGTTTGGAACTCAAAATTTGTCATTACGATGAAATATACCATAGTTAGATAGTTTGTGACTTCATCTTTATACTTGGCACCAAATCTGATCTCCTTAAGCTGAAAGAATGTTAGTGCAAATCTGTCATGGTGTGGGATTTTTTCCACAGGTAGCAGATGATGGCCCTGAGAAGAAACGTATGCGTGTAACAAGTGTAGTGAGCACTGATCAAGTTGGCAGTGATGATGAGGAACGAATGGTTGTCGATGAGGGTCCACTGGGTATTTATCCTGGGGAGGAGGTGAGATTTCAGTACTGTTTTAGTGCTTTTTTTTTATGTGGTACTTTACTGAGGAAGTAAAATGTTCAATATTACTTTGGAAGGAAAAATTATCTTGCTTAAAGTTTTTTATCTGACAATTTTGACATATCACCCCCTCTTTGTAGTGTGATAGGATTTTCCTGTTTGTACAGTAACCTCTTCTTTTGCTATGTGGTGGTCTGCTACACATTCTTGAAGCTAAGACCACACTAACTTTCGGACCTTGATGAATTTCCAGTTGCAGTATGTAATATTTCTTTGAATATCTGGTCTTCTTTATCTCTTCCTATTTCTTTTTTACCCCTTAATGCATGATGGGTTATGCAACCCACAGTTCTTATGTATAATCTTATTTTTTGTAATGTAAGCATTTGGTTATTTTCATAAATGTGACAATTAAGAGTTTGCCGTATTCTTTAACAAAAGTTTCAGGTTTTGCTGCTTAATCTATATAACCTAAAGGTTATAATTATACTGTATTAGTTACCAAAATGTTCTGTTGATATTTAATAAAAGTCTTCCTGAACTGAGGGAAATGAATAGCAACTATGAGTATTGGTAGATATAGTAGCATCTGATCATTAGATTTTACTTCCCCTTTGTTGCAGCTTTACTGTCTTCAGAAATTTTACTTCCCTTGTTTTAAATTTTTTGTTAATTTTAAATGTATTCTTTTCTTGTATTGCATCTTTTCCTTATAATTCATATAATTTCTTCACTTTTATAGATTTGTTTAGAGATTATTGTTTTTGTATCCAGTTAGAGGTCTTTTTGTTCTTACTTATAATAATTCTAAACTTTTTTTTTTTTTTGGAAAGGCTTGCTTGTATTTTTGAGGACTTTGATAGATGTACAGCACAGCAAGGTATAATTTTTTGATGCCATAGTAATATCTGGTTAAGATGGCATAATTTTGATTTTCATTTTTACAGGGAAGTGAATGGCCTTTGGAGAATTTCTGTGATAACCTTACTACTGATTTATTCAGTCCCTCATGGGAAACCCGCCATGGGGCTGCCACAGCTCTCAGACATATAATCAGAATTCATGGTCAAGGTGGTGGCAAGGCAACATACCACACAAAAGAACAGGTTAGGGCTTATGTTTCAGCTGTGTGGTTATTTTGCTTCTCAGTGAACTTTGTAGTTTTGGATTAAGTTTTTGAATTTTGCTTTACTTGCATCAATACAAAAGACCTCTCACTCTGTAGGATTGATATTTATTTATTTATTATACTTTGTCGCTGTCTCCCGTATTAGCAAGGTAGCACAAGGAAACAGATGAAAGAATGGCCCAACCCACCCACATACACATGTATGTACACATATGTATGTATATACATACATGTCCACACACGCACGTATACCTACCTATACATTTCAACATTTCAACATATACACATATATACATTTTTTCTTTCTTTCTTTTAAACTATTCACCATTTTAGCGAGGTAGCGTTAAGAACAGAGGACTGGGCCTTTTTTGGAATATCCTCACCTGGCCCCCTCTGTTCCTTCTTTTGGGGGGAAAAAAAAAAAAAAAAAAGAGAGGGGAGGATTTCCAGCCCCCCACTCCCTCCCCTTTTAGTCGCCTTCTGCGACACGCAGGGAATACGTGGGAAGTATTCTTAATCCCCTATATATACATACACAGGCATATTCACATGTACACATGTACATAATTCATACTTGCTGCCTTTATTCATTCCTGTCGCCACACCTGAAATGACACCCCTCTCCCCCTGCATGCGTGTGAGGTAGCACTAGGAAAAGACAACAAAGGCCACATTCATTCACACTCAGTCTTTAGCTATCATTTCATGTGTGGCGGGATGTTGACGGGAATGAATAAAGGCAGCAAGTATGAATTATGTACATGTGTATATATGTATATGTCCGTGTATTTATATATATGTATACGTTGAAATGTATAGGTATGTAAATGTGCGTGTGTGGACATGTATGTATATACATATGTATGTGGGTGGGTTAAGCCATTCTTTCGTCTGTTTCCTTTTTGCTACTTTGCTAATGTGGGAGACAGCGACAAAGTATAAGTGAAATAAATATTTTTATTTGTGTTTGCCACTGCTTTTGTAAGGTAGCACTAAGAACAAATTAACTATGGCCTCATTTGCACAATTCCAATCTTGGGCTGTCATGTATAAAGTACTGAAACTAGAGGCTATCATGAACAGTTAGGGTCCACATACTACTTGAGAATATACTTTATTCACTTCCTCTGCTTTGGTTCATTATATTAACAGCATAGTGCCCCATTTAGGCCACATCACTCCTACTCATTCTGTCCATTGCTCCCCTCTTACCTTCCTGAATGTTCAGGTTCTGATATCATAAAGCTTTTATTGCTTCAACCTTCCATCTCTTCCTTAGATTCCCCCCCTCCTCCAGTTTTGACACATTTACCTCTTTGTCAGTTTCTCTTCCGTATTCCTTTCCATGTGCTTGAACCATTTAAGCACATGGTCAGACATTTTACTGTTTCTAAGGGGAACCACAGCTTTTTTCAGCAATGTCATATCTTATTCAATCAAGGCGCACACCCTTTTCCTATTCTGAAACCACTACGCTTCTCCCAGTCAGCTGCTTTGTGTATAACACGCCTGACACACTGCCATCTCTGTTGTCACTCTTCCAGGCGTCTTACCAAGCATACTTAATAGACCTACTCTGTACCCCAGTAGTTGAACATGTATAAATGTATGTTTATACAAGAATACAAGAACACTACTTTATGCATTCTGCCAGTTCTTGGGCACCACCCCATCAACAGGATCAGTGTAAGAAAGGTTGAAATGGAACTCCACAAGGGTGGAACTCCCTTCCTGTACTGTGCAAATAGAGAAAACAAACATACCTTTACTGTAAGATATGAATATAATTTTTTCTCTTTGTAGTTGGATCTGAGTCATCAGGCCTGGCTGGAGGATATGGCTGTAAGACTTGTCTGTGTATTAGCTCTTGATCGTTTTGGTGATTTTGTGTCAGACCAAGTTGTAGCACCAGTCAGAGAAACATGTGCTCAGGTTTTAGGTAAGTAGAGTATATGTTTTTCTGTATTTACCATTATTTACTAAGTTTTTCAGCATTTAATCCTTAAAGAATGGGAATTCTCATGATGACCTTCATGGCAGGCATTTGGAATCGTCATATGAGTGCAAACTGTTGCAGGCTTTGTTAAAGTCCCCTGCCAATATATTTTTTTTTCTTTATTTTGCTTTGTCACTGTCTCCCGCTTTAATGAGGTAGTGCAAGGAAACAGACGAAAGAATGGCCCAACCCACCCACATACACATGTATATACATACACGTCCACACACGCAAATATACATACTATACATCTCAATGTATAGAGGGTAGCTATTAATTTGTATTAGACCAATACTGTTAGTTGCTTATATAACAACTAGGTAATATGATTCGATCCACAGGTGGGGTTCTTCATCTCTTGAGTGAAGATGGTGTTTATGGTGTGCTAACCCTACTGGAGACCATGTTGTTATGGAGAGAGTGGGAGGCACGGCATGGTGGATTGTTAGGCCTCAAGTACCTTTTGGCTGTGCGAGATGACCTAAGAACAAAACTGCTCACCCATACTTACCCTCACATTTACAAAGGTACACAAATATATCATTGGTAATAAGTACACAAATGATTGGATGATGTATTTATTTATGATTTAGTAGGGAGGGAGAAGGGTGCGTGGTGCTTAGGAAAGGTGGGTCTGCATCAAAGATGTGTGATGTCACCATAGTTTGATTTATTTATGGGTGGGATGGTGAGGAAGGTAAGTGTGAGGGAAAGGTCTGCAGAATGCTGGGGATGTTGGGGGATGCATTTGCTTGTTGCAGATGATGTGGATCTGGTAAAACTCCAGAAACTCCAAGAGCTGGTGTTAGTATTTGGGAGAGTATTTGAAAGAAGAATGCCTTGGGTAGCATGTATAGAATTCCTTGTGAAGGTTGTGATTGGTTTTATGTTTATTTCTTGCATCATATTTCACTAGTATAACTGCTGAAGATAGCCCTTGGATTGTAAGAATCATTTGTTAGTTTAATTTGATAATGAAATCCTATTAGATTGAAGAATTACTTCAAATTGTAGTTGTAAATCTTGTATCACAGAATTGATGAGAGTCACAAGAGATAGGACAAGACACATAGGTGAAGATGTGTTATCATATATAGTTTTAGGTGAAGATGTGTTATCATATATAGTTTTCCATCATGATTATAGGTTTACTGGATGAGATGGATGATGTGGTGGCTGTGGCTGCATCATGCCTTGTCCCCGTGGCAGATAGCGTGGTGCTATTACTGGAGAAGGAGGTGGTTATGAAGTTGGTGGCCACCCTATGGGATGCCCTGCTTGACATTGATGATTTGACATCATCAACTAATTCTATACTAATGCTCCTTGCTAAATTACTGGCCCATCCAGGAAACAGTGATAGGTAGGTGTATTAGCAACATGTTGATTGAAAATTTCCCATCTATATTTGTGTTTCTGCATTAAAGACTGGTTAGAATGTATAGAATATCAGAATTATCAGGTCCTTTGTTTTTAATTTCAGAAAATTGATAGAGTATGGCAAAAACTAGAGTGTTATAGTAATTATTAGGTCTGCTTGTCATACTAGAGAGGAATGGTGAAGAGTTGATTTAAGATTTTAAGAGTTAATGTATCACAGAGAGTAACCATGCACACATTTTCCCACATGAGAGTAACCTTGTGTGTGTAGTATTTTGCTGATTACACATTCAGGTGATGAAGCTCAGAAGCAAGTGTTGAGATATCATCTGATTAATTCCATATCATTTTAGTTCTTAAACGTTGAAGGTTTGCCACATGCTAGCAACACTAGAAAAGAATATTTTGAAGGTATGAGGGTTGTCTCAGCAAGGGTAACAAAAGCTGGATTAGAATAACAACAAAAGATGTAATTGGCCGGGGGAAAAAGTTAGAATGGAAAAGTAGATGACTGAGTATTGTAGAGTATGAAAATGTGATAATCTATGATAAGGATTTGAATATGAATTTGTAACAGGAATGTTCATTGAAAAATGGAACATTTCCTTTACTGTATTTTTTGTCTGGGGAGTATTTTCTTAGGGGACTGAGAGGACTGATGCTAGTCTGTGTATTTATATCTTATAAGATTTGGTAGAATAAGCAAAGGTTGTACCTTAATGGTGGAATAATATTTTTATATTCCATTAGTGTATGCAAAAAAAATTTTGCATTTTCTACGTAAAATTACAAGAATATCTGTATCTGTCATTAAGATTTCTCTTAAACTTTGCTGCTATGGCAAATCAGTATTTTTAAGGAAGTGTATTAGAATGTATGGATTTTTTTTTATGTGACAGCAAAATTTAGCAGGATAAATGAATAAGAGAAAGAAGGATGGAGTGAAAAAGATTTTGATTACTTGGGGCTTAGAACATAAGAGAATGGAAAGCATGCACAGGATAAAGAAAATTGGAGAATTGTAGTATGCAAGGGATGATGTGCTATCTGTGGACTTAGCCAGGGCATATGAAGCAGCTGTGGTAAGCCATGGAAAGGTGTCTTGGGCCTTTTCATGCCTATGGGGCAGTGTTTTCAGTGCACTACACATGACAGCTTGAGAATGAATGTGGGGGAATGAGGCTTTTTCTTTGTGTATTCCTGTTGCTACCAAACTAATGTGAGAAACATTGAACAAGCCAGAAGGAAAAGAAAAAAGAAAAAGAAGCCGAATTTTATTTTAGAAACAAATTTATAGAATTTGTATAAGATATTCACATAGTTGGATTTAGTTGAGCAGAGAAACAGGTTATTTGGGGTGTGAGTTTGAAGAAATTTTGGAAAAAGTTGATTGTTTTACGCAATGGGAGTGGTCATGCTAGCAAATGGAACCCTGGTTTTGGAAGTTAGTCATTGGGTAGGTGAGGGGGTGAAGGTTCTTGGAGCACTGAGGAATGCATAGAAAGAGAGGTTGTTATCTGGGAGGGCAAAGACTGTTTTGTATGAAGGTATAGTATTCCCAGTGATGTATGGATGTGAGTAATGGGTTATGGATAATGATGTTTGATGGTGTTGGAAATTAAATGTTTGTGGTGATTTGATTGAGTAATAAAAGGGTAAGAGAGAGCTATTGTAACAAGAAGAGCGTAGTTGAGAGAGAGCTATTGTAACATGAAGAACGTAGTTGAGAGAGAGCTGAAGAGGCTGTGATGAAATGGTTTGAACATATGGAGAGAATGAGGGAGGAGAGGTTGACATATAAGTTATATGTGTTGGAAGTGAAGGGAAAAAGAATAAGGGAAAGAACAAATTGGAGGTGGAAAGATGGAGTGAAAAATATTTTGATTGGTCAGGGCCTGAACATGCATGAGTGTGAAAAGCTTGCACAAGATCAAGTGGTTGGAATAATGTGGTATAAAGGGTGAGACCTGCTGTAAGTAGACTGAATAAGGGCATATGAAGTGGCTGGGGGAAACCTTGTAAAGGTCTATGGGACCTGATTGTGGATAGGGAGCTGTGGTTTTGATGCACTGCACAAGGTGGGTAGAGAATGGATGGGAGCGAATGCAGCCTTTCTTTATCTATTCCTGGTGCTATATTGCTAACTTGGGAAATGGCAGACAAGTATGAAAGAAAAAGGAATTTACATAATTTACAAATACCTTGAAGTATATGCTGTATGTGCCAGTATTATCAGAAAATCACTATTATAGTTAGAATGTATGCATAATCTGGCTTCATGTCAAATACCTCTTCTGACCTTTCCATTATAATATTTTTCTACCCCATTTGTCTCACAATGTAAGAAAATATAAAAGAGAATGGAATGAATTGCTGTGGTTACCACCTTAGAGGGAGTTTCAGAAAGGAACAGGCATCAGAGATAGATACACAGGTATGATTTGTATTCAAGTCTACTGTACTGTTTCTTTACTCATACCATATATCATACATTATGAACATATTTGAGTTTAAGGTATGCATTTCCAATACTCATATATCTTGTGACTCATTTTCACTTGGAATCTTTCACCACTCCATTCATAAAACCAATCACAGTGAACTTCCAGTTCTTTTTAGGAAGTATCTCTAAATTCCTGTAATCCATTTAGGGCACGTATGTAAGTATAGGAGTCATCTTTGATCTAGATCTCTTCATTTTCATGTCCTTTTTTGGAAGTGTCCCTAAATTCCTCTTCTTTTTCATTCAAGGTCCATATGTATAAGTTATATTTTATGTTACTCTCTTGACTTTCACAACTTATAGCCAAGAGCTTATATTCATCAAAAGCACCCTTACTTCCTTTTGCAGTTATCTATACTGTGCCTTATTTTCTGTGTCCTTTGATATGTTTACAGACCTGACAGCTTGCTTGTCTTTTAGCACTCTTTTATGGTAATTAATGGTTCTTGTTATCCAACATGCATTCTTTTGCATAGTGATCTGCCATGTTGTAACTTTTCCTTTCATCACTGTGCTAACAGATCTGACTGTTTGTTTGTCATTTAGTACTTTCTCAGTCACTGTGCTTACAGATCTGACAGTTTGTTTGTCATTTAGTACTTTCTCATGAAAATAAATATTTTTTTTATCTCCCTAACAGTATTCGGAGCAATCTAAGTGAATTGGTACCTCGCTTGTGGCCATTCCTTTATCACAGTAGCAGCTCTGTCAGAGGCTCAGCTCTGAAGACCTTGGATACACTTACAGCATGTTCTAGTCCAACAGATGTGACCCTGAATACTGTGTCCGTAGATGATGTTAGTAGAGTTGTTTGTGAGAAACAAATGTGGCCAGAAGAAAAATCAGAGCAGAAAGTAAATAAAAGTATACACATTACTGTGGAAAATATTCCAGTGACTAAAAAGGATGTGGTCACTTTAAAAACAGAAATTAACCAGAGAGAAAATGTGAATGATATTACATTGTCTGACATTAAAAGAGAAAATGAATTATCACCTGTTAACAAAATTGAAGTAAGTAATGATGGAGAATTAACTGTCACAAAGAATGGTGAAAATGGCATGAAGTCACCCATTACTAAAGAGATAGCAGATGGTGATGTAGAAACTGTAACAACTGACATTAGAAAAGTAAGCACAGAATCAGCACTTAAAAAGAACAACCAAGTTACCAGTGCAATGGAAGGTGAAGTAGCTTCTAAAACAGAGGAAAAAATGATGGAAAACAGTGTTAGCACTGTTCATTCAAAAGATTTGATTGATGATTTGACATCTGTCAATTTAGATGTAGAATCCTCAAAGGTTGCTGAAACTTCATGTGACTGGCTGAGCACCATTGTCCAACCAGCTCTGACACACATCTATCAAAGAGCTTTGCTGGAAAGGTCAGCAGAAAATCTTGACCTGGTTTTTAAGGTAGGAAAACCAATGTTTAGATGCATTCATGTATTAGAACGCAGATGTCATTATGCATTTGATATTTGGATATTTGCCAGGTTTCCATAACTTTAATTCAGTTAGATGCTGATAGTGTGAGTTATTTATTAGGACATATAGTGTATGTAGTTTGCTTGTAATACAGGAAGTAAGATTACATCACAGTTTTGTTAGGTGAATAAAAACCAATATCTCCATGGTTGTTTAATTTGTTTATGGATGGGGTTGTTAGGGAGGTGAATGCAAGTTTTGGAAAGAGGGGCAAGTATGAAGTCTGTTGGGGATGAGAGAGCTTGGGAAGTGAGTCAGTTGTTGTTCGCTGATGATACAGCGCTGGTGGCTGATTCATGTGAGAAACTGCAGAAGCTGGTGACTGAGTTTGGTAAAGTGTGTAAAAGAAGAAAGTTAAGAGTAAATGTGAATAAGAGCAAGGTTATTAGGTACAGTAGAGTTGAGGGTCAAGTCAATTGGGAGGTGAGTTTGAATGGAGAAAAACTGGAGGAAGTGAAGTGTTTTAGATATCTGGGAGTGGATCTGGCAGCGGATGGAACTATGGAAGCGGAAGTGGATCATAGGGTGGGGGAGGGGGCGAAAATTCTGGGAGCCTTGAAGAATGTGTGGAAGTCGAGAACATTATCTCGGAAAGCAAAAATGGGTATGTTTGAAGGAATAGTGGTTCCAACAATGTTGTATGGTTGCGAGGCGTGGGCTATGGATAGAGTGGTGCGCAGGAGGATGGATGTGCTGGAAATGAGATGTTTGAGGACAATGTGTGGTGTGAGGTGGTTTGATCGAGTAAGTAACGTAAGGGTAAGAGAGATGTGTGGAAATAAAAAGAGCGTGGTTGAGAGAGCAGAAGAGGGTGTTTTGAAATGGTTTGGGCACATGGAGAGAATGAGTGAGGAAAGATTGACCAAGAGGATATATGTGTCAGAGGTGGAGGGAACGAGGAGAAGAGGGAGACCAAATTGGAGGTGGAAAGATGGAGTGAAAAAGATTTTGTGTGATCGGGGCCTGAACATGCAGGAGGGTGAAAGGAGGGCAAGGAATAGAGTGAATTGGAGCGATGTGGTATACCAGGGTTGACGTGCTGTCAGTGGATTGAATCAGGGCATGTGAAGCGTCTGGGGTAAACCATGGAAAGCTGTGTAGGTATGTATATTTGCGTGTGTGGACGTATGTATATACATGTGTATGGGGGTGGGTTGGGCCATTTCTTTCGTCTGTTTCCTTGCGCTACCTCGCAAACGCGGGAGACAGCGACAAAGCAAAAAAAAAAAAAAGAAAAAAAATATATTTCTCTGTAAAAAAGTAAAATAGGGCTCTTGTAGAGTTTTTTTGCTTTATCCACATCACTCATCTGTCTTCAGGACTTTGGTCTAAAAATTAATTGTAGAAGAGCACATTCTAATAATTACTGTAGCTCAGCTGACGAAAGTCAGACACCAACTTTTTTACCCTTCTCTGGATGCTGTCAATTAAAGTTGTCAATTTAGATGCTGATGGTGTGAGAGATGTAGGACATATATATATTTATGGTTGTCATACAGAAAGTAAGATATCAACTTGTTTTTTATTTTTTTTTTTTTTTTTTTTTTTTTTTTTTTTTTTTACTTTGTCGCTGTCTCCCGCGTTTGCGAGGTAGCGCAAGGAAACAGACGAAAGAAATGGCCCAACCCCTCCCCCATACACATGTACATACACACGTCCACACACGCAAATATACATACCTACACACCTTTCCATGGTTTACCCCAGACGCTTCACATGCCCTGATTCACTCCACTGACAGCACGTCAACCCCTGTATACCACATCGCTCCAATTCACTCTATTCCTTGCCCTCCTTACACCCTCCTGCATGTTCAGGCCCCGATCACACAAAATCTTTTTCACTCCATCTTTCCACCTCCAATTTGGTCTCCCTCTTCTCCTCGTTCCCTCCACCTCCGACACATATATCCTCTTGGTCAATCTTTCCTCACTCATTCTCTCCATGTGACCAAACCATTTCAAAACACCCTCTTCTGCTCTCTCAACCACGCTCTTTTTATTTCCACACATCTCTCTTACCCTTACGTTACTTACTCGATCAAACCACCTCACACCACACATTGTCCTCAAACATCTCATTTCCAGCACATCCATCCTCCTGCGCACAACTCTATCCATAGCCCACGCCTCGCAACCATACAACATTGTTGGAACCACTATTCCTTCAAACATACCCATTTTTGCTTTCCGAGATACTGTTCTCGACTTCCACACATTTTTCAAGGCTCCCAAAATTTTCGCCCCCTCCCCCACCCTATGATCCACTTCCGCTTCCATGGTTCCATCCGCTGACAGATCCACTCCCAGATATCTAAAACACCTCACTTCCTCCAGTTTTTCTCCATTCAAACTCACCTCCCAATTGACTTGACCCTCAACCCTACTGTACCTAATAACCTTGCTCTTATTCACATTTACTCTTAACTTTCTTCTTCCACACACTTTACCAAACTCAGTCACCAGCTTCTGCAGTTTCTCACATGAATCAGCCACCAGCGCTGTATCATCAGCGAACAACAACTGACTCACTTCCCAAGCTCTCTCATCCCCAACAGACTTCATACTTGCCCCTCTTTCCAGGACTCTTGCATTCACCTCCCTAACAACCCCATCCATAAACAAATTAAACAACCATGGAGACATCACACACCCCTGCCGCAAACCTACATTCACTGAGAACCAATCACTTTCCTCTCTTCCTACACGTACACATGCCTTACATCCTCGATAAAAACTTTTCACTGCTTCTAACAACTTACCTCCCACACCATATATTCTTAATACCTTCCACAGAGCATCTCTATCAACTCTATCATATGCCTTCTCCAGATCCATAAATGCTACATACAAATCCATTTGCTTTTCTAAGTATTTCTCACATACATTCTTCAAAGCAAACACCTGATCCACACATCCTCTACCACTTCTGAAACCGCACTGCTCTTCCCCAATCTGATGCTCTGTACATGCCTTCACCCTCTCAATCAATACCCTCCCATATAATTTACCAGGAATACTCAACAAACTTATACCTCTGTAATTTGAGCACTCACTCTTTTTTATTTGATTTTATTAAATTTTATTTGCTGGATGAAAACAAGTATTTCTTGTTTCTCTGTTAAATTGTGAGAAGGTTGAGATCATATGCAGTGATGTGCTTCAGCTACATCACTCATCTCCTGTCTCCAATACTGTGGTCCTTCCAGTTACTTTAGAAAAGTACATTCACTCACTGTAGTTTAGCATATTTGATTCTGGCACTATCTTGTTTACCTTCCTCCTGATGCTGTCCATTAAATCTTTGTGCTTCTTTAAATTTGGAGACCAGACTTGAGAAGCGAATTCTAGTTGTAGTCAGATATTCATAGTTAAAATCCTATATGTTACTCTTTCCATCCATAATGGTGTGATACCTAAGGTGGAAGAAGGCTGCCAGGGGTGAGACCAAGAAGCCTTGCCTAGCTTCACTTTGTTTAATTAGTATTTTTCTCCTGCTTTGGTTTACATAACACTACTGATATGGCTTAGATAGAGTTCACAGTCTTTGTAGCATTTGTGTATAACAAAGAGTTGCTAGTTTGTGATTTTTTTTGTTGTTGTTGTTAGTAACTCACCATGTTTCCTTATACCTCTTAATTACTGCTGTAAATTCCAGCCAATAGGTAGAAGTTGATAGGCAACCACTGACTAGGAAGGCACATTACCTTTATTACCTGCCTGGGTATTGGGAGGGTCAGTGACAGCTGCAGAGTGAGCCAGCACTTCAGTGGTTGTCAAGTTGCACTCCTTTGACTCGAGTAGTTGTCTTTTCTTTCTGCATCACCCACGGGTGGACTGCTGACATTCTGCCCAAAAACATGCAATCTCTCCTTGTCCTACATAGCACAAGGACGCACTTAACTCACACAACTCATTCTTCCTAACTTAGATTTTTCTGCAGTGAATGCTGTGCATTAGCCTTGCTTTTTGGCAAAATATTAGGAGCAATAGATATAATCAGCAGGTAGGAATATTAGACAGGAGCATAGGTTGAAACATTTGGTAGACACTTTAGGTAATATTAGTTGGTGAGAACATTAGGTAGACACATAATGTAATAGCAGATGGTGGGAACATTAGGTAGGAGCCTCTGAAAACACTGTGCTAGAGTTGTCCTCTGCCAGTGGCCTGTTAAGGGTGAGTAGCACTGGAGTTCACCAGTTATGGAGACTTTGCTGTGGCTGCCCCCTAGAGGGAGTTCCTGAAGGGAACAGGCATCAGAGATATAGATAGATTATTATTTTTATTCTTATTGTACTTGATCGCCGTTTCCTGCGTCAGCAAGGTAGTGCCAGGAAACAGACGAAAAATGGCCCATCCACTCTTATACACATATATGCACATAAATGCCCATACACACTTGTACATACATGTATATACTCATACACTGATATATACATATATACACATGTACATATTCCTACTTGCTTGCCTTCATCCATTCCTGGCGCCAACCCACCCCACAGGAAACAGCATCGCTGCCTCCTGCTTCATTGAGGTGGCACCAGGAAAACAGACAAAAAAAGGCCACATTCTTTCACTTTCAGTCTCTAGCTGTCATGTGTAATGCACCAAAACCACAGCTCCCCGTATGAAACTAGGCTCCACAGACCTCTCCATTGTTTACCCCAGACATTTCACATGCCCTGGTTCAGTCCATTGACAGCATGTCGACCCCAGTATACATACATATCAACATATGCACATATGTATTTACACATTCACAGACATATGCATATATGCACATGTATATATTTATACTTGCTTGCCTTCATCCAATCCTGGCACTACCCTGCTGGACAGGAAACATTATCATTACCCCCTGCTTCAGTGAGGTAGACAAATGGATTGATAAATTCCAACTGACTCCTGTTATTCACATGATGATATGCAGATGGTTTAGAATGATTTGGATGGTGATTTTCTTGTCTGGTAACCATCACTTGCTCAACATTGGTTGTGGTGTCACACAACAGGTACTCTAATTTTTCAACAAATTTACAACTACTCATGTAAACTTTTAGCTCTTAAGCACTCCTAGGGCCCCTGTGAATATTCTTCCCTCCTGTTACCATACCAGCAATTAGGAGTTTCTCCAATGAAAAATCTCCCAACCTGGAGCTCCTTGGTGCTTATGCGACTGCTGGATATGAATGAAATGCCTTTATGTATGTATATGGCTGTGTGTATGACCTTTGACTGTGGTGCTATTAGTCTCATTTGAAATCATAAGTTCATTGTGATTATTAGTAGATAGGAGCTTTAATACGTGTGGTCACAACAAAGCTAGAAAACTACAGTGAATTATTTATCTTTTCATTTTAAGCAAGTTGGATTTTTGGTGAAAAAAATTCTTTGTTTTCTTAAATGGTTGTTTTTGCAATTTTTTGGTATACTGCTTTTATTGATAATATACTTGACAGCTTTGTGGATAGGAAAATTTTTTATGCATTTTGTCTCATTGACCATGCTCTTTTCATCAACAGATCTGGATGCAGATGCTGGCTAATGTTTCCCTGGATTATCTTCTGCCAGCTGTGTGCCCTTTGGTCTCCTCATGGTTTTGCCTCATGATGTCCAATCCAAAAGTACCACTGGATGCATCGCTTCTTCTCATTGCTCATCATAATAAGGTTAGTAGTAGTAAAGCAGAAAGGCAGGAAAGAATACCGCCCATGTATATCCTGCACATCATAGAGGGCGACTGAGAGTAGCAGAAGCAGATAGCAAAAAATATCATTCAATCTTCTATTATTAAATGCACAAAGAATGGTAACATTGGTATTAGTTAAGGGTTATACAAATTGGATAGCTTTTTTGTAGGCAAATTTTTTTTAGCTTTCCTCTCTTGTCCATATAATAAGAATTTTATGACAGGCATGATGCCAGACCCAAACACCACCATCCGATAACACTTGTTTACCAATGGTGTCTTAGCTACATCTCTTCCTTGTATATCAAGTGATTGTTCTATGTCTTCTATATCATTCTTATATCTCCCCCGATGATGTGATCATTACACGAAAGTGCACTTAGAAACTTACCTTGTTTCATTTTCCTGTGGTTTTTTGCTGATGCAAAAAACTGCGATCAGGTATAATGAATAAATAAATAATTTTTTTTTTTTAAAGGTTGCAGCCTCCAATATCCTCACTAAGCAAAGGAACTGATATGACAACTTGTTCCTTGACTTAACTGTGGGGGGTTGAAGATTTAAAGAAACTATCTGTGGGTATTGAAGATTTACAAAACCATTACAGTGTATAAATTAAGTAAGCCATGTCATCGTGCAGAATTTCACCACTGCTAGTCTAAGAATTCAGTTGGTTCTTTAAGAAGGAACCTGACTGTGCCTGGTACCATTTACTCAATAAGTCTTCATAGAAAAAGTCATGTCACCCACCTTATTCTGGGCTGTTTGCACTTGTCAACTAATGCCCTGTTCCTTGAATGTTTATGTAATTATTATTTATGTGCACTTTATACCATTTTTGCTTTGATGTAAATGTGTGATCTGTGATCAGTAAGTTTGAAAATTCAGGCATCACAGATTAAAATTAACCTTTCTTTACAGTCAGGTGAGGGAAGGAAGTTGCGGGCTAGTGCTCTGAGTGATCCTGTGGACCAAGCAGAAATGAAGTTTTACCTGGGCAGCTGTGACCAGTGTAATGATTTGAGTGAGAAGCAGCGTGTTATTGTCAGGGCTCGATGTGCTGCAGCAAAGCTCCTTGGTCAGTGAAATTTCATTTAGGAAGGAAATGTATTTTGACTACTTGTTATTACCCCCCCCCCCCCCCCTTTTTTTTTTTTTTTTTATCTATAGTCAGATTGTAAGCTTGCTTGTACCCAGGATGCCATTTTTAATTAAGACATGAGCCATTGGAAAATTGCAGGTTTAAAAAGCCTCACCAGTTTATCTACTACTTATGAATGAGTTCACTGTGCAAGCACTATTCTTAAGCGATTCTCCACTTCATTACAGTTGCACTTACTGTATGTCCATTGAGAGGTTGATATTATAAAGATGTACTTTCACTTAAGGATTAGGAGAAATAACTTGATGAATTGGGTGAAACTTGTCTTCTTCAGGACAAGGTAAGATTGGTATTGCATCCAAGATGTTAGGCAATGGTCCTGTGTACAGAAGGGCTGGTATGTTGCTTCATTCAAGTTTATGAATAGTAGCTGACACTTAGGGCCTGCACCATTAAAATCATCCCATAAGTGCATGTCTGATTCCCCATGATAATCAAAATAGTGAAGTACAGCTGTGTAGATACAACGTAATAACCAAACAAAAAGATGAATTATAAATTTTGAAAATCACTGTCATGATCAACCAGAGACTGACTTCTTTTGCCATACACCTTAAGACCTACCTCATTACCCTCTATGATACATTGTAAAAGTGAGGTCGCCCAGTCCTTACACTGGAACGTAGTAATAGAAAGGGCATGTTTTGTGTTCACTCTATCTAAGTTCAGAGGAAATAAATGAGAATCAGAAACTATGTTTTTCCTGACTTTCAGGCCGTCTCTCCCAGTATGTTATCAAGCCTATGCCAGGCATAGATTACTCGCCTGATGATACTCCAGTTTTGTGTTATGTGCGCCTCCTTATTGCTCATCTCAGCTCTCGGTCAGCTGTACAGCGTCTTGGGGCTGGAGCAGTTTTGCGTGAATGGGCATCAGTGTATTGCAACCAAGACTGCCATCCTCTGCTTCAAAGTGCACTTCACACTTGCCTTACAGAAGTGGTTTACTACGATGAAATTGCACTTTCATTTACCAGGTAGATCTAATATGTTATGTTACTGATCAAATGTAAGTTTTGCACCATTCATTATTTTTGAGAAGAAATCATGAAAGAGTGAATGATATATTGGAGAAATTGTAGATATATTATTGTTATGGAATTGGAAAATTACAATATGTGGAATGATAAGGGAGATAATATGATGATAGAATGATGGAATGAAAATATGATGATAGAATGATGGAATGAAACTGCAAAAAAGAAGCATTAAAGAAAATGTCAGCATCTTCAGTGATGTAAAAGAATCCATAACCTGTTACTGAATTCCTGAAGTTTTTGTTAAACGCTTTTAGAAACTCTGTCATCTCAGCTTTTTTTTATTTCCCCTTTCTTATCTTGTTATTCTCTACTTATGTCTCACTTTTGTACCTGCTAGGGATACCTACACCATTTTTTCTCTTTTCATGATTCAGGTGAGTGGTTATTATTCCATTAAAGCAACCAGACCAGCATGTATGATTCTTTAGCAAGTATTTAAAACAGTGTTGTTAAGTCTTTAATGCTTCAGTTTGTGGAAATAGGAATAGATAGAAGTGACTTGAAAGATTCTGCTTTTCCATGATGCTTTTAGTATTGTTATTGTGAAATTTTAGATGTTTCTGCTTGTTCAACAGGTTGCAGCAGGAAACCCGTGATTTCATGGCAATGCTTCGGCACTACAAGCTCCCCCTTAATGAGTCATTCACAGCAGCTCCAGTCTTAACACTAGAACAGGTAGGATCTTTTTCTTTACTAAATTTTATTTTTGTTTGCTTTAAAGAAGAGCATTCTATCTGACAATAAATAACAGCCTGTGTATGCATGTGTATCAGTAGTTCATAAGAATAACAAAGACATGTATGTATTCATGCATACACTTTATATTTACATATGACAAGATGGTGTTGTGGTAGAAACTAAATGGAATCCCATAATTTGTATCTGATTGGATTTTGTCTGAGAAGAAGCAGGTTTGTAGAAAGTTATTTGTAATTACCTTATATATACTGTGGGGAGACAGTACTGCAATCATATGGCTCCTCTTGAACTTTCTATCCCATCAGTCAGAGTTTAGACCTTTAAGATTCACATCTTTGTCTTGTGATCAACAGCCTTAAACTAAAGATTTTTACATTGAATTCGTGTATGGATGTCAAGTGCTCTTACTGGACAATCACACTCATTTACCCTGCAAATTCATATGGGGAGGAAAATGTGCAGTTTTTGTTGTTGCCATATTTGCCAGTTTCTGCTGATATATATATACAGTATCTATCTGAATGTTAATGATGAATTTAACAAAAAATAATTTATGTGCTATGTGCACAGTTGCAAGGGATAATGGTATTACTAAACAAGCAGTAAATTTATTGAACACTCACTCGACCTGCCACAAGACAAACTCCTGTAGTTCCTTGTAGCTAGTTATCCATTCCCCCATCACTTGTCTCTCCTAGATCTGATTTCTTAGCTATTCATGTAAGTTCTCTTCAAAAGATATTGTTAAGTTTCTTATCCTTGTCATTGTATGGACCATATGCAAGCATTGCAGTCCTTTTAAATCAGTAAAACTTGAATTTATAGTAATGACAAATAACCAAGAGCTTGCAATCTTCTGTTTCCCAACCTTTCACTCCTCTTCCCTTTAAAAAAAATTCCACATCTTCCTTCTCATAGCCATGTGAACGACTTGATATGCCTGATGTCACACCCCTACTTCATTTCAGTTAGATTTTACATTATCAATTAACCCTTGTCCAAGGCCACATGAACTGCATTATTATTTAACACTTGTCCAAGGCCACATGCACTTGTTGAAGAAATTTATTCTACAAAGCTAGGTCTTTAGTACCAGATATGCAGGCTTTTGAAGTGCAGGAACACCAGTTTTTCTAAGGTAGACTTAACACTTACTTTAGACTTTATTTTTAAATTTAATGAGTCTTCAATTTCTTCTTTTTGATAGGATTTGTAATGTAATCATGTTTCCTTTTGATGTAAGATTTATGTTCGTTTTAACTGCTTTATTCACTGACCAAAATAATGAACATAAATATAATCACCATATATCAAAGCTGAATATTGTACAAATCATATGGGATGACTCACTGCCACCATAAGACGTCTATCATCCAACTTCCTAAGATTGAGAAATGGACTCTTTACTTACCTGCTTAGTTTCCCCACTATCTGAATTGTCTTGAGCTAGTTACCTCACCTCTCCTGTATCACACTGAGTCACATTGTGCTTTAAGACTTGACAGCTTTACTGGGTCTCTTACATACTTGCTCAGTTTCCAAGGGAGCATTCCATGGGTTTACTGGGTAACTAGGATGGGTGATGACAGAATAGCACATAGGACAATCGAAGGACTTGTTACAAGTATGAACATGCCTTTTATGCATTATTTCATTATTCATTTTAATTACAAGTTTTTATTTAATGAAGAAATAGTCTTTTTGTAAGTCTTAATCTGCAACATATATTTTTTGTCTGTATACGATCACCTACAGTATACATCACTTAAGACAAGGTTTGTGCACCACTGTTTTGATTTACATGCTAAGTGTAGCAATCATATATACATTTATTAGCTTCAATATCAGTTGAGGAAACAGATTAGGAAATCATATAATTTTTTCATTTTTCTTATACACATACATCTTTAATTCTTTAAGAATATATGTTTTAAGCATTATTTTTGTACCATGTATAGCATTCATAGATACATTTATTAACTTCAGCACACCACCTGTGCAACAGTTAGAAAAAGGATTTATTTTTTTCATTTTCATACTTCTCTATGTATATCTTTTAACAAAGATATGATATTCATCTTTCTGTCATACCTCTTCACCATTTTCAGTATGAGGAAGGTAGTGTCAGGAACAGATGACTGATCCTTAGAGGGAATAAATCCTCACTTAGCTACCTCTTCTATTCTTTCTTTTGTACACACACACACACACACACACACACACACACACACACACACACACAACTTCTGCCCCTCATAGTCACCTTCCGTGACACAGGGAATACAGCGTACATTGGTTGCCAGGTCTTTCTGTACCTGCACTTTAAGGGTCAAGGAGTGTGGGTGGGAAAGCCTTGCTGATACTGAGCTGGTTTTAACTCAAGAGAATAACTTAAATGTTGCATTTTTATGAGGTAAACGAGATGTAAGCTAAAAGAGTTGAGTAAGGGATTGCACTTATGAGAGTGTATAAAGCTGAAGGAGTCTGTGGATGTGTATTAAATCTTTGTATGTGGAGAATAATTTCTATGAATAGCTGTACTTTACATTGGGAAGATGTCAGTGGGATATTCATTTCCTTTTGTTGTATGAGTAACCTAACTTTATAATGGGAAGAGGTCAGTGGTATATTCATATCTTTTGTTTGACTAGAATTTCCAATACTGTTTTACATGTTTGGGGTTTGTGAGTTTCTGCAAAGTTTGCAAGATTTTAAATTAGTAGCAGTCATGACACTATCTTTATGAGATATAGATATATTTAAACGCCAAATAATTTTCATTTCAGATTCAGAATCTCACCGGCCACATAGCACTTACTTTATTTATGGGAGGTCGATTAAGGCCAAAGGTTTATAGTACATTAGAGGAAAGACGGAAAGCCATCCAAAGTAATGTCTCTCAGACCTCCACTGACCAAATCAGTTTGGCTACAACGTAAGTTTTCTCATATGTGCTGCCTGTACTCAAAGAAAGGTGACATGATTTTCTAACATTTCCTTTTGTTACCAGAAAAGCAAACAAAATTGAAATAATTTACTGTTTACTACAGTAGTTACTGCATTTTTTGGTTACATTACTGCACAAGCAAAAGATGTTTGAAAATAAAGCTTTGAAAGATCTCAGAACCCTGGGGATTAGAGACCTTGTAACATACTGGATTTTTCTCTCAAAAGTGAGCCACTTGTGTAAAGCCTATTTAGTTCAGCCAATCTAGCTATGCAGTAATTCGCAATTAACAGTGACCCATAGAATTTTAAGAGCTCCATGCACTGCCTCTCAGTGTCATATATAGTTGTAGTACAATTATCATTATTAAGACATTCATGTGACACACCAGCATATTCTAATCTGATTTTTGTAATATTACCTTTTACTGTAAAATGCTAAGTGTGGTAGGCATCCTCTTCTTAATGCTACATTCATTGCTCTCATTAGTATGTTTTCTGGATACCATTATAAGAGCAGAACTTTTGAAAATATCACTCAGATTGAAAAAAATTATATGAATGGAGCCGTAAAGCTACAGATTTAGAAAAAAAATGTGGCATGGCCGAGTGCAGCACACTCTTTCAGTAGGTGGAGATCAGCCAGCACTTGTTTAGAAATCATTGCATGGGCTGCTGTGTTTTAAACCTTGAGAGTAGCTTCAAGAATTTTGACAGAATTAGATTTATTGGTTTATATTATGGCATTTTTATGTAACAGGACCCAAGCAGTGATATCTGGTGCAGTTGTAAGATTCAGGATTCTACCACCTAAACTCAACCCTGTCATTAAGCCTCTGATGGACAGCATCAAGAAAGAAAAAAATGAACAGTTGCAGGTCAGTATTATTGGTATTATTATGTAGTGAGGGGTCTTTTAGGATGTGATGAGTATGTAGAATGTACATCAGTTTATAGATTGGACAAGAAAATATACATCAGTGGTATATTGGAAGGTATAACAAAGGTGGAGGGAACAAGGAGAAGTGGGAGGCCAAGTTAGAGGTAGAAAGATGGAGTGAAAAAGATTTTGAGCGATAGGGGCCTGAACATGCAGGAGGATGAAAGGCATGCAAGGAATAGAGTGAATTGGAACAGTGTGGTATACCGGGGTTGACGTGCTGTCAGTGGATTGAACCAGGGCATGTGAAGCGTATGGGGTAAACCATGGAAAGTTTTGTAGGGCCTGGATGTGGAAAGGTGTGGTTTCAGTGCATTATACATGACAGCTAGAGACTGAGTTTGAACGAGTGTGGCCTTTGTTGTGTTTTCCTAGCACTACCTCGTGCGCATGCTAGGGGAGGGGGTTGTCATTTCATGTGTGGCAGGGTGGCGACGGGAATAGATAAAGGCAGCAAGTATGAATTGTGTACATGTGTATATATGTCTATGTCTGTGTATGTATATATGTATACGTTGAAATGTATAGGTGTGTATATGTGCGTGTGTGGAACTGTATGTGGGTGGGTTGGGCCATTCTTTCGCCTGTTTCCTTGTGCTTCCTTGCGAACGCGGGGGACAGCAACAAAGTATAATAAAAAATGATAAAATAACAAGGAGAGGTGAAGTTTCAAAGATATGAATATAGTCACCTAACTGATTTAGGTCTACAGATATTTCAGACGAGGTTACCAAAGGATAGATTTAGGACTGGGTGCATTGGAAGTGTTTTGTGCATGTAGTTGATGAGAATGGAAACATGTCACACTTAGTGTGCAAATTAAAAAGTAAGTGACATATGTGGAGGTTCATGTTTCTTCTTAGAACATTGGACATGAATTGAGAATGTGTATGGGCAATTCTAGTGGCTGAATGTGATAACTTGATTTACTATAAAATGAATATAGAGCTCATAGAAGTTCATACAAGTGCTATAAAGAAAATATCATGATATTTTGACATTCATTTTTCTAAGAAAAAAGAAATTACTTGATTATGGCACTGTTTTTAAAGATTATTGTCATGTGCATTTTAAAAGGAATGTAATCACCAACAGAGTTTAGCTGCAGAAGACCTCACCAGGCTTCTGGAGCTGTGTGTTGATCGACCAACAAACCCAAATGGTAAAGTTGTCAAGAATCTTGCATCATTCCTCTGTATTGATCAAGAGTTTACACCCAGTATCAATAAACAGGTTAGAATTTCTTGTGATCATTTGTTTGGGTAAATTGCTTTGACTTTTATTCTCTTCAAAGACAATGAAGTCCTCCATTCCAATGCTCAGAACCTTCAGCATCTTAAATGTCTATTTTACTGAATATCAGTATGATTTTACCTTGTGAAACCCATTGGTGATTTCTTATACTACTAACTTCTTTTTGTCTCAGGTATTTTTGTTGAATCTTCATAGCTCTTGATATTTTGAGAACTTTTGATAATTTTTTTACTTGGGAGCTATCTTCAAACCCATGGTTTCCACTTTTCCCTTATGCTGATTTCACAATTTTAGTTTTCCTTGCTGATCTGTTTCTGTGATTGTTAGTGTGTCAGTCTCACCTTTCCTTATTGATAAGGACTTTTCCTCCAAGAATATAGCGTAATTCACTTTGAGAAAGATGACTCAATATGAATTCTGTCTCCATTTCAGATACTGTTATCTCCTGCTTAAGCTGTGTTTCAGTTTTGTCTCAACTATCAATTTCAGTCAGGTGTAGAGAAGCTTTTTCATTGTAGGAATTCATTAGGGATGCCTCCTTTGCAGGCTTGCCTCCTTCTCAATGTATTTTCCTTTAAAATTATCCAATGTCTCATTTTTTTTGGACATTCCTCATAGCTTATCATGGGGATTCCTCCAAGCAACTTGAGTCACTCAAAAATATAAGTGTTTTCTTGAGATGTTTACATGGAGAGAAATTGGAGGAAGTTCAGTGTGTTAGATAATTATATGTGGACGTAGATGTGAATGGAACCATGGGAGCTGAAGTGAGCCATAGGTGGATAAGGAGGTGAAGGTCCTGGACACATTAAGGAACCTGTAGAAAGAAAGATCACTGTTTTTGAGGGCAAAAACGGGATGTTTGACGGTATTGTAGCCCCAGGAGTGGATACATGTTGTGGGCCCTAGATGACAAAGAATGGAAGAAGGTGATTGTGTTGGAACTGAAATGTTTGAGGACAATAAGTGGTGTGAGAATGGTTGACCAAGTTAGAAATGACGAGGTAAGGGATAGGGGTAGTAATGAGAATAGTATGGTTGAGAGAGCTGCAGAGGGTATCCTGTAATGGTTTGGACCTATGACAGCAGAAAGGTTGACAAAGAAGGCATAAGTCTGAAGTGGAGGGAACAAAGTGATAAGTCAATTGATTGGAGGCGAAAGGATGGAGTGAAAGATGTTTTGAGGGGTCGATGGCTAAACATGGAGGGGGATGTGAGGCATGCATTGGATAGAGGATTAGAGCACTGTTGTATACAAGGAGCTACATGTTATTAGACAGAACCGGCATTTGAAACTTAGGGGAAACCATTGAAAGATCTGTAGGGCCTGGTTGTGAGAGTGATTTGAATGCAAAAGTAGCTGAGGGTATGATTGAGGGGTACCAATTGATCTGAATAAGAATGATGATTAGCTTGTGAAGCTGTGTGCTGAAAAAGGAAGGTTTGAAATGATGCCCATAGATACAAATGGGTGAGGTGTGATGGGAAACAAGCATTGAACTAAATGATACAAGTACAAAGGCAAAACTTGGATGTGAATGTGCTGAGAGCGGTGGCTGGTGGATTGCCTCATCATTACTTGGTGGAAGCGAGGATGAAGGTTTATAAAAGCTTAAGGAAAAGGGGAAATGACATGGGTGGGAGTAGGGTGGTGAAAGGGAATACGATATCATCGGTAGACAGAAAGAAGTACAGTCTTTATTCTCATTTCCAAGAATTCCATCATTTTCCCACTCTTGTGAAATGTACAGTGTTGAAGCTGCTGGCCCCCTTAAAAGGGGCTCTGCGGTAAACCATGGAAAGTTTTGTGGGGCCTGGATGTGGAAAGGGAGCTTTACACATGACAGCTAGAGACTGAGTGTGAATGAATGTGGCCTTTTTTTGTCTTTTCCTAGCGCTACCTCATGGGGTGTGTATGTGTGTGCTATTTCATGTCTGGCGGGGTGGCGACGGGAATGGATGAAGGCTGCAAGTATGAATATGTACATGTGTATATATATATGTATATGTCTTTGTATTATCCCTGGGGATAGGGGAGAAAGAATACTTCCCACATATTCCCTGCGTTTTGTAGAAGGCAACTAAAAGGGAAGGGAGCGGGGGGCTAAAAATCCTTCCCTCTTTTTTTTTTTTTTTTTTTTTTTTTTTTTTTTTTTCCAAAAAGAAGGAACAGAGAAGGGGGCCAGGTGAGGATATTCCCTCAAAGGTCTAGTCCTCTGTTCTTGGTGCTACCTCGCTAACATGGGAAATGGCGAATAGTATGAAAGAAAAAGATATACATAGACTTATGTAGATATTTCCATGTCATATGACTTACAGCCCAAAATTATACATCTTGGGAAGATCTGGGAACATTTATACCTATAGGTTGCCCCAGTCAGGCTTAAAAGAGTCTTTGAATGTAAATCTTTTTTTTATATAGTAATAATTCTTTACTACGTATGACTTTCTTTTGGGATGAACAGTATATCTGTATGAGAAATGGTACTTATAAGATCACCTTAATTATATTACAGGAAACTGAGTGCACTGCTACTGATAGCACAGCTGACAAGCACAGGGGCATACTAAGTTTATCATCTCAATTAAAGGTATGATTCAAAGATATTGTTTGGATTTTACTTTTTATCATTATGAAGTTTGTGTAAAATTGCAGTACTGTTATGTTGCATCTGGGGGTTATCAGATTTTTTGTCTCATCTACTTTATTGGGATTAGATTTTTATGGTAATGGTCTCTTATACATGACATTACTTAAGAACACAAGTTGGCAAAATATGTAGGTTGTAATATCAGGTGATTGTGAAAATAAGTACATTGACAGGAAGATGAGGAAGGGATTTGAATCATTTACTTTAAATGAATATTGCAAGTATTTATTATACTGATAAGATAAAGTGCAATGAAAGCATAGTTATATGTATGAACCATCACTGGGAAATTTTAGTATTGTGCCTTAAAACATTTTTCAGTACTACATAGAGAGACTTTTTTAATTGTTTCTGTTGTATCAGCAACAGAGCAGATGACAAGCTGTGATAAAGAAAAGCAGTTAGGGTTATTGCATTTCTATCCCCTCTATGACTCATCTTTTTCCTTCAAGGCTTCTCTGACATCTGGAGCTAGATTGTGAACTGTCATTGTGATGAAAATTTATTATATACCCAGTTTCTTTGAGGAAATTGTATTTTGAAGACAGTGAGTTGTGTGCTGTTTACAGGTGATCTTTTAGTAAAAGAAATGGTTATAGAGGGCTTTGTCAATGCCACCAATACTCCTTTTGAGATGGAAGACCTATAAAACATCTAAGTCCAACTCTACCAGAAAGAGTTGCCCTTTTAAAGTATCCTTTACGAGGCAGTCAAGCAGTTCTTAGGGTACGTTTTCCTTGGAAACAGCTTCTTGCCAGTTGGAAATTAATACCAAAACTCTTCAGAATCCTGAATCTTGACATTTAGATATATCTATATTACTTCAGGAATTAACTGTAAAGTGGATAGTGATAGGCAAGACTTTCAGAGCCAGCAGTAGGACCACTTAATTTTCAACTCTCTTTTTGCAGAACAAAAAGAGGAATCAAACAGGCAGATATTGGTTTTGGATTTATCTTTAGAAAACACCTATATACAGAAACACTGGTTCAAGATGACCACTTTACAGATTGTCTGCTAGACCTTACAGTTAAACAACTGGACAATTATCCAAGACCTATAGGACACTTTCTCGCACATTTCAACATTTCTTGGGTGAGGAAGTTTTTGGCATTCATGGTTGGTGCACAGATTTAGCAGTTCTAGGTGGTGCCATTGGGATTATGTACAACCTCACATTTTTTCCAGAGAAATCTCAGCACATGTCTTATCTCTGTCTGATATCCTATACCTACTCCTTGTTTCCTGACACATCAAACACCTCTCAAGTGGTTCAGTTTTGCAGCATGATTCTTAGAACTGCTTCCTTGATTCCATGTATAGTACATTTATGGTCTCAATGTTCCCTTTATGATAATATCCAACAAACTCATCATATTCCTCCTTAGGACAGCTTTTTCCTTTATTTTGAAAAGGTAAAATCTTGTACCTCTTTTACACACCTAATTCAGGATGGCATTGCTACCTTGGACTGGTGCTACTTGCGGCGTCCTACTTAATTAGATCTTGAAGTCAGATGAATGTGATGTTAAAAAGGGGGAAGTTGTGTATGATGTAACTGATAGAAGTGAAATACAAGAATGTAGATATGTTTATGATGAGAGATTGCCTTGATGATTTGTTGATAAGGCAGAAGGATCCTTCTTATATTGACAGAATGCTGAACGTCAACTTCTACGACGGAGTTCTTCAGTGTCTGGTCGAGGACCTGGCAGACCTCCAGGGCGCCCTCCAGCCAATGCCAAGCGTGAAGATCCTACTGAAGTCACCGAAACTATTCTAGAAACTGAGGTAATAGAGAATAAATCCAATGTTGATTAAACATTACTTTTATATTACAATGACATATACTGTAATGAGGAACTTTTTGTGAGATGAATGAGAATAATAAATCTTTGACTGTCATGGTAATCGCTAATGAGGAAAGACTTCGTAAAATGCTGTGATTTGAACTTGCTGCAAATTTGTATGTTTGTCTATTATCATTTTGTGAGAGTATAGAGAATATATCTTTAGTTCTCTTTTTCAGGCCAGTAAAATTATAATGAAGTAAATATCACATATGCTGAGCCAGTAGTTGTAAGATGTGTAGGAAAGATAACAAGAGAAAAAGAATATGTCATTTGTATTATCCCCAGAATCAACGATGCATGGAGATTCAAAGACGTGGTTGTACAATAGCTCTGCAGTGCATTGCCAAATACTTTGGGGAAAACTTGCCCCAGAAATCACCTCAGCTATGGGACTTAATTTTCAGCCCCTTCAACTCTCCACCTGAAAGTGAGCCAACGCCAGAGACATCCCAGGAGGCTGTCTGCTGGCTTCAGCTCCTTGAGGTGATTCTGCCAGCACTTCATTCTCAGATAGTTACTCAGGTCAGTTGTGAAGTCTTTGCTCTTATGTACTGTTACAGTAGAGCTACATTGTCTGCAAAAATCCATGTTTACCCCCCATTTTCAAAACCTGTACGCGGTTAAGGTTTATTATGTTTACAATGATATGGCACCCTTAGAATGAAATCACTCTACATCTAATGTTTCTAATGGTGTAAACACCTGCAACTTGCCTCAGTGTGTGTCAGGCTCTCTTGAGGGAATTGTGTTCTTTCATTATTCTTTGGGGCTGCCACTTCATTTTGAGAAATTTTCTTCTGGGTGCTGCATTTCTTGCACATCTGTTTCAAGATGATTGGCTCTTACCTTTCTAAGGAGAAGAAAGCCTGAATTCTCACCTGGAAACAAGAAAATATGGATGCACATGAGATATCTAGGCACACAGGATGTTCAGAACACATGATCAGGTAGCTGCTTCCTGCCACACCTCATCAAGACCCTCTGGTACTAAAACATGGACCTAGGAACCTTGCCCAGATGTCTGCAGATAGTAATCAAAGCCAAAGGAGAAATGACAAAATAATAACTTTTGTGACATCGTATTTGAAAATATATGGACAAGCAAACAAGGTTTATTGTGGACACTGTGTGTCATCATACAGCACATGTAACAAAAATATGTCCACTATTGATTAGTGTTTTATCATAGTGTTCAAAAAAATTTATAGAACAGATTTTTGACAAAGAGTATATATATGTCAAAAGTGGAAGGAAGAAAGAAGGGACCAGATTGGAAATGGAAGGATGGAGTTAGAATGATTTTGAGTGATCACAGCCACAACGTGCACAGGGGGTTAAAGATATGCATGGGATAGGGTGAATTGGAACTGTTTGGTATGCAGAGGTCAACTTGTTGTAAGTAGACTGAATTAGGGCATGTCAAGCATTTGGGGTAAGCCATTGAAAAGTCTATGATGCATGGTTGTGGATAGGGAGCTGTGCTTTTGGTGAATTTCACATGACAGGGAATGAATGTGAGTGGATGCACCTTTCCATGCCTGTACCTGGCGCTACCTCACCAAGGTGAGAAATATCAATCACGGAAAAAGAATTATCAAATTGGAATGTTATTGCACTACAAACTTGCTGTGCTAAAAGGTGTCAGACCTTCGGTCATTGTTAGTTTCTTTCCCATGTACTTTTGGTGTGTCAAGTGTATACAAGCATACAGCATTAAAGTAATTCATTTTGCTGAACTATAGTGTCTGTGTCCCAACCTTACAGTCTGGTAAAGGGAAGGGAAACCACTTTCAAGGGGGAAGAGATGCCATTTGTTAGCCACCTTACCATAAACCACTGTTTTCATTACTGTGTAGTTCATATTTCTTTTCATTTTACTTTTGTGTAGGAGTCTTCTTTCTGCATTTATAGTAGTCTGTATTGCTGACTTTAAAGCTACTGCTCTGTTTCCTACTTTCATATTCTTAGAAAGGGACTTTTGAAAACATTTGTGCATGGTGATTGTTTCAGAGTTCTGCATACTCATCAGTGTTTTCTCCCAAGGTACACAAGCAATATCTCATGTCTGATACTTCTCTCCCTGTTTACCATATATTTTGCATACATTTCAGTTGGAGACAAAGCTTCCTTTGCTGGAGTACTGGCTCTACCACTGTTACTGTGCTGTCCGTCACATGGCCACTAGAGTGATGGGGGCTTTAGCATGTGTTCTTACTGTGCCCACCATGACCCATGTCGTGGAAAGTATTGTACCTGCCCTTGGAGCCATTGATAATGATAACAAGAGACAGGGAGCAGTGGAATGCATATTTGCCGTGATTGACCGACTTGGGTTTAATGTTGTGCCTTACATTGTTCTTCTTATTGTGCCTTTATTAGGTTAGTAAAAATTTTGCTAAGGAGTTTTTCTTCTATTTGAATACTAAATCAGCAGTAATACTGCTGTGTACCTTATTTTATACTGATGCAAATTCTGTATGTCTATAATGTTATTGTTGTGAGTGGAGATGTATTATTGTAGTTAAGAGTTGTCGACAAAGAAATGAAATAACAGAAAATAAAGAATTGGAATTTGAAGATTTTAATGAATTCATATAATGTCAGATTTTGATGGAAAGGGTATTTAGAGATATTGATTATCAGTTGAGGGAAAGTTTTTAGGTGCATTACAGAATGTGTGGAAGGAAAAGTTTGTTTCCATTTGGGTAGGGATGTTCATTTTGAAGATATAGTAATCCGAGTTGTGTTGTATAGATATGAGTTTTGTATCCTGGATGCAAAAGAGGGGAAGAGAATGGGCCTGTTAGATATGAAATGCCTGAGAAGAGTATTTAGTGAAAGGAGGATTAATCATTTAAGGAACAATAGTGCAAGAGAGAGGTCTGACTGAGAGAACTATCCAGGTTATGCTGATATGGTTTACACTTGTAGAGGATGAGTGTAGAATGGCTGATTAAGAGATCTTTGTGCTATAAGTGGAGGAAGGCAGAGAACAAGATGGAAAGATGGAGTAAATAAGGCTTTAGGATGTCAAGGTATGAACATTCAGTTGGGTGAAAAACATGAAAAAGGGATGCAATGATTTGGATAGATTTAGTATATGTGGGGTGATGTACTCTCAGTAGGCTGAATCAGGGCATATGAAGCATTAAGGTAAACCATAGAATAGTCTCTGGTTACAGTACATTATACTTGATATGTAGAGTGGATGGGAACAAATGAAGTGATTGTTTGCTTGTTCCTGATGTTATGTCACCAAGGCAAGAGAAGCAGTTGATTGCAGAGTTGAGTGAAAGTTTTGGTTTACATGTGGGTGTGGGGCAGGGCAGTGTGTTGTCACTGCAGGTTTTTTGCATGTATGTGGATGGAGTGATAAGAGAGAGATGAAAACAAAGCTAGAGAAAAGGGGTGTAGAGATAGAATGTGGTGGTAAGGTATGATGGCAAGTTACTAGTCTGTTTGCAGATAGTACTGTGTTGTTAGCTGAGTGTGAAAAGGAGTAAAAGAATGTTGGAAGTGTGTTTTATGATGTGTGTAGGCATAAGCAAATGAAAGTAAATGTGAGTAAAAGTATAGTATTGGTGTTTGAGAGGAAACATAGTGGAACTTTAGATTTTGCAAAACCCTGTAGAGTGAGAGAAGAAAGTGTACTAAACTATGTCACTGATATGGGAGGAAAAAGACTAGAAGAGATGACAGAATTTATGTGTTTGGAGCTCTCTTAGGTAAGTTTGGTGATACGAAGGGAAGGATTAACAGTACAGGGTAGAAGAGTCAGTGGCTTCCTTAATAGAATATTGAAGGGTTGAGGTATAATTACTGGAGTGAAGAAAGAATTAAGGGACAGGACTATAGGATTAAGGGACAGCATAGTCCTTCTAACCCTGACCTATGCAGTGAAAACATTGACATATAATGTCATACAGGTTAAAAATCTAGGCTCTGGAAATGAGTTAAGAGGAGCATGTGGTATGACAAGATGGAATGAGGAAAGTAATGATGGGTGCATGAGAGATTTGGTATGGCAGGGAATGAATTGTAGAGTGGGTGAAACGTAATACTTTGAGGTGGTTTGGGCATGTTGAAAGATTGTAGAACAAGGGGTGTACTAGGAAAATGTATGATAGTACGATCAAAGTGGTTAGTGTGAGACAAGACTGCCAATGACTTAGAGAAAAAGAGGAAGAGCACCGAAGGTAGATAAATAGGGGAAGAATGTGTGGAATAGTGTTTGTGAAGGAGGCATGTAAGACCAGGGATGAGTGGAGACTTTTACCATGGCCACCCCTTTAATGGGAGTTCCCATAGAGAACAGGTGTGGGAAATATAGATAGATCGATAGTCTCTTCTGCCTGAGCATAGTAGAGATGGAAAGAAATGAAATGTGGCATCATTTTCAGACATCCATTATCTAGCTATGGTGCAAATTGCACTGAAACAAAAGCCTACCACCATCCTAAGCCTACCCACTTCTTATGCCATGGATAGACAGAATGACGTACGTGAAAGTGAACATATGGGAAGATCAAATATTGCATCAAAAGAGTCTATAAGAGTGTATGTTAATGAGAAACAAATATGGAGTGATGAGAAATGTGCTATGTTATAGATGTTTAGAGTTGGCTAGAGAAGTTACCTTCATGTTTGTGAATACAATATGGCCAAAAAAAATTGGTGTATCTTTGTCATCTCATTAGCAAGCATATTTATTCTGTGCAACTGTACTCTTTGTTTATCATTTAATGTTTGTTGGTGTGTTGTTATGCATTGCATCATTTTTAGCTAAAGGAATTATATAGAAACAGCTATTCTGTGAAAAACACTTAAATGGTGCAAATTGCACTGAAACAAAAGCCTACCACCATCCTAAGCCTACCCACTTCTTATGCCATGGATAGACAGAATGACGTACGTGAAAGTGAACATATGGGAAGACCAAATATTGCATCAAAAGAGTCTATAAGAGTGTATGTTAATGAGAAACAAATATGGAGTGATGAGAAATGTGCTATGTTATGGATGTTTAGAGTTGGCTAGAGAAGTTACCTTCATGTTTGTGAATACAATATGGCCAAAAAAAAATTGGTGTATCTTTGTCATCTCATTAGCAAGCATATTTATTCTGTGCAACTGTACTCTTTGTTTATCATTTAATGTTTGTTGGTGTGTTGTTATGCATTGCATCATTTTTAGCTAAAGGAATTATATAGAAACAGCTATTCTGTGAAAAACACTTAAATGAAAGAATTTGTGACTTCTTCCGATCAGGTCGTATGAGTGATCAGGATAGTACTGTTCGTCTTATGGCCACCCACTGTTTTGCTACGCTGATCAGACTTCTGCCCTTGGAGGGGGGTGTTCCAGATCCTCCCAGTCTGAGTGAGGAATTATTGAAGCAAAAGTTGAGGGAAAGACTGTTTTTGGAGAAGCTTCTTGATCCCACTAAGATTGAAAACTACAAACTTCCTGTACCAATCAATGCTGAGCTAAGGTCATATCAGCAGGTATGTATGATCAGCCAAAAAGAATTAATCAAGGGTGATGCATAATTCAATTTTTCACTGTTGTGATGAATCAGTTGAGAAGTCAACCAGCTAGATTGAATGTCTTACAACTGGAAAACTTGCTGTTTTGCATTTCTATTTTCTGTTTGATGGCTGGTTTCTTTTCAGTATATGCCTATAAGTGTCTTCCTAGATCCTGTCTTTGCTAAGATCAAAAGAAAGTGGAGGATTTTGATCTAGCATGGGTAATCCACCTGACTTCACTTTTGACAGCCAACACAAGCCAGTGCTTAACCATTGTTATCCACTGTTCTCATTAGAGTCATAAAGATGCTCCATATAACAGCAAATTGCATATCTTTTTCATTATTGTAGAAAATGGTTAATTGTGGACATTTTTAAAAGGAACTGTAATTCACTTGAACCCTGTTTAGCTATTAATGGATCATTTGGCACTGATTGAAAAAGTTTCATTTGAGAAGGAAAACAAATCTAACCAGGTGAACAAAAGGCCATTTCCTCAAGTAAGCTGAATCATGCTAATCCAGAACAGGATGTTAGTGCATGCACAAAGTACCACAAAAGCTTGGTATTCTTTTTTATCTAGTTTGATGTGATCGTTACCAGTACTATAAATATCTGAACTTAAGTGCATTTTATCCCTGGGGATAGGAGAGAAAGAATACTTCCCACGTATTCCCTGCATGTTGTAGAAGGCGACTAAAAAGGAAGGGAGCGGGGGGGGCTGGAAATCCTCCCCTCTCGTTTTTAGTTTTCCTAAAGAAGGAATAGAGGAGGAGGCCAAGTGAGGATATTCCCTCAAAGGCTACCTCGCTAACGTGGGAAATGGCGAATAGTATGAAAAAAAAAATCAAGTGCATTCATCTTCTACATCATGATCATGGGCAGAAGAAGTCAGATACTAAATTGGGGATGGAAGGATGGAGTGAAGTAGATTTTCAGTGCTCAGAACCTGAACATGCAAGGGATTGAGTGAATAGGAGTGATGTAGTACATGAAGTAGACTCATTAGATAGAAGTAGCGAGAAGTGACATTAGAGATAGAAGTAGCCAGAAGTGACATTAGAGATAGAAGTAGCCAGAAGTGACATTAGAGATAGAAGTGTCCAGAAGTGACATTAGGTGGGAGCTTTTGGAAACACTATGTTAGAGTTGCCCTAAGCCTATGGCCTGTTAAGGGTTAGGCACTAAAGGCTGAGGAGTGGCTCTGGAGTTCACCGATCATGGCGATTTTTTGCCGTGGCCATCTCCTTGAGGGAGTTCCCAGAGGAAACAGGTGTCAGAGATATATAAAGTCCAAGAGGCAATTCACTGTCAATGGACTGAGTGAGGGGATATTAAGCAGACAAGGGAAACCATGGAAAGGTCTTTGAGACCTGGTTGTTGAAAGAGGACTGTGGATTTGGTGCATTGCACGTAACAGCAAGAGAATGGATGTAGGCAAATGAGGCCTTTTCTTTGTCTGCTCCTGGTACTACATCACTAGTTCAGGAAATGGCAAACAAGTATGAAAGAAATTATTATTATGATGATGGGTATATATGATGGTAGTCTTGATGGTGTTGTATGGACATGAGGCATGGGCCCTAGTTGTATGGACATAAGGCATGGGCCCTAGCTGAAAAGGTATGGAAGAGGGTGGGTGTGTTAGAAATGAAATGTTTGAGGACATGATATGATGTGAGGGGTAAGAGAGAGGTGTGATAGTAAGAATAGTATTTTCGAGAAACCTGAAAAGAGTTTGTTGAAATAGTGTGAAATATGAAGGAGAAGAGTGAGCAGAGGCAGTTTAAGAGGGTCTTCATGTTAGAAATGGGGGAATGAGGAGAAGGGGAAACCAAGGAGGTGGAAGGATGGAGTGAAAAGTTTTTTGAGTGAATGGAGCCTGAACATGCAGGAGGGTGTGAGTGTGCATTAGTTGGAGTCATTTGGAGTATTGAGGTAGGCATGGGGAGACGTGCTGTCATCAGGTTGAACCCAGGGCATATGAAGTGGTCAGGGGAACCACAGAACATTCCCAACTTTTCCCTGACAGACACTGAATTGACTTGCACACTCTTTAACATAGTCATGAAGACAAGGTTATTGCTTACTATACAGAAATTTTAGAAAGTGTTGGATAATAGAGAATTTTTAAGGAATAAGGCCGTGTAAGTGTAAAATTTCCTTCAAATACCGTACAAGTTGGTGATTACAAATTAGTGATTCCGTAACTTTTTCATCAGCATGGAGCAGTTATTGGGGAATATGTTTACATATGCTTTTTTTCTGTACTTGATTGTGTTTCTGAAGTATAGCTAGAAACAGATGAAGAAAAGTTGCATCCTTTCGCATCCATTCTCCAGCTGTAATTTGTAATGAACCAAAACCACAACTCCCTGTCCAGAACCAGGTCCCACAGAGCTTTTGATTGTTTACCCCAGATGCTTCACATGCCTTGGTTTAGTCCATTGTCAGCAAGCCAACCCCAGTATACTACATTGTTCCAGGTCACTCTATCCCATGCATACGTGTCACTCTCCTTCATGTAACATTCTCTCTTTCGATGCATTCTCCTGCACTCCCAGAACCTTCACCACCTCACCCACCTGTATGACTCTGCTGCTTCCATGGTTCCATTTGCTGCCTTTTCCACTCCCAGGTATCTAAAACACCTTACTTCCTCCAAGTTTACTCTATTCATATTCATACCCCAACTTTATGCTCATCTTCCTCCTTTCACAAACTCATTCAAATTCAGTCACAAATTTCTGCATTTTCTCACTTGAATCTGCCACCAGTCCTGTATCATCAGCAAATGACTGACTCACATCCCCAAGACTTATCATCCCCATAGACTGCATACTTATCTCTCTATGCAAGACTCTCACATTTACTTCCATCACCAGCCCATCCATAAACAAATTAAAAACAAATATGCTTATTATGTCAACAAATATATGATTATGCTTATACAGTTTGTGCTATCCCATTACATTTGTTTTTATTTTAGAATGGTGTGAACTGGCTGTCATTTTTGAATCAATACAAGCTCCATGGAATTCTTTGTGATGATATGGGTCTTGGGAAGACACTACAGTCAATTTGCATCCTTGCTGGTGACCATTACAGTAAAGAAGAACAGCAACAGGTGAGTTATCCTTGTCTCAATTATCCAGAATAATATGTATATCTCATCAATGATCCTTAAACAGTGACCGGTCATCACTCTGCTCTGATTTGGATTTACTTCCAACTTTTACAGCACATTCTTCCAGATTTCCTTGTGGTTCCCTTGAGTACCTGCAGTATATTGTTAATTGCATAGGAAAACATTTGCACATTCCTTTTCATCCATTAGCTGTCTTTTTCCTTTAAGTTTCTTACCAAGACCTCCTTTACTGTCCATTTTCATCATCTTGCTTATTTTAATTCTGTAACTGTTGAATATAAATGTATCCCTTATTCTAATTCATTGCTCTTCATAATCTTCATGTTAGGTATGTGTTTCATCCAACTTACCCCATCAAAGACCCAATTTGTTTATCTTATCACCATTTCATGTTCCTCCTGCAGTTTGAATCCAATTACTTCATATGTATCTAACATGCCTTTTCTGACAAAATATCTAGAAACTCTCATATATCTTAGGCTTTGTTTATTTCATTGCACATGGATTATAACAACCCTTTTACTAAGTAACAGGTGTTCTGTTTTGCTAATCTTATGTTAGAATTATAGTTTTTACAATTGGAGGTGATACGTTTGTTCATTTTACCAAAAACAGCCACTTTAAAAATCATGGCCTTCCAAAAATCATCCTGGAATAAAGATTGTGATTTTAGTAAACTTGAGATTTTAAAAGGGGATTGATGTGGGAATATGTCTAAGAGGGATGTATTGATATTAATTCCAGGAGTCTGGAAGCAATGGCAGCACTCCCCTCCAGTCACTTGTGGTTTGCCCTCCTACTCTTACAGGCCACTGGGTATATGAAGTTGAAAAGTTTGTGAAGCGCAAATACTTGAATCCTCTTCACTACACGGGGCCTCCCTTTGAGAGATACAGGTTGGTTATATTTTTATTTCAAGTTTGTATTTACCATAAGTTGCCCAGTAGTATGGTTGTTGATTGATAGCTGATTTTCATAGAGAAGCACTCTCTCTAAGGAACATTAGATGTGCATAAATTCTGATTGGGATAAAGTCAAATGTCAAGTCCTTCTCACACACAAAAATCTGAAGCTTATTTCTCACTAAATGATAATCATATTGAGGCCTTACTTTACATGTGTACATGTAGGAAGAGAGGAAATTGATTGGTTCTCAGTGAATGCAGGTTTGCAGCAGGGGTGTGATGTCTCCATGGTTGTTTAATTTGTTTATGGATAGGGTTGTTAGGGAGGTGAATGCAAGAGTTTTGGAAAGAGGGGCAAGTATGCAGTCTGTTGTGGATGAGAGAGCTTGGGAAGTGAGTTAGTTGTTGTTCACTGATGATACAGCGCTGGTGGCTGATTCATGTGAGAAACTGCAGAAGCTGGTGACTGAGTTTGGTAAAGTGTGTGAAAGAAGAAAGTTGAGAGTAAATGTGAATAAGAGCAAGGTTATTAGGTACAGTAGGGTTGAGGGTCAAGTCAATTGGGAGGTAAGTTTGAATGGAGAAAAACTGGAGGAAGTGAAGTGTTTTAGATATTTGGGAGTGGATTTGGCAGCGGATGGAACCATGGAAGCAGAAGTGAATCATAGGGTGGGGGATGGGGCGAAAATTCTGGGAGCATTGAAGAATGTGTGGAAGTCGAGAACATTATCTCGGAAAGCAAAAATGGGTATGTTTGAAGGAATAGTGGTTCCAACAATGTTGTATGGTTGTGAGGCATGGGCTATGGATAGAGTTGTGTGGAGAAGGGTAGATGTGCTGGAAATGAGATGTTTGAGGACAATATGTGGTGTGAGGTGGTTTGATCGATTAAGTGATAATAGGGTAAGAGAGATGTGTGGTAATAAAAAGAGTGTGGTTGAGAGAGCACAAGAGGGTGTTTTGAAATGGTTTGGTCACGTGGAGAGAATGAGTGAGGAGAGATTGACAAAGAGGATATATGTATCAGAGGTGGAGGGAACGAGAAGTGGGAGACCAAATTGGAGGTGGAAAGATGGGAGTGAAAAAGATTTTGAGTGATTGGGGCCTGAACAGGAGGGTGAAAGGCGTGCAAGGAATAGAGTGAATTGGAACAATGTGGTATACTGGGGTCGACGTGCTGTCAATGGATTGAACCAGGGCATGTGAAGCGTCTGGGATAAACCATGGAAAGTTCTGTGGGGCCTGGATGTGGAAAGGGAGCTGTGGTTTCGGTGCATTATTACATGACAGCTTGAGACTGAGTGTGAACGAATGTGGCCTTTATTGTCTTTTCCTAGCGCTACCTCGTACACATGGGGGGGAGGGGGTTGTTATTTCATGTATGGCGAGGTGGCGATGGGAATTAATAAGGGTAGACTATGAATTATGTACATGTGTATATATGTATATGTCTGTCTGTGTACATATATATGTATACGTTGAGATGTATAGGTATGTATATTTGCTTGTGTAGATGTGTATGTATATACATGTGTATGTGGGTGGGTTGGGCCATTCTTTCGTCTGCTTCCTTGCGCTACCTCACTAACACGGGAGACTGCGACAAAGCAAAATAATAGAAAAAATACTATACATTTGCTCAAGTTGAATTTCGTCAACCATGTAACTTTGGAGTCACTTTTGATTTCCCTTTAGTGTTGATTGTGATGTTAAGAATTTATTAGTCTGCTATCCGTTAGCTGTTGATATATAGCCTTGTAGTTATTTAAAGTTATGGATATATCTTTTCTCTAGATCCCATTGGATCACCTAAAAGTCAGAACTGTTGAATATAACAGAGCTGTATAAAAACAGAAGCTTCTGTATCATCCTCTTTAACAGTGACTGATCTACCTTTTTGTGACAAGAATCAGATAACTTATGCAAGTTTTGTGAATGGGGATTTATTTAGAGGTAAGGAAGGGAAGAGTGAGTATACATCAGATTTTTACACTTGGGCAAGCTGTAGAAAAATTTCTGTAGAAAAAGGGTGTAACTGATATTTATGGATTTAGAAGAGGCATAAGGTAGAGTGAATAGGAGTTACTTAACAATTTCTGACTATATTAGGCACTTGGAAAAAATTTTTTTACTGCTTAAGAGCTATTACTCCATGGGAGTACAGACTTGTATATAGGAGTCTACATTTTCCTGCTGCTGGAAGTAGCACAGTCTTGGGCTTTAGAAGCCTTTAGAAAGGTCCTGGGTAGTACCAGGACAGTTTCATAGAAATTTGGTCTTGGGCAATAATAGATAAATAAGATAAATAGATTTTACTTAGAAACAGATGAAATCTCCAGATAGCATTACTATTTTAAATATACTTTACTTATTTTTACAGATTGCGCCGCTTCTTTCCTGATCATAATTTGATTGTGGCTTCCTATGACATTGTCCGGAACGACATTGATTTCTTCTCAAAAATTAGGTGGAATTATGTAATACTGGATGAAGGGCACATAATTAAGAATGGAAAAACAAAGGTATTGAACAATAATTTTCTTTAGCCATGCTCAGTAAAATGTTATTGGTTCAATAATGAATTATTATTATGATTCTGTAGATTTATGCATGCAAATAATTGTGATATGTTCTTCATATTTTCTAAAATTGTTTCTCATAATATTTCATCCTCCCCATAACAGTCATGTAAAGCAATCAAGCAACTTGTAGCTCACCATCGTTTAATTCTGTCTGGTACTCCCATCCAAAACAATGTCTTAGAGTTGTGGTCACTCTTTGACTTCCTAATGCCTGGCTTTTTGGGCACCGAGCGTCAGTTCATGGCACGTTACTCGAAGCCTATTCTGCAGTCTCGTGATGCCAAGAGCTCTAGTAAAGAGCAGGAAGCTGGGGTTCTAGCCATGGAAGCACTACATCGTCAGGTGCTTCCATTTCTACTAAGGCGGGTGAAGGAGGATGTCCTGAATGATCTTCCTCCCAAGATTACACAGGTGGGTTTATATGACTGAGAAATTTCTCAGAAACAGAGGCAATAAACCTCTCATTTTTGCAGTTTTGGAGTCTAAAGTCTTGAGAATTAAAGAAAAGGCACAGTAAAACTTTAGGAAGTCAAAGAATGAAAACTAGTTTTTCTCCATATATATGAAAATTAATGAAAGTGAAACCTTACTGTGAAAACTTATATATTGATCCTTAGTATATCGTAGATAAGTTTTGTCATCCCTCAGTTATTCTCTTTAATGAAGCAGTTAAGGTTAGCTAGATATTCATCAAATGGGAATGAAATTTTTAAAGAATGAGTGTCATATCTGCACTTGTATCAATCTCATTATTCTTGGCTCTTGGTCTTATGCTTATGACCAACAGTCTACAATGATGAGAGAAAGAATACTAATACTATCCATGTACCTTGTGTGTGGTAGATGATTAATGAGTGGAAGTGAAGAAATGAAAATTTTCCTGACTTGCACTATCATTTGCTTTAAGCAGGGACAGAGGAAGGAGCTAAGCAAAGACCTTTCCTTAAAGGATCGGGCTTCTGTATGTGAATGTGCTTGGTTGTTACCAAGATGAAAGAAATCTGGACATTTGTTTAAATGAACTACAGTTGAAGGGTAAGGGGTAGAATGGTTCAGGAAGATGCATGGGGTAAAATCTTGGATTAATAAGAGGACAAGAGTGAAAGGTTGAAATGCCTGGTGTGGAATGAGCTGTGTGGCTGTGTTGACCCATTTACTGTGGCTAGAGCTTATACGTTACAGTATTTTATTTTCTGGTCACTGAAACTCAGGCATATATGATCTAATTCTTAATTGCCTTGCTTCTTCCTTTAGGCAAATAATGCAGCCAGTTATGTTTGTGGCAGCATCCCAGTTTAAATTCTTGTAATACAGTGGTCAATCTGAGTGATATGTCAAAGGATGTTTGAATTATAATAATTTGTGATGCTCTAAAGCTTTTATAGATTAACAAATGCTTATTATGAAAACAATTAATAATTATATTTTTTGTGACAAACACACTCCCAGAAATACCACACATCTCAATATGTATACCAGAGTGTGCTACTGACATACTTAATACAAATGGCAGTAGAGCGGCAATATGGACACATATCTTACATTATCAGTTTCTCACCTGGTTGAGTTATGCATGATTTTGATATGAAAATTGTGTTTTAGTTCTCTGTAGACAAACACCAGTCACCATCTTAGGATATTTTAATGGTCAGAGAGGATTATGTTCCCTGGGAACATCTATTTTTAGGGTGAAATAGGTAGGTAGCTAGGTAGCAGTTGGTAAGCAGCCACCAACCAGGGAGGTATATTACTGGCACTACCTGCCTTGGTATCCGTAGGGTTAGTTTTGTTTGTAAAGGGAGTCAGCACTTCAGTGGTTATCAAGTTATGGAGACTTATTCTGGCCCCACTCTTGAGGGAGTTTCTGAAGGGATATAGATAGATAGATATAGATAGATAGATAGAAGTAGTGTTATGACCCTCCACCAGTCAAGTTTGCCCTTAGAGATTTACCAGTGAGCAAATGATTTTCAGAACCATATTTTGTCTCTGTTCATATAGTAACACCTACTTTATTCATAGCTAAACCAATCTGTAAATGGAATTCTTCAACTTTAATTGATGTGGTTGATAAGGGGCAATTTGTTATCCTTTGGCTGAAATGCAGTACATTAAGTCCAGTGAAGACTGGAGTAGCCTGTAAGGTTTGGCTGGATGGTTGGATCTAGTTTCATTATGCTATACAGAACACAGAGAGAGAGTATTTGCTCATAAATCCATTGTTGGTTTGTTTCTGACACTTTCTTGCTAAGGCAGGAAAGGCAAGCAGGTTGAAAAAAAAAATGCACTTTCTTTGGGTTCTTCCTCTTTTCATCTGTCTATCTATTTATCTATTTCTCTGATGCTTGTATCCACCTGGAACTCCCTCAAGGGGGTTGGTCACAGCAGTAGAGCCTCCTTAACTAGTCCTTTACACTTTGACATTTATGTTATCTGTGGAGACAGATTGATTGAGTTCTTGAAGGAGCAGATGATTTAACATAAGCCAGGTTTGGAATGCATAGGTTTCATATTCAAGGATACAGATATGATATTCAGTAAAAGATCACCCTTTAACTTATTGTTATGAATTTTTCAGGACTATTATTGCGAGTTAAGTCCACTGCAGGAGGAACTTTATGAAGACTTCGCACGTACGCAGGCCAATCAGAACATTAATGACTCACTGCGAAACCCAGAACAAGGGAAGGATGAACCAGCATCAAAAGCAAATAGCCACATATTCCAAGTAAGCCAGAGCATGATTTGTGTCACTGATGAACAACATATGAGTAAGGCAGGTGTGCTTTCAAGGTTAGACCTCCTTTTTTTGTTGAATTGTCAGAAAGTGCAAGATGATTTCAGAAAGACTGATTGGAAGAAAATTGTTCTTCCAATCACCTCCAAGGAAATTATACTGGTTTAAGTAAGCACTTTGATAGGTTTACATTACCACATCTCTCATACAGTACATAATGCAGTGTAGGATGTTTAGATGTCTGAAATCATCTCATCTGTCAGTCTATTTTGATTGTTTGACAGTTAAACTTAAGCTTTCACCTTCATGACTCTTACCTTGTGCTGTGCCATTAGATAGTGGAGACTTGATAATCAGTACTGGAGTTTCAGCCTACACATGTTATGCAACTGATTTTTTTTCATGCTTGTTCACCATTACCCATGTTAGTAAGGAAGCTCTGAAAACAGATGAATAAAGGACAAATTCATTTATATCCATTCCCTGTCTGAGTTTACTTTTTTATGTATATTTATTGCAGATGCCATACTGCATGATGGAACTTGTTTTACCCTGCCTGCTGTTTAAGGGATGTTGAGTAAGATGTTTAAGTCTCCTTATGATGACGAAAGCCTTATAGGTGTTCCTGTTAGCTGAAAGTTCTAGTTGGCTCTTACCCTTGATTTTGTCGATCTTCAAGTAAATCTTTACAGTTTTAGAAGAGATACTTTTATAGTGGGAAGGTACATAAAACCTTGGAATAAAGGGTAAAAGGGTAACACACACATGTTTTTTTCTGGTTCAGAAACAGGATTTGAAGCACCTAATCTGCACTTCTAATATATATGTATACGTTGAAATGTATAGGTATGTATATGTGTGTGTGTGTGGACGTGTATGTATATGCATGTGTATGTGGGTGGGTTGGGCCATTCTTTTGTCTGTTTCCTTGCTCTACCTCGCTGACACAGGAGACAGTGACAAAGTATAATATAATTATATGATATATGATACATTTCAGCATATACATATACATACATACACAGACATATACATGTATACGCATGTACATAATTCATACTTGCTGCCTTTATTCATTCCCGTCGCCACCCCGCCACACATGAAATGACAACCCCCTCCCCCCCACATGTGCGCGAGATAGCGCTAGGAAAGACAACAAAGGCCACGTTCGTTCATACTCATTCTCTAGCTGTCATGTATAATGCACTGAAACCATTGCTTCCTTTACACATCCAGGCCCCACAATACTTTCCATGGTTTACCACAGACGCTTCCCATACCCTGGTTCAATCCATTGACCGCATCGACCCCAGTATACCACATCGTCCCAATTCACTCTATTCCTTGCATGCCTTTCACCCTCCTGCATGATCAGGCCCCAATCGCTCAAAATCTTTTTCACACCGTTCTTCCACCTCCAATTTGGTCTCCCACTTCTCCTTGTTCCCTCCACTTCTGACACATATATCCTCTTTGTCAATCTTTCCTCTCTCATTCTCTCCATGTGACTAAACCATTTCAAAACACCCTCTTCTGCTCTCTCAACCACACTGTTTTTATTACCACACATCTCTCTTACCCTTTCATTACTTACTCGATCAAACCACCTCACACCACATATGTTATATTTAGCACTATTTCACAGTCATATGAGTTATTTTAACTTACTCATTTTATATCCTTTACATTTACATGTATTTCTTCCATAGATTGTGGTGAGTAATTATTGAATATTCATTAGTTATTAGGGAAAAATCTCATTTTAGTTGCTTCTATATTAAGTTCCTACCATGATAGATTGCTAATATACCTAAGGACCTCATTCATAGGGACCTTGGGAAATAAGATAGAGTAAGCTCCATTTGGATCAGAAGGTCCTATATAATGCTGTAATTTTCATTCATTGATGATGATCGAGCCTCTTTTGAAATTGCCATCGTGTTCCTGGTGTTACCATTTGGAGGCAGGGACACTGATGCCCTCCATGTTATATGTCTGCATGATTATGGAAAGATAGATAAAATAATCTGTAGATATGATTAACAGTTCCTTGTTGATGTAGTGTGGTTTGAGAATTTTTTTAAACCTAAAAAGTGCTTGTTTGTTTGGTTCATTCAAGTTCTTTTCAGATCATTGGGTATTAATAGACCGAGTGGTGATATGTGCAAAAGTTGTCACACAATGAATGATATGGAAACTGAGTAATGACATCATGCATTATGTATCATGTTGAATGCAGGTTAATTGTGGATTTGTTGCAGTAATTGTGCATTTGTTACTTAGTTCACTGTACTTACCATTAAACATGTTTCCTTTTCACAGGCATTACAATACCTGCGTAAAGTATGTAATCACCCAAAGCTGGTACTCAAGCCTCGACATCCTGAGTATGAGCGTGTCTCTTCTAAATTGAAGGAGTGTAACTCGACATTGTCTGATATATCTCACTCAGCCAAGCTACCAGCACTAAAGTATGTAAATTTCTAATTTTTCTTTTAAGTACCCAGAGTGTTCATGGACTTAAATTTGTGCCATATAGCTCTATGATATTCATCTCGAAAGTGACTTTACCTAAGGACCTCAACTCTCAGTCTTCAGAGAATTTTGAAATGTTCTGAAAGACTGTGGCATTCTTTGATTTGAAACAGTATTTTCCTAATGATTGTACTGCTCCCATGTTGACATAGGAAAGTGAGTGCTGTATGGTATTTGTCAGATTATGTTCATCAAATTTACAAATTTATTCACTTAATACTTTAGAAGGGATTGCGTATTTCCTGTGTTGCATGTATTCTCATATAGTCCCTATTATTTATGTATTTTTCATCATACTTATTCACTCTCTCCCGCGTTTGTGACGTAGTCACTATTACCTAAATGAATATTTTCCTCACAATTGATGGCTGGCTTAGGGATACTTTATTCCAGGTAATTTAAGATTAATCCCCTCTGTCTAGTGCAATATGTATCCATTATTCTTGACAGCTGTATGCATTACACATGATGCCTAGAGAATGGATGAGTGGATGCGGTCTTTCTTCATCAGTTCCATGCACTACCTCGCTAACTCGGGAAATGGCAATCAAGTATTAAAAAAATGAGCTATAGATTGGATGCAAGCAAATGATGCTGTTATTTCTAAAGCAGGGAAGAGCATACAAGAATGAAAAATTATTATATAACACCAAGGACCCCTTGTCTAAGGACTCCTGCAACTTATAGGCAGTGCTGTAATCAGTGATTGGAGGAAGTCTTCTTTGGAGCTAGAAGTTCTTTGATGGGATTGTACTCCTATGATACAGTTTTGTCGAAGGTGACCTTTTACTTGTAACTTAACCGCAAGTTGGCAGATTCTGGTAATGCTTGTAAAAGGTGTAAGAATATTGTGTTCATTGGAGAATACTATCACTGGGTGAGATTTAAAGGATTTCTACCATCTGCCTATTTATCTAATATCTCTGAACCCCATTCCATACAGGAACACCCATCAAGGAGATGGCCTTGACAGAAGTCTCCATTTATCCCAGTCTTTACATGCATCCCTTGCATATACCATTCCATGCATTCTTCATTTCTCTCCCTCCACTACTCTTCCATCTTTTTCCTTGTGTCATAGGCAGTCTTCCTCTCATACTAATCCCTATAGTCATACCATAATACTCTTTCCTTGTAAACTCCCTGTCTTGCATTCTTTCCACCTGTCCAAACCCTTCAAGGTATTATGTTTCACCCAGTCTGCCACTCCACAATTCAATACCTTTGCATTTCCTGCAGTACCAGATCTTTCATACACCACCTCATTATTTTCTTCATTCCATCATTTTTTCTGAAGTAAATTTTTGTTAGATAATCATGTAAAACAAATCTGGAGTGATTTAATTTCTCTGCCAGTTTCTGCAGTTTAGTTGAAAATAATCGCATGGTATGGGGAAAATATTGACATGATGAAAAGATTGAACTTTAACTGATCATTAACAATATGTTTCTCGAAAAACAGGCAGCTGCTTTTGGATTGTGGGATTGGTGTGAGTGGTGTATCAGCAACTGAAGTGGTTGTCTCCCAGCATCGAGCTCTCATCTTCTGCCAGCTGAAAGCCATGCTAGATATTATTGAGAATGATTTGCTCAAGTAGGTTTATGTGCATTTCTTCTGGATTTTGTATGAATTACTTTTGGGTTTTTATGCTTTTTAATCTTAAGTGCATTTTAATTATAATACTGTGAATGTGTGTAAAACATATGATTTCTATTTGAGAGAAAAATCAGTGTACTTAGGATTAAGGATGTAAATATTTGATTATTGAAAAATTTCAATATCTTAAAAGATAATAAAGAAATAGGAAGAGAAAGAAGATGGTTAAAAAATGAAAGATTTTGTATCTCTTGAGACTGTCTGAGAGACAGTAATGAAATTACTGAGGTTTAGAGAGATTTTCCAGGTGTGTCAGTGGATGTCTTTGTATTTGAGTTATATGTTTTTAGTACAAATCACAATTTCCTCCATGTAAAGCAGGAAGGTGCAAGAACTATGCATAGTAAGCTGTGTATAAGTTATTTATTGTTGTATGTAAGGAATTTTAGAAAATGCAAGAAAGGAAAAGAACACGGGTTTCAATTTAGTGGAGATCAGTCATGTTACAAGACTAGGTAGCCTACAATGAGAGGAATAAAGGGATTGCCAAGTCTTACAAGAGTGAGCTTTGGCTGTGTTAACACATTTGCACCCCTTCATGGTCTGCCACACATTCTCACTCCATATTGCCCTTTTTTCACATTTTCCTAGTTTTTTCTCCCTCTCTGTTTCTTGCTTTCATCTTCCACTTCCTATGAGCAGTCATTGTCCCTTCCATTGTTTTATTTTTTTTAGAGATAAGAAATGGCAGTTGATCCACTTATGTTAGAGTAACAAGTAGATTTATCATTCTTCAAGACCCACCTTATTGCCATCTCTCTTTGAACATGGAAAAAAGGCTTCCTTGATGAAGATTGGTGTGAAGTGTGAAATTTAAGTTTATCCAAAATAAGTTTTTAAATATTGTAACATAAAATTTTGAGATACAGTATTATGCTTCATGGAATTTCAGTTTTAAAATTCAGTTTTTGTTTGTTGTTGCCTTTTTTCTACTTCTGGGTAATACACATTATAAAGGCTTTACCTAGAATGGTGAAATTAGCTTTGAAGTGGTAGACAGTAGATATCCAGTCTCAGAAGTTTTTCTTTTGTAATTTTAGGATACATCTTCCAAGTGTAACATACTTGAGATTGGATGGCTCAGTACCAGCAGGATCAAGACATGCACTGGTTCAGAGATTCAATGGAGACCCATCCATAGATCTTTTGCTCCTTACAACACAAGTTGGTGGTCTTGGACTCAACCTGATTGGTGCAGACACGGTAAGTGAATGCAATCTCAAAAATCTATAGGTAATGATACATTCATGCATTCTGGCATTTGTCTTAATGTTATATTCTTTTATTCTGTCCTACCATCACGTTTTTGAAAAAAGATCATTATGGGACCCTCTTTTCTTTCATAGATATTTCACTTTCTGTGACCACATTGAAATGAAAGACTTATACTGTTTTATTTTACATTACTGTATACTCTTTCATGCTCCAGTCAGTGCAGTTTCCAAATCCTTTGCTTTATTTTTTTCATTTTTCAGTCATCACGATCATGTGGTAATGTTGGTATTCCATCTGGTCAATCAGCTTTAGATTTAATAGTTTCTCAAACATATCCATTTGTGTTTGAAAGGAAACAAAGCAGAACTCTAGAAATTTTAGACAATAATATCATTGTACTTATAATGAGGAATTTGTTAAAAGAAGCCTAGATATATGATCATATATAGATGGTCTCAAGTTTTTGGATATTCTTTAAAGAAAGCCAAAATATACAATCACATGTAAATAGCTGTAAGGTTTTAGACATATCTTTGTGCAAAAAATAAAAAGTTATTAAGTTTTAGCAGCTGATGTTTTCCACTAAGTCAGTCATTCAGTTCAACATTTATACTAACATCTCTTTAACACTGACCTACTGAGTAAGAATAGATATTTACATGAGAATGGAAGGTTTATTGTATTTTTATGTTGAAGATATGTCCTATTTGCAGGTCATATTTGTGGAGCATGATTGGAACCCAATGAGAGATTTACAAGCTATGGATCGTGCTCACCGTATTGGCCAGAAGCGGGTGGTTAATGTGTACAGACTCATTACGAGAGGAACCTTAGAAGAAAAAATTATGGGGTTTGTTACAAATAATGGCACCCATAGGATTTTATGAAATGTATTATGTTGTAGCTTGTGTAACTACTAATTTTTATAGTACATTGAGGGACTTCTATATTGATTGGACCCCATCTTGTAAACATTCTGTACTAGCAAACAAACTTACATGTAGTTCATCTTCATTCAGAGTTTCTTGACCTTCTTGGTTTCATACTTCCAGTAGTTCCTTGGTTTGTTCTTGCTCATTATCAACAATGTTTTTGTAAGTTAGAAAATTGAAAACTATAATCAGCTCCTATCTTTCTTTTATCATTTAGTATGGGCAACTTTATGCTGCTATAATCTCCCTGTAGCTCATTTTACTTATTTTGGTTATGATCGTTTCTGTTTTCAATTGGACTTTTTCTGTCATTTCTGTTTCATCATCAAGTTAGGGTGACCAGACTGGTCTTGTTTATTCTATTTTACTTATGTGGTAAAAGAGTAAAAAAAAAAAGTTTTTGTACTGAAGAGCAATTTTGATATTATTCAACAGATGATTCACCTGTTAGTGCTTATACTTTTTGATTTAACCTACTGACTGCTTATATGCTGTATACAGTACAGGAAGCCCATGGCAGATGCCTGTGAGTGTGAAAAATGAAAATTCCAGAATAATGAGAGTAGAAACAATTACTGGCTACTCAGACAATGTTTCCACATCCTTTTCACATTTTCTCAACTCAAAGTTAGTAACCATCAAAATGCTTTGGAGGATAGTGCATCATTTTACACTGACAAAACAGCAAGGAAATTGTATGTAGATAGTATAATAGATTTATATAAATAATGTACATAGATGTATAGATATAATTCTTTTTTCGTAGTTGATCGCTGTTTCCAACATTTGCAAGTTAACCCTAGGAGCAGGTGAAGAAAACCACTTTCACTTATGTCCATTCTTTATCTGTCATGTGTATTGCATCAAAACCACAGCTTCCTATCCACAACGAGGCCCCACAGACCTTTTTATGGTTTATTCCATGAACAGCATTTTGACCACATCATTCCAAGTCACTCTCTCTCATGCATGCCTTACATACATTCTTTTCTCAACCTCTCCTAGCTCATTCTCTCCATATATCTATACCATTTTAGCACACCCTTTTCAGCTTTCTCAGCCATACTTTTTTTTTTCTATTACTACTACTACTGTCTTCCTCTATTGTCACACCTCTCTCTTACCCATTTATTACTTACTCGATCAAACCACATCACACCACACTTTTTTTTTCTATTACTACTACTGTCTTCCTTTATTATCACACCTCTCTTACCCATTTTACTTACTCAATCAAACCACATCACACCACACATTGTCCTCAAGCATTTCATTTTCAACACATCCACCCACCTCTGCACATTGTCTATCACCCATGCCTCACATCCATATAACATTGTTGGACATCTATATCTTCAAACATATCAACCTCTATTTCTACACATTTGTCAGTGCTCCCAGAATCTGTTTTTCGTCACCTGCCTCGTGATTAATTTCCTCTTCCATGGTTCCATTTGCTGCCATGTCCACTTCCAGATATCTAAAACATTTTACATTCTCCAATTTCTCTCCTTTCAAACTGACCCCCAATCCAACCTATCCCTTTACCTTGCTGAATCTAATACCCTTGCTTCTGTTCAGATTTACTCTCAACTTCTTCGTTTTGCAATCTCTTCCATACTTAATCTCCAACTCCTGCAGTATCTCATTCAAATCGGCCACCAGTGCTATGTCATCATCAGACAACAACTGACTCACTTCCCAGGCCCCCTTCACCCCTACAGACTGCATACCTGCCTCTCTCTCCAATACTTGCATTTACCTCTCTCACCACATCATCCATAAATAGATTAAACAGCCATGATGATATCACACACCCTCACTTGAACCCAGCCTTCACTTGGAATCATTTTCTGTTTCCTCCTCCAGCTCCTACACAAGACATACCTCCTTGTTAAAAACTTCCACATTTCTTACAGCTTTCCTCCAGCACCACATATTCTTAAAACCTTCCAGTTCCATAAATGATGTATACAAATCCTTCTGTTTCTGTAAGTATTTCGCACTTATGTTCTTTAAAGCAAACTACTGATCTACACATCCTCTGCCACTTATGAAGCCACACTCTTCCTCCTCTGATATGATGCTGTGTACATGCCCTCACCCTCTCATTCACTATTTTACCACACAACTTGGATACATTCAACAAACTTGTACCTCTTTAGTTTGAACAGTGATCTTTATCCTCCGTGCCTTTATACATTGGAACTATACATTCATTCTCATTCCTAAGGCACATCACCATGATCCATGCATACATTAAAAACCCTAACCAGTAAACAGTCACCCTCTTTATCAAAGAATTCACCTGCGATACCATCCACTCGAGCCGCCTTGCCTCATTTCATCTTGCACAAGGCTTTCACCTCATTTTTTTCACCAAACAACACTTCTTGACTTTCACTTTGCATACCACCCCTTCCCAGACACCCTACATCTGCCGCCCTGTCTTCAAACACATTTAACAGCCTTTCAAAATACTCCACCTTTTTCGCTTCATCACTACCTGTTACTACTTCCCCATTTGCCCTCCTCACCAATGTTCCTGTATGTTCTCTTGTTTCTTGCACACTATTAACTTCTTTCCAAAACATCTTATACTTTGAAGTTTGGATGCTTCCTCACCCCAGCTCTCATTTGCCCTCTTTTTCAATCCTTGTACCTTCATTTTTACCTCCAGCCACTTTCTCTTATACATCTTCCAATCATTTGCTCTCCTTCCCTGTAATACTGCTCAAATTCCTCCCTTTTTTCTTTTATTAGCAACTTTACTTCATCATGCCATTACTCACAACCCTTTCTAAGCTGTATGCCTCCCACCTTAAGCATGCTACAAGCATCTCTTGAACATGCCAGCACTGCTTCCTTAAATACCTCCCATTCCTTACCCACTCTCTTAGCTTCGTGTACTCTCACCTTTTGCCATTCTGCACTTAATCTCTCCTGATATTTCTTCTCACAGGTCTCTTTTCCAAGCTCACTTACTCACACCACTCCCTTTTCACCGATATTGTTTCATCTTTTCTGAAAACCCCTTCAAATCTTCACCCTAGCTCCACAGGATAATGATCAGATATCCCCTACCTGCAACTTCTCAACACATTCACATCCAAAAGTTTCTCTTTTGCACATCTACCTATTAGTATGTAATCCAATAATGGTGGCTTACCATCTTTTCTATTCACTTACATTTATCCACTCACGACCCCAGCCTCCATAAATATAGTAATAGTGACATATTATTGGAAACTATAACATGATTCCATAGTGGGATGTGTGCATATACAGTTAGAAGGGATGCATCACTCTTTTAGCATTGTTACAGCCTGAACATTCATTCATTTGATAAACTCACCACATGTGTAACATTTTACTATACTGGTATAAGTATATATTTTTTCAGTGAAAAACAAACTCTTGAATGTTCGAACAAAAACAAAAAAATTATTTTTTCTCAAATTTACTTAAAATTACTACACCAGGGACAAACTAAATATCTAGAGTAGCCATAGTCATTGGGTTATTTCAGATGTTACTAACTCCTTTAATATCACTGTCTGTGTTGGTTTTATTACACAGTGCTGCTCATTTTCTTGTAGTGGACTGATAAACACAGAATTCAGTGTAATACTTTTCTGTGTTATTATTTGTTGGTATAAGTCCATCTATATGCTTCATTGTAGTTACTCCTAATTTCATTCTTGCCCATGTATTACTTGTAGAAAAATATGATCGGATGAATTAGTTCATTGTTTTCATACACTTTGAAATAGATTTTTGTACGATGGTGAGCTGGAAAGATTGTATTATTTTTAGGCAAATGCTCAGATCATGATAATGTAATTGTATTTTCTTCTTCACAGGTTGCAAAAGTTTAAGATGATGACTGCAAACACAGTAATTAGTCATGAGAACTCTAGTCTGCTCAGCATGGGAACTGACCAGGTTAGTCAAAGCAAAATACCTATGATATTAGTTTCTTTATGAGTGAAATGGTACAGCATGGTGAGAGTAGACTTTTTTGCATGTGACAGAATAAGGAAATGTGAATAAGAGCAAGGTTATTAGGTACAGTAGGGTTGAGGGTCAAGTCAATTGGGAGGTGAGTTTGAATGGAGAAAAACTGGAGGAAGTGAAGTGTTTTAGATATCTGGGAGTGGATCTGTCAGCGGATGGAACCATGGAAGCGGAAGTGGATCATAGGGTGGGGGAGGGGGCGAAAATTTTGGGAGCCTTGAAAAATGTGTGGAAGTCAAGAACATTATCTCGGAAAGCAAAAATGGGTATGTTTGAAGGAATAGTGGTTCCAACAATGCTGTATGGTTGCGAGGCGTGGGCTATGGATAGAGTTGTGCGCAGGAGGATGGATGTGCTGGAAATGAGATGTTTGAGGACAATGTGTGGTGTGAGGTGGTTTGATCGAGTAAGTAACGTAAGGGTAAGAGAGATGTGTGGAAATAAAAAGAGCGTGGTTGAGAGAGCAGAAGAGGGTGTTTTGAAATGGTTTGGGCACATGGAGAGAATGAGTGAGGAAAGATTGACCAAGAGGATATATGTGTCGGAGGTGGAGGGAACGAGGAGAAGAGGGAGACCAAATTGGAGGTGGAAAGATGGAGTGAAAAAGATTTTGTGTGATCGGGGCCTGAACATGCAGGAGGGTGAAAGGAGGGCAAGGAATAGAGTGAAATGGAGCGATGTGGTATACAGGGGTTGACGTGCTGTCAGTGGATTGAATCAAGGCATGTGAAGCGTCTGGGGTAAACCATGGAAAGCTGTGTAGGTATGTATATTTGCGTGTGTGGACGTGTGTATGTACATGTGTATGGGGGGGGGGGCCATTTCTTTCGTCTGTTTCCTTGCGCTACCTCGCAAACGCGGGAGACAGCGACAAAGTATAAAAAAAAAAAAAAAAAAAAAAAAAAAAAAAAAAAAAAGAATAAGGAAATACAGTGGTCTTGCAAAGCCTCTTAGTTACTGAAATGAGCCCTGCATCAAGAGGTAGTTGAGATGCAATAACAGGGTGAGTAAATGATTGTTGTTAGTTACCCATTTTATCCATAAAGAAATGGTACTCTTACTCCAGGTGGACTTCACTTGATGGCAATGTCTAAGCTTATGACCATGTTACCACGGTTAGATGTATGACCCTAAAACGCTGTAATCGTCAAATGGTGATGGACAGTTCACTGCAGCTATTGCAGTTTGATAACTTAATGGTTCCAGTCCTCATTTCAATACCCAGCGAATATTTGATTCCACCTGTTATCCTTAGATGTTACCAGTATCCATGCACCATAGATGAAAAAGTATCACGTCTCAATCAGCCATATGTATCATTATTATAAAAGGTGTATATTATGCAAGCTCTCGTATTCTTTCCTTAAATAATGAAATTTTAGTTTTAGAATAAAGAAATAATGAAGTATGCTTACATTATTGTGATAAAAGGGTTATTAGTAGGATTGTGTATTAGTTAATAGTATGTTAAATTTTATCATGCAAAATAAAGTTTAGTGTAAAAAAGTAGGTCATTTTACATAGAATACAGATATGTGTTTAGTGTATATGGTTGAATTAAAACCTAAAAGGTATCATGTAATGTAGTGTGCATTGTGGTTAGGTTTGGTTAGGGTAGGTTAGGTAATTATTCTACGAGTTTGATCCATATGTTAGGCACCAGCCATGAGATTTTGATAACAAAATTGGCATCCAAAGATGTGTGCATTCATATTTTAATACAGAGGAGCAATATCATGTGTCCCAGTTCTTTGCAGCAGGGAATACTAAGAAATAGTACACCTCTAATGTCTGCAATTGTTATACACATTACTTACCCACACTAGAAACATTAAGGACCTCCCGGTGGAGAAATTTGAAGAATCCCTTGACCTTTATCACCTAAGATAGAAATATAAATCGAGAGATAGACAGATAGAGGTGTTCTTGAACAGCTGGATTTACAAGGAAGCTTTGACATACTGGCTATGTCTTGAAAGTGGAGGCAGTCTTTAACCATATAGAGCTATTCTTGTACAGACAAGGTAATAGAACTGACATAAGGTATAAATATGCTGAAATACATCAGACCATAGTTGGTTTTAAGTCATATTTTCATTTTGCTTAAAGTTCTTGGACACTTATGGGATGCCTTGGGATTCTGCATGTTTGTCATTTGATGAGAAATGTTGATCATTGTAAACTATTCATTAAAATATTTATATTTACATCATTTAGAAGTAATTGTTTCCCAGAACTTTTCTTTATGTATGGCATCTAAATTTTATGTGGAATATTTATAAGATATTTGTATGTTGTGTTACATAATTGTTAAAAAAATTTTACATATGTAACATCAGGTAACTACTGTTTACAGTTACTTGTATAACAATAAAAAACTATTGTTTGCAGCTATTGGACCTCTTCACTCTGGACTCAGGGAAGGGTGATTGTGGTCGAAGCAGTAAAGACTCTCGTGATAGGAGCAACTCTACATCTGTAGCTCTTGGTGTTACCTCACCAGGAATCAAAGCCGTACTAGAAAACTTACCTGATTTGTGGGATGAAGATCAGTATGAAAATGAATATGATTTGGGCTTATTCATGAGTGCTCTAAAAAAATAATGTAGTAAAAGGCACTTGTAAGGTATGTAAGTCAAGTTATATCAGAACCAGTATACAAAGTGCTTGGCCTTATTATATGTTAATTTACTGTAAATACTTAATTATAGGACCATTTGTGGCTAACATGTACAAATAGTCAAGAAATTCAGTACACAATGAAACATCCACCCGCCTGCTGAGATTTTGAGTTTTCCAGGTAACACTAGATATTTGTTGAAGACTTTTAACTGTGTGTCCTCTACAGAACAAGTACAATAGCAAGTAGATTACAGATTGAAATTAGGATTACTTTTTTGTCTTTGTTAACATTACCTGATAATTATAGGATTTTATGATAGATTATAAGGAAACCTCTTTAGATTAAAATGCTGCATGAAAAGGAAGTTCTCAATTTTTCCTATAAGCTGTATTTTATCCATTCTGGTTTTGTAAGCCTTTGGAAAAATTTTGTTTGATGAATAGATGCAACATTTAATCAGTATTTATAACCATAGAATGCATGATGTTGCAGTGATTGAGACCTATTAAACTCCAAAAGACAAAACCACTTATATTCAGGGAGTACTTTGGTACATGTAACTGCAATTTTGCAACAAGTGGAATATAAAAAGTGACCGTACAGATCTTGAGGAAACCCTTTTTTTTTTGTTATAACATTTACTTATATTTTCCTTTAGAACTAGCACAAGCTAGTTTTTGTATTATACCATCTTATGTAATAAGCACCAAAGATGTGAAATTAACTGAACAAATATATCCTTTTATGTTTTGTCTTTTGATACACAAAATTATTTTGAACATTTGTTTCCATGTGGGTTGTATTTTTGTCAGAAAAGTTAAATGAACAAATAAGTATTTGAGCAAAATCTGTGTATTTTCATGTTGGATGGCCTTTCTTAAAGGCTCAGATACTGTATTTTCAAGGTTCATATATTCTTAAGAGCAGTGCAACAGTATTTTATTATTTTTAACTAGCTAACTTGTTCTTGTTAATTGATACCATAGTTTGAAAGGTGCACGTAGAATAATGGGAAAAGCTATATATAAAATAGTAGCTGTATTTTAAAAATTTTTATTGATTGTGGGCTGCCTCATACATTTGATGACATATTGCTAAATTACCTTTATTACTTCTCCAAGTGTATTTGCTTAAGTAGTTGTTTTATTTGCATTTAGTTAGATGGGCTTGTTTTTTATTGCTATTTTCTGTGCTTCAGGGAATCTGATATGGGTAATATCCATAGTGGCAGATTGGTAAAAGGTAGTAAGGTAAACTAAAGTAAGAACTAGAAAGTTATTCTTAACTTTTTTCAGTAGTCTTCAGAAGAATAATGATACTACTGTGACAGGTACACATACTAAGACAGGTGAATTAAGGAACTCATCACTAAGATGTGTTGCTACCTGATTGGTTTGTTATAGGTGCTTGACTGCCACAAACTGATTAATCACAGAGAAACATATCTACCTCTGCCCTGGCCCAGATGCAGCTGCTTGCTGTGGTGTTATTGTGTCCTTATAACAGTAACATAAGCTAAGTGAGTAGTGCATAGAAAATGAAAAATTATGGGATTCACTTAGGTAGGGCATTCAAATTCAGTCTTCAGAATCTTATCCTTACTCTATACAATTCTTTGCTGCATTCCTATCTCGAATATCATGTTCAGTTTTGGTCACCTTGTTTGAAGAAAGACAATCAGAATAGAGACATCATAGTATCAAGCAAGTAAGATGGCTCCTGGTCCAATATACATATCCAATGAGAGCCAACTAGATGCATTAAACTTATTAGTTAGGAAAAGGGAAGGCTAAGAGGTGATTTACTGTCGGTATTCAGAATTATCAAAGGCTTAGATATTCTCAATCTGAGTAGATATATCAGGGTAGATTTACCAAATTTCACCTAAAGTAATGGGTACAAGCTTTTTAGCAAACATTGTGCTTCAAATGAGGCAAAGGACTTTCTTTCATCATGGTATGTATGAGGAGTAGACTTGACAAATACTTTATCGGTAAAGTTTACAGGTTTTTGTTCTCTAGTTATCTTTATATTTCTGATGTCTTCCAATATTACAAAGTGTGTCGAAAGGACCCTGTGTTCTGTTGCTCTTTGCATTCCTCTGTATTCAAGAAAAAAATTAGGTTTTAAAGTCAGAAGTATAATAATATTGTTCATGATTTACTTCTGATGAATTATTATATAAGACAAAGATCTTCAGACAGGCCATCTAAGTCTTGAATCATACAGATGAGGTATTTGATGCATGCAGATTGCTAAAAGAGCCCCCTTGATACTGTAGATTCCATGTCACTTAGAACATTGCATAAGGCCTAAACTTCTAAAATTCAGAGTAGCTAGCTAGTTATCTATCTTTCTTTCTATCTATCTATCTAATCTATCTATATCTCTGATGCCTGTTTGCTCTGGGAACTCCTTCAAGGGGGTGGCTACAGCAAAAGAGTCTCTGCAACTGGTGAACTCCTTTGCCGCTTCTTAGGCTTTTAGTGTCTCACCCTTAACTGGCCTGTGGCAGGGAGCATCTCTAGTGCAGTGTTCCAACCGATCACTTTCATCCAATGTTCCAAGCTACTGCTTCTTTGTAATCTATCTATCTGTCTATCATTACCCTAGAGTTTCCCTCTACTGGTGGCCTGTTAAAGGATGAGGTACTAAAGGCTAAGAAGTGGCATTGGAGTTCACCAGTTATGGACATCCTTTTGCCATGGCCATCCCCTTAAGTGAGTTCCTGGAGGGGATGGGCATCAGAGATGTGAATAGACTACCTAATGCTCCCAATTGGTGTTCTTACTTAATACTCCTACCGTACATTTCTACCTAATGTTCCTGCCTACTACTGTCTGTTGCTCTTACCATTTTGCCAAAAGGTAGAGCTAATGCCTAGTGCTTACTGCAGGAAAATCTAAAGTTACAAAGAATGAGTTATGTGAGTTAAGTGTTGTGTGTGACATGGAGAGACTGTATGTTTGTAGACAGAATGCCAACAATCAATGTGTGGGTGAGGCAGAGGGAAAAGACAGCTACTTGGGTCAGATGAGTGCAGTTTGACAACCACAAGAGTGCTGGCTTGTTGTGCACCCATTACTAACCCTCTTGATACTTAGGCAGGTAGTACTAGTGATATACCTCCCTGGTCAGTTACTGCCCACAAGCTGTACCTATATGGAGCAAGACATTTTCATAAAACTCGTGTATTTATTTCATAAGCTATTTTTATGTTTGTATCTTATGGTATTTCTCACCCTTATGTTGATAGATGTAAAGTCATCCCCAAGCTCATTAGTCACTGTACTGTATATGCTAACTCATTTTAGTGTAGGATATCATTTAGGAAAATCAAAAACATACTGGTCAATTTTTTTAGATTAGTGAACACAGGAGAGTTGTGAAAAACCTCATTACTTTGAGCCTTGATGTTTTGAGATTTCAGTGCATTTCCAAATAAAACAATCCTTCCTTCCCCCTTTTCCCCCAGGTTGATAATTTGAAAGTTTTCACATAATTCAGAATTTTTTGGGATGAAACATACCTGCTCTTAATCACCTTGCAGTCATTTGGTCATGTCCTTCAGCAACGCACATTAGTCCAATATTTAAATGAACACCATTATTTAGCCCGTATTGGGATCAGATGGTGTGATATTTGAAAACTACTGATAAAAAGAATTTCTTTTCTATATCTTACTAAATCGGAATAATTTCTATATTTTTATTTAAGCATGTTATAAAATAAGTAGGTTACTCATTTAACTAGTAAAATGGAATACATTGCTCAGTAAGGACTTTGATATTTTAACAATATCACAAAGAAATAATTAAGTGCAGCATAGGTAGAAGAAATTAAGCCCCCAAAACCTCGACAAATCAGTGATCAGGGTGTCAGGTAGGAGAATATTCTGGTTTATGGAGTAAAATCGCATTCTGTTTTACATGTATTTTTTTTTTTATTCTTACTTTTGATCTGTAGATGATCAATATTATCCATGTAGTATGCATCTGGACCTGATGGTATCTGCTGTTTCATTACAGGTGATACCAATATGTCTGTTCTATTTATATATCTGATGCCCATTCCCTTCGGGAACTCCTATCAAAAGATGGCCATGCCAGAAGAGTTTCCACTTATCCTTGTCATTACGCTCCCCTCACATACACCATTTCATGGTTTCTCCTCCTCCAGTACTCTTCCACTTTATTTCCCCTATCACAGGTGGTCTTCCTTTCACACCAACCCCTTTCAATGTACTATCATACACTCTCCTTGTGAAATCTTTGTCTTTCTTTCCTCATGCCCAAACCAACTTAGTATTACATTTCACCCACTATGTCACTCCACAGTTTATTTCCTTTTGCATTTCTGCATTCCTCGCCATAAGTTTCTCATACATCCCTTCAATAATTTCTTCATTCCATCTGGTCATACCACTTGCCTTTCTCAGCTAACTCTTTAATATAGCCTGGATTCTTACATTTCTCTCAGCTATGTTATCCCTTACGTTTCTAAATTCTCTTTGTAGATAATTGTTTATTTATGCGTTAGGTAAGAACTCATTGAAGAAAATTGTCGAAAAATGTGAAAAATACAATTTATTGTATGATTCACCAACCATACATTGAATGCTTAGAATGGAGAGCAATTGCATGCAAGCATTCAGGTTTTGTTGTTTTCCATCATACCTTACATCTGTCCTTCCTTGTTACTTTTCCTCTTAAACTTTTTCATTGAGGCAACCCACATTCTTTTTGCATTTGATATTACAGGCAAGAATAAAGGATTTTTCAACAAATGTTTACTTTATTGCTGTTGGGTATTTTGATACTTTTTGTGAGGAAATGGTAGCCAACCATATTATTTTGAATGGTTGTATTGGTTTCTAGGTGATGTAACTGGAACTACTAAGGAAGTGTTTTGTTGATTAGCATCATTCCATGTGTTACCGTGATGTGAATAGTATTAGCCATAGTTAAGAAATCTTCTCATTACTTAGGCCTAACACTGACATAGCATACCTATTTATTTTAAAAAATCTTCATTCAAATACTTTAAAAACTGATGTCAGTGAATCCAAACTTCACAGTTATTTCCTTTTTATGATAACTAGACCAAAGTTTTAGTGAAAATATGAAAGATAACGCTTGTAGTAAATATATAAACTTATTTTTCCTGAACAATGTTTGTGAGATTCTTTGATTTAAAAATAGATATACTTTTAGTTTACTGTGGTTGTATATAATTTTAATGAACTACTGACAGTACCTGTATGACTGAAAATTGAGTTTATGATTGTTATGCAGGTGTCTTGAGTAACCGAACAATAATCTATCCAAAGGTACAGTGTTTATTGTTAATGTCCATTAGTATTACTCTCAAGGTATTACTGACCTTTGTCTTGTATTTATATTGGTATTATTGACCTGGTGTATTACATTGGTATTAAATGACCTGTATATTGTATAAAAGAAATGCAGAATTTTAGTTCAGATTTTTTAAGTTTTTCAAAATTATGACGATTTAAGCCTTGCTCAGCCTTTAGTGTACTGTTCATTTATTATCACAGTGTTTTAAGGAATCTAATCTCTCAGGGTAGATGTGTATTTTTCAAGGAAAGATTTAAAAGCTGTTGTATTACCATCCTTGGGGATATAAATTCTTATTGTCATGGTAATTGAAAATTATGAGACCTCTTTACAGACTGATATTATTTAAAGCCACGGAATAAACCTTCATGTATGAGAACATGTAAGTGTGTTCTGCTTATTGTCATGCTCAAAAACCACAATTCCACTAAAAAGCTTGTATTCTTAAACCTATACATGAACAGAAATTCATTCATTAGTGTTAGTATTCTTTACACAATGATTCATTTATTGTTTCTCATGCCTTGTGGCAGAAGGATCTTTTGCTTTGATAATGTAATCACGATTGATAACTTATTAACACGTTCAGTTAGTATAATGTAAAGGTGCAAGAAATTAGGACTTTGTGTTTGCTTAGAAATTATAAGCTATTTCATCATTTCTTTATGTTTAATCAGTTGAGGATAATCCAGTTGTTCAGTGACAATGCCAAGGCATATTCCAACTGGTGTTAGTGGTATTAATGATAGATTTTTATTTCCTTGAAAAAATTTTTTGTAACAAAATGGTTCCCAGACTTCTTGCTGAGTAGTCTTGCACCCTTGGAAAATGGTACCATGTTAATTGAATGAATTACATTGTGTAAACCTACAACAATGCCTGAATGAATAAAATGTATTAATTATATGTGTTATATATATCACAATAGATCAGTAAATACTTGATAGGTTTGTTACCTTGTGACTTGGAAGAGTATAAGGGGATTGGATATATACAATGTCCTAACCATTGTTTATGGCTAAAATGTAAAGAATTTCAGTATGGGTTCTAGATATGATTTGTTTAGCCCTCTGAAATGCAGGTTATTTACAAGTCATGTTAATAGCATCAACCTTCCTAGTACTGTGATGGTAGTTTGTAAGCAATACAGACATCAGAATTTATGGTAAATGATACATACTTGTGATGATAACCATGACAATTAATGTAGTAAACAAAAAGAAATGCACAATTGCATATGCACATTTAGACGGAAAGGCAACAAAAAGAAGAATAGAGAGTACCTTTGATTATCAAAGATGAGATTTTACCATTAATTCTCACTGCATATCATGCTTGATTTACAGTGCTGTTATTCTCTGCTGCAAAGCACATTGTACTGTATAATTATCAGTCTTGGGCTCATGTGAAACCATGTTTAGCCCTATATCATGGATTCCTTTGACTGTTTCTGTGCTTACCTCAAGTAGATTTCTAATTTCACTTGATAGAGGTAAGGGATGTGAGAGATTCAGTAAATAAAATTAGAGAGACAAAGAGTGAAGGAAGATATAATTGTACTAATAGTGCAGTTCTGTAAAGATTAGTTTCAGAATGGAATATAAAAGCAAGATGGTATCAAGGTTGGCAAGTGAAACTGTCTGTCATTAGGAGCATTTTTTCTCTTTCATACTTGTTCAATGTCACACACACACACACACACACACACACACACACTTGTTGGAGGCTCCAGTCACAGACTAAAGTCCACATCAAGGCCGGGCCTTAATTGAAATATAGAGAGGATTATGAAAGGGAAAAAGAAGAGACAAGGGAAAGTATTTATGAATTTTGGAGGGAGTGAAGAACCTGTCTTTTAAAATGTGCCTGGTCATAGTTATTGGGAAAGACATAAGAAGGTAGAGTTTCAAAGCTTTGAGATGCTTAACAGGGTAGTGCCTGGGAAAAATGAAAGAGTGGTACCATTTTCTCGCATCCTTCCACTTGTCAAGTATAATGCATTGAAATTAGAGCCTCAATCCACTGCCAAGCTCCACATACCACATGAAGAATAATTGTGTATAATTGATTGCTATTTCTCACATTAACGAGGTAGCGTCAGGAACAGACGAAGACAGGCCACATTTATTCATATCTATTCTTTAGTTGTCATGTGTAATGCACCAAAACCACAGCACCCTATCCACAATTAGGCTCCACAGACTTTTCCGTGGTTTACCGTGGACGTTTCACGCGCGCATAATTAATTACACCTTTATATTCACTCCCACTCTATTTCACCAATTCACTCATCAAGCAAAGTTCTTGAATTTTTTATTTTTGATTTCTAGTTGTGGTAAATCAGCAGTCAGTATAATCGTTAATGTTTTTACACTCTAACTAGACTCTCGATTGATCCTCGGCTCTCAACCCTCCCACTGTGACGAGCTGCTCTCTTCGGGCGGGTGTGTTCCACTGGCGTGGGCGGCATAATGGTGGTAGGGGATGGAATAGCACCGGTCGGGGGAGAGAGAGAGAACTTCACACCCCACGGCTCCCTGAACCACGCCCACCACACCCATACGCCCACGCAACACGTCATACTCAGGTTAGTTTTCTGTTTCACTCCATATGTCTCTCCTCTCCTATATATCTTTTTTTTTTACCTTGTCTCCCAGCAAACTTTCAGCGTCTGAGAGAAATATGTAAAAGACAAATTTATTGTATACCATTTGAAAAAAACGAGATATTTTTACCTGGATTATGATAAATATAATACCATCGGTGATCCCTCATCCGGTCAGTTTTTGGCGGGAGAAGAGATGATTGGCTGGCGGCGCACCCAATAGGCGGCGCCGGGGCCCCATCGGTGAATGCAGGAAAGTTGGTGTGGAGGAGTGATGGTTCAGTGTGGCAGGAGGCAGAGGATGTGGAGGGTGTTGTGGCCGCAGGTGCACGGTGACCTAGTGAAACGAAATATTAGTGAACAGTGGTCTAACTACCGAGATTATAGCGTGTTTACCCAAGTGGTATTAATAGCGGTGATTATTTCTATTGGAGATACTGTCGCTGGTGAAACACATTCAACAAGTGAGTTCTTTATTTCTTATTATTCGGTAATAAGTGACAAGTTTGTTCGTAATTATTCCTGCTAGTGTGAAGGTATCGTACATCGTAATGATGTGGTATGCTAGTTGAAGAGCCGGGTTTACCTTACACTTATAAAGTTGTAGTGTAACATAAGTTGTGCGGTAGGTTATGATGTGATCTTGACGTAGTTGATTGTAATTAAGATAAAATGATTAATTTTTTCAAAGGTATTGTCAAAGATTCCAATTACTTTGGACTGGAGTGCCTCAGCCCGAGGTTGTGGGATACCCGCACACAGTTCTTTCAGGACTGGCGAATGAGAGTGCCCTTGTTTGTGTGTCCGTTTGTGTATACAGTCTTGTGATTGTCTGCCCGTGTGTGTGTACACAAGTAGGTAAGCGTCTTACCGTGCGTGTTCGATCACATGCATGTGTTAAGTGTAAACGTATGTAATGCAAACATGTTAACTCTATGTAGTCTAAGTCTGTGCGTGTCTGTTTGTGTGTTTGTGTGTGTGTGAGAGAGAGAGAGAGGGGGGGCTGTATTTTTGTGTATGCGTCGGTGGATGTGTACAACGGTAGATCTCCACCTGTTTGTGTGTGTAATTAGATGTGTGTGTGTGTGTGTGTGTGTGTGTGTGTGTGTGAAGCACGAAGGTTTACCCTCATGAAGCCTCATGTGTTTGCCTCTCATTATCTCACCTGGTCAAAGAAACACTAAGTCAGGTTTTGTTTTTACTTGGCGTATGTGTTTTCCTCCGTCCGTACGTTAGCACGGCGTCTGTCTTCTTCGTCCGTCCGTCCGTCCGTCAACTTTCCACACTTCAGTCTCCTCCGCTGATACCACTGGACCAGCCTGAACCAAACTTGGCGGGAAAGTTCTCCAGGTGGTTCCTTCCCATTGTTGTGGCCGATGACCCCCCCATACCATCATCCAAGATGGCTGGTATTTACCAAATATAGAAAGTCTTGAGATAGCCATAACGTCTTCATCTGCAGGCAGGATTAGCTCAGATTTCAAGTGTAGCTAAAGAAATATGAGTTGTTTAATATATAATTTGATTTTTTTAATGAAATCTATAGTGTTGACGATTTTTCTCATGTAAAGTAAGCCTAATTTTCAGAACAAGAATCACAAAGCTAAGTTAATGGTGCAGGTTGATATAAGCTTCTAGTCATTATTTTTACAATATCTACTTCGACCTTACCTTGTTCCATTTACCTTTTACCCTGTTGTTTACAGTTTTCCACATATGTCCTTAGTTTGGCGTTAGGTTTAGTCAAAATGGTCCACCCTGCGTGAAAGATTTGATCGACATCAACCTCATCGTTGTACTGAGGGAACTTAAGAATTCAGGATCGTTTTTGTTTGGTTTTCCGTCTCTTGATATGGGCAGGTTTTGGGCTGTCATCCTCACTCTGTGGGTCAGAAACAATCATCGTCTCCCACTGGTCTCTCGCTCCTACTTATAGGTCGGTCCATCTTCAGGTCGCGGGACCAGACGGGTGATGCGTATGCTAATAATTTAGGTCTGACATATGTGATCAATACCCGGGACACCTCGTCAGAAACCGCTGACGCGTACGCGAATTAGTCCTGTCGCCTACGGTGGACGGGACTGAATATCATGACCTCTGCATCCAACCAACGCCTCACGCCTCCCCGTGACTTACAGGCAGGCACAGCCGTGACCACTAGCATCCTTCATACAGAGGACGTCATCTGCAAATGTATATATTATGCGTGACGAACCTCGACGACTGTCCCTGTGGCTGGAGTACAGGCACTCAAATAAAAAATATGATGGGACCTAGAAACGAGATGTGCGGAACGCCATTTTTGTCTCAAGTCAGATGAAAAAGGAAACTGTGACGAGTGTCCCGTATTCCCTCTGTTAGTCTGTAAGTATACGTAAAGTCTTGTACGTTACTATTCATGCACGTGTTCGCCCACGTATGTAGTCATGTGTATAACACTCCACCTATGTACAGTGCTGTACGTGCTACCCACGTATGTACAGTGCTGTACGTGCTACCCACCTATGCACAGTGCTGTACGTGACTTCTCACCATGTACAGTGCTGTACGTGACTGTGTCGTTCAGAATATTCAGACTCCTGGTGAGGAGCATTCTGGGATCAGAGAGAGGCTGGGGCTCTCCCGCCCATATCTTTGCGTTTCATTCAGTTATTGATCCGTATCCGACCCGACGCACCAGAGTGTATTGTTCCTTCACGCACAATAGGAAATAGCCTTTGATCTAACTGATAGAACTTCACTCTGGTAAGAACATAATGCTCATGATATGAATAGCACAGTAATGAACATAGCTTAAAACGTGCATTATAATGAAGAGTCCCGTGGAAAAACATGGTATTACATGTGTTGTTTGACACCGGTGTACGACAAGGTGAAAACTTGTCTTCTTTATTGTCTGCTGTTTATCTAAATGAGTTATGATGATCTATAAACGTGTGGGATAGTTACTTATTGATACTTGTAATATACTAGATGATGCAGATGTCGATGTGTTCCTGGGGATGTATGTTCCTATTATGATGACGACACCGCTTAACTAGCAGAGTTACCAGAGGGCCAGAAGACGGTGCTCTGTGCCGTTCATATGTACCGCCAGGACTGGCATCTTACAGTAAATATTAGTAAGACAAATGTAGTTATATTATATTGATTACATTTACTAAGGCACTGGGCATGATTTTAATGGTAAATTTGCCAAAGATATTAACAAACATGTTAATCACGCCAGGCGGGCCAAGTACTGCTTCATATATAAAACAATTGAGATTGAGTGCGAATTATTTGAGAAGCTTATCGAACCCCTACTTTTGTACGGGGGTTTTAAAAGGTTCATCAGATGAATATGTTCCAATGAAAATTTCTCAGAGGTCTGTTGAAGATAAACAGGAACCTGTAAATTGTGTACCCTACGGAGAGTTAGGTAGAGGTGAGTTGGCTGTGGTTGTATAGAAAGAGAATGATTTCCATACACATGTTCTCACAGCCAAGAGGAACCTACTAACAAGTATTATGTTCTTCCTGCGGAAGGATACATGACAATGATATTTTTCAACTCTGGTTGATAAGAGAACTTGTTCCAAGATGGGGAAATGATAAAGGAGAGAGAACAAAGAATATTCAGATCAGGAAATGAAATACTGGAGACATGTAATTGTCAAAGTTGGAAGTATAATAAAGTCAAGTATGGCTGAGCTCAGACACCTGATGTTCTAATAGAAATATGAACACGCATAAAGACAGTGTAGAACAGAAGATCAAGGATATGTGAGAGATGGACACCGTCATCTGTTCTTATCTTCGAAATATATAGACGAACCTCACTGAGGGAGACTGAGCCAGTCCTACGCTCGGAGGCTGTAAGGTTCAGGTCTCGCTACTTGCCATGTTTATTCCGCTGAACATTACGGGGAATGTGGCGTGTGATCCGTGACGCTTGATATGCCTGCAAGCGACTGTGAAGGGCGTAGCCAGGATATGGTAAAACTCGGGGTTCCGGTTCGCTAGTTGTCCAGCACCACTGTATCAACACCACTGTCCCCTGGCGATCTGCCCCGCAGGTGGAATTGCCACCACCTGCGCCAGGTGCAGTAGATTAATCTAACCTGACCTGATGTGACCAGAGCAGTGATGGATGTACACCATCCTCCTCAACACCGTTATGACCACCCTTGACCCCGGCTGACCTGGACTCCTTGGTGATACACATAACCACAACAAACATGAATTTAGGCGGGTCATTGTGACACTCGGGCTGGTGACTCCCGTGCGTGATGTGTCACGGCCTGGCGGCACGCTGGGTCGGTCCAGCCTGGACTCCGGTGTACCGCCAACCCTCACCCCTGGTCCTGTTGACGGGGGCAATTGACGTCCACAGTGGGTGTCGGTGTTGCTGTGGCTGGTGACGACCTGAGAGTTCAGAGTGCACGATGTATGTGGTGGTTGATATCAGTATGAGAGATTAACGCCTCATACAGCTCCAAGGGGGGAACTAACCCCATTCCTACCTTCCGTCCGAAAAAGTTTTCCTCTGTGGCCAGAGGTAAGGAGGCAGAACTTACGGGACTGAGCAACATCCAGACTTCACCACCATCATCTCCGTTATGTGGGCTGGGATGCTAGGTAAACACAGATGAGAGATTTTGAGCTTTGCTCCTCTAACGTTCTGGATTGTGCAGAAGCCTTCATCACGCACACCGCGCTGCGTCCTCCCCGCCCAGCGAGAGTGAGGGGGACTGGAATCTTCCCCTCTTGTATTATTACTTTCCAAAAGTAGGATTAGAGGAAGGAACTATAAGAGGCATTTCTCCTTAAAGGCTTTATTGTCTGTTCCATGTGCTCCTTAGCTAAACCCGTAAAGACCAGACAAGTATATATATATACAGTGAGGAAAATAGTCAATTCAGAGGTAACCTAAGACGGATAAACGTTTAAGGAATGTCAGAAACAAGAAAGGAAACTGAAAGCCAGAAACAGTGTGAGATAAAAAGGAGTGAACGAGCTAACCCTGGTGAACACGTGGGCAGGAGGAAGGTCACGAATAACAAGAGAACTGCGAAAAATAAGAGAGGGGAAAGAGTAATAGAAGTAGAGGAGAAGGGAGGGGGTTGTTGATGGATAGATAAGAGAGGGGAAGGGATTTTGATGAATAGATAAGAGAAGGAAGGGGGTTATATATATATATATATATATATATATATATATATATATATATATATATATATATATATATATATATATAGATAGATAGATAGATAGATAGATAGATAGATAGATAGATAGATAAGAGAGGAGAGGAGATCTGACATACACGAAGGGAGGGAGTCTGACACACATTAGGAGAGGGAGTCTGACAGGTGCTTAGGGGTAGCTACGAGGGTCTGGCGATTACATGAGGAGAGTACATGGGAAGGACAGATAACAGCAGACCTTATGGTCCATAACGAGGTTATCTGTGATAGTCTGCCAAGATTGTGGGAGCAGTAGGATAGTAAAGCTGAGGGCGCCTTTCCACCCACCTCTCCCTCCGGCTCAACTGCCGTTTGGAAAAATAGAAGAATCACTCTGTAGTATGTGGGAAGTATAGAGTCATAGAAACTTTATGAATAGGGATGTGAGAATGGGAACACAGCTATCCTAATAGCAGAAAAAAATCTGCTCGAATGGGGTTGGATTCTGGAAAAGAAAAACATTATTTAGTGGTACTTATTTAATCAGGATTGTTTACCGACAGAAGATCTCATTGATGTATTAGTCTGGTTGTAATATGAGAGGTCTTATGGTTTTGTATTTACTAACACCTGAAGGTTGTTGTCCCCATTGTTATTACATCTTATCTTCATACCGTCATTTCTGGTCACTGAGTCGCCGTCTGAGATGAAGAAACTTTCGTGTTGTCAAAATTATCTAGTCTTTTGAAAACTATCAAAGTATCGGAGTCTAAAGTTTATTAGAGAGAAGAAAAATGAGTCTTTGAATCTTTCCTCATAAGGCCTATTTTTGATGAAGGAATTTGTTTGGTTGCTCATCTCTGAATTCGTTCTAGTTTTTCGTCAATTCTGACCAAATTTGCAGACCAGAATTCAACAGGTTATTCCCAGTGAGGTCTGAGCAAGGCGTTATAAAGGATGAACGTTGCCTTCTTGTCTTGCAGAGGGGGTTCAAAAATAAAAGCAAGACAACATAAGAAATCGAGGAGTGCAGTACTGATGAATCCTGCAAAAGAATGAACAGGATAGTAATGAACAACTCATGAAGGCAGTGTGTGAGTGAAGGCATGGTAGAAGTTAATGAGCTGCGGCCAGCAAAGACTTCTTTCACTGACTGAATTATGAAAGATCAGGAATTTCCAGAAATATGAAAGAACAAGATATGGAAGAGGATAAAGAAAACGAGGAATTAAAGAGGTAAGAAACAAGGAGGTAGTTATTCGACCTAGAAGATATTGAACGTATGGAAAGTGTGGGTGTATCCCAGGCTTGGGAGAACTTGGATAAAGGAGAATAAGGATAAAAGAGGAGGAGGAAGATGACACCAGAAGAACAGGTGAGGTAGGACAGGCGAGGAGTTTCCGAGCGGGAGGTCCCTCTTACACTACCCTCGTAAAAGGTTACGACAACCTAAGTTTGCCTTTAGAAGCCTTACGTCACTGGCAGCCACACCCTGCCCCTGCCACCAACCAGCCAGACCCTCCACCCTGCCCCTGCCACCACCCAGCCACACCCTCCACCCTGCCACCCACCGCCCAGCCACACCCTCCACCCTGCCACCCACCGCCCAGCCACACCCTCCACCCTGCCCCTGCCACCACCCAGCCAGGCACCCTTCCACGGGATCCCTGCCGCCCAGCTGTTGAGAGAGAGAGAGAGAGAGAGAGAGAGAGAGAGAGAGAGAGGGAGTGTGTGTGTCGTTATTCCAAGACTAATGTGTATTTTTGGAGGATTAAGGACCTTTTTCGGATATTTTTGAGAATTAAGGATCTCATGTGAGTGTTTTTAAGAGCTAAAGGTCTCATATGAGTCATATTGAGCCATATTGGTCTTGTATGAGTGTTAAAGATGTTTTATGAGTATGTTTGGAGTAATATCTTGTATGAGTATTTTTGAGCTTTAAAAGTCTCGTATGAATATTTTTCAACATTTTGGGTCCTGTATGAGTATTTTTGAGCATTTAGAGTTTGTATGAGGACTCTTAAACATTTAGTTTCGTATAAATATTTATTTTATTAAGGGTTTCAATAAGAATTTTGAGATCCATGTCTGGTATTAGTGTTTTTGAGCACAAAAGATTTTTATGACTTGTGAGTGCTCAAGAACTCTTATCAGTTGCTGTGGCTATCATCCTGGAAGCCATAATTGCTCACAAGTACTTGTTTGAGCTTCTCTATGAGAAGTTTATGTATATTATCCTTTGGATGTTCATAAGCACTCATATGAGCCCAGTAAGTTACTCTCATGTACTTCATCTACCACAACCTTGACTTCCCCCCACGCCATCTACCTTCTCCACATTCTGTCATCTTCTCTCACTTTCCTCCATCTCATCCTCCTGCTCCTCCTCCACCATCGTCCAGGACTGGAGGAGTTCCTCTGGAGTAATTCCTATATTGATTCCCCTGGTCGTGCACCATTGACGGTGCTGAGAGCAGGACGGTCGGTGATTATTTAATGTGATGAGGTATTAACGGCCTCCCTCCCTCCCTCCCTCCATCCCGGCCGGCCAGCCTGATGTGGGCGGCCCTTGCCTACCCCAGGGGTCTTGTGGGCTTAGGGAGGTTAGAGGGGGTCATGGGGAAGGCACAAGGGGCGTGGGAAGGACACAGAGGGTGTGGGGAGGACACAGGGGGCGTGGGGAAGACAATCAATGCTTCATAAACAGTTAACACATCACCTGATCATGCCATATGGCGTTGTCACAGAGCAGGGTTGCTCCAGCTGCAGGCGTGACACGTGGTCAGTCGGGTGTCGGCTCAGGTGTGGGTCTGCCACTGGCTCAGGTGGTGTAGGGTGTAGGTGCGGGTGTGCTGGTCAGACTGTAATGGCAACATACAGTTGTATGCTCAACGCGCCAAATCTTTGACTAAAAGCACATGTGGATATAACGAGATTTAATAAAACTTCCGGAATTTCGGACGCTGACGTATTTTATGCAACATATTGGAAAATGATACCATAGCTCATATTAAACCTCGTCGCGTTATATGCATTTCACAGTACAATGTCGTTGGCGAGGCGCAGAGTGATGCTGGCGTGTGGAAATGGCGGCATAACAGTCGCACTGTTCACACAGTGTCACACTTTGTTGTTAAAAGAATTATAATGACCACTTCACTGGACGACTCGTATTTGCTCCAAAGAACTGACGATTTTTTTAGGACATTATCTCTCTGGCTTGATGGTGTCATGGGTAGCAGGTGCAGTGGTCATGTCTTACCTTCGTAGTACGTTCGATGAATCGATGACTTGGTTTCTATTTGTTTGTTTTTCTAGTCGGTGATGCAGTGTTCGTCCTTACGGAGGCCTCAGCCCACACAACATTGTTTTCATTGTAAGGTGTTCGTGTGTGTCTCAATGAGCGGAAACCTTGGATCGTTCGTGCAAGCAACTCTTGTGTGGGTGTGGCGAGTGTGGTGCCCCACGTGTCAAGATATACCACTCACCACAACACGCTCCATCTCGACTGTGTTGTGACTCTGTCTCATAATCTGTAGACATGAGATTATCACAGATGGACGGAAGTCTTCGTGATATTATGTGGCCTCCGACCTTTTTTTCTTCTCCCTCGGCTGACGCGCCCTTACTGAGGATGTGGCCGTCACTGCAACTCCCAAACCCAACAAGATCTCTAGACGAAGATTGGAGGAATACACTCAGGGGCTCGTGCCTGGGGCTGGCCATCAGGACGGCACACACACACACACACACACACACACACACACACACACACACAAGAATGATGGCATTCCATATAGGGATCAACAGTTGGTAACATGTAAATGATGCTCTCTCTCTCTCTCTCTCTCTCTCTCTCTCTCTCTCTCTATATATATATATATATATATATATATATATATATATATATATATGTGTGTGTGTGTGTGTGTGTGTGTGTGTGTGTGTGTGTGTGTGTGTGTGTATAATATAACATAGGTTGGTATGGATGAGTTGGTCGATTTTCAATAAGAAGGCATTTTTACGCATCAGCACAAATATAGAAAAGTCTGGTCGACTCCTCCCACAATATGAAGCCAGACGCAGGGATGAAAGCCTAACCAATATATTGAAGGAACAGCGTCTCCTCACGTCTGCCTCTCTCACATTACCCATTCCTGCTTCTCGTGCCCACTGTGGCCTGCTCCCAGGATCCGCTGTGGCCTCAGGAGCCTCTTAAACCTGCTGGTGATACAGACGACCATGTAGGTATGAGGGATGTTATAGATGAAGTTTGTGAGGGACTTATGGGCGTCGTATGTGGTGTGTTCTGCTGCCTGTTTCTCTGTAGCTCTACGTGGAGTCGCAGTGAAACTTGTGGCTTGAAGAGGATGTTCCGGAAGTTTGGTAAGGATGGTCATCGATTTTCCTCTTCTCGCTGAGTCTCCATCCTTTTCTCCTTCTCTGGATATTCATGAGGGAGTCCCGTGTGCCATTAATCCTTCTGTCACAAAGGATCAGACTGAAACCTCAAGTGTAGGAATGACGTGTTGTACAGACGGTTTCATCTTGGCCCAGTTTCTTAATCTGTGTCTCTCGCTTCCGCAGAAAAAAGAAAAAAGAAAAGTGTGTTGCTCGGGGAGTGTACACGTCTGCCAGGTAGGTACACCTCACCTGTGTGTGTGTTCAGGGAGGCATCGCTTCGAATCACATGGGCCTCTTTATAGGGGTTGACCGTGTCCTGGTCCCTGCTTAGATTTACAGAGTTTGATCCCCCAGGAACCATCCAGGGGGTCGCAATGTAGCCTGGCAGGTAACCTGTGGTGTGCCTCAGGTCTTCCTTAGCTGAACGCTTATATCGTTTGTCTGGACCTCTCTTTGTGCCCTTATCTGACCTTAGCTTCGCCTGACATTTTCTGACCTTTCCCCTCTCATGTGCCCTTCTCTGACCTTTCCTTCTCCTGTGCCATACTGTGAATTTCCCATCTTCACTGCCATTTACTGACCTTTGCCCTCTCGTGCTGTTTTCTAACCATGACCTCTTTTTTTCTACCCTGTTCTTCCCATATATAGATTTTCATTCACCAGATCAAAAACTTGAACATGGTAGTGTAATGAAAATTGGCATGTCAGTAGGAAAGAATATATTGTTTATTATTATTATTATTATTATTATTATTATTATTATTATTATTATTATTATCATTATTATTATTATCATTATTATCATTATTACTATATCAAAACACATACCAATTTCCTGGTTGGTCATTGATGATGTTATCACCATTAAAGGTGACGGTTGTTAGTGAAGACGTGCCTCACAGGAACAGTGTGACCATTTTGTGTGCACCTGACGTGACTGTCAGTGTTGCCATGTAGATGAATTATGCTTATCGTCTGGACTACTGATGGGAGGCGGGCTCTCCGTAAAGGACCAGAGGAAAGTAACACGCACATGATACTGTCATTACCTCATTCCAGGAGAAACGTTGTAGTTAACCCACGAGTGTTTGTATCCAGTACTGTGAGTGGAGAACCAGACGTCTTTGTTCTTATGTAGCTTGGTAAATCGAGATTATCGAAGCCTTTGATGATATTGAATTATTCATATAGTTTTGTTTTACGTATGTAGGTAATTAAGATGGAAGTGTTCAGTCAAGGAGTCTGTGCTATCCTTATGACGTCCTGTTCAACCAGCGAAGGACGGGCAGGGTTGCCAGGTACTTACGTACATGGCGCGGGGGCCGGAAGATCGGTATAATACATGGGGCCGGTCCTCCGTCTTCTGCTGGGTCAGAGTTTTTCCCCGACCGGCCATAACTCACACTGTAGGCGGTATCACGCTGGCCAAACTCGCCGAGAACTGCCCGAAAATGTTATCTGGAAGCCACTCACTCTATCTCTTTTTACTCTTAACTGGTGCGAGGAGGAGAGGAATCCAACTCTTTAGATAAACTTTTTTTCCGGGTATTTCGTGATACTCAGGTTTAGATGTAGAGGCTGTGGTATTTACTGGCACATATGGAGTTTAGTTAATGATTTGAAACACTGGTAATATCAACCGCTTAAGTAAATGACAGTAGGGTGGGGTTTGCTGTGTTGTAGGGGTGTCCCGCGGTACGGCCCCCACTTGCTGGGGAACTCTATATTCTGGGATCTCCACATGCCAGGGTCACTAGGCAGGTGAAGCTTAGCGTGAAGTGGAGGCGATAGATTGCTGATAGAGAATAGTGGGGGATTGTTTTCCTTGTGGGGTAACTGGTGCCATTGAGTGCTCTGAGGGCACTTAGTTTATGGCCTTCGTGTTGATGTGGGGAGTGAAAGTCATGTGTGTGTGTTGTGTGTTTGTGTGTGTGTGTGTGTGTGTGTGTGTGTGTGGCGTACGTGATGCCCAGTATGGTTTGTGTTTTCATGAGTGTAAGTAATTCATGGAAGGCTGGAGGACGGGGTCATGTCTGCCAGGTGGATTTTGCGAGGATGTTAGCGTACGTCCGTCCGTACTGTACCCTGTGTGCTGGCCATTACGTAAGGGCACTTAACCTTCTCGTGCACAAGAGTATTTGTACAAAGTTAAACTAATTCAACAACAAAGTTAAACATGGGAGGTCCCTCATATTTTTTTCCTGCTGTAGGCCTTCCGCAGTAATTAATCCCGCCATGAATAACAGTAATTATTGTACAAAGTTCCGCGAGCAGCGGCGGCAGCAGCTGGAGTCCAGGGACACAGCCAGACCATCAGCTGTCACGGGTCAGGTTAGGTCTTCCTCCTCCTCCTCCCCCTCACAACTGTCATGTCAGCCACTCGTGTGTGATCCCCCCAGCACGACCTTACGACCCATGTTTACGACGCTACGACGCTTTGGGGATGACGATACGAACTTTACTATGACGGTACAAAGGTCGAGCATGGAGGTACGTTCCTTGAATACAATGGTATGACGGTACGACCCTTTACCACGACGTTACGACCCTTGAGCATGATGGTACGACCCTTGACCACGACGTTACGACCCTTGACCACGACGGTACGACCCTTGACCACGACGATACGACCCTTGAGCACGACGGTACGACCCTTGAGCAGAATGGTACAACTCAAAATCACTCCGATACGTCCTTTGATATCGTCAGGCCATCAAATCTAAGGGTCGTACCGTCGCGTTCAAGGGTCGTATACCCGGCGCCCTGAAAGGGTTGAACGTCTCCAGAAAAGATTTCTCATATAAATGCGTCAGAACTATGAAGAGAAAAAACATTCAGTAAAATCCTCAGGAAAATTCTCGATAGCTTGTGATGAAAGTTGCCAGATGTTGCGAACTGCTGTGGGTCGCGGGTCTCGCCTTTATTATTTTGTCTCTGACGTAATATTTGAGAGGAAAATCTTCCTTCGCCCTCCTAACATCCCAGTGCATGGCAGAAATAACTCTTATTATGTTATTTGGTCGAATGGTGAAAATAAGATGTCTTGTGATGTCTTGGAGCGACAGATTGAATGTTCTAGGAGTGTCGGAAGTTTTGAGTAGGACGTAACTGGGAGACAATACAGACTTAGGGAAAAGAGACGATGTGTTACAAATTCCTTAGACCTCTCTGTGGTGGACTGAGCTCAGGCCCGTATCAGTAAGGTGGATGGGTAGACCTATGTTACCTATGGACGGGTGTTTGAGGTAGAGGGTAGATCAGCGTGAGTGTGTTTGGGAGGTGAGGGCGTGTGCAACACTCGTGGGGTCCATCTGTTGAACTTCCTCTACCATTAAGTAACTTTTTTAAACATTTGCATACCACCAGCATTCACAGCTACTCCACTTTATTCCATTAATCCACCACTCTCTCACCAAAGCTGTACTTCACATTCTCTCTAACAAGCTTCTTGTTCAGCTTCTTGTCATGACCTGTGATCACTCTGGTGGTGCATCTCATGACCTGTTAATTCTCATCGTTGTTCAGCAGCTTTACAAACTTAAAGGCTAATGATCAGGTCACCCCTCTCTCTTCGTTCCGCCACGCTGGACAAATTTTGTAGTCCTCCGCCTCTCACTGAAGCTCAGCTCTCTTGATTTAGGTAGCATCTTAGCTGTTAGTAATTTACGTATATACCAAGAATAACGCTGGTAGACCGAAGACCGAGCCTCTGGTGGTGATCCCAGCACACATCCTCCAACCTGTGTGTGTCCTGTGACCTTCTCCAGTGTAGGAGTCTGTCCTCATTATCCCTGGCTGTACATCCAGCTTCTTAATGACCCTCCGATGTGATTGCGTCACATGCTTCCTGACAGTTCACGAACACAGCACAGTCTAGCCATGCATCACTCTGATCTAACACGGCGATCACTCTCTCATGGAAGTAGAGATCTGAGTTGTTATCACTGGATTCGTGATGTAGTCTACCATTCAGGTAACCTGTCCTTCACAAGTAATCGTCCACGTACTTTCTCATTATCCTCTCCAGTCTCTCACAGGCCACACATTTTAGCTAGACTGGTGTGTAACACGGATACTTCCCGTCCACCATTCGTATAGACAGACAGGCGTGACAATATGCCACCTCTTACTACGTTAGCATTACGCCTCCCTCACCAGCGACGTGCTGGACGGTATTACGAGCGCCCTTGCAAGCGGTCCCGTACATTTCCTCGGCCCAACGTATATTAGAGATACGTTGTTAGTATTCTTTCCCGTTTTACCAAGGAGTATATATATATATATATATATATATATATATATATATATATATATATATATATATATATATATATGTGTGTGTGTGTGTGTGTGTGTGTGTGTGTGTGTGTGTGTGTGTGTGTGTGTAAAGAGAGTTTGGAGCATTTGAGAGATGAAAGCGGTAGACGGTGTAGCCCAAGAGATGGTGCCACACAGCGGCCGGCCGCCGGCTGAGGCCGTAAAAAGTTGCAGGATTTTTCAGGACTTTTCAGGTCTTGTGGAAGCTGCCCATCTGTGTTTTGTCCTTTCTTTTGTTACTCACACACACACACACACACTATATATATATATATATATATATATATATATATATATATATATATATATATATAGATAGATAGATAGATAGATAGATAGATAGATAGATAGATAGATAGATAGATAGATAGATAGATAGATAGATAGATATGCGTGTGAGTATGTATAGTTGTGTGTCTGGAGTTTAGAATTTGAAATAAGAATATTCAGGAGACGGAGGTAGCTTTCTAGATACGTAATTGCGTCGCTCGCTTTACCAAGGAAAAGCTATGAACAAACGAACGTGTCATTTGCATACACCTCTTCTCCCAGCGTCATGTATAATGTGCCAGGACCAGAGCTCACCGTCCACAGCCAGTCCGCTGTTCATCTTCGTCGTTTCATATGCCCCGGTTGACAGCACGTCGCTCCCAGATACCACATCCGTCTAACTTATTCTATCCCATTCAAACGTCTCTCTTCGCTCATCCTCTCCATATGCCCGCACCATCTCAGCACAACATGGTCGGCCTTCTTAGCCAAACTGATCCACTAATTACGACACCTCTGTCTTACACTGTTATTCCTGACGTGACCAACCTGCCTCGCGCCACAGACCGTCCTCAGGAATACAAGTTCCAACACGTCCGTACTCCTCCTTTCTTTGGCGCTCAAATACACCACCATCGGGACGATTATACCGTCAAGCTTATCCTTTGATTATAACTGTAACATTATAACTACAAAATGGTACAGAAGATTTAACTTACACTGGCTATGTTATAACGCTAATAGAGATCTGAGCAGTACTAGTATCTCTAGCTCGCTGATGTCATATATATTCTTTAAGATTTTTTTATATTCTTGTCATTGTTCGTCATGTTCAACTCCCCAGGCAAGACAATCACAGCGTAGCAAAATGTAATGTACGAAAGACCAGTCAAGTGATGAAGATGGTTCCTCCATGCAACGCCAGGGCGCTGCAAACTGCGAAAAAATAGAGAAAGATCGCGAGAAACTTTGTTGTGAGAGCTTCCCGCTGGAATGGTGGGAGGCAATCAACTTTAAGAAGAGCGGAAGACAGTAGCATGTGGCGGCGCCCGGCCCTCTGACGCGCGCTCGGGCGAAAGTCCGCCGGGTTAAGGTGCGACTCTGGCCTCACTGTGCGGCACAGCAGAGCGTCTGGGCCCAGCACCCCACCCTTCTGTACTCCACTCCTGCACGGTAGATACCTTACCAGGTTACCTGTATCCTGACCTGAGACTCGTGACCTCGTACTCTTTCCGTACAGCCTTACCTACTTACCCATCACCGAGGTGATCCTTGCCCAACGTCTACCTAAACCACAGCCTCATGTTGACGCCCCGAGCTGGATATCATACACTTTAGTAGATTCATTATTATCGTAGACATATGTTAACTTTCTCGCCCCAGAAACCCTTCTGTACAACTTCTGTATCGCATAGGTAGCCGACCACGTTCAGCCGGCGGGAGTGAGACCAAAATTATTATCTCGCCTCAGAGCTCCTGTGGGCACCCAACATGTTTACAGGAACCCTCAGCCTTCAGTTAAGGTTAAAATCAAAATTCCCTAACGAGTAATCACTCACTGCGTTGTTTTTGATGGTTGCATTTTACCCCCACAAAAGAAAAAGAAAATGCTTTGATTTTCGTATTCTTTAAACTGAGCAAATTGCATTCGCACACATGTGTGCTTTTTTCCCGACAGTTCATTCAGTCATTTAATAATTTTACGATAGTCTGTAAATAACGTATAGTTTTGTTTTAGAGGATTCACAACCGACAGCGCACGAGTGGTATGTATATCTGGTGCCGTTGCCCTCAACATGTACAAAGATCCTACGACCCTGCTGCCCTCACCACGACCTGTGACCTGAACCTCACCAAATGTTGCACCCTTACACTCACTGTCCGACGACTCTATCCTCACCATAAGGCACGACCCCATCTAAACACTTCACTATGGCCTAACCTACAACCTCCCGGCTTCTCTCCACTGAAGCAGACGACACGAAAATAATTGTCGTGTTCTGATCCTTGTGGTCTGTAAATGAATAAGGTCTAAGTTTCTTGTAACGTAGAATTCTTGGAATATCTTTAGGATTTGATATTCAGGGTGTGTTGTGCCATTTGCTCCGTGAGACAGTGAAGAAAATCGACCTGTCACAAGTTGACGGTAAGAAAGAGACGGGGGGGAAAGGGGGAATTTGATGCAGTCAGCTGACAACGCTGGAGGAGTCTGTCGTGTCGTCAGTGATGTTCAGGAGAAACTCATGGCAACTTTCGAGGAATTCTCCAGCAGCTCACAAACTTCATGTTAATGTCACAGGCGCCGGGGCTGGGCTCTTGGTATACACGGAGGGAAAACTGAAGACTCATGATGCGCAAAAAACCAATCACAACAATGAATTCAAATTTATTTGAGCGTTTTGAACTATCCGAACCACGCAGTGCACTTTGAACCAATCAGAAGACTTTCATGTTCGTGTTGATGGGGAGGGGGAAATTGAGTTTATCCGGTTACTGACTCCGTCTACAGCTCCAACTCAGGGAACCAAAGATAGATAAGGAAGTCAACTATCACTGGATGCGAATGAAAATAATGTCGAACAGTTTAAGTAAACATCTTTTTATCGTGAGGTAGGAAAGCCTCGGTCCGCAACTTTCCCTCCGAGTTCTCCTTGTTATGGTGTTTTCCAAGAATATAAATTCTTGCCTCGCCGGAAAACGCGTACAAGGAACAGTAAATAACGAAGAGAGAGAGAGAGAGAGAGAGAGAGAGAGAGAGAGAGAGAGAGAGAGAGAGAGAGAGAGAGAGATAACATACATGAGTGAGCCAAGGTAGAGAGGTGCATCACTTGCTGCTAATCTTCGCCGTGCATGATAATATCTTGTTAGAGTCAGTTTTTCTTCAATTTTCTTCATGGAGAAACTTTTTCTTTAATCCTCCAGATGCTTAAGATTCAAGAGCGGCCGGGGGCTTTTGTCCCCCTCCCCCCCAAACCTTTCCTCTAACCCCCACGAGGGAAGGGGGTTGCTTCACCCCCCCCTCCTCCCCCACCCCCGGGGCTCTAAATCCTCGGTCCGGGATGGAAGGATTTTCTCACGGATTTCGGAACTGAAAAGTTGACGTGCTTGGAGAGGTCTCGGGTGCTGCATGCTTACGACACGGGAGGCATTTGCTGTCTCGTAGGATCACGATATAGGGGGTAGTTTGCGGTGTCGTAAGCCCACACAACAGTAAACTGTCGTGAGAATGGTCATTTATACGACCTGGTAACCGGTAGCGACCGGTCAGCGTGACGGGCTCCGGCAGGCGTCACGTCCGGCACAGTTTCTCCTGAAGACGGTGAGAGTTCCGGCAGTTTCTTCTTTAACGGTTTTAACGGTCGCGCGGCCGAGTTCTTGTGGCGCTTTGTTTGCACGTGACACACTACATTGTACTGTCTCACGACCCCTCCCCCCCCCCCAGCTTGTTCTGTCCCTCGACGCTTCTAGATTTTGTCCTCTCCCGTCGAGACTTGTGCATGACGCTCCTGGCTCGTTCTGACCCAACAAGCCCTCTGCTTGTGTTGTTTCATGATGATTCCAGCTACGTGTCTCCTACCAGTGGTGTCCCAAGACGCCTCCAGCTTGTCCTGTCCTGACACTCCTCCTACCAGTGGTGTCCGTTCCTTCCGCGAGATTTGCAGCGAGACACCACAAAGGAAGGATCGATGTAAGATGTCCCTGAATCATCACAAACCTTCTCCTTGAGGGTTGGCGGGAGGAGCGGGAGGTGGTCGACAACACGAACCTGGGTTGTTAACGATGAAGCGTCGTGAGACACGGTCCCTGCCCGCCTGCCAAGAGTCAGGACGGTCCTCGGACATGCTGACTGCCTGAGCTGGACTTCGTGTCAGGTTGCCCTCAGAGAGTCCTGCCGGCTTCTGGATACCCGAGAAAAATCGCTCATTATTCCCGACCAACGTCTGTCCTCTACCGACCCCCACCATGCAGAGAGTCAGGTTTGGCAACTGACCGAGTTTGAAAAGTTCTGCACACTTGCCTTCTCCTGGCATTCGCAGAGTCGAACCCTCTCACTGCAAGTGACAGTAAATTAATAAAACTGAGTTCCTCCAAGTATCGGGCTTGTGTAGCTTGTTGCATCACTGGCAAGAAAGCTAATTTGCTCTAGTATCAAGTGTACCCGCTCCTCAACCCCAACCTAAGACCGAATTCACTCTCCGAGGCTTATATATCCCCTCCAACCATGAGCTGGAAAATGTCCAAAAAATTGAGGGAAAAGAGACGTTCGCTTCTGATCCATCTCCAACTCCTTCGTTATGATGCCACGAATCGTTAAGGACGTTAGACTAAATCCTTTTAATATGATGGTTCAGCTTTAAGAACAAAATTTAATCTTTTGAGTACATTAACTTAACCCTAATAGAACGATGACTTACCATTTTACTTCAAGATGATACACTTGACTGTGAGTACGATGATATGACCTCTTTATTATGATGATTTACCCGATTATATGATGACCCAACCTTGTGGGTACAATGATTTAACCCTTTTGATAATGACTTACGCTTCACATTACGACTGAACCATTAAGAACGATGACTAACGCCTTACATAGACACAAAGCGTTTTTTTTATAACTATTTAGACTTTGAATTTGATTATTAAGTGTGATGTCTAAACCTTTCATAACCTTCACTTGGTCTCGTAGTTCGATTCAACCAGGATGACAACCCTCTGAACACGCTATACATCGAAAACGATGACAACTCTGAAGTGTAGCGTGACTTACAACCCTAAAGTATGAGACAGTGAGAACGATGACTGAATTCTTTTAGTGGATTTATTATCCCTTTAGATTCAGTGATTCAGTTCTGACTTACCCCTAAGAGCATAATGATTCGTCTCATTGAGTATAGTGATGTTATGTTGATTCCTTTTCCTGCAATAAGAACGCTTCCAGTACGATAGTTCATTGTATCGAAATCAATAAGGCCACCTTCAGTATAATGACAACCCTTCGGGTATAATGTGTTCACTGCTCATGTATGATGACAGGGCTTCGAATACCAAGCCTCAGCTTCTCAAGTCTGATCCCTCAACGTGTTGAGTATGACAGTTTGAGTTGACCCCGTTCGAGTTTGTTGAGTCACCTTAAGTATGACGGAGAACGACCTCGCAACGTCACCGAGAAGCCCACAAGTATGGTGTCAGTCACCTTAGTTATACAGGGTGTGTCGTAAGTCTGGACTCGGGCAGAATTATTGACTGAATTCACAGTCACCACTTCTGAGCGAGTCCAGACTTACGAGACACCCTGTGGTAACCTCCCGTCAAGTGTGAAGATTTCACGAGGATGGAGAGTAAATACTGACTTCCGGGGAGAAGAGTTCCATGTGTTGATGTAGCTGTATCTCAGTGTTACAGTCTGGTGACGTGCTCGTCCTGCTGTGGTTATGTGAGGCAGTGGGGCTTGGATATGTGCCGCACATACAGTACGCACAATGGTCATACAAGGTCCAAATATGCTCTTTAAGTATGTGAGGCAAATTTAGATTGTTGTCATTAATTCTCTTCTTTAGATTAATTGTTTCTAACCTTAGCTTATTATATCTTATCATTATTGAACCATCTTAATGTCACGTAACTTAATATTTGTTTCCCTGCGTCTCCACTAAGTATGTAACTTCCTTGTAAACATCTCTCGTTATTATGTAACGTGTTAGGTGCTTCAGTTATCGACTAACCTCAGTTCCTGGAGCTTTTGAGCAATCTGTATCCTCTTCTGTGTCGTCACCTGCCATAAGGATGGGCAGGAGTGCACAATAAACTAGACCGCTCTCGAGGCAAAAGATCAAATCAAAGAGATATCGTAAAATCAGTTCTATTGTGACCGTACACTAGGATGGTGTGTAGTTATCAAGATCTCATCCCCTTCACCCCAGTATGTGTGGACTCGCAGGAAAACTGACACTGGCCACAATTCCCGCTCGTTCTACAACTCCAATTTTCCCGAGGGCCCCGGCTGTGTGCTGGCTGCCTTGCCTTCGTTCCTTCTTTATTTACAACCGGAGTTTTGTGCCTGTGTTCTCTGGCCTGCCAGGGTTATGATGCTCGCCCTGGCCGGTCTTGCCAGGTGCACGATGATGGCGCTCAGCATACGGCTCTGGGTTACCAGGTGCACAATAACGTTCCCCGTCATGTGGGGGTCAGTTGCCATCTGCACGATGGCTTTCTTTGGCCAGCGTGTTGCCATGTACACGATGACATTCCTTCACATGAGGACGCGGGATCTCACATGAACCCTGACGATGCTTGGCGTGTGCGGTGTCTTGTATAGCCAGCTACTTGAGGGAAGGTCCGCCAGCACCAAGAACTGCTGACGTTGGAGACCGGACGAGGGGTTTAAAAGGACCCTTGTTCACCATCTCCTTAAAACTGCTCAGTTTCTTTCACCCGGAGTCATCAGGGTGTTGTAAGATGCTATGTACGGGGCCCTACTGTTATGGTCGGGAGCGGATATAGAGCTTAACGCCGGTGGGAGTCATGCTTCTCTCTTGCATCACTGTGCCGCGTCGGGGAGCCATGTGATGAACCAGCTTGACACCATCGTCTGTCTCCCTCGGGTGGAGCATTACGCCAACACCTACCTCTGTTGGGTGGAGCATGACACCATCGCTTGCCTCCCTTAGGTGGAACATGATGCCATCACCTGCCTTCCTGGCGTGGAGTATAGCACGCTGGCTTTTTCCCGTACGGAGAATGACACGCCCGGGTACTCCCAGTACGGAGCGTGGCAGGCCCCTGAGTCGTCCATTCCTGGTGAAGGTGAATGAGCCACACCGATGAATGTTCGAGGAGGATGTTTGCAGGAGGAGCTTGTTAATCTGGCGCGGTTTATTTTTGGCCTCCCGGAGTGGAATGTTATTGGTAAGTTTAATCAGCGTGCAGGGCGGGTGGCGCCTCTCTCTTTCCCAGGATGTATGTGCCACCTTCCCTTAACGCCACGGCCAGGCCGGTTATTGTATTATTGTATAACTGAATACAGCGGGATCTATATCTATAATGGGAGAGTGAGGATTGCAGAGGGTAATCGTACACAGGGCCAGACGATGTTCAGGTCTGTTGTGGGGTTATTTTTCCAGTAGGATGATTGTGTGTGTGTGTGTGTGTGTGTGTGTGTGTGTGTGTGTGTGTGGATGTTCCTGTAGTTCCTGGGAATTAATCCAGGCGTCCCGGCTGCCTTGGAGTGTCCTTGTGCCTTTGACGATGTCGGGCTGAGGGAGACACGGGAGAGGGAGGGAGGGCCTGGTATGGAGGGAGGGTTGGGGTGTGGGCAAGGGGGGAGGGAGGCCACACGTAAAAAAATCAATGGCATGTACTCGTACGTTTGGAGTCCGTCCCAAAGACGATACTTCATTAGCAGATCGATGATCACTCTCGCGGCGAGGTTTCCCTCTGCCGTCTACAGTCGCCTGTAGAATGTTTGGTCTTCTACAGGTACAGAAGATGGCCCGTGGGCGTCACGGGTGTGTGGGCTAGCGCGAGGGGTTTTTTTTTTCTTTTATTTTTTCCTCTCCGGTGCTGGGATCATAACGTTACCGAGTAATTTAAAGGCTTTTAGGTTATCATCATCACTGAAGATGTCAAAGGTTCGCGAGTGCTTGTAGCTCTGAAGACAGTGTATTGTCTTCACCAGTTATCGTAACACCAGCCGTCCGTTCTTAGGCACCAAGATCACAGCACCAGCGTCTTGGGGCACCAAGATCACAGCACCAGCGTCCTGGGGCACCAAGATCACAGCACCAGCGTCCTGGGGCACCAAGATCACAGCACCAGCCGGCCTGGGGCACCAAGATCACAGCACCAGCGTCCTAGGGCACCAAGATCACAGCACCAGCCGGCATAGAGCACCAAGATCACAGCACCAGCCGGCCTGGGGCACCAGGAGGTCGCAACAACACTTGCCACCATCATAAATATTGGAATTTTGTTGCAAGAGAACACGAAAAGTCATTCTCACTGTTTCGGAGAAACAGGCGCTGGCGAGGTCGGAGACCGTATCATGGTCCAGGCTGTGGGTGAGTGGGGAGTGGGCCTTGTTGTGAGGCAGTAGGGAGTTGGAGAAGTCGTGGGGAGACCGGGATAGGGAAGGCAGGGCATGGAGTAGACTACGGGGAAGGAGGAATGGGGGCGTGACGAGAGGTAGTTAGTTAGGAAATTAGGGAAGTGGGAGAGAGGAAATAGGTAATATGGGGAGAATTGAGTAGGGGAGTCTGACACTGGGAGAGGAGTGGACTAGGGGGAGCGGTTTACACAGAGCCGAGTTCTCCTCACTATCCTCCATGAGGCGTGGCATTACCTGCCTGAGAAGTGCGATTACACTGGATCAACATTACATCTGTCAAGTTCTAAATCTGGTGTGAGGGGGGCTGGCCGGACGTGGGGCCCACACGCCCCCAGCTCTAGCAGGCTGAACCGAGCCTCGGTGGGTACTTGGTGTCTGCTGATGACGGCTTCATATTTGTGCTTTGACTGATTGACTCGTTTTCACCCATGGCGAATACCCATACGATGAGTCGAAGACTCAGGGCTCGTGCGCACATCAGTGAGTCAAGAATGGTGATGCAAATGAGCCGTGAAGAACTCAACAGCAGCAGCAGCCCCGGACCCTCAGAGTCCACTGCCACTAGGTCAGGTCCTGTGAGACGCGCCGCTCCTCACCACTCATTAGGAAGGCTGGAGATGAGAAACTCGACCCCCTGGAGTGGGGTGATAACTCACCAGTTGAACTTAATCCTTCTCATTGGCTTCCTTATCGTGCGTATTGATCACTTGGGTCCCCTCCTGACGCCAGTGCCCGTTAACTCCCTCATCTTCGTGTGCTGACCTGAAAACGTTAACTACGTCCTTTTCCTGCAGACTTGTGAAGGGTTAACAGTCCTTCTCCCACACTAACAACACAACAGTAACTTGTCACTCTGTACGATGACGTAACCCTTGCTTAAAGTCACTCGGCCAGGTAATGGCGACATTTAAATGCTCTCAGCACAGCAACTTGATCTTTTGATACTACAGCTTAAACCTTTAATTACCGGGACTTAGGTTTATGAATATGATAGATAAGAATGAGGTTGTTCAATAACAGTTAAGGCCAAACTCCACTCTGTCACACTGTAAAGACGTTCAGTGTGTGTGTAATTGATCGTGGAGGGTGACGATAGATACGTGGACGTTTGTGTGCAGGTAGACGAGATGTATGGGTGAGTAGATAAACTTGTTTTGATTAGTACGATGTAGAATCTAACTCAAGATACAGTAACGACACCCTTGAGCATAAGGGTCAGTTGTACATTGTACATGCAGACGTATGTGTGTGTGTGTGTGTGTGTGTGTGTGTGTGTGTGTGTGTGTGCAAAGCTTTACTTCCCTGATGTTTTTTCATACTTTTTTCAGTGTAACACAAGAGTGAGTATGCTGCCACCCAGTTTTTTTTTTTTTTTACCAATTTATTTTCTACTCCAACTCTACTCCAACTTGTGATATTACAGACTACGGTGAAGAGGAAGGTAGACAGTTTCATTTGTAAGGTACGTCCCGGAACACCTTACCAGTTGAGAACGTCTCTCTAGTTTGTTTCTTAAGACTCGTTTAATAATTCGGCGTCAGGTGTGTGGTAATTAGCACGGGGAGGGCTGGCAGGCGTCTCCTCTTTCTGCCGGAGCTACGGCTCAGTTGGGGTGTGGGGGTCACTGTAGGAGAGGGGGAGGGGAGCTATTCTGGGGGAGGATAGAAGGTCACTGTGGGTGGGATGGGGATGGGTGAGGAGATTCCCCGAGTGGACTAGTGAGGAAGGAAGGACTCCGGGAGGGGAGGTTGTGTGTTCCCTCTGAAGGCTCCAGGGGGGAGGGTGGATGAGGTGTCAAGATAGAGGAGGGAGATGTATGCTGCTGCTTGTGTCGGGGGCGTTAGCTGTACCGTCTCGCGTGACGTCCCGTAGTGAGGAGGGATGGTGATGGTGATGACAGACTATACCGTAGCAACAGACTCTCCAGCTACACTCATACACTCAAGACACACTTGCTGCACCACCTCTCATACTGTGGACACACTTGCTGCACCACCTCTCATACTGTGGACACACTTGCTGCACCACCTCTCATACTGTCGACACACTTGCTGCACCACCTCTCATACTGTGGACACATTTGCTGCACCACCTCTCATACTGTGGACACACTTGCTGCACCACCTCTCATACTGTGGACACTCTTTTTTGAGCAACTGTCACACTGAAGATACACTTGCTACGATATGAATCCTCTTTATGGAAGCAGTTGCTATGACGTCTGTCATACTTAAGGATACAGTTGGTATAACATCTGTCGCACGTATGGACACACACTCCCTACAACAGCTGTCATAGTTAAGGACACACTTGCTACAAAAGCTCTCGTACTTGAAACAGTTTGATTTGCTTATGGCCTTGATGTTGATGTTAGCTGTGTGGGGAGAGAATGTTGTGTGTGTTCGTCGTATGTGACAAGTAACGTGGTTGTATATTCGTGAGCGGTTGTAGTTGACCATCACAGGTTATGGTAGGGAATAGGTTGGATTCATGTCTGTCTAGGGTTTAAGATGGTACCTGTGGATTTCACTGGGTATACAGATATTCTATTTTGGTCGAGCCAGTGCTCTGGTTGCATGACACGTTCTCCATGTTTGTCGTTGCTTGTGTGGTGTCAGGGTGTTGTGATGTGATTGTAAAGTCATCTGCATATGAGAGGACTTTTACACCGGGTTGTTGGAAGGTGAAAGGAGTTCGGGCAGGAAGAGATTGAGGAGGGTTAGAGAAAGTAATTTTCAGACTTCTAAAAATACCTCCCAAAATTCTCGGGTATAGAAGGACATGTGTGCAGGAGAGCGTTGTTGTGGGGTGGAGCGTAGCAGTGTGAAGGGCATCTCATTTTTTATCAGTGACATTTTTTAATGTCAGCGTCCCTTACAGGAATATTCACATCTCTGCCAGCGATCGCACTGAAAATGTTTTGATTATACTTTTCATCCGCGTGAGGCTGTTTCTTTATATAGATTATATTATTAAGACAAATTACATTGTATTATAATTGATGAATAGAAAGACTAGTGCGATGGGATTGTTCGAGTATTATAGAAAGCCCGCAAGTAGAGAAGTATTTTTCCTGGTACTATAACAACCCCTTCAGTACGATCATAACCCATTATCCCTTGGATACAACAAGTACCACTTGAATACGTTAGAAATCCCTTGAGTACGATCATAACCCCCTGAATGTTATAGTATGATCCCCTGGGTACAATAAGAACCACTTGCGTACGATAAACCACCTGGAGTACGATGATCATAACCCTTCGAATTCTTTCCCTCTGTGCGTCGACAGAACCAGTCGTATACTAAAGTCCCCATCCAAACAACACATTAGAAAGGGTCTCGAGAGATGAGGGAATAAGAAGAGGAGAAAAAGAATTCTAAAGTTTCTGAGGAATTGGTAAAAACCGCTTTATGAAATGGGCCGTCAGGAGGAACGTGAGGAGAGTAAAATTTACAAAAAACTTTAAGTTGTAGGGAAATAAACGGGCATCACAACTGCTCACTCATGAATTCTTAACGGACACACATTACTCGTGTGACCTAGCGGTTTGCCTGGCATTAGATGATCAAGCACATGACGGAGGCGCACAAGCAACCAGTTCTTGCAAGCAGGAACACAAGGACTCGCTGTAGAACTAAGGAAAAAAAAAGAACCAACATTACGGTGTAAGTCAAGTTTTGAGGTCAGTTAGGAGAGATCATCAATCGGCTTGATTTAAACTCGACTCTGTCAAGTGAGGAGGTAGAGCTAGAACCTCACCAGATGTATGAGCAATGGTGAACATAAGGATGAATCATTTACTGGTATCGTTAAAGCGACTGTTCAGAAAATAAATACGAGCAGATCTCCTAGTTTCATAGAGACAGTAATGTAAGGTTTCCAGGTTAGATTAGATGTTAAGGTGATGCCAGTAGTATTTATTGGGTTGTGTTGTAAAATAATGGAGCCATCAAAAGAGATAGGAAAGTTGTTGGGAATTTTAGAAAGAGAAATTGGAAGAGACTTGGTTTTAGAGGCCATAAACTTTATAAGTCATGTCTTTCCAATGGAAAATCCTTTCCAGTTCGGTGTATGTACAGATAGTTGCGACGAGACGAGACATAGATTGAGCTAGAGAAGATGGAGGACATTTGAAAAGAATGTGAAGGAATGCATTATTGAGTCATCAGCGTCTGAGTGCACCTGGTTACTCCAAGGGAAACCTTTGATATAAAGAAGGTAGCGCAGGAGACAGGACAAGACTCCGAAGGTGTTACAGGAGTGGAACTACTAGAAAGAACGTTAGATATCTGGAAACAGAGTGACGTAGGAAAGCCAAGAGAGGGAAGCTTGGAAATCAGACCCGAGTGCCACACCCTGTCAAAAGCTTTCGAGATGTTAACGAGCACAACATTGGAATTTCCTCAAAGTTGCTAGAAGACGACCAAAAAGGATTTGTAGTCACTGATGGATCTTGTCATGCAAAAACCATACGGATCATCAAAAAACAGACGGAGTTTAAAGAAGCTTAAGGAAATTGGAACTGAGGAGATGCAAAGACTGGAGACGGTAGGAATCAAATCAATATGACTCTGCTGGAAATAATTAGGAGGGTCTCTCTTCTTTTGGACTGGTCGAACTAATGCATGTTCTCGAGAAGGAAAGGTTTTGGTCATTAGAATGAAGGGAAACAGACGAGCAAAAACGAACACAATTTTAGGAACATAATCCTTCAAAGCACAGGAGAAGAAATGCCATTTACTCCATATGCTTCACTTGATTGTAGTAACAACTGTCTGACTACAATGAGATCCTCTTCATTATAATGACAACCCCGTTAGTACAATAGCAACGTATTTAATACGATAGAGAAAGCAAGAGCTGCAACAGCCTCATGAGTACGACAAGGATCCCATCAGTACGTCCATAATCATCAAGGAACAATAACATCTCTCAAAAGTACGATAACAGCTTCTCCCTGTACCCATAATGAGGAAGACCACAGAGATGTGCAGCAACAGGAAGACTGAGGGAAGTTTGTGCATGAATCTCCCTGCTTTAAGCCCCTGGGCGGCTTATTGGATATCGATGGAGAATATCTGGCATCCATTTTCTGGGCATAAAGGACCGAGGTTTCATCAGCGTTGTTTCCCCAGATGTTGCTATGTCTTGCATCCACCAGCAGACCCACTCTGATTGTTGACCGTCCGACGACCATGAAATATATAGCGTGTCCATTATTCCTACAACCTCCATCTCACAGGAGAAGAAGCTGTAATGGCATGGCTAATTAGATCCGGTGAAGTTGGTTTGGCTGAGGTTATCTTCGTGGAACTGGGCTTGTTCAGCTTAGATTAGAATAACTCAGGCTACGTTAGGATCATTCGGATCAGACTGCGTTGTTAGATGCACCAGGTTATCTGGTCTAAAGCTAGCGGGTGTTTGGTTAATCGTGATATAGGATGGGTTAAGGTTAGCACAATGGTTGTTTAATCTTCAGATAGGTTTGGTTATCCAGAGTTAGCAAGTGTTACGTAAGTTTGAGATAAGTTATGGAAAGTTAACCAATATTAGATTAGTCATGAGATAGGTAGGTTATATTAACTTAGCAAATATTAGGGTAGGCTTGAGATAGGTTAGGTTATCTGAGACATTCGTATTTAGGTTAATGTTGCCTTCAGCTATGTAAGGTTACCCTACACTGGGTAAATCTTTCTGGTATGTATAATTCTGCTGGGCTTTGAAAGGCTCAGATGTTCTGAATTCACCATCAAAACTGGTCTTGAGTTTCAGTGCAGCTGAGGACCATCTTGGTAATATCCAGGCCACTTCCAGCAAATCATCTATTCCTTAATTATTTTGTTTGGGAAAGAAGACGTCATCTTGGGATTCTCCTCACGATTTATATTAATTCAATACATCTGATGGATGTAATGAGTGAGGGGGAACTTAAGGTTTCCACATATGGTCACTGGAAACGAGGAGGGTTTTGTCGTGTTTTGAACTGTCTTTTACATCACTTAAGTACGACGATACGACCCAAGAGCTCGATGGGACGACACTTGGGTATAATATTCTGGTCTTTGACCTGAGCCTGCTTGTCTTTGATCATACCATTTAAGGATAATATCAAAGGCCAGGTCATACGGTCATAACGTGGTGCCTAAGAGATTGAATCAATTCGGGATGCGTGACACGCTAGAGACTCATTGCTTCAGGTAAGTGTGTGCTGAGTACGTCATCCAGATTTAACGTAGTACATCACAGAGTACCGGAGTCAGGGCTAGAGTCCCGTAGCTTCCCGCTGGAACCATTGAGCCTCTTCTCCGCCACCCGCGCATCAAGCCGTGTTTACGAAGTTATCCAATAACCTGACCACCTCACGATACCATAATTTACTGTCTCAACGGCAGACATATAATGTTAGCAACATGGTGCGTCGCACCAACGAATTTATGTTGTTAGAATATATTGCCCTACGGGGATAAATTTTATATATATATATATATATATATATATATATATATATATATATATATATATATATATATATATATATATATATATATATATATTGGAAGCAGAAGTCAAGAGTTTTGTCATATGAATCTTGCTGTTGTTTCATCATATATTAAGACGGTCAATGATAATGTGGCATCCTTCAAAGAATGTTTCTTCAGGTAAGATAATTGGAATCTGTCTGGTATGATGAAAGATTCTCTGCACAAATGATCTTGTATTCTCCTCTCCTGGGTCTTGAATGGATCTGATTCTAAAGAGATGGGACAGAAATCATTGCGTTCTTTTGAAAAAATTTTCCTTTGGCATGAGGATATAATGGTGGCAGTTTATCACATACGCCGGGGATGTGGTCGTTCACACAGCGTTTAAATATGGTAACATGTGCTGGACACGGTTGTGGAGAGCAAATCCTTCAGTACGACTGATGATAGACTGACCATCTGGATCTCTGAACTTTTTTTTTTACTGTTCAGTGATATATATTGTTTGTGATGGTGACACTAGCTTAGTTTCATGGTGATAGTTCATATGTACTTTGTTTATTTTCTTCGCTATCATTCGTTTCTCTTATACAGAGAGATCACGTAGGTTGTACTGGGACTTGAGCTACACTGTCTGGGTGATCTATCTATTGATAGAGACAAGCGAGGCACAACGCCTGATGTATAATGTAGTCAGACGGGTGTATATGCTGCACCGAGGGATAATGCAGGCATGGCACTTGCTGTATATATTAAAGCTTGTGGGTGTAATGCTGCACAGAGAGACAACTTAGGCACAGCATATGCTGCTAAGAGAAGCCTGGGGTTGTGATGCTGCACAGAGAGAAAGCTTGAGCACTGTGTCCTGCCATCATTACAACCATGAACTGCTCGTGCTGAAGGCTTTTAGTCAGGAGTGTTGCGTCTTACAACTCATGACCAATATATGATACAAAAGCCATCTATATGCCCCCCATGATGGACGGAAGCCGACCCAGTTTCTTCACACCCCGTAAACTGGAATTACTAATTGACATAATTCCTCGAAATTATCATGCCAGAGATATAAGTCCTGTGTCACATAATCTGACCACGTTATATAAGAAGAAGTTACTGGCGCTTGTAGGATGGGGTTGCGGTGGAAGCTGGAACCCAGGGAAGCAGGTGTGTGTGTGTGTGTGTGTGTGTGTGTGTGTGTGGGATGTGAGGGGGAACTGGGTCAGGTGCTGATCCTGGCCATAAGGCGCATTAGACCTGGGATTTTATCCTGGGGAGGGGGGGGGGGGTGTCTGTCCACAACACAACCACGGAGGCTCCTCAGCACCAACACCACACATACACACACACACACACACACACACACACACACACACACACACACACACACACACACACAACAGAGGAATCCCTATGTCTTTACGGGGATACAAGGTAGAAAATTATGTAGAGTTGACTCCTTTAGAAACTATAAACTGGGGTACGGTCCTCCGCACTTGGAGTGTAGAGGAGCATTACGAGGGAGTCTGTGAGCTCTACAGTGAGGGAGTAAGTAGATGGGCGCCGTGGTAGGAAGATGGAGGGAGGAGAGACGGGAGAGGTAATGGGGGTTCGGCAGAAGATGTAACAAGACGAAGGGAAAGTCAAGATTCGTAATGCTTTAGTGATGGTTTAGATGTTACAGCTATTACAGAAACATTTGTAATATGAGAACAAAGAATGAGGACAGGAGAATAAGAAATGAGGAAGTGTTGTAGAGAGGGTTAATGAGATGGTGAAAGTGGTTGCATAGATTCATCAGGAGGAAATCCTCAGTTAAGGAACAAATGACTGAAGGACCCAAAAGGAAAGGCTTGTTGCAGCAGAGGGACGGACGGATGTGAGGAGCTAAATGCTATGTAAGCCACGCCAACCAGTGTTGCCAGACTGGGATGAAATTGTGACCAGGAAAAGCTTTGTTGGAAGAGAGAGAGAGAGAGAGAGAGAGAGAGAGAGAGAGAGAGAGAGAGAGAGAGAGAGAGAGAGAGAGAGAGAGAGAGGCTGGCTACCGAGGGAGAGAGATCTGTACAAGGTGTAACGACCCTAATGGTGTCTCACATTATGTCCTCAACGACTGTATGAAGACACTTGACACACAACTTGAGATGTTTAAGACCTACACAACGAACGAGAAATCGGTGTCAAGTAAGTGAAAAGAGCAAATGATTTAACCATTTCAGAAAGAGGAGATAGAGATGTGCTGAGGTGCGGGACTGTATCTCCGAGAACAGCCATCTGAAAATTGGAAAGATCGATCACGATAATGATAAAATCGCCCCAGTAGAATGCAGAATAGGTTCACAGGGAACAGGTCAAATGTTCCAGATTTTCTTGGTACAAACACCAGCTTGGAGGGAAAAAAGTAGTGAGAACATGAGCTGTACAGTTTCAGACTGTCAGATGTCATCTGTCACTGTCTTTTATATAAGATTGTTAATAAAAGAAGTAAAACGAATATTCCTCGAAAGATCAATATGTACCTGATGAGTAAGGAACAGAGGAAGCACATCATGGATGCCTTTTTCCACCAGGGTGATAGTGTCGATGGTGTTGCGCAGGGCTACGTCATGGGGCCTATATTATTCCTTTTCCGGATATAAAAGTTACCAGAGAAACTCGAAGCAAACATGAATACTTTTTTACTAGTGATGATAAATACACGAGTAAGATAAGACGTGTCGGAGATTGTGAGTCTCCAGAGAGACATGGAAAGGCTCGAGCACTGACCGGACGCGGGAAACACAATCGTCACCAAATAACTGCAGAAGAATGAAGATGCGACACAGTGGAACGTGGTCTGACTGTTATTACCACCTGGTGCAGAGTGTATCACAGCAACTGATTGTGGAGCGACATAACGCACGGTCTGTCGCCGGAATCCACTTTAGGAGGATGGTCATGGAGCCAAATTACTGGTCTCTGTCAAAATAGCCTTCATACAACGGTCAGAGAGTCAAAAAGAAATATGCGTTTTACATGTGTTTCCCCCAAATTAGAATATGCATCACCAGTCTGGTCTCTTTATTTATAAAGACGCACAGATATCGAGGAGGGAGATCAGCGACGCCTCACAGAACAGCACGTCCTGTGGGGCAGAGCCACAGGGATGATACTGTAACCCTGGTCCTTCCCGCATCAATAAGACACAAGGGACGTCACCACTTGTGACCCCCTCACTGAGCCAACTGATGTGGAAGACGAACAATTATATTAAAAACTGGAAAGAGTCGCCCAACTTCAGGTCACGTCGGAAACTATAAGGAAAATTCGGATGTGAGAAAATAATGAAATCTACATAGCAAGAGAATAATGAACGAGCACAACGGAACGGTAACCGATGAAGTGAGAAACTTTTATGATAGCAATGAAAAGGTAAAGATATGGTGCCATACTAGCTTACAACCCTCCACAAACTTACATTTGGGTAATTACGCGCATAAATGTAAGAAGCCGTGTGATGGTAGGGAATGTTCAGGAGTCGGAACCCCACTAATGTAAAACTCCCTCCCTGTACAGTACAAATAGGTATACGCAGACACACAATACATACATCCTATATAGAGACACACTGAGGGAGAAGTACTGACACACTTAACTATGTATATCAGTGGCTACAAACACTGGAGTACACCCACTCACACTAACACACTGGAGTACACCCACTCACACTAACACACTGGAGTCGACATGAGTGTAGGGCAGGAGATGGCCAGTACTTGTGGTGGACATGAGCCGTGACCCCGGGCAGGAGATGGCCGACACTTCATCTTTAAGCGGAGCTGTTGTAAATATTGTTGCTTTTTCTATTGAGTTGATCCAGCAGAGGAAGGTTGATGGTGTAGGTACGTGTTGGTGAGTGTGTTAGAGTGTGTTGGTACCGTGAAGTACAGTACCTTTACTCACTGCACCATGGGTGTAGCACTCTAACTCCTTTGTACCGTGGGATGTAGTACCTCAATTGAGTGAGCTGACGGTTCCTGCTGAATCCAAGTAACTGGCAGTGAAATGGTCTCAGGGCAGCTCTGTGAGCTCTGTCTATCTGTGTCTCCCCTCATCTACCTTGAGCCGGGTCTGCCTGGCTCCCCTACTTTGCCAGAGTGCAAGCTCGGCCACTGACACAACCAAGGATTTGTCATTTCCCTTAAGGGTCGGGTGGAAAGCCAGACCTTTAACTCCAAGGATCGTAGTGTCGTGTTCAAGGGTCGTACCGTCGTGTTCAAGGGTCGTAACGTCGTGTTCAAGGGTCATACCGTTGTGTTCAAGGGTCGCACCGTCGTGTACAAGGGTCGTCATACCCGAGGATCGTACCTCTATCCTCAGGTCGAGTAGGATCGCCCACTTCTCTTTTGGGCAAGTATTCGTCGCCTCTCATGGGTAAGCATGGTTTACCCAGGCTGGTTGAGGTAAGGTAAAGACACCGTTAACCCAGCGGCCGGCTCGCTGAGCTGACTCTAATGGCAGCATACTCCACACACTGGGCCAGGAAGAATGTTGCCAGAATATCCCGGTATCATGATGCAAGTGTGGCTCTCTCTCTCTCTCTCTCTCTCTCTCTCTCTCTCTCTCTCTCTCTCTCTCTCTCTCTCTCTCTCTCTCTCTCTCTCTCTCTCTCTCTCAGAGCACTCCTCCTCCTCCTCCTCCTCCTCCTCTTCCTCCTCCCCCCTTCCTCCGTCCTCATTTTCTCCCTCTCATCTCCCTTGCCTCCCTCCCTCCCCCTCTCAGCATGAGGGCCCTAACCATTTCCCGGGCTCTACTTCACCTTCTAATGGGAGGCAAAAATGCAGAGCGACTTACGGTTCACAACAACACTCACAGCTTCCCTCTTTCCTCACGCAGGACCCACCTCAGCTGTGACTCTGCTTGTAACGACCCACCCACGCCCACAAACCCAATTTGGCCGTTAGTTTCCCATAACAATCCTACTTTAGCACAGAATCTAACATGGTTATTGTTTTCCTTTAATAATTCTCTAACAACAGTTAACACGGTTATTATTCTGCTGTTAACAACTCTCCCTGGTATAACACCCAGCACATGTTATTACGTTTATAACAACCCTTCCTTACATAATGCAGCACAGCTGTTATGACGACCATAATAACCCCCCCCCCCCGTGCCCAAAATCCAGTCTTGCTATAACTTTCCCCTCTTAACAACGCCCTCCCTTCTGCCACAACTCCAGCGTGGTAACCCGTTAACAACAAAACCCGTGCGAACAAAATTGGATGTGGTTGTTATTTCGGCAAGAGCCTCCCTCCCTCCCACCCTCCGCGTCGTGCACTATGGTTATATATAATATTTCCAATATTCCATCCACTTCCCGGGCACGGAGATTCAACTATTATCCCCCTCAATGCCCCGCCTCCCTCGCTCGCATAATTCACCGGAATTACTACCCCCCTCCCCCCTCCCCCCCCGATATTTCAACTCGTACAGAGGAGGAAAATCTTAACTATTCGGTGGTATTCCGTTGACGGTCGACGTGGCAACGGTGTATGTTTAGTTAACTGAGTCTCGTGTACGTAGATACATGTCTACAGGGTTGGGGGGGATACACCCTAATGTAGAGTACTGCTACTTACACGTCCGGCGGCGGGAGGCTCCTCCTCCAACTCTTTGTTGACCACATTGGAATCAAGAACCTTCCGTCTCATTAGTCCTCACGGCATCACGTCTCTTGAGCCTTGCCTTCCTATACTCCGCGATATTGCTCTCCTCTCTCTCTCTCTCTCTCTCTCTCTCTCTCTCTCTCTCTCTCTCTCTCTCTCTCTCTCTCTCTCTCTCTCTCTGTATCTATTTTATAGGTATCATTTTCGTCACAGTTATCGTGAGCTTTCTGTGTGTGTTCCAAGGACTGGACGCGAGGGCTTCCCACAGTTTCTCTGTAGAGATTGGCACATCGAGAATTGACCGTTATGTACAGCTAAGCCTTGGAATTCTCTCCCTTCGTCTTTCTTTCCTTCCTCGTATACCGTGTTTACCTCTGGGAGTCAGGTATAGAAACACCCAGGGAACCGTGATTAATTTCTGTCGTCTGTTCCCCTCACTTTATTTTTGTCTCCTGAGATGGCCTTTGATTGGGGCATGATTTGCACTCGCTTTGTTGGTCACTATCAGGGAAAAAAGACTAAATAGTATAATCTGAGGTGGTTTATTTTTTCCCAGTCGTTCTCGATGGCACTAGTCAGTAACTGACCAAAACCTGACCTAATCTTGTCCTAACCTAGACCAAAACGTTATTTTGGAAGATAGAAGAAAAATCCTGATCGCGCCTCACGGAACGATAACCACTTCGTATAATTTTAACATACAACGGAGGAGCTGTTGTTTGAGGAGAAGGAGGAGGAGGATCAGGGCTTCGTGTGTCGGGAGCTCAACCCACTCAGTGAAATTGATGATACAGTCGAGTGAGTCGGCCAGCGACCATTCTTCTGGGCCGTGGCAAGGAGGGAGTGCACCGGCGGCACACGGAATATAAAGTTTTCTTTCGAGATTTACAGCTGGAAGAGGAGGAGGAGGAGGAGGAGAAGGTGGTGGGTGGATGGAGGCTTGCTTAATACATACGTCGCTTTCCCCTGAAGGGTGGAGGGGCTCCGTGCTCCTCCAGAAGTAGCGGGCGGAGGCCGGGGGTCATCACTGTCTTTAATATCCACACTGAGGATCTCATTGTTGAGAGGTGCCAACCACAGCACTCTCTCTCTCTCTCTCTCTCTCTCTCTCTCTCTCTCTCTCTCTCTCTCTCTCTCTCTCTCTCTCTCTCTCTCTCTCTCTCTCTCTCTCTCTACCCGGAAGTGTGGCGGTTGAGAGCGGGACTGCGTTGTCTGGTCCTGTGAATAATCTAGTCGGAGCAGCAGTACCGCCACCTGTGTGCCTCTGCTCCCACCACCACCACCACCACGCCCTGGGCTGCTGGGTCACTCCAGGCCAAGTAAGGATGAGGCTGAAGGCCGGGGAAGCAAAGGTTTAGGTTTAGGTTGGGTCCGGTTTAGTAAGGTTTCGCCAGCCTGGAGAGGATATGTGACCACTTTGGCCTACTCATTGGCAAAGTTTAGCTAAACTAGTTTACGATTTTGTATTTGAGACAATGATGAATTAGGATGAGCTGGGTTAGGTTAGTCTGTTAGACCAGGTCCAGTGGGATGACATTTTGTATTATCATTATACTCGCATATATCAGCCCAGGTCCCCTTTAATGGGGCGTCTGCGGCCTCGAGGCTCCACATCAAGTAGCAGGGAAATGATGGACTCCTTTCGAGTGGTGAGAAGTTCCTCAACGACACTGTACTTCCTGTCGTCGTCCACTGACGGTGATACAGCCTCGCCCAAGGTGACTTCATTCGCTGCTTGACCACTTGCAGGCGGAGTTCGGTAACACCATATATATATATATATATATATATATATATATATATATATATATATATATATATATATATATATATATATATATATATAGATAGATAGATAGAGAGAGAGAGAGAGAGAGAGAGAGAGAGAGAGAGAGAGAGAGAGAGAGAGAGAGATGGTTTGATTAATAAATAGTTTCATTGTACGCGAGAAAAGAGAATTTGTGGGACTGCAGCGTTGGTGCGTAGATGCCTAATGCTTGGTGCCCTTTGGGACACACAAACTTATTGAGTCCCCAGGGCATGACCCAGGTCATTTTCCTCGCCCCTGGCCCGTCACCAGGACGCGTCCCAGCTCACACTGATTCATCAACACTGTCATGGTGCGTCTCTCCGTCTCCGCTGGGACTTCCTGTACACGATCTAAACATTAGGGCCAGAGGTTTCTCTGTGTATGATAATCTTATTTAACAACTCGAGCACGACGGTACGACCCTCGAGCACGAAGGTACGACCCTTGAGCACGACGGTATGACCATTGAGCACGACGGTGCGACCCTTGAGCACGACGGTACGACCCTCGAGCACGACGGTACGACCGATCGAGCACGACGGTACGACCCTTGAGCACGACGGTACGACCTTTACGTATGATGGCCTGGACTTTAACTTGATTCTTGCGCGTCAGAACCTCGCACTCACTAGTCGTGTCTTCGTACTCAGAGGTCATGCCGTCGTGCTCAGGGGTCAGTGTGATTAATCAGTGGTTGAGATTGTTATGGTCGACAAAAGCCATTATTACCCCCGCAGCATCATAGCACGGCAGAGTTGTGTGAAAAATTCAGAAATGTTGACCTGCGTGTTAATGTAGGTGCGGGGGGAGGGGGTAAGGAAACTAGGTCATGTTATGACCTGAGGGAGTAGGGAGAGAAAACTAGGTCATGTTATGACGTGGGGGAGAGAGAGAGAGAGAGAGAGAGAGAGAGAGAGAGAGAGAGAGAGAGAGAGAGAGAGGAATTAGGTCATCCCGGCCCACAGGCTAGGATCTGATGCTGTGCTGAGACCCATCACAGCGCTACTCTGTCCCCAAGTTTAACTTTTACTGTGACTGTGATTGTATTATTAAAGTCACTGAAGCTGCAGTGAATACAGTGTACTCATCAGTGAAGCATCGTGTCTGTATTCACTGGAGAGGCTCATTTCAAAAGCACTGTCCTGAGAAATACGTGTGTTTCGTGATAACCTAATGAGAATGAATGAGCAAGAACGAAAGAATGTTCAGTTATAACTGAGTGAAATCGAAGGATTATCTGAAACTCGTCCCCTTCTTTCGACCATAGACTTCGTGAGATATATTTTCAGTGCCTGAAGAAGCAGATCTAATATATTGTCTACCGTTGGTTTGTGTGCAGAAAATGGAGATATACATTCTGGAGCGACAGAGAAATTACAGTCGTGTAATCAAAGACGTCTCCAGAATCGCAGCAGGGACGGTCAGGTAGCCTCCGGCGTCTCTGAAAAACACCACAGATAACTCCTGCATTGGGACGCATCTTTAGGTCCCAACAAATCGTCAGGAGGCCGTGAAGGAGCAGGGAAAGGCGGGGCTCCGCCTCTGGTAGACGAGGGTCCGACGCGACCGCTCCATCATCGGGAACGTCGTGAAATCGTGGGTCTGAGAAGTAGTGGGGGTCGAGTCATGGCCCTCACCACGGATTTACCCATGCTCACTGTGAGGATGATGAGGACGGGTGTGTGGTGCCTGGTGCTCGCCGCGGGACTGGTGACTCTCCTGGTGTGGACCCCGGGAGACGATGATTGACACTGGGGTAGAATGGATGGATGAGGAGATGGTAATGCTAGTGATGAGAACAGTTGGTGTACATACTCATAGTTGTCATGTATATGTACATCAAGTTACGATTCTCGAAGAGAAACCTGGAGTTTTGTGCAAACTGGCAACAGTCTTAGCCATAAGACCGATTAACTAATTAATCTTGATTAATTTACGCTTTAATTACGTATTAGTGGGGCTGGTGTGGGTTAGCGCCGTCTTGCCCCGCTCTAGGGAGAGCTCCGTTTGGCTAAAGGTCTCGCGCGACGCGTCATTCCACAACGACTGAATCTTTTAAAACATCTTATTTAATTCCCGCCGGAAAATGTTTGACGGAGGACATGAATGTTATTCCAGATCCACACTTAAAGCTGATTGGCTGGGAAGGAAAGCACCTTGACGCTCAGTGGAAGCCTGCGTGCGCTCGCGCGCGCTCTGTGCCTCCTTCCTTGTTTACGTTATGTATTCAACTAAGAAGGGAGTTAGTGTACCCTCCCTCCCCCGACCAGAACTAACCTCACTTACCCAGATGTAACCTCACCGTGACCTCCATGATGTTTGCTATACGAGTATATGATAAACTGCCACCAGAGGTCAGGCAGAATGTTTGTTATCGAACATTGCATAGTTGAAAATCTATCCACCAACACAAGCCTTGTGGCTTCCCAACAATTTTGTGTTATTATTAGGTTCCTTCATGCTCGCACTACGTAGCCTAACGTTATCTAATTTTCCATTTCTAAGGTTTGATCAAGCAGTGTCGTGTTCTGTGTTTGCCCTCCGCCTCCCATACCTGACGTTGTGTACTGTATGACTACCTCGCCCTCAGGCAATGCACTTGGCCAAATTGCCTGCAGTTCTCACGCTCTCACACCATTAAAACGTATCTTGTGTAGTATATTTTGACGACGCTGTAAAAAGATATTGCACGTGCGTGGGCTTGTGTGTGTGTGTGTGTGTGTGTGTGTGTCTGTGTGTGTGTCTGTGTACACAACGATATGCACGGGAAATTGCTGCTCCTTCAGCGAGAGAAAATAGCCTCTCTCTCTCTCTCTCTCTCTCTCTCTCTCTCTCTCTCTCTCTCTCTCTCTCTCTCTCTCTCTCTCTCTCCCGCGCCCCGTTGCGTTCCTCTTCCAACCATAACTAGTCATCTCCCAAGCCACGCCCTCCTCGTCATTACGTTCCTGTCACCATTGTACTCTGCGCCCCAGTCGACCTTAATGTCGCTCTTGAGTGACTTTATAGCACACTCATCCTCTGGTATTACCAGCAGATGGCGTTCTCATGAAATCAACACAAACGCTAAATCATTACATGACGAATTGCAACCCTGATATATTATCTTGAATTTGCTTGACCGTCCGCGCAAAATCTTTTTTGAAATGTTATGAAGCGGCAAACATACTGGTGTGGACAGAACCTGCAGGCTTATAGGTTTTTCATCAAGAAAAATTGCCCCATTACGAATGTATAAAGTGGGTTAGTTTTCCCCCATGCTTCATGACACGCAAACATATCATCGCCAGTTTTTTTCTAATTCCTCAAAAAACGTTGGAAGCAGCAAATGTCAACAGTACAAGAGATGTTTTACTTTTTTTTTTACACAAAATTTTTTTTTTAGCGATGAATATATTTTTCTATCTTGTTTTCAGTCTTTTTCTATCTTTATATTTCTATTGTCGTTTTGACCTAATTCTCGTGTGTATACTCTGGGTCAGGTGTATATAGCCTTTCACTTAGAACTGTTGCATGGTAATATGGATATGACTTTTATTTAAGATCGCTTTTGAATATCTGCGTAGAAATATCCTGATGCAAATTTTAACAATTTCTTGTCCAGTGTTTGAAATTAGGTTTAGAAATAACACTACTTCATCTTAACTAGTTTGCAGACAAACTAACCACACATTCTTAATACTTTGATATTCTTATTTTCACGAGGGAAAATGTATAGATATCACATGACTCATATTGTTGGTTCAATAACTCGGCAGATTTAGAGAGACTTGAATGATTTTACGTCTCTAGTTTAACGATAAAGATTATCAATTTTCTATACTTCTGGAAATATATCTTTGACGCTCAAGCCACATATTATTGGGGACTATACCTGGCTATAGTGTGCTATTGAGAAGACTTTTCTTATTACGAATATTTGAAGAGCAGAGTTAACTTACATCATCATGGGTAGCCTACTATACTGTACTACTGCTGTTACTGCTACTAACGTTACTACTGATAATAAAAGTAATAAAATAATAGTAATGATGATTGATAAGAATGATAATAATGATAAGAAAGGGGCTATTAAACTGACTACAGACAAAAGCTGGAAACATTCAGGAAAAAACACAGCTCTGACATTAAAGAAATGGAAAACGGGGTAATGTCAATGTTTACATATGTGTTATTGTTGTTGCTTGCATGGTCACGATGGTCCATGGCTGCATTTCGAGTCGTCTGCTGTGTCTTCTTTGTATCTGCACTCGCTGATGTAGTGGTAGCACCCGAGTGTGAAATGTGAAGTTGTTACTTTGATACATCTTGTTGTGTGGGGTGTCTGAAAAGACAGAATTCAGTAATCATCTTTAATTCAGCGAATGTTCAGAACTCCAAAGACACGAGCCTGTGTAAACAATACCCATGAGTCTTCAGGTCTCATGGGCATGTTCAGGTTCATGTCAGCCAGTTCTGAACGCTCGATGAACTAAATGTTCGACAGTGAATTGTCTCTGAGTCTAGAGTTTTGAGGAAGAGCTCTGTCGGTGGCGGGGAAATGGCGTCGCCTTTGTTCGTCTTTCTCTCTTAGCTAACCTATGGCTGCTCTCACTCGCTCAGGAGTCACCGGCATACCCCCTCCTCTCTCTCTCTCTCTCTCTCTCTCTCTCTCTCTCTCTCTCTCTCTCTCTCTCTCTCTCTCTCTCTCTCTCTCTCTCTCTCTCATCATTGCTAGAGCCGCTTTACGCCGCTCTCATCTATTTCATTATTCACAGTAAAGCCATACTTTTTTTTTTTTCTAACAGCTTCCATACTCTTTCTCCTCAGTGCTGACCTTTACTCCTTCCCTACCGCTGAACTTGGCTCTCTGGCTCCTTGACGACCCCGCTGACTTTGGTAGACTTTCCAGGGGAACGTTTTGTACCGTGTGAGGATCATGCAGGTGTCCTGGCCAACTGCGGGCCGACTTTGTTTACGTCCTAAGTGCATGGGAGGTTTTGAAGAAGAGCCGTATATCTTACTGTCTTTAATGAGGACAAACTACGATAGATATATTGGAGGACCTGAGAAGGATTTGGGGAAGACCTGGGAAGGATCTGGGAAGACTTTGTTCCCATTTATACTGATGGATAAAGTGGAGACATGCACATTTTTATGGGGTATTAAATTCGCAAAACTTGGAGACCTCTTCCTTACCTTCAGAGACCCGCTCAGCTAACGACGTCCAGTTCCTTCGCGTTCGACTTGTGAAATAACTATAACATCACGTGAATATATCTTATGAGGGAATACATAAAGTTTTATTATGTCAGTTATTTTGAAAGTTGTATATTTTACGTGTGAAGGTAAGGAGAGCTGGTAATGTTCAGAGTCCCGCGCCATAATGTATGTACGTGATTTTTGAGGCCGTCATTGCGTCTGACCTTCATAAGGTCTGGCTACGTAAATGCTGGGAGTCTTATGGTCATATCGCCTAGATGGACACAAAGTATACACCACTATAGTGCTCTCCACTTGCTCCTGGTTCGAAACCAGGTTACTTACTCTCAGTCCTGCAGCGTGACCCCACTATCTGCCTCTAGCCGTGCGACCAGTAATTTCTGACCCCTTATCATGTCCAGTGGTGACAGTAACGACCACCATGACTCCTTCTACCACTACTAGGGTTAGGGGGGGAAAAGAAGAGGTCGAACAGCAGAGTGATTAACTGTGGACGGATACTGAGTGTATGGTGCGGGTTAGTGTGTGTGTGTGTGTGTGTGTGTGTGTGTGGTTTGTTGAATATATACTTCAACCATTTTACTGTTGCCTTCACTTCCACCACAACTACCACTGCTATCACTTGTAGTAGTAGTAGTAGTAGCAGCATCATGCGAGAGATACATAGGTACTATGAACTATACGTGTCTCCTATTCTTTGCAGGTGGTGCAGCGCAGGAGCTAAGCACACACGGCAGGACTTTGCCTTAACTGAGAGCAGAAGCATCGAGTGTCATGTGAAGGAGAACAGCAGCAGCAGGCGGTGAGGGGCCGCCCCTGTGGCTGGGTGGATGCGAGGCACCGGTAGATACAGTCCAGAGGAACATAGGAGGGCCTATGTTGGGAGGGAGAGAGCATCCTACAAAACAGCCGGTAGGATGCGGACTGACTGGGGCCTCTACGAGGACCCTGGCCACCTGAGGGGCGGCATCTATAGCGTCAGTGACGTAGCGGGAGTGGCGGTGTACCACGACGGTGGTGATGACGTAGACGTCACGGACGACGGGAGGGTGGACAGGCGGGAGGAGAAGGTCTATGGCTTCAGTCCCCCCGCTGCCCCACGCCTCTCCTCCGGCAAGTGGTCCAGTTCACACAGTCTAGCGCCGGCCTCCTCGCCCACCCGTAGTGTCCACAGCGTCAGTGCCACCACAGGGGGACACCGGTCGTCCCTGGGGGACACCCACAGGTCTGCCACCTACGTCAGGGACTCCCTCAAGCGCCACGACTATTCTCGCCACCACCAGTCGCGTAGCACCCCCGGCGACGCCCTTTACAGGAGCGTCAACAAGCGGAGCGGGGATCGTCTCAGCAACGGCGGGAGCAGCAGGTCCCAGCAGCAACAGCAGAGTCGGGGGTACTCTACCACCAGCAGGGGTGACTATAGTACACCTGCGTCAGGGTACAGGAGCTTGAGGGGCTACTCAGCCGCATCTGAGGACTACGACGACAGGGAACCACGTAGCTTTGATAACTCGGCCCTCAGCAACGGCTACAGCGCCAGACTCTCAGACTACTCCTCGCGGGGCAACAGCCTCAAGCGTTCCAGCAACAAGGACTACTTCACCACCAGCGACGTCTACAGCAGCAGCTGCCGGCGGTCCTTCAACTCTGAGTCACACCCCAGCAGGACCTCGGCCACTAAGGGCATCCTCACTAACTCCAGCAAGTACAGTGGTGGCAGCCGTAGCAGTATCTTAACCAACTACAACAGCGACAGTCGCAACAACCTCTCCGGCTTGAGCGGTCACAACGACGAGGGGAAAAAACGTCTCAGCCCCAAATACCTTCGACAGACGCGGCAGTTCCTCGTACGTATCCAGAGCACCTGTGAGCACCTCCACCAGAGGCAGCCAAACCGAAATCTCGACGATCGGTGATCGCCAGGGCAGCGGAAAATCCAGCCTCCAGTTGCCCGAGGGTGTCAGCAGTGGCAGTAGCAGGCGCAGCAGCAGTAGCACTCAGCAGGTGACCTTCAGCACTGCTGCCAGCGGAGCTGGGTCAGACACAAGCCAACAGGACGGTAAAGAGGACAGATATGACACTCTGAGCCGCCGTCACAACGGCACCCTGAGGTCAGACAGGGACAAGAGTAAGAAGACAACCAAAGACGAACAGAACCAGACAGAGGACGAGATGAGCCGCTGGAGTAGCGGTGGTGGTGGTGGTCCGTGGAACCATAACCACGACCAGCACCAGGGGGACGGTATGAGCCACTCCCACTCTCACCACCTCCAGCCTCCCCTTCCACGCCCGCCCCTCCCGCCTCAGCACTACCCTGGCCACGACGCTTCGTCACCAGGTCACCCTCCGTCTGTACCAGGCGACCACCCCCACTATACCCAACATAACCACGCCTACCATAACCATGGCCACAACCACGTCCACCACACCCACCACAACAGGCAGCAGTCGTCCGGCAGCAGACAGCCACTGGTTCATGCTGAGTCCATGGAAGGTAAGTGCCACCAGTACTGTTCTGTTGTAATGAGGAGGAATATAGTATGTTGAGGCTGGATGCTCGGAGGGGACCATCCACCCCTGGCCTCGTGTCCGACGCTCACATAGCTGTGTGTAGGTTCTCCTTAACTGTTAAGACGCACCATGTTGATACTTTAAGAACAAGGTCGTGAGAGTGATGGGAAATGTTCTTCCCAAAGGCATAATTACATGAATAAATTGTTCTCTAAGTCAGGCGGGATAGTCGGTCATGTTGAGTGTTCTGTTTCAAGATACCGTCGCGACATAGATCCTGGTACTGTTCGCTGTTGCTTACCTGCTCCGAGGTGGCACAAGGTAATTTTCAGTTCCTTATCAATAGATTCGACTAGGGCCACTTAGACCTTAACTCTGATGATCTATAGGAAATTCGAGCATTTTAGATTTCAGTTTTACTCTCCCCTGACTGTGAAACTGTGATGAAAGTATCTTAAAACAGTAATACGATTGATAGATATTGATACAGATGATAGATATTGATACAGCAGATACAAAGAACGCAAAAAAAAAAAAATTAGGGGGGAAGCCATACACTGTGGGGCCCTGGGCAGTTGCCCGACTTGCCCTTCCCTACGGCCACCAATGACTGACCTGCGATGCCGTCTTGGGAGATACAAAGTTGACGTTATGAGGTAACTGTGCCGGAAGTTTTTGGTAATGGTGATATAGATGATGATATCTGGGTGAGGTGACCCCTCCGACTTTCCCGCCGCCATACTTAGAGATGCGAGAGTAGAGATGGAGACCTCGATTTGGACCAACTACTGCAGGAGGAGAAAGAGGTTCTTGGTGAGGAGGTCATCCGGCCGTGACGCACACGCTGGGGTCCCCACCCACTGTCTTCCGCCCTGGATAGGAGGCACACCCAACCCACGTCATCCAGAGTCAAGCTGAGCACGTCTCCTCCAGTCCTAAGGCTGAGCATATGTCATCCAGAGCCAAGCTGAAACAAGTGTCACACAGAGCCAGGTGGTGGACACGGGCCTCGCCATAGCTAACTTTAGGAGCGTTTGACACTCGGGTATAAGCTTCACAGGACGAGAGGAACAGTATCTACAACATCCTATATAAACCAACACAGTTCTTAAAGGGTATTTGTTATCGTTAGAGGCGAGGCCTTTCCCCGAAGCTGGAGGATGGAGCGCGGGCGATATTTTCCAGGAGTCCTCAAAGGTCTGGAGATAAGGTTTGTTTGTGGCCGCTACTGCCGTTCGCCCGGTTGATCCGGTAAAGAGGATTTTAAAAACGACTGACGTTTGGTGATTTTTTTTTCAAGTGTAAATGGCGAAGCTTTTGAGAGCGTTGGTTAGTTTGTTTGTTCTCTTGAGTGCGAAGGTACGACCCTTGGGTATGACGACCTTTGCCCTTGACTTGACCCATGGGATGTACCGTCGTCTTTCAGGTTCATAATGTCTTAGGGTTATGCCGTCGTGTTCAAGGGTCGAACCGTCGTGTTCAAGGGTCATACCGTCGTGTTCAAGGGTCGTACCGTCGTGTTCAAGGGTCGTACCGTCGTGTTCAAGGGTCGTACCGTGGTTTACAAGGGTCAAACCGTCGTCTTCGAGGGTCGTGTTGCAGAGCTCAAGAGGTTAAAAAAGTGAGGTGACTATAAGTGGCGAGCGGGTCGGATTCGTTGAGGTAGACTAACAGAATGGCAGCCTCTGTCAGCCCTTGGGATCCGCCACTACCACACAGTGTTCCCTCTGTTACCAGCCACAAGCACCTGCAAGCACACCTCTCCCCCTATCCCTCTCCCTCCCTGTCTTGCCACCTCCGACAGAAATCTGCTCTTACACTGCTTGCCACAGTGACCCTAGAATGACCTCTGTCATACAGAATACAGTAATACAGGACATATTTGGACATTCCTCGTGATCTAAGGTTAGGACACACGTCCGTGAAGCCACACGGAGTGATGTTAAAACCCTTTCTCTTCCCAGGCCAATAAATGGTCGTAGGGGTCAGTGTGGGTGTCGCAAATTGGATTCCCGCCCTCGCTACACCGGAGGAGTGATTGTGTTCAGCACCACCCGAGGTCACTTCTGACTTCCCACCCAAACCACATTTTCTTTTCTTTTTTTTTTGTTTTTTACCTTCTATTCCACAAACTTTATTTTGTAGTTTCTTACAAGTCATGGTAGTAGTTTTGTAAGTTTAAGTGCTAGGAAGAACTTATTTGCGATTCTGAACTTTGAAGTGACCACGTGTATTGTACATTTATTGATAAGGTAATGAACTCAAGGCACAGTTTGAGAGAAAAAGTCAAGTTACAGAATGGATTACATCTTAGATCGCAGATTATAAGCTTCAACCTGATCAGTGACACTGGATTTTATTATGTGATGATTTATCACCTAAGTGGGACATGTTAAACGGTCTGGGAGGCGGGTCTCACATGATCGAGCTGTGGCTCGAACCGGTGTGGTTGTGTGGTTCGAAGCATGACATCAAAGTTCAGAATTATTCATGAAAATTTCGTGAGTCTCAGTAATAGGGTTAGCGGCACTTACTCACTCACTTACCGCTTGACGACGGAAGATAATAAACTAACTGAGTCTTGTGAGAGGTCGGTGCTGAAGGTAACGTTAGTCTACAATATGGAGACGTGTATGTAGGCTCCTCCCGGCCGCCTTCTTCCACGTATGAGACACCGGTGTTGCTGCCAAGCGATTAGAAAACATCTTTTTTTACATACGTGTTGTGGTATCGACGTCGACCACCAGACGGAAGTTACGAAGAAATTTATCTTCGTGGTTGAAACTTGATGTCGATATCCACGTAGGTAGAAGTGTACCACATAGTTTGTGAGTCTTCACTACCTCATATTTCTCTCTCGTCCTCACTCTTGTCACTCTCCTACACGTCAGTGAACCACTGCACGATCGTCTTAAGCTAAGTCTGGGGTAAAATTTTGGTACACTTCATGAAATGCCGTATAGAAACGTGCCTACTGACCTGGGGAAACACACTGGTATCCAAAATATCTGATATATCAATAAATCAAAGGAGGTAGGAGGGGAGGCAGATCCTGTACGGAAAGGGGGGTCCTTGAAGGAGAGGGAGGGAGAGATGGTCGAAAGAAATACCTGTATACTGAGGATTGAATTAGTTCCAAAGTGAGGATGTAACATGAGGAACGTGAGTTGTGCTCGTGAAATATGTTTGAGTGCTCTTGCAATACTGAGTAGTTAGTTTGTGCTTAAGATATTGATGAAACATTTTTTTGATTGTGATAGTCTTTACTGTGTTGTAGGAATGCAACGTACACTAGTGATGGATTTTTACTGTGTTGTGAGGATGCATCGTACACTGGTGATAGGTCTGTACTATGATGTAAGAATGCAAGACTTAGCTACTAATGATGTAATGTGTTGCCAAGTTGAACCCTGTGATGTGGAAGGCAGAGTGAAGGTGAGTTTGTCGAGGGTGAAGTGAAGACACGTTTGTCAAGGGTTGACTGAACTTGGGTTTATGGAGGGCGTAGTGAAGATAGATGTGGTAATGTTTCCCACCGTAGTGAACATGATGGTGATCGATAGTGTGCAGGTGAGACAGAATCTATTCGCTCCCTTGTGTTCACGTTTCTAGTTTTCTAGTTTTTTCTCTTTTTTTCCTGGTGGAGAGAGAGAATGGACGTACGTCAGACAGATAAGTGGATTAGTTTCGATCGCGATTGTAGCTGTGGGTCCCGCGCGCGGAAGTCAAACCCACATTGGAGCCATGACACCTTTTGTTTACCTTCCTTTATAGAAACATTCCGAAATTTACGAAAATATCGGGTATGGCAGTGAATTTAGAGAGGGTTGTCCGGGGCAGGGGGAGGAGGGGTCCGTGTGACTGGTCCGAGAGGGAGAGGGAGGGTTAGGTCAAAGGTCATACCGTTGTGTTAAAGGGTTACATAAGATCTCTTCCGGTAGGGTAAACTTCGACGGCGAGAGATTCGCTGATTTGTAACCCCGAGCTACACTCTCCAACCCTAGGACGACCCTGAGCCACACTGTCCACTCCCGGACGACCCTGAGCCATACTGTCCCCTCCCAGGACGACCCTGAGCCACACTGTCCACTCCCAGGACGACCCTGAGCCACACTGTCCACTCCCAGGACGACCCTAAGCCACATTGTCTAACCCCAGAACGACCCTGAAACACTCATAAGGTCGTGATGGTCCAATAGACCCCCTCCTGCAGAGCATCATATCACGTTCTTATCACTAGGATAGCGTGGAAGCGCCAGCCTCGTCCACCTTTAAAACGAAAAATATTCCAACCTAAACGGTAGAGACAATCTGTCTCCCACGCATTCGTGGGCGTTTACTACATACTGCCACAAACATTTATATCCAATGATTTCACGTGTCAGTCGTTGGCTTAACAAAGAATTACATTTAGATTTTCGTTTTCCTGGCCCAGCGTCTCTGTTGCATACATACTGCAGTACAACCAGAGCTACTGCCACTACTGAACTGGGTAAAGTTAATCGAGTTAGAACCCCTACACTCTCAGCCCTCCTCCCTAAACCCGGCTACGCCCCCGTGATTGCGTGCCATCCTCAGTTGGGGAGGAAACATTATTTTTGTGAGGGATGCGTTCGCGTGACGCCCACGACCTTCGGGAGTGGGTCTACTGCCAGGACAAGGGTGATTGAGGCCAGGCCTTATTATAGCTAGCGGTGCCCAACCTCACCTGCGACCAAGGACTTACCCTGCGGTAAGAACAGTTCACTTCGTATAAACAGACCAGACGTTGTTCTTGTAAGACCGTGGAATCAGGCGCAGATCGACTTGACTTCCCCGAAGCGGGACGAGGTTGGCGGCGGAGATGGGTTCGGCGAACCACTAGCAAGCCTTTTAGACCGGACACCCTCAGCGTTGAGAGGTATTGCTACCACATCCCCAGCACCACCACCACCAGCAGTGCCGCCCACAGGCACTCTAGACGGCGGAAGGGTATCATTAACAAGCATGCCAGTTCGTGGATGACCTTCCTCTCATATGGTTCTCTGTGGTACACGTCATCGGATACAGACATTGTCGAGTGGATATCATACAATGCTAAACCCCATGGGCACTGTAATACAGCCCTTGAACGTGATAAGGCCCAAGGGTCTGGTCAAAGGCCATTTCATCTCAGCCAAGGGTCGTACCGTTGTTCTCAAGGGCCACCGTTCCATTTTGGTCAAGGATCGTATTATTCTACTGGTCGTACTGTCATTCTGGAGAGGTAAATCGTAAAGTGTGTCATTAAAGTCAGTGATGAGCCGAGGAAGTGGACCCTATTGATAGAGATGATTTAAGTGGGCGGTGATGTTGTCGGTGGGTGGTGGAGGTATTAGGTGGCTGGGTATACATACAGTGCTGGTATGTGTGTAATTACATATTTGTGATGTGCGGGGGAGGGGGGATTCCTACACTCGTGGGGGCTCCATCTCTTGAACTTTCTTTGTTCCAGTCCGCTATGGTAATTTTCAAGTCATCGAAGGCTGTTCTTCCTTATTCCTACCTGAATCTTCAGCTTCTTAACCAACCTCCTTTGAGGTACATTTTCAAATGGTTTCTGGAAGTCTGGATACACACAATCCACTCATCCTTCACGCGTTGTATGAAACGGGAGACTCTCGTAGAAGTCTGAGAGATTTGTAACGCGTGACCTGCTTTCCCCGAATCCATATCGTCTCTTGCATCTGTAGTGTGTGTGTGTGTGTGCGTGTGTGTGTGTGTGTGTGTGTGTGTGTGTGTGGAGGGTTCATGGCTGGCGAGACAAGTCTGAGAGTCAGGGTGTGTGTGTGTGTGTGGGGGGGGGGGGGGTGATTGTTGTCGCTACTTTCACGTCCTCCACCTTCAAAACCTCTGCGCGAGATCAGCTTCTCAACAGAAAACTCGACCATTTTCTCGGGAAAAAAACCGGCCCGGTATTAAGCAGTAATCAAGCTCATTTCTCAACAGAAAACCTGACCAAGCTTGAAAAAGAAGCAAGACCAAGTTCCAAAATGAATATCCGGCCAGCTGTTCAGACGCTAACCCAGTTAAGTTCTCATCAGAAATCGAGACCAAGTTCTCGAAAAGTGGTCCATTCTGTGATCAAATAAGTCGTCACTCACACACAGACCGTTTACAGTTCTCTTGAGGAAGAATATTCTTGTGGTCTGTTTTCTTTAACCTGAGGTACGTGCGATTGCCTTGAGATAGGTAATTCCACGCGCCTCAAGATAAAGACAATAAGATTACAAAAAAGATCTTCCTCGTCCGAGAAAACTTCTAAAGTTTCTTCTCGAAGTCTTCTTGATTAAGAGTAACGAACTGTTGATAAGTCTGCAAGAGTCATGACGGTGATTAATTATATGTGATATAAGAGCCTCGTCTGCGCTAATAGAGGCTAACGTAATGACATTTTCTTTCTCTTAACGGTAGTTAGCGGGGGTCACAATTAGTCTCTGGCCCCATTGTTAGGCCTCTATATATAGTCCCGGGGCACTACCTGGGCGCACGCTGTTCATACGTCAGACGTCGGAAATTATGAAACTTCTGGTCTGCTGTTTTCGACGTCCACAGAAGACAGGAGTGGCCACCAGTACTGAAGTTCTACAGCTCGATGATTTCCACGGGTTCCCTAATGGAAGCATGACTGTAGAGGAACTCAGTATGAATTCCGTGTTCATCTCTCTGTGAGTAAGAGAGACCTTAGGTCACTCCCAATTCCTGAAGGTGCGTTAAGGTTGCATGTACTGGAAGGCTCGGGTCAGACTGGGTTGACCCAGTTGCATAGCTCGTGTATGTCTGTGAGGGAAGTAAAGTTTGGTGTGTCTTGTTGACAGAACGTGTGACAAAATCCCAGGATCCCAGTTATCTTAGAAGCAGAGGCATAGCGCGTGTCGCAAGGGGCGGCGTAAAAATGTGTGTGACTGTTTGCAGAAGGAAAGGTAAAGTGGACCATTATGTTTTTTTTTAATGACAGCCGACATGGCACGGACGAGCACATGCCCCAGTCATAGCCATGTCGGATGGGAGAGAAAATGGAGGGTGTGAGAAAATGCAGATATTAATCTGACCTCCTCAGGTGTTTAATGACCCGACTCTTAAAGTTGCACTGCCGCTGCTCCACGAACATGTGACAGAACAGTGACAACACTGGATGACCCGGAGTAACTCCACGATGGAAGATACATAACGTCAGTAAACAGAACCATCATGCTTGTAGTAAAGTCATTTTGTTTCAAAGTTGTTCCTTTATGTTACTGTCCATCACTGAGGCTCGTAGACCTGTACACATTAGCAGCATTTGGAATCAAGCAGAAACCGACACGTACCACTGTCTCTAACTTCGGGTGAACCACTTCAAGATGAAGTGGAGTCAGCTTATTCGTGTATAAACCTTTGGCTGCTCATAGTTTACCATCGTCTGATATTTTGCATCCCTGCTCAGGTGAGTGATTCACTCTTGAACCATTCACAAGATGTGACTCGTTCTATGTGATCTTTGACCTGTGGCACATATTGTCTTTGATAAATATTGATAAAGGTTCAGTTTGATTAGAGATAATCAAGTGATAAACAAGACTTTCTCTCACTTTCTTATATGCATTTAGTTTCACAAGTACGTTACGTTGTATTTGACGCTACGTCCATCCGTGCCTGTATATTCAGTAGGCAAGATGTGTCACACACACACACACACACACACACACACACACACACACGCACACGACTCCTTCATGGGCGTTCCTTGTGGTCACACGAGACATAGAGTGGGTCTTTATCCTTTATGACATTTTCAGTTTCTCCACCCAGCACTGTTGCCTCATGAATATGTAAGGAACAGGCCTCTGAATTACCGCTCCTTAAACACGTTCTCTGTTTATACTAAAGTGTTCCATGGAACGCTAGCGTCGCCTGCAGTGCAGCGTAGTTATTGAAAGTGAAATAACAACTGTTGTGAATATTTTTCCGGAAAATATCAAGAAACATCTGTATTAACTTTCATGGCCGATAGTGGCATTTTCTCCCAGGTTATGAGTCAGGTTAAGGCTCGGGTTAAACCTTTTTATTAGGGTGGGGGTCTACCTCCCAGGCACAGTGTAAACTACACTTATGGGCCTAATACCATTCAGTTCCCTGGATGCCGCGCAAACAACTGAATAAAGTTTCATCAATTTTCTCGATGAAGACCAGGGTCAAGCTGAGGGTTGGAGGTGTGGCTTACTGCCCGTGACGGACGGTAGGTAGTACAGCTCAAGCGAACCATGAATCTGTTACGTTAACGCAGGCGACACAAAAGACACACCATGTGTGATCTCTCTCTCTCTCTCTCTCTCTCTCTCTCTCTCTCTCTCTCTCTCTCTCTCTCTCTCTCTCTCTCTCGCGTCATGTTGGAGGCTGTTGGGTCCGTGGCTGGCTACCCCCATGCCCCGGGGTGGGGAAGGGGGGTTGACTCCCTCCCTCCCTGCACAAGAAATATCGTACTAATACACCAGATGCATCGTCTTTATGTCTTTATATCTTGTTTTATGTGTAGCTTGTGCCCCTCTTGCTCCCAGAGCCTCGACTATTGCTCATTAGTGGGAGCTAATGACCAGTGAGTTACGGCAGGTCATTAAACCCGCGAGGATTACCCAATACACTAATAATTGAGGTCGAATGTAACTAAAGTATTAAATTTCAGCTTTCCCTTCACTAGCGTGTGTGTGTGTGTGTGTGTGTGTGTGTGTGTGTGTGTGTGTGTATGTGGACGCGGAGAGACTCAGGGAAAGTCGTCTATTGTAAAAAATTTTATTATTATTTTTCGTTTGTATTGTGTTTGTAATGAGACGAAATGAAATTTTCCTTCCGCTGTTTTGTCTCGAGATGTGATAACAAGAGAAGATAGTTTAACTAGTAATGTTGTTCTTCTTATCTCGGTGGCGCTGTGGTGTCTGGTGGTGAGATAAGAGCAAGGGTTCGCATCCCTGAGGCTCACAGCAATCTTAAAGGTGGCAAGCAAAAAGCATTTTTTTTTTCTGAATATTTCTCCTTTCGAAGAGGAGGAGAAAGTTTGGCGGTTATTGTACTGATGACAACACACACACACACACACACACACACACACACACACACACACACACACACACACACACACACACACAGGCCACCTTGATCTTAAACACATTTATAATTCGTTAAGTAGTTACTATTATGACCATCCAATTCTGAGATAACTGTAATTATTCAACTGTGATTTTCCAGCCGAATGGTGGTTGCCTGAATTCAGTAAACCATTACTTATTGACACACACACACACACACACACACACACGCACACACACACACACACACACACACACGCACGATACGAACACTGTCTACGCAAGAAATGAGCTGCAGGAATGTGTGTGTGTGTGTGTGTGTGTGTGTGTGTGTGTGTGTGTGTGTGTGTGAGATACTTGAAGGTTGGCACTGTACCTAACCTGTGGCCAGAGTCCCTGTGTAAGAGAACGGCAAGAGAAGCAGCCTCTGCAGGCAACCATCAGAATCTCATTCAGGTACAGAGATAAGGAAATATCACACCAACTCTCCACTCCTGGTAGTAGGCCAAGACTGAAACATGCTTCTCACGTTAGGTCACCGCGCTTCAAGAAGCTTAGAGAACTAATAGAGAAGGTCCAGAGGAGCGGAAGAAAGAGTCGAGATACAACGAGAGGGCTGAAAACATAAAGTGTGTTCACTATGGAAGAGAGAAGGGTAAGAAGTGAGTTGATCACAACCTTAAGTCTGTTGACGTAAACAGTCATACTGGTCTTCGAAAGACACAAGGATGGAACAACCAGAGGTCATGACGGGGAATCAAGCAAGAAACATAATCACAGAAGATGTACACACAGATCTGCGTCTGCAAACCCAGAGTAATGGATGACTGGATTAAGCTGTGATGAAATGCTTAAAGCTGACATCATACGTGACTTTTATAAAGCTGGATGATAGTAAAGTTCAAGAGATGGGGCCCCACGAGTGTAGACCTCCCTCCCCGTACTGTACGAAAAGGTTCATTACAGACAGACATGACCATTTACTGACCAAGGTGGTCCGTGCTGGACACAGACTGGCAAACGGAACCTGGCCGGAACGGTGGAATGAAACGAGATCCATTGTGCTGGAGGAACGGTTATTTCCGGGTTACTCTGTGATACCTAGCAAGTGTCAGGCCAACTCCCTCCCCTACTCTCACCTCCCCATATTCCCTCTCCCCTTCCACCCTAGTCTACTTCCTACCCCTCCACTCCCTTCTCTATGGGCCACGGTGAAGGGAGATATGGTTGGTCTACCTTCACTCCACTGCAGGTCAGGGTTGAGGGAGCTGTGGTTGGTCTCCCCTCCACCCTTCACCCTTCCCTTCCCTTCATCTATCCTCAGGTTGAGGTCATCATTGACCTCCCAGTGTGTAGTGTACCAGTGATCGGGTCTCACAATGGTTTATCAGTGGTTTATATCTTGTGATTGGTGTGGCAAGATCATTGTTGTCTGTGATGGGCTATGTCTTCTTTACCACACACGCACACACACACACACACACACAACGGGCCCGGGTTCGAATACCTGACGGGGAAGCCAGCCACCCGGCTTACAGCCGAATCAGCAGTTCATCCCCTTTGCAACTGGTCGTTAAATGGGTACCTGGCGTAAGCTGGTGTGTGTGTGTGTGTGTGTGTGTGTGTGTGTACATAAGTTCAAGACATGGTACATATATATATGCCAAGAGACGCTACATAACACATAATCAGTCATCACCAACAGTAATCTCACACCAGTAGCGTCATGTAGCGACGCCAGACAACATGATCACCTGCCACCTCCTCCACTTGTGCTAATCTTCCAGACGTCTGGAAAAAGAAAGTAGAAAATCGAATGTATGTCGCTCAGGAGAAGCGTTCGCTGCTAAACACGATTTTCGAGAAAAAAATTAGTTCTTAAAAGTGTTGTTAACTTGAGGGTGACGTAATTCGTAAGTATTTGTTGTTGAAATGCAAATGAAAATCACTACGTTCTGTTTCGAGGAAGAGACAACAGTCTCGTGTGGTTGAGAGAGAGAGAGAGAGAGAGAGAGAGAGAGAGAGAGAGAGAGAGAGAGAGAGAGAGAGAGAGAGTAAAGTTTGATAATATTGTCCGCGTCTTGGTGCTCAGCCATCGATTAATATCCGCTGGAAGGAGGTCGTTTGCTCCCGTGATGGTTCGCCAGCAAGAAGATAACTTCTAACTCAGTGACGGAGATGATGATGTTGTTTTAAGAAGAGGCGAGTTAGCGGAAGATCTGGCGTCGTGCAATAGCCAGGGTTTTGCTTCCATAACACAGTGATCTTGTGATCACGATGAAAGGATGCGAAGGGTTGTGTTTTTAAACCATCCATCACGATGGTACGATCGGGAGCACGACGGTACGATGCTGGAACACGACGGTACGATGCTGGATCACGACGGTACAATCCTGGGGCAGGAAGGTACCATCTCAGAACACGACGGTACAACCCACGGGTATGGTGGCCTGACCTTACTCTAAAAAGCATAATTGTACTAACGATGATGATGATCATAACTGACAGCAATAATGTTGATAGTTGTATTAGTAGCAATAATAATGATAATAATAATAATAATAATGATAATAATAATAATAATAATAATATTGATAATCATAATAATAATAACAATAACATCAAATACAACAGTAATGAATACTAGTAATAATGATGAAAATAGTAGTAAAGATAATGATAATAAAGATAGCACTACCAATAATGATAATATGAGCAGTATGACTGAAAATACTAAAACGATCGTTACAGTAAGACTTCCTATATATATGTACCAGTTCATCATGCCATACAAGGGAGGCACGTACTGTACTTACGTTATGGTGATGTTTGACCCGGAAATAATGAATTCCTACGTCGGCTGAGGCAGGCGCTGTGGCGGGCCAGCCATCGTGAGGGCCAGGTGGGGTCGCACGCCTCTCATAACCTGAGATGGACAAATGTCCATGGTGGGCTCGCACAGCTGCTGTTGTGTATCTGGTCCTTGAGCACGACGGTACGACCCGTGAGCACGATGGTACGACCCGTGGTCACGACGATACGACCTGTGAGCACGACGGTACGACCCTTGAGCACGGCGGTACGACCCCTGAGCACGACGATACGACCTGTGAGCACGACGGTACGACCCTTGAGCACGACGATACGACCCGTGAGCACGACAGTACCACCCTTGAGTACGACTGTAGACCCGTGAGCACGACAGTACCACCCTTGAGCACGATGGTACGACTCTAATGGCTTGTACAGTTATGCTGAACGGTAGTCGTGTTCAGTGGTCGTGCTCAAGGGTCGCTTGTCGTTCTGAGGGAGAGTTTCATCATTCTCAGTGGTCGTGCCGTCGTGCTCAAAAGGTCATGACGACCGGAGAGGCACCCAGAGGGATGGTGTGAGGGACGACCATCCAGAGACAGACTGTCGGCTCTCCTGGAGTTCACTTCCCGCAGACTCAGCTCCTTCACTTTTCGCGAACTCATGAGTTTAGTTTTGCGAACTCATAGGGTTCAGTTTTCGCTAACTCAAGGAATGAGGAGGGAGGGAGAACGAAGATTACAGGCTTAGGCGGTATTAGATGAGAGAGAAGGACTTCTCACTGCCCTCCCATCCTGTCTCCATCTCTGTAGATTACCAAAGCAGGATACAATTACAATACTTCAGCAGATTACTCCGGCGAAGACCATCACGTCTATTGTTAAGGACGTTACTGCATCCTAGGGTAGGACTTCAGGGACATGATATCAATCCTGGAAGAGGAAGGATTACATGCGCCTATTATTGTTTCTTAAAGGATAGGGATTACAGGCATCAAGGGCAAGGATTGCAGACACATAACATTGTTACAACAGGGATTACTGAAGGATAAGATTGCCATACCGGGAGGAGAGATTACAGGCACCCCACGTTGCTCCACCAGGGGATTACAGGCACCCCACATTGCTCCACCAGGGGATTACAAGCACCCCACATTGCTCCACCAGGGGATTACAGGCACCCCACATTGCTCCACCGAGGAGGCAGCGGTAGTGGGGCGATGCTGATCAACAAACCATGAACTATTGCCGCCATGTTGGCTAATCTATCACTGCGTCAGCTGATTGTGAGGTGAGGCAGTCATCCGTCCCAGCCAACCAGCTCTCTCTCTCTCTCTCTCTCTCTCTCTCTCTCTCTCTCTCTCTCTCTCTCTCTCTCTCTCTCTCTCTCTCAGCCGCCGGCCTGGTCTCAGCTGTCAGGAGCACCAGTAAACAATTAATTACTGGCCATATAGGCGTCAAAACATGTGTTCACGGTTCGAGTGTTGTTATTTCGTGTCCTTTGTTGGATAATTAATCGTTCTTAATGATCCCTTCAGAGATCAAGTTACTTTTTAGAATTTGAACATTTCACATTTGTTTTTTGTAGGCCGTAATCATTTCTTTTTTTCTGGATTTAGTGTATAATTGCTGATTGATGTCCGTAGTTGATCGAGATAAGATAAACCATGGAGCACGACAGTACGACCCTTGGGTATTATGGCCTGACCTTTGACCTGGCTCTTCAGGGGTCAAGTTGAAGGCATGTGATCATAACCAAAGGTCGCAACGCCGTCCCCAAGGGTCGTCCCGTCCTGCTGACGAAGTAAACCACGTGATGCGACGCTGCTGCTGCTGGGCAGGGATGATGTACCCTCATGCTGGTGTTGCCAGTAGGTTCTGCCCCAGCGTGACCTTTTATGATCTCCTCTGGAGGCCAGAGGTCATGATAGGATCCTGCATAACACGACGCCTGCCGATAGGCTGGTAGAGATGGGAAGGAGAGGGGAGGGAAAGGAGTAGAAAAGGACAGTAGAATCATTAGGATGTGCCTGGCGGACGTATTACTTTCGAGGGGTCCGACACAACGCTCCCTCACTGTTGATCCGATGTTTGTAAGTGAAGATGTTTACCAAGACATGATTGTTGAAGGCAGTAGAACTCTTCCCTCAATTCATCTTTAACATTTTCTTCCCTCAGTTCTGAAACACTCGAAATCCCTTCATCCAGCTTACTTTTACTCTGCTCACTTTCCGTTTGGGTTTCTCAATGCGATCTGTACCAAACAATGGTTCCTTACGCTGTGGAACATCTTGACTTTCAGCGTCCGTGACGTGGTGGGTTTTATGGCAACTGATACATGTAGCAGTGTCTCGGTACAGTGGTTCGAAGCCCCTGTGGTTAGTGCTCTCGACCATAGATGAAAGTTATCTTACGTGCAGCAGTGTATGATCGAACCCTCTCCACACTACAAGCCGTCACACCTGACGAGCAAATTGTCACTGTTGTCATTTCAGTGAGTCACTCCATCGAGAGATGCTTGCAGCATTGTAGTTGACCGTAGAGCCTTTTCATGAGCTCATGAATCACAGATAAGCTTGTATAGCTTCATGGCTCCTCTGGGATTCACATCAAGTGTTGATTCAACATTTTGAACATTTTCGTCGCGAGGCAGCGCAGCGTATTCTGTATAACATCATGAGCCTAAAACTTATCTAGGAACGCTTTATGGCAACACTGCACTGTGGGCATCATGTGCAAACATCGTCAGACAACTTAATACTCCCTTCAAGCAATACTATATTATAATGGTCAGGTCAGAGTCCGGGGCCCCCATACCCAAGGGTCGTTTTCTTATACTCAAGGGTCGTACGTGAAAAAATTTATATTCAGTGGTCGTAACGTGATGCTCAAGGGTCGTGCCAGAGGTAATATACGTCAGAACTCCAAACCCAGGTAGGGAAAGTAATCCTAGGTTTAAAGGTAATCTTGTATATTGATATGATTACCTTTAGACCTAATCCAATTTTAGATCTTGTTTTATCTCATATCCCTGTTTTACCCCAGACAACATACCCCAGACACAATTACCTCTAGCAACATACCCCAGGCAACATACCTCAAGCAACATACTTTAAAAAATATACCTCAGGCAGCATAACCCAGATAACATACCACAAGGAACTTACCCCAGTCAATATACCTCAAGCAACATACCCCAGACGACATACCCCAGACGACATACCCCAGGCAACATACCCCAGACGACATACCCCAGACGACATACCCCAGGCAACATACCACAGACAACATACCGCAGACAGCATACCGCGGGCAACATACCCCAGGCAACATACCCCAGACGACATACCCCAGACGACATACCCCAGGCAACATACCACAGACAACATACCGCAGACAGCATACCGCGGGCAACATACCCCAGGCAACATACCACAGACAACATACCGCAGACAGCATACCGCGGGCAACATACCCCAGGCAACATACCCCAGGCAACATACTCCAGGCAACATACCCCAGGCAATATACCAAAGACAACATGATTTTGGTAATGTCTGCTGCACCCCAACTCTCCCATCATAGCATGGAGACGGGGCTGTGTCGTGTGTGGACTGGACCGAGTCTTTCACCGCGTGCGTGTGTGTGTGTGTGTGTGTGTGTGTGTGTGTGTGTGTGTGTGTGTGCTGGACTCTTAATCTCCTGGCCGAGCAATACAGTCCGACATTCCCGGGGGCTCGGACTGTCCGAGCCTCGCCCGTGCGGGCTATACCTGGTGTTGTGGTGAGACGTTTAATCAACTTCCAGTGTGTTGTGACGAAACGTCAGGTTTAAATTCGTCCTTGTAATTTGACGTGGTAGAATCTTTCCCCAGCTCTTACTATATAGTCGTGATATATATATATATATATATATATATATATATATATATATATATATATATATATATATATATATATATATATATATATATATATATATATATATATATATAAATGATACCATGCCAGGAGGTAGGAGAATGCACAAACTTTTGTGCTTGTGTTGGAATTTGAAACTTTATCAATTGTTTATACGTGATGAGGCGGATATCCTCCATGAAACATGATGTGCATTGTAAAGCTTCCATAAATTATCAGAACTGCTACTGAACTGCCATTACCCCTTTATATATATATATATATATATATATATATATATATATATATATATATATATATATATATATATATATATATATATATATATATATATATATATATATATCTCTCTCTCTCTCTCTCTCTCTCTCTCTCTCTCTCTCTCTCTCTCTCTCTCTCTCTCTCTCTCTCTCTCTCTCTCTCTCTCTCTCTCTCTCTCTCTCTCGCCTGGTCCCCTCATGTTTACCGTTGAGGTGTGTCCCTTGTTTGGTGCGGTGTTTATCGTGGCTCCCCCCCCGTTCCCCCCCCTCCCAAAGGACGGTACACCTACCGCCACACCCGGTATTAAAGGTGTAGCTCACGGCCCACTCCCTGCCACCTGTCATACACCGTGTACCTCACTTGGGGTCATGTAGCAGCAGAAGCCGAACCCCAGCCTCCCTCCTGCAGGAGCAGCGGCCGGGCCCCAGCCTCTCATGCAGCTGCAGCAGTCGGACCTCAGCCTCCCTCCTGCTGCTGTAGCGCCCGGGCTCCAGCCTCCCTCCTACAGGAGCAGCGGCCGGGCCCTAGCCTCCCTCCTGCCTGCTCCTCCTGGCTATGTGAGTCGTGCAGGCAGGGTACATGGTTGGGCTGTGATGCAAGTAGCCATGCCAACCCTATTGTAAAGGCCTCATTACTGTATTGATCCTTCCTTCCTCTCCCTGCACATTTCTCTCCTCCTCCTCCTCATCTTTTTCTTCCTCCTTCTCTTCCTCTTCTTCTTCCTCCTCCTCCTCCTCCTCCTCCTCCTCCTCCTCCTCCTCCTCCTCCTCCTCCTCTCTTCCTCCCAGTTGGTCATTCTCTTTGCTCCTCGCCCGTGACCTGTCCTGTCATGCAGGTGCATGACAGAGGTCATGTACACCATTGGAGGCTGGGGGACCGGCTCTCCCGTGGCCCTGGTCCTCTTGGCCTGCCCCTCTTGGCCAGGGCCATTCTCTCCTGCCCGACCCGGCCCGGCCTGGCCACTCTGGCCCGGGCTGGTCAGGCATGGCGGGTCATCTTACCTGTGACGTGTGACGTCATGCGGCCTCTGTTGTAGAGGCCACATTATTGTATTGATCCTCCGCCCCGTCCCACTCCCCTCAACCCCCTCCCCCACCCACCGCCCCTCCCACTCTCCCTCCCACTCTCCCTTCCTCTCACCTAACTCTCCCACTCCTGTTCTCATCTCCACCCTCCTTCCTACCCCTCCCCCTCATCTTGGCACCACTCAACCCCTCCCTTACTACCCCCACCACCACACCCCCTCTCCCTACCCCTCCTTCTAGAGAGAGGGAGAGGCAAACCAGGGAAACGACAGTGACTCAGGTGAAAAAGCTGTCCTTAAAGATGAGGAGGGAGAGGGAGGGAGGGAGCCTAGAGATGGGAGAGGAAGGGAGGGAGCCAGGAGAGGAGGAAGGGAGAGTGAGCATGGCGCTGGTAGAGGGAGTACATGGGAAGGACAGAGAACAGAAAAACTTGAGGAGGTTGTCCACTGGAGGACCGTAATGGTATCCTAAGTTCTCTAACCTACGTTAGTGGGGACAGTGAGCCAGGCGGCGGCACTACCTCCCAACCCGCTGCTCCCGACAGCACAGCAGCCGGCAGGAGAATAGCGAAGAGGTGCACCGTGCACGACGGAAGGAGTAGACGAGCAGAAATGTTATAACAGAGTGTGAAGGAAAATAAACATTCTCTTTAATGTGTAAAAAGCTGTATAATCTGGGGAGAAGGTTCAAATATAAGAAGAAAATATGAGGTTGGATGATGTGAATGTTTCATTATTCTCGCTTGAACGGGTTTATTTACTAAAGCCTAGCTGCTGCGTCCCACAATTTCTGTGAGGAAGTAGGTCAGTCGAGGGTTGACCGTTATGACACTATCTTCCCTCAGAACAGCAGAGCTGCGGAATTCGCTTCTTTCTCTCGTCATTCCCTCTTCCCGTTAACTTTTTGCGTTTTACATTCAGTCTACAAACACCTGCGGAGCCATGATTAATTTTTCCCCCATCTCATTTGCCCTTGTCAACGTGGGTCACTAAAGTTTTGTCTCGCTGTGTTGTGTGGCCATATTGTCTGGATGTGGTGTCTGGCCGTGTTGTTTGGCCGGGTTTTCTGGCTCTGTTGCAAAGGTGCTGATGATCTCTTCCTTGACAACATCTGATGGTAAATTAATCTGATGTTTCATGATCACATCTGCAGCTACCTGTGTCCACCTGTGTATCACATCTCCCATGTAGCTTCATGCAATTGTTTTTTATTATTATATTTACCTCCGACGTGGTAAGGTTGCCGTGAATTATAATGCCAGAAATATTCAGTATTTTCATAACTTTCTTTAGATCTCAGACTCTGATTTCGTTGAGAAAATAACTTTAGATTGTAAGGCTCTTTACTTTTGTTTTAAGCAGCGAAATTGGTTTATTGCTATTCTTTGTATTCGTTTAACTTTTCTCTGTCTTTGACAAAGTTTGGCGACCAGAACTGAACAGCGCATTCTAAATGAGGTCTGACTAGGGCATTGTAAAGGATAGACATTGTGTTTTGTATCTTATAGTCTGTACTTCTAGTCATGAAACCTTTCATTTCATTTTCTTTACACATGCAACAAGGCATTTCTGTACATATCTTGGGTCGTTACTGATTTTCACTACAAGCTCTTTTATGCTTGTACTTATGATGAACTTACCGAGTACTTTACAGTCGTTGTTAATGTTCTAATCACCAGATCACATCACATTCGTCTACTCTGCAGGCCATTTTCTTATCAAATTGTACGACTCTAATTTTCTTCGTAAAATCTCTTCATAATCTTATGTGCAGTCCATGATCCTGTGGATTGCCACTTACTTCACAATTACTGTAGCTACACATTTCTTTCGTGCTTAATTAATTCATTAATTTCTTTAATCATCCAGCCCGGCGTTTTCTTTTTCTCGCTGCTTCTTTCTTTTTTTTTTTTATTTTTGGGATGGTATCTCTCTCAAGGAAATGTATTATACTTTTAAAGTTACATTAACTGCACGTCTAAAAGTTTCATATAGTATACGTTACCAATATTCCGATATATTTCATCAAACTTCCTCTATATAGAATATGATATTATCACGTTATTAACTTCAATATCAGAACGGAAATTTACACTGGATCTGATGATGTCATTACTGTTTCCCAACTTTTCTCTGACGCAACAGATGCTAATTAGATCTCTCCCACTGGATAGCACTTAGTACAGCGTTCCTAGGAGCTGGGTCATGGATGGATCATTTGAATCAAGAGACAGTCGAAGGCGTCTGTCTGTGTGTCTGTCTGGACTCATGGTGTTCCGTTAAGAGATGACAGGTGATGCCGGGGGTTGTTGATGTCTCCAGCGGTTGTTGGTTTGTTGTCAGACGCTGAGGCTGGTAATAGAGAGTGAGGGGAAGAACTAGGCATGGGGAAGGAGGTTATGGTTAATGTCGTCTACCCTGGTTAGGGACATCAGGTTCGTCTAACGCGACTAGGGTCTGCATGCTGCCCTACATGTTCTTGGAGATCTCTATTCCACCTGAACTGTTCTCTAAGAACCGTGATTTTTCCAAACGTTGTTCTGGTTTGTGTACCTCCTGCGTTCTACCTTTCCTATACCATGTTTATGTTATATATGGCCTGGCCCTTACTACGTGCATGTTATATGTGACCTGTCCTCTACTAGGTTTATTTTCTATGTGACCTGCACTGTGCCAGGTGTATGTTTTATATGACCTTTTCTTTTTACTTGTTTTTTACCGTGTTTGTGTTGTATGTGGCCTATGATGTACCGTCCTGCAGTATAACATGTTTTTCTCGTGATTTGTTCCGTTTAGGCTTTGTTCTACCTGACTTGTTTTCTGTTCATTTGTATTTCTTACGTGGCGAGTAAAGCGCAGTTCTACAGTAACTTATTTTCCACATCCCTGGCCTCTTTATGACGAGATCTTCCTTACGCTCGCTGTCCTAAGTCCTTTGTAAAACTGTTCACCATGATTAGTGAAAGTGCATGTTTAGGTATGTATAAAAGGCATGTTGAATTCGTCTGAGAGGAATTCAGTGGCACAGAGGACCCGCATGTCTCGTTTACACTGAAAAATTAGTCATTAGTTGATGGGCTATGGGCGTGCCCCCTTCGTGTCGTCTGACGTGGTGTAACATAAAGGGAAGGCCGGGGTAATGCATGGCAGACAAGAGAGCTCATATCCCTCCCCTTCCCTCCTTACCTCCCTTCTCTCCCTCTAGTCTTTTCCTATCCAATCCCATTCCCTCCTCCATCCATTCAGCTACCCTCCTTTCCTGCAGCTCAGTGTAGACTTCAAAACAGACGCAATGCAACGCCGTAGTCAAACCACATTTAGAATACGCTATTTGGAGCTAGAGCGAATACATAGGAGCAACAAACGAATCTCGTCACGCAGAAATAAGTGTTCATGTTTTGTAAATATGCAGAGTCAAGGAATATCAAATAAAAGTTTTCAAAATAATTCGTAATATTTATCATGTAAGTTCTTCACGTTAGATAGAGATACAGTGACCACAGATAACGGTATGAAGTTAAAGTGGGGCCACAGTGGTCATGTACCCAGCTGTACAGCTCGTGGCACAGGAGGACACACACACACACACACACACACACACACACACACACACATACACGCACACACACACACACACAAAATAAATGTTTACCTCGCTGACCGAACGAAAAGCATCAGGATCGACCGACGCCAGATGGGGGAGACCCCGTCAATAGCTGGCAGTAAGAGAGGAGCTCCGGCACAGCTGATAAAGGTTAAAGAGAATCGTATTCTGCAGTGGAAGGCGAGAGTCATATATATTTACAAGATTCAAATAGGAATTCGGTTGTAAATATCTTGGTGTAGGTGAGAATGTGAATATGTGTGAGCATTACATAATTTGCCTGGTGACAAGTTTATCATACTGTGGAAGTATCGATTTATTCCAGTTAGAATAAAGATCCCAGTATTTACTTCTCTGTTACGACGTCTCGTAATTAATGACCTCGAGGCAGCAACTCGGTCATTACGGTAATTAACCCTCGGCAAGTGTGAGGGGTAAGCGAGTGGCCCACTGGGCGGCATCAGGAGACAGCCTGGTATATACCCCAGCACTGTGTATTAGGATCATGTGCTCACGTCTTAAGGAATGATGCGATGGTATATGGTAGCAAGTGGTAACTACAGGCAGAAGACTACATGACGTGTCCAAGAACAGACAGGTGCGAAATACAGACAATGGAACGTTCTGTTATTAAAAATCCGCGAGGCCCTTGCCCAGAATGGGCCCTTACTCTCTAACTTGGCGAGGCCCTTGCCCAGAATGGGCCCTTACTCTCTAACTTGGCGAGGCCCTTTCCTGGTAAGGACACTTTTTGTTCCGGCTGGCCGTCCTCCCTTTTCAGTTAAAGCAAAGGGCAGAAGTGAAGCCCTTGCGGAAATACAGGGACATTATTATTTCCCGGCCTGAGATGAATGGCAGCCATTCGTCAACACGGGGCCCGGCAGTTGACAGCTAGTTATACACTGCCATGGTGGAGACCGCCGGGAATTGTGAGGTCAGAAACATACACACGAGAACAGCATCTTAATTACATGTAAAGTTCGTTGTCTGTGCTGTATGTATCTTTTGTCTTTCAGACCAAGTTTCTGCACTGTGTATGCCATGCTGTTAATGACATAAGTGGCACAGATGTCGTTGGCTTGACCCTTCGGTGGTCTGTTGTGGAAAAGTTGGCTTGACCTGCTTGTGTAGTGCGTGTACATGACATTTTGTGGTATACAGGTGTCATCCCAGTGTCGAACTGGTTTCGTGATACACCATATTATAAGCCCTGTATTGATAAAATATAATTAAACGTTATTCGATATCTTATACTCCCGTGGGAACGTTTTATAGATCTGATACGTTCTGATAGGAACAGTGTTTAGACTAATCGAATATCTAGATAGATAAGCTGTAGATAGACAGGACGGTGAGGCAGAAGGCTCCTCCTCCCCACCCACCTCTCCTTCAGAGGGAATATCCTCTAATGGAAGCGTCTTGCTCGTCTTCGAATAATTCATAACGAAAACGATGGATTGTTCTTCGAATTTTCCGGAGTGGGGACGTACCCGCAGCAGAATATTTTACAACAGGGATGATGTTGTGATCTCGAGATAGAATATTCTACAACAGGGATGATGTTGTAAGTCTCTAGATACTGTTTGCTGTAGACGTGTCAGGCTCTTCCATGATCGGATGGGAATTATTCCATCATAATATTCTACAACGTAAAGTTAATCTTAAGATTTCAATATTCTGGAAGATTTTGCTCCTTAATCTACAAATATTCATTGATGGAAGCGTTGCCTTCTGTACACGTCTTATTGTGGACACGTCATGATGGAGACGTGTTATTGTGGACACGTCATATTGTAGCCACATCTTCTTGTTGACAGTCATTATCACAGTCACCGCAAGAGTCAGCTATAGCTGACACTACACCTGCAGCTGACACTGCTGCTAACACTACAGCTAACTAGTGCTGATCCTATAGCTTCATGGTAAGACAACAGTGGGATGGGCCGCGAATCCTTCTAAATGAAGATGAGAAGATTCGTCGTGACAGACTATTATATCACTTCGTCTCCCCGCCATCTCTCGTAGCATCATCTTACACGACCGATCATGAAGCTGAGCGTACACAGAACACTCACAGATGGCGCCGACCCACATCAACACGTCGGGCCTCACTGTGAAGACTCAATGTAGCCAGTGTCTCTCCTGGGGATAGAAAGCCAGGAGGACAAGGTGTAAAATACACATGATATATCCCCACGAGGCTCTTCTCCCTGATCTCCACACGAAGACCATTCCGTGAGAAGAATTCCGGTGGAATTGGAAGCGAAAGGAAACGCGGTATAAACCCGGAAGGAACGTACAGATATATATATATTTTTTACTTTCCAACAGTCGTCAGTAAAATAAAGAATGATGACAGACTTCCAGACTTGATGAAGCGGGGAGATTGGTGGGTGAGGATCTCTCTCTCTCTCTCTCTCTCTCTCTCTCTCTCTCTCTCTCTCTCTCTCTCTCTCTCTCTCTCTCTCTCTCTCCAGGGCTGCTCGTGATGAGCTCGTCTTCCGTGGTTATCACGCCTGCAGGCTGCAGGTTCAGACAGCTTCATCGGTCAAAATGCCAACCTAAAAGACCAGCTCAGAGACCAGGGTCACGATGGGGGGAGGGGGGGGGGGGGGGGGGGGAGCCAAAAAAAACAACCCAATACTATTTTCCTGAGCGTGTGATACACACAGACGTCGTCATGATCTTGTCTTGACCCTCCTGCATACAGCGATGGACGACACGTTGTCTTGATCCTTTAGCTCATAAAGATGAACACATTGTCGTGAAGTGTTGTAAAATGAGAGCTTGTTGTGTCGTAAGCTGTCACTACTGGAGGAATGTTTGTTGGCGTGTCAGCTCACACTAAAAAGCCTTAATGTGTCTTACCTTCACATCACTGCAGCCTCATAACCCCTTCCCTCATAAGGTCACACTTCTTTATGAATCACACGATTGTATAAAGGTTCTGCTCAATAAAGGTCAAACATTCTGGCTTTTCGCTGTTATAGAGGTTCAGGTGCACCATCATCACACACCCTTATAAAGCTCACGATCCTGTATACTATATTCGTCACCTCACTTATACATGTGACACTCTTGTGACCGTCACGTAGTGAGGAGTCGCGCCTCTATAAAAGCCAGTCTTATCTCTTATAGTCACAAACTGTAAGAACTACACTTTTACCATGCAAAAGGTCAAGCTTTTATCACATGGCGTAATCATCATACTAAAGTTTACCTTTACGTATAATGGTCTCGTATTATTAAAGGTCACGTTGCTATATGATAGTTACTTAAGTGATGATCAAACTTTCTCATTACAGAAAGTAACGATTTTATCGTAACGCTCTAAATGGTCTCTTTTTTTTACCTCCACATTAGAAAGACCACACTCTTATCATCGTCACACTGCATAGGTCACCCTGCTTATCTTTAAAGAATATAGAAAAGAATCTTCGTTACATCATTATAGGGAATGATATCATACCTACGCTGTGGAGTTGGTTGAGTGTATATCATATACAAGTTCTCCATTACCCGGTCTGATCACAGACCAGAAGTTGAACCGCAGATATACACCTCACCCTCAGCGCGTCGCTCTCTACCAGACGCCGTTGCTGCAGACTTATTTAAGCGTTCGCGCGGCGCGACACAATCCGCGTCGCTTCTCTTTATTCACATCTACGTCGATCATCGGGCCATACCGCGCCGACCCGGAGCTCCAACAGCCTTTTAGTGGTATTGGCTACCAGATCATCCATGTAGAAACCTCACATCCCATGCCGGGGAAAATGTATAGCAATATTTGAGTCCGACAATTTTCCAACCGTGTTTAAATCTGCGTCGGAGCGTTGTGTGTGACGGCAGGTATTTACCCGGGCAGCCGCCAGCCACCAGTGTGGCTGGCGGCTGCCCGTCTGTTCATCAGTGAGCCGGCGGAGATAACAGACATGTCACGATCCTTGATCATCTTTGGAACACTAACACTGTAATGTGGTGAGGGGTGTGTCTCCGTGCCTTATCCTGAAGACATAACAGGCATGTCATCTATGATTAGCAACGAACTACACACTAATGCGGTGCATCACAAAGACCAAGCGTTGTTAACCATGAGTCAGCACAGGCTAGCCTGGGCTCGGACCCACATGGGTTCACATCCAGGGCCCGTGGCATCCAGGTCCACACCCAACGCAGGTGTTCATCCCCCTTGTCGAGGCTGGTCGATGGAAGTGTATCTGGCTAAGGCTGGGATGTGCATACGTACATAGGATTAATGACATATGCAGGGCAAATAGAAGACGCAACACCAGTGTAAAACTCTCTCCCAGTAACACGCAAATAGTAATCACACACACACACACACACACACACACACACGCACACACACACACACACACACACACATGTATACATATATATATATATATGCAAGATTATTTCAAAAGACTTTTGTGATGGTAGTTAAATCGTGCATGACGCCAGTCACAGTATGGTGAGGAAGTGTGGCGTCAGAATGACTTCCACTTTTGTAGCCTTTGCTCGGTCCACACCATCCCACCCACACTGTTTACTCTGCCATTCATTTCACAGCGTCGAGGCTTGAAGTCGCCTCTTCTTTTCACTAACGAAAGCAATTCTGGTGTTTTAAATAGCCACTCCGCTGACCTGGAAAGAAACGACACTGTGAGCCGGTTAGTATGGCAGGTGGCAAGTTCTGAGCTCTCCAGGGGCCAACAAACCTTACCACTTGAGACGTAGTGATCCAGTTTGAATTACGAAATTGATAATTTTAATGTAAAGTTGACGAGAAATCGTCAATTCTGTATGGTTCATTATTGTGATGATCGTATGGTTACTGAGAAGATATTCATGATCAACTATAAAAATTGACAAAATATTAGTGTCTTGGAGTTTTAAGAAATGTTAAAAGAATTGTTATTAATACGTTCAGTTGAGGCATATGTTTCATCGTGATTTTATTGATTGCAACGAGGAGCTTCTCCAGTCTTGAAATACTACAGATGTTATACATAGTTTGTAGAGTTTTGACAACGAATCATCTGGTGATTTGGTGCACAAATTATTATGTGAAAATCTTGTACGTCTTATTCTCGTGATGTTATTTATGTACCTCAGTTCATAGTAAAATAATGGTCTTCTTAACGAGCGGTCATTTGTACAGTGCAACGTACAAATATTGGCATCATACAAAGATTATGTCAGGGAAAAGACACGCTATCCTGTTTAACACGCCTTGTTAATTTTCGGATGAATTGCTCCCTGCTTCATTGTGAGCGCAACCACTGTTAACGTTGTTTGATATTCTCCAGTTGTACCATATACTTTCAGACCGTACCTGTTTCTTCAAGCAACCCTTTGTGAAGTCGGCATTATGAAATATTCATCATAATCCACCTCGTACATTAAAAGGGCTTCGCTTGAGAAAGTACTTAAAAAGTAGCGAACTTCAACTTTTATGTCGTGGTCACGTTCATGATACCGCTGGAAGTGTCTGGTTACTGAGCATTATTTCATAAGTATTATCACACTTGTTTTGTCATCTTAATTGAGTAATGAGTATAGACGCTTTCACACGCCGAGCGTAAACACTGGAGTGAACGAATCAACAACTTGGGAGAAGTCTGGAAGACCTTGCAAGGTCCGACCTGATGAAATTATCAGTGGGAACCAGACCGTCAAGCCAACGTGTTGCCAAAGTCAGCCCTAATTTTTAATGACAGTTTTGTGGGTGTGGAAATCCTTACTGATTGCGGCAGTATTGGAGGTATTTAACATTATAAAGAAGTTTAAGATATGATGAAACAGACGTAAGCAGGTCAATTTAAACGCTCCTAAATTTAAAGTCAGTTTCTGTTCATTCTAAAAATCCTAATAGCTTTTCCACAATCGTTCTGTGATTTGACAATTTATTGCAACTGTATACTTCGCGTCGTCGTAAGATACGATGTAAACCTTGCATTACGTGAACAGCAAAGTCAGCCTCTAAGAAACTGGGTGTCTTGTTCAGATGTCAAAAATTCTTGGTTTCTGAAGAGCTGTTCTATGTGTACGAAAGACTTATTCGTGTAAAGGCCATATATACAGTGAGTGCGTATGTAAGCTTAGAATTATCATGAACCCCTGAATAGGATGTCCAGGATTTTTGGTTGTTAGTTATATCTTGACACTGTCGGGTCCAATGAACCCCACCAATTTGTTGAGATGCATGGAACTTAAGAACCATGGCAGCTTTTGCAGTCACGTTTGATTTTTTCTTCCGTTATATTCAGATTTCCTTTTATTTTATCTTAATTTTTGTCTTCGTGAAGTTTTCATTCTGAGTCTTATTTACCTCATTCTTAGCTTTTCCCATCCCTGATCCCTGGTCCTCGTCTGTATTATATAATGATCACATTATCATCAACTTCACATTTCTGCTCAACTCCCGAACTCGTCATCCCTCACAGGAAGCGCTGCGCCAGGTTGCCCGACCTCCTCATGCAGCAGCAGCAGCAACTGTCACATGCGACCGTATGATTTACGTTCACATTTACGTGTTTCATCGCCTACTGTGTCCTCAAACACCGTGAGGACACCGCACGGTATTCCCCACTCATCGCATATTGTGGGAATCCAGTTATTTTTCGTGTAAACTTGATATTGTTTTTATATACGACCTACGATAAGATGCTTACCAGACCATGAATCAAGATGAGGAAGTACAGTATTATAATGTCTGTATATACCAGAGAGAACGACTTTCTTGGTATAATCGCAATGTTTTTCCATTGAATATGTATCAACTGCAGAGCTTTTAGAGTCAAGTCCCTTTTCACACCGGCCCAAAGGTCCTCCTTTACCGTAGTTTGTGTGGTGACCAAATCATTGCCTCATCTCAGTCATTATCACCTGTGATTCAGTCCTCTAACGGGAAGTGGCCGCGTTCTCGAGAGATCATTTTGGTTGCACCTGAATGCACATTTCCCGTGCAAGATCACCAATTTAAGGCTGGATGTTACTGACGTGATTGCAATCGTATGGACAGTCAGCTGTCCGCTAAACTGGGACAATGAAGTTTTAATTTCTTGGGAAAAACAACGGAATAAATAAATGCAAAAGTTTAAGAATTTATAGTTATTTTAATTTTCAAATTTACAGTAGAGATTTTTGAATAATTCTATTCACAGTAATAACAAGAAAGTGTCAGTGTTCTTCCTGGGCGTCACACGGCGGATGGTAAAACCGTTAATAATTCCCTCGAATTAAATTTTTCACTCCCGCCCTCCGAGTGGAATGCCTCCCTACCTCTAGCTCTTCCTACCTTCCCCCTCTCTCCCATGCTCGCATGTCGTGAGGAAGCCTCACAACACTTGGATAATGTCATTTGTAGCGAAGACGGACACGGTGTGTGTGTGTGTGTGTGTGTGTGTGGACTTGTGCAACCCCCCACCCCTCACCCTCCTCGAACCCCGCCCATTTTCAAGCTAAGTCCGCTAAATATACCGTATGTTGTGTGCTCTTTTGAACTTGCCTTGTGATGTTAACTTTGCTAACCATAGCATTTGTTGCCTGCAGTTTTAACTAGCTTTTGATGTTAACTCTGCTAAACATAGCCTTTGTTGCTTTCTCTTTCATACACAATGTTTGATGCTAATTCTGCTGAAAACAGTATGTGTGGATAACATCTGAACTCATCTTTTTTTTATTTACTTTACTGGAAACAGCATTTGTAGATGAATATGCTAAAGTCAACGTTTAACTGCTGAATTTATCCACTGAATATACCGTCAGTCATCAACTGACTGAACTGACCGTTGCTGTTACTTGACCAAAATGATTTGTTGTCTAGGCGACAGAACAAGCTGTTACTGACCGAAATAAGAACGGGACTTGATTTTTATCCAGCTGAACATGGCATCGTCAATGTCTTTCGTCCACACAGCATAAGTCTAAACTAAACTCATCCCATCAGTGTTGGGCGATGCTGACACAGCGTCGAGTGGTGGAACCAAATATGTATCATTGTCGACGGGAAATCTGTATGGAATTTTTGGAAAAATAAATACGGAGAAATTAAGTAATATTATCGAAATCATCCAGTATCATGAGACCTCCTGTTAGCTTTCCCTGGTAGACTAAATCTTTTTCATTTTAAATGTGTGATTGTTGCGTGTGCTGAGGGGTGTCTGCCTGTGTTACTGCTGCAGTTGCTTGGTTGGATATTTCGGCTTTAGGCCTATCGACTGCCCGGGACATAAGGCCGACAACGTCATTTTGTAACCACCAGTAGACGAGAGGAAAAAAGACTTGAAAAATTTCAGGTATTCAAAGTAGTTCAGAGAGTATACACACACACACACCTGTATCCACGGCCCTTGTACCGATGAATTATTCGGTACTGTTTTCGTAGTGTATTTACCTCTTTGTATAGCACATGGAGAGAGGTCTATACACGTGGGCCCCCATCTATTTGTAAGTTTTTATCGATGTGCGTTTGTTAATGTCTTTGTAGTACTGCCAGTCTGTTTGTATGTGGGTTTTTGAATTTCAACTTACCTCTATAGTTATTGGTTATATTCATCTACCGTTTTCTCTGACGTATTTTATGTCGTTTTCTGTAGAGGCTGTTTGTGGCGACTGTTCTTGTTTTCTTTGACAAGTTTTGTGTGTGTGTGTGTGTGTGTGTGGGTGGGTGGTTGCCTTCCTGGCTGTGCATCCGTTCTATCGGATCGGTATGTGTGTGTGTGTGTGTGTGTGTGTGTGTGTGTGTGTGGGTGGTTGCCTTCCTGGCTGTGCATCCGTTCTTTCGGATCGGTATATGTGTGTGTGTGTGTGTGTGTGTGTGTGTGTGTGTGTGTGTGTATGTGTGTGTGTGTGTGTGTGTGTGTGTGTCACTAGCCTCACCACATTGGTTCCGTGTTAGTCACTGCGTCCCAGTTTATTTCTCCTGAGTGTAGGGCGTGTGTTGTATGAGCGTTGAGCCAGCAGTACCAACACCTCGCTAGTCACGACTTGTGTGAGAGACGTTATTGTTCCTCTTATTCCACGCTGACCTCCGTGACAAGGTCCTCTCACTCAGCCAGCTCATTTCTCTCCACCTGATCATCTCTGGCATGTGTCCCACACTCCTCTTGCTCCCGTAGATGTAGCTTGTTCCACCAGCTGTCATTCCGCTTGACCTCTGACCTCGGGACATAAGGCTTGCCTCGCATTTAAGCCCAGATAATCGGTGGTATAAGATGGCATCTTCCGTCAAGAGCAACACCTATCAGTTAAACAGGAACTGTACCATGTTTGAAACGGAGTTTTACCGTACAGTATCATCACATAACACCCTAGGTACACATTCTCCCCCCTACACCTACACTGGCAACACCATCACATAACACCCACACTAGGCACACTCCGCCCTACGCCACCACCCAACCTCACAGTTTCCGCTTTAGTCACTGTGTCCCAATTAACTTCTTGTGGGTATGGGCGTTAGCCTGCCTCCTCCTGCTCTCCCCTGAGCCTGCGTTCCTCTGTGTATGTGTGTGTATGTGTGTGTGTGTGTGCGTGTGTGTGTGTGTGTGTGTGTGTGTGTGTGTGTGTGTGTGTGTGTGTGTGTGTGTTACAGAGAGAGCTTAACACTTGTATCTTAATCTTGTATATACGTTCGTACGAAGTCTTCTTCCTGTTTGTGTGTGTGTGTGCTTGTGTGTATGATTTTCTAGTTGCGTGTGGTCTGGCGTATATACTCATTTGTGTACGTATTCATTTTTTATGTTTTTCTTCTGTTTAAAAACAGTCAATATATCTATGACGTTGTTCCACTTGGCTGTGCAGGTGCGGGCATGGGGTTGTGAGCCTTGTACATGTGCGTCATATCTTTACGCGTGGTTGGTTGGCTAAGACGTTGTCCTTATGTCTTTGTGTTGTATACGGAAACGTACCACATCTTTCGTTCATATCTTCCTCTGTCTTTAAACTTGCTGTATTTAGGTATTGATGCAACATCACATGAGGTTTATATTGAAGAATATATAAGGTGAAATGTAATCTATGATAAGAAATCTTACTCCGTGAGCCCTGGACACTCGAGTGTAATTGCTCTGGTCATGATGAAAGTCAAGGGTAAGATACGTACGTGTGGAGATACTTGGCAGTAAACATAACAATCATGGCCGTCGGCTGACATTCACCAGTCACGTACCAGTGGCCTGGCGTCCGTAACTCCTCCTCACACCAGCTTCTTCCTCCACGCGCAGAACCAAGTTTGACGAGACCCGATATGTTGCTCTTACCTTTGGCTCTGCAATATCATAACGGTGTAAAGAAGCTGTTGTGAGCATAGTAAGGGCAGGATATTCTGACAACGATCATATCGTCAAATATATAGATGTATCTTGCGCGTTATTCAAATTTATTCCCATGAATCCACGGGGACTTGTAGGAATAGAGATATATGATAATATTCAGATTCCTTGTCTTGCCTATTGATTGAAAAAGAATAAATAAACCCCGTTCCGTGCTAATAACACAGTTGTTCTTAGTACAGTTTAATTCAGCACATGACACACCATACTTTCACATTCATTTCTGGAGCATCATATTACAGCTCGCCCTTGAACACGAATTTTCCCAAGTTTTTGTCTGGAATTATGACGTAACAGGGACGGTTGTCTTCTTGTTACAGTATTTTCCAAATATCCTTTGTTGTTAGGTACACAGCATGAGGCAGATCTTTTAGAAAATAATCACCGTGGCCAACAAGAGCAGTGTTATCCTTGTTTTGCCCTAACTTCACGTCACGGAAGACCAACAGTTGGCAGTGATAATGTGTCTTAAGAAATCCTCCTCTGCAGCCGAGCCTCAGCGGGTGGAACAGTGAAGGTCCGGACGTGGTTGTGGGGAAGTCACTGCGTCAGGCATTCGAGGCTGCTGCTGCTATCAGTAGTACACTCAGAGATACCGTCGCGGGACCTTATCACCTGGTCTAGTGCTGTGAAGGCCAGTGCTTCTGGAAGTGTGTGTGTGGCTGGGTGGTCAGACCGAGACTGCATCTCACAAATACCGGTTCCTGGCTGGCGCGGAGAACTGTTGCCGGTTTGTCAAGTGTTGCGGGTGTCCAGACACTACTGGTTCTTGCCTCGCCGACCAGTTCGTGACTAGCACATGTGGTGGGAGTGCGGGGTTAAATACTAGTACCACAAGGTTGGTTTACGGACCAGTTTGTGGCCAGGGATGACAACAGTGATGAAGGTGTATTGTTCCGGGTTCAAGGGCCAATCTCAAATCTTCGTTAACTTAAACAAGTCGACCTGAATCGGTCGAACACGAAGGTAGACTAGACTAAACAAGTTGGGTACACTTTGTACTGGTAGCCTACTTGTTTCAAACAACTCAGTGATTACTTTGAACTGATGAACAATATCATCCCGTTGATCTGAGTTGATCAAGTGTCAGGGGACACGAGTGACTGAAACATGATCCAGCGTGGATGTAAACACGACCTGTGCGCTTATTTAGGGCTAGGCTACCATGTTGAATGTTCATGTGGTACATCACCTAGCCTGCATATATATATATATATATATATATATATATATATATATATATATATATATATATATATATATATATATATATATATATATACACCAGACCAGGTGAGGTTTACAGAAGTATGAAAATAATGTAAAAGATACAGAAACTATTTAATAGTGCTGGGTTATAGTTCTATGCTCAGAAATATGTATCCATTCTTTTCTTAAAATTCCTTTAGCGGGTGAATACCGTTAAACATCTGATGAATCAGGATTTCTTGTTCCCGCATCCGACGACCTGTGAAGCTGGGGAATCTTTATAATGGCTACCTGATTCATGGAGTTATTTCCGCCAGTTGGTTATGATCAATGATGTGACAACTATTCGCTTTCGAATCAGAGAGGAAAGTAGGATAACGTGCACTGGTGGTTATGTACATTCTGGTTTTCACAAGACATAGTCGTTATGTTCGCTTACCCTTGTATCCTGGGACCACCGTTTTCTTTAGATGGTCCAAGTGTTACGGTTGAGTAATACACAGTGGACAGTCTTGCTCAAATCTGCTGTGTCTTATATGAGCTTCGTGACTTTCCTTTCCTTCTATACTAATCTTGGAAGAACGGGTGAATGGCTGTGAGAAGCATCAAGGGCGACCAAAATCGAGACGATTAAGATGCTACGATGTCAATTCACCCGAAGTCCTAGGAAACTGACTAACCTTGACCTTTTGACCTCCAAAACTTCGGATGTCTAGCCTAGTTTGACATTGCTGACAGCATCCATTATTGACTGTGGCCGGGCTTATGTGAGTTGAATGTCAGTATGGTAAAGCAGTCGGTGTGTTGTGACCGTTAGGTAAGATGTATTATTACTCGGGTCATACGTACAGACCAGAGTTGGATGTCACACGTGTTGCTTGTTGCAGTTGTCAGTGGAAGGCTGGAACACACGGGACGAATACAACAGTAGTGTTTCTTGTGTTTGGTTGATGGAAGTCCTACATTTCGAGTTTGAATTTACATTAACACATGATTTTTCTTTGTTTTATTTATATAAAAGATGGACTGATTGAAAATATATATGTGATCATAACATAGTGGTCTATAGTGTGTGAGGAAAAGCTACTACACCCCCATATATCTTGCTTTAAAACTTTCAGTGGAAAACTGTAGACAAAATCGACCTGAAGTTTAACCATCTGTGGTTTATAACTCTGCCTTGGTAATGACAGGAGACAGCTCCCACAACACTAGGGGGAACGAGTCCGCAGATATAACACGCAGTTACATCTCTTAAAGAAGAGGTAGAGGTTCATTACTGCCTTACGGCTCAGAGCGCCTGGTAACTGAATACATCTCACAGGCATTTAATATGACAATTGTCAACAACCTAAAGAAAGAGCTTTGCCAGACTTCATCTACGTCAGCGAAGGTATATGACACCAGGACCCCCATAGTCTTTGTCACTTGCTGAATTATAGACGCGTCAGTACCGTGTAGTTTGATACACTGATGCTGAATGATTTAACATACCAGTACTAAAAGGTTCAACACTTTTATTGAACGGTTTGACATGCCACTGCAGAGTGGTTTAACATGCCCGTGTTGGATGGTATATTCCGATGCTGAATACGTTAGCAGGTTTACCAAGTCAATGCTGAGAGGTTTAACATGCCGGAGATGATTGGTTTAATGCAAGTGCTGGATGGTTTGATACGTCTGTGGTGAGTGGCTCACACGAGATATCAAAACATCTTTGAAATTTAGTGACAGACCAGAGGGGACCATCGTGGTCCCCAGGGAAGCCCAACAAATATTAATGCCTTAGCTCATAATTCGTCAGCCGATGTGTGATGTGTACCCTGGTGGCACACGCCAGAAACTTGATAAGCTGTGGACGGCCTTGGACTCAAGCAGGTCTCTCCAGTTGCACTTGCAGGAGGAGGAGGAGGAGGAGGAGAACTCTCCCCCTCCTGGCAACTGCAGACGCCGCGTCACTTCACCGAGAGAGGCCGCGGGCAATCTAAAGTCAGGACTTTAATCTTTGAGAAAAATTAGCTCTTCGCCTTCGGGTCATTGTATTCCGCTTATGTTATCCTTGTGTATATAGCCCTTGATGTGGAGACGAGTCAATGAGGAGCTGGAATTAAAGACATTGTTTTATACTCGACATTGTACAGGAATACTCTGTTTACTGATGTTGGGTAATGATGGCATGTATTACGAAGCGTTTAGATACTTTCGTATCCACCAAATCGTCGCCTAAGCTGACAACCTCTTCGTAGATGTGTTCTTGGGCCACTTAACCTCTTGAATACGACTGCATGACCTTTGAATTGGACGGTACGAGTCTGAGATATGATGAATTGGCCTTTGACCATGATTCTTGAGCTGTCGGGTCAAAGGCCAAGCGTCCAGGCTTACATCCTCTTGGTAGATGTGTTCTTGATGACGTGGTCTTTGATCATGACCCTTATGACTAGGGTTAAAGGCCACTCCGTCATCCCCCAGGGGATCGTTCTGTTATGTTCCAAGGCTTAACAAACATTTTATCTCAGTCTTGATTCAGACATCCCCTTACAACCTCACCCCAGCTTACCGGATGGAGAAGTTGTTAACAAAATGTCGTATACACCAGTTGTGGTTGTAGACTAGTCTGTTGCATAACTTTATACTAAACACTTGTTCCTTATCTTTACTATTATTCGCAGAAGCTGACGTATACTACCTGCCTTGTTATGAGGGAATATTTCTCGATTAACTACATATGTACGGTTTTCTTTATCTGATTCTGTTTTGTATTGACGTCACTGTTCGTCTAATACCTTGAGAAAATATAGGCATCGTCCCAGCTGTCACATTCACTCGTGGGAGAGCCGTACTCACGTCCAGTCTCAAGATGGCAAACATCTTTAACCCAGCTCCTCAGATCTGTGGCTGTATAACAGAAGCTGAGCCTTGTGAGGGTGTACATCACCCAAACCGAAATTGTAGCGTAAGATTTTGACAGAAACTCATAGATGCAGTCAAGATTTTAGTGGCAGGGAGGTCGAATGCCACCAGCCTTCCAAAACAGATACAGAAATTTACCCTCAAGAGGAATTTTAATCCTTTTACGAAAGTCGAGGAGAAAAGTTGTATGCCAACCCTACTTTGTGGAAGAGAATGTAATAGTGTAGCATAACTTAGCAGAAGAGTAGAGAACCTATCAGAATGGGACAGGACCTACGTGAATGGGACAGACTTTCATAAACAGAATGCATTTACGGGATGGAATACCTCCTCATACATAGATGGGAAGCTCGTAATCTGCAATCTCAATTCAGAATTCAGTCCCATACAGTAAATAAGGGACTTATGTAGAACTGGATGGCGTTCAAGGAAATGGGTCAGCGGAATGGAAGAGAAGTGGTCATAGTGGAGTGATGCACCTTCGTGGTAAGAAAGAGCCTCATGGAGTGGAACAGAACCTGGTAGAATAAGGAAGACATATGAGAACCGAAGATCAGATGCCTAGAACTTCATGCAATACATAAATAAACTTTCAGAGCAGAAGCTTATAGAATACAACAACCTCATAATTGAACAGAATACAATAGAAGCCCGTTACAGTAGAATAGAATCTCAGGAGACCTCACGGTATCATTATTGTATTGGAAAATGGCGGGAAGACCAACTGCGCTCTCATGTCTCAACCCAAGACAGCTTCGCTAATGGTTTCCAGGACAAAAAAAAAATACATACACACACACACTATATATATATATATATATATATATATATATATATATATATATATAGTTTCAGAGTAAAATGATTATTATTACATGTACCACAGCAACCTGGGGCACAGGAGGTTAATTAATGCGTAAAGTTGAATTATTAGTATAATAAGTTGGGAAGCTTTTAAAATTCGGCCAGAATAAATAAACGCTGTTTGAAAAAATACATCGTGACTTTTAAATATTTCAATGAAGATTATGTAGAATAAGTATCAAATGTATATCTTTATGAAGGAGGCAGAGATAAAGTTGTTTGGGTATGAATCTTAATAAATTTAATGTCGTAAGTTTGTTGTGTATTAACACTGAGATAAAGTGGTGTCGGGGGCGAGGGTATAGAAAGCGAGAGTATTTTCTGTGTTAGATTAAGCGATGCTGAGGGAGCATAACCTAGTTGGACTTATATCTTCATCTGGACTGTTATTGTTAACTAGAGAGAATACTTTATCACTGTTTATATACAGTAGATTCAGGATGTTACAGTAGTGTGCTTCTGTTACTCTCTGGTGATGATGATAACACACAGCGTTTGTTAGAAATATTAACGCCTTTTGTACTGTGTTCGTTGTAGATGTTGGCGGCTATACCAGTAGTGATGCATTAAGACGTTGCAAGGATGATCCAGATATTTGCACAAATAGACACCGTGTGAAGACCTGGTTTCTTTCCGAATTTAGAGTTCGGGTCGGGTAATTCCGGTTGAATTGCCGTAGTGGGTTGGCGCGCCATGTGCCGGGTTCCCACCCTTCATGAGGCCACCATGTACATTTTTTCCTGGCCGGGGGCGCACAAAATGTGTTCCCTTGACATTTAAAGCAAGTTTATTTGAGGCAGTGCAGTTGCCTGCTGTTGTTTATCGTAGGATATAAAAATGTTTGTAGGACTACATATATAAAGATATGTGGCCTTGGTACGAATGTAAGCCGGTTATGAAGAAACGTTTTGTTAGTATTGTGATATTACGATCATATGTTATTGAGGCATCGTCTGCTGGAAATGAGTTGGAGGATTAAATTACTGTAATAAAAAAAAAAAAAAAGAGAATATAAAAAACGATGAGTACTTTCGTTTATTACATCCACAGACAGAGTGGGACAGAGTGCCCACTCTGTCTGAGGATGTAAGAAACGAAAGTACTCACCGTTTCTTATTTTCTTCTTTCCAATGGTGATTATGCATATATCTCTTCACGATGAAGTGAAGGTTCTGCACATATATATATATATATATATATATATATATATATATATATATATATATATATATATATATATATATATATATATATATATTCGTGTGTTTGTGTGTCTGTGTGTGTGTGTTTATTCATTCATTCATTAGAGAAAGAAATGAAATCAATCAACGAAGATTTTCTAGTATAACTATCGTTTACGTTTTACCTTTAGAGTATTTTTCATTGGGATAGGTCAGAGGTCATGGGTTTAAGGTTTGGCGTGGGTAAGCACTTTAACTAAGGCCAGGTACGTTCTAACCATGTTCGTCTGTTCTGATAACGAACGCTGTATTCCTGTCACCGAATAGATATAATCAAACACCTCAAAAAAATTTTAATTAGTTACAGTATAAATTCTTGATAGCGAATATCGAGCGATGATTAAAACTGTTAAGGAGAGTTTCTCTCTCCGGTCGCCAGGTAGCGTAGGACCAGCGTGCCAGCCGCTGATTCAAACAGTTTCCTCCACCAGCTTCCCTTCCGACATAGCTCACTTCCCTCAACTTCCTCAGTTGATGATCCTCTTGTGTAGTTCATCTTCCTCACCTCCAACCCATCTCGTTCCAGGCCTTTGTGATGTGTCGCCTCCCTCTCGGGTCATCTTGAGATATTCTTTGTTTACATGTCTCCCTCCCTCAGCAGTCTCATCCTGTCTCCCTCATTCTCTAACTCAGGTGATGCATTCAGGTCTTGTCATTCTTCACTCTATCAAGTCTCACATCAAACTATTCACTATTCATTTCAATGCACGTATGTACCTCTGACAGTGATGGTGGATGACTTTTATAGGATTTTATCAATATCAGAAGCACTGAATAACTCAGTGTATGAAAGCTTAATATGTTTTACCCCTGGAATTCTGTATAAAGCTTTCGGTACGTTTATAATGACTATACATTTTCTTTGGTTACACTTCCAACCATGTTCTAACAGTTTCAAAACCAATCTCAAAATCACTGTTCCTTTGTGATGCCAGTGTCCAAATCTCCAGGTTTGTGTTCGTAATGATCCTCGGAATAGTTTTTTTCCACATATTTTCCCAACATTTGACTGTAACGAGATCCTTGTAGACTGTGTTCTTTCCCTTTCTTTCTGAACTGAGCAGATTAACGCTGTGCTCCAGTCCTCTAGTACATGACATTGCGTCGAGGCAAGAACATGACTCCTGATTAATCTGATGTTCTCACTAGTTTAATGATTAATAGACAATTCATCATCTCCAGGTGCTGTTTCATTAGTCATATCCTGTGCAGTCTTTTCAGTAGCCTTTACTGAATCATTCACTTCCTCCTGATCATTAAATGAGTCTTCGTTTTGAAGTAGTTCATCTCCGACATCATTAATCACAATAATGAATGGTATCACAAAATATTTCTTTCATCTCTTCGATGTCTCGGCCGCTCTACCAGTAACTCTCTTCCAAATTGCTACATATCTTCCACAAATGCTCTGGTTTTCCTGCAGATTGCTTGCATGTATTTTTTTTCTTCTTTGCAGCAATTTCAGTAAAAGCTTTCAGTTATCTTCAGATTTGAATATATGAATAGTTCTGAATGTTCAGTATATGTACAACTGTCGTCATAAAACAAATTTGGTTACATAATGTGAGGCGTTCGCCATCGTCACTGTCCGGTAACACTGGCCGTGGAAAGTAGTCACTGTCGTCACTGGCTTCTAACATGGCCGTGTGAGGTAGTCACTGAGCTGCCAACATTGTGGTCATGACTCTCAGTAACTTTAATTTTTGATGATGGCTGGAGAAGTGGGGGAAATAATGACCTTTTTCGAAAGACTTTCGATCTTTTGTCATCTTTTGACGTCTTTTGTCGTCTTTTGACGTCTTTTGTCGTCTTTTGTCGTCTTTTGACGTCTTTTGTCGTCTTTTGACGTCTTTTGTCGTCTTTTGTCGTCTTTTGACGTCTTTTGTCGTCTTTTGTCGTCTTTTGACGTCTTTTGTCGTCTTTTGACGTCTTTTGTCGTCTTTTGTCGTCTTTTATCGTCTTTTCTTCTCTACAAAGCGACAACAACGACCGGTTATCACACATGTGTTCACGGATTATTGTTCCGTAAATTTGTATATTCTCTTAAAATTGTTTTTGCGCAACATCTGTTGAACAGTCAATATCAAACGTTAAAAAATATATTTATATCCAATTTGTTTGAAGCGTTGTGTTTGCTTTTTATTATATTTTTTTTATCGCCGTACTCCTTTGTTTTACGACGCAGCTGTGTTGCGCCTTGGGCGAAATTTCAAGATAGTGTTGCTACAGCTACACACAACACTGTAGGAAGTAACATTGCTCACGGGTGTCGTGTGTCCAGGTCATGTGAATATTCCTCTTAAATCCTACCGTAAGCTTTTCAGGCCTATACAAACTCGTGCAGGCGAAAGTATCTATGCAAACGAGAGTCTGTGTTAAAGTACCCACGCGAACGTGTCCAAGCAGATGGACTTATGCGATAGTTTACCCCCTGTGTGAACGTACTTATGCGAACGTTTCCGTTCGAAAGTAGCGATGCGAACGTGTCCATGAGAACGTGACGTCACTGTGCGGGGGCAGCGTCGGTTGATCGATGGGCGGATTCGCTATACGTGTTGCCAGTTCTCCTTCCAGTGGATGACTAACGTATTTCAAACTGATTTCCTATTAAGTTACATTTTCCACACGTTCCCAGCTCTGTAAACAATGTGTGGGAAAAAGAAACCTTAGAAAATGTTGTGTGTGTGTGTGTGTGTGTGTGTGTGTGTGTGTGTGTGTGTACCTAGATTTTTCTCCATATTCCAGAACAGTTGTCTCGCCAGTGGAATATTAACGGAAAGACGATTTATTACGTTCGGGAGAATATGTTTTGGTATTCTGTGCCTAAATCTTTTGACGGTAAAAAATTAGTTATGGAAAATATATACAGTTGGGTAAAAATTTGGTATATTTTCTCTGGATGTTCCGGCGTCTTCCAGAAGAAAAGGCACGATGAAAAACTAAGTAATGGTCGATTACTGTATATTTAGATGTGTACAGCCGAGGCAGCTGTGCAGTTGTGGGTATGGATGACCTTTAACCTTATCAGTCGAACTGCCAACTCCTCCCTCGCACTGAAATTTGCCTCTGCCACCGCGATAACTTGAAAACTAATTACGTTATCAGCATCAGGGGTCTGACGCTGATAGATCGACCTGTGGCGGGAATTGGGTAAGATAATCCCCGAATCTGTCCAGCATTACGGTTCCCCCAAGTGTCTGGGAAACGAGACTTAAGAGAAGGTCTGTCTCATGGCTGGGTTTCCTCTGACTTGTTGCTGATCCTCTTTAATTGTCAGGTGAATAAACTCGTATATAAACGCCGGTCATTATTACCACCAGTCTGACCTATCGTGTAACCAGTGAGGCATCACTGACAACTTTGTTTTCCATTCTGTTGGTAATTGAAGGTGTTCTTGTCCATCACTGATTGGGAGGAAGTCTTCTTGTACCGAGGGCAACGCACAGCTTTTAGAAAATACGCATAAGAGTGCGTCCACAGCCGACATCCTATTACGCTTTACTTTCCACAAATGCCAATTGGCCTGCTGGTGTCGCTTTGTGTCTCACTCGACGGTCTCTGCACCCGATTTTTTTGGTAGACACGTGACTTTATCGTACCGCTTCTCGGTCCTCCCCGTCCTTGTTGGTGTAGTGATGGAAGGTGAGGAACTGTGGTGGTGGTGGGTGGAGAGAGTGAAGGCAATAACCGGACATTTTGGTCAAGTTGGGGAGGCAGGGTTCTGGGACCCCACCCCACCGGGAGGGTTTCCTCTCACTCCATACCTTCCTCTCTACTACCTACATCCCTATCAGTTATTGCCTATTACCATCTTATTGATCGTTGACTAATTTAGCTTCATGGAAATAGCCTCTCTATTTGCACATCTTGACTGCTGGAGCGCTCCGCACGCGTTAGTATATCGAAGTGCTTTTGACAGAACAATCATACCAGAATGATTCTAACGACAGTTATTCTCATAGTGCATCGTCTAGACTTCTGGTGTATTTATAGCCAGTGTCGTGCCAATATATGATTTAATTTAGTCGAGATCTCAACACTGGGGGGACTTGACTTGTTCCATTTCATTAATTGGCGACACATCTTGTGGTTCTGTTCCCAGGTGTTTGGTTCGATTAGGTTATTCTCATTGACTGTACCTTGGTGATGTCTTTATCTTGCAGGCTCCCTCACAGAAAAAGTCCGTGTTTAGGTAGATCATTTCGTTTTCCTAAGCTTGACTTTACAACACATTTATCTGCCCGAGATTGGTTTCCTCCAATGTTTATATTGGGTCTTCTTGTTAGGTTGAGTGAGGCTTCATGTAATTTCATTAGCTTCCTTGTGTGATAGAAGGACATTGTCTGTCCTACAGTAGCTGTCACCATGTTTGTGTGATAGAATACCTACAATTGTAGTTTAATTGTTCATATTTTTTCACACACGCTGTCAAAATATTTGTGTGAAAGAAAAGGGTTGTCAGTGGCAATATAACTGTTAGCTTATTTTTTCTGTGCTAGGAACACGCGCTGTCAATCTTCGTTTTAGCCTCCAGGTAATGTTTGCAGATGGTTTATCTTGGTTAGGTCCGAGGCAGTTAGTGTGGGATAAAGGAGTGTAAGAAGAACCCGGTAGTGTGGTGGTGCAGCTAATGGCGTCGTTCCTCATCATAAAAAGCAACCTTTACTGCTTCATAAACTTTATTTACCCTTCTCTGCTTGCTGCTCTTTTTCCCTTCCTTTGTTTCCCTCGAGGTTTTCTTCTCGTACCTGTTCTCTTACATGAAACCAGTGTTTTCAGTCAGGTATGAATAGATGCCATGTTGATCATTCATACTGTCTCATGGATAAGTAAGGTTGTTAGGGGTCAGAGGTTAATACTGGGCTGCCTCTTCACATATATGCTTTACGAGTCTTGTGATGAAAAGGCCAAAGATTACATTAGTCTCTCTCTCTCTCTCTCTCTCTCTCTCTCTCTCTCTCTCTCTCTCTCTCTCTCTCTCTCTCTCTCTCTCTCTCTCTCTCTCTCTCTGTTCGTCTTCTTTCCATATTATCTTAACTGAATTCATACCGAAGTAAATAATTCATTTGGCCCCAGCTGTTAAAGAACAAGGCAACTGTGGTCATAAAGAAAGCTAATGACTTAACACCTTGAGCACGATGGTACGATCCTTGTGTATGATGGTAAGGTCAGAGGTCACGCCATCACACTGAAGGGGCGGCGTACCGCCATGCCCAGAGACTGTGTATGGTCTTGCTGCAGACGACTGTACCGTCTTACGCGCTCATGTTACAGAATTTCCCTTGCGGTATCGAGGCAAAGATGCAGAAGTAGATAACAATGTGGAGATAGAGAGGAAACTAGGCAACAGTGTGGAGAAAGTGAGGAATATTGAGATGAAAAGTTGCACAACAAAGTATTGGGAGGCTAGGATGGGAAAGTGGGTGAGAAAATACAAGGGATGGACTGAGGTGAATGTAAACAAAGCAGAGGGAATGGTAGACGAGGAAAGAGTATCTTTGCTGTGGCAGTAAGGGAAGATTGAAAGCGGAGTTTGGGAACGAAAAGAAGGAGCAGATCATAAAGGATAAGAGAGCGGACAAGATATGTGGTACACAGGAAGAACTTAGTGATTATGTCTGGAGTGGAGGAGCAAGAGATCAAATGGAATGGAAAAACACGAGAAGAATGTGAAGGATATTTCAACCTCTGTGTAAGGGTGAGTTAGACGGTAACTAGGATGATATAGAGGTCTGCTGCAGACGGAATCAAGACCATAAAACAGCGTCTTTTTTAAAGTGGTAGTTAACAGTTCTGACCACGAGAAGAACATTTTTGAAGCAAAAAATATAATTTAAGAAATAGGAGTGGAAGAAAATATACATTAACATGGATAGAATCAAAGATCTTCGTGTGTGAGTCAGAATATCCCGTGTACTTTGAGAAGATCAGCTAAGATAGTGAGAGTTGGAGTATAAATGGTAGAGATATGGAAGCAAAGTTAGGTAAGATGGTGGAGAGCCAGTCGGTGCTACCTGGACAGTATACGTACTGGGGGAAAGATAGGAGCAATAGGTGGGGTGTAGAGGCCGCCTTAGCGGTACAATCAAGGGATATATGGTGCGTTAGGCAGATTAGAATATTTAATCAAGAAGGTTAAGAAGGTTATATGGTTTTAAAGGTGACAGCCGGGCGCAAGGTAGTAGTAGTTGCTGTTATCAACCTGGGGAATGATAGCAGAACAGAGAATGACAGAATAAAGGAATTATGCAAATATTCGATAGTGTGTTTTGGAACTCTGCTGCAGGCAGGGAAGAGATTAGTTAAGGTGAACAGTTTTCATTCGAATAAAATCAGTTGGCGTTTGATTGATGTAATGTTGGAAGGGAATTAAAGTAGAAAGTTTCTGGAAATGGTTGGGGGGTATTAACTTACACCAGTGTAGTCTGGAAGCAACCAGTGAAATGCGAGATCATTCTTCGGTGTAGGATTACCATGGTTAACAAAGAGAGTATTGGAAGCACCAGTGGATGAGGCTGTTGCGCAGAATGCAACCAGGGTTGGTTGCCAAAGGAAGATCAAGAGAAAACAATTAGCACAGGTGATTAAAAGCAAACAGGTCGGTTCCTAAATATCGTAAATTTGGAAAATTGGGCTGTAAATGATGATAGCGAGTGTGGGTGTATGATTATGTTCTGTACTCTGAAGATTTATACGTGTTACGGAAATAGATATACAAGAAAACGTCAAAGCAAGCGAGACAGATTTAGAAAAGAAAACTGGAGAGAAAATGGAAAGACTTGGAAATGGGGAAGGACAGAAGATCCCCTTGCTCTCTGGCAACCCGCAAACCATGTCACCCATTTATCTAGCCCTGTACCGTAATCATGTACATCAATCTCTCTTCCAACCCTTCCCCACCCACAACTATCACACTAGGCCTCAGACACCTGAAGGTAGTCAGTCCTGTTCGTCAGGCTTCTCGGTGTCACTCAGAACAATAGATTTAGCTGGAGGGAACCATCATCAGAGCCCCTAATTGTCATTTGCGCATGTTCCGTAGACTCAAAGACGCTTGGGCTCCAACCCTGTGCTTAAAGTCACGATTGCCTCCCACGCTTCGTTTCCCTTTGCGTCATATAACTGGGAAGACGAGTAAAGGTGAGGAAAAGAAGATACAAGATCAACTTTACGTCTCTCATTTGCTGTCTGTTATCAAACAATCAGCACGTCGGTCCCCCGAGTTCATCCGACCATCACCTGAACATCATTCGATAGTTTGGGAAGAAGTTAATGTATCATTCTCGCTACCGTCTCCTCCCACAAGAGATCCCTCGTCCCCGAGTTGCAGTTCAGCACCACAACGCACAGGGCCCTTCTAAGCTCATATAGTTCAGTACAAGAACAGTCCCATCTTGATCAGTGTGAACATTAACGATGATTATAATCAGTGCACTGCCAACACTACTGTTTATGCAAAGACTGTCAGAATAACCCCTTGAACTCCCTAACCCCTTATAGCCCCACACCCTACATCTTGTGTGTTTTCGGCCACAGTTGATAAAGAAAACCGTCGGCATTTAATATTTTCATTATTATTATTATTATCATTATTATTATTATTATTATTATTATTATTATTATCATTATTATTATTATTATTATTATTATTATACACGTATATACACAGAGATGTACACAACCAGGGGGAGAGGCAGGGTGGGTCAGTGTGTGTGAGGGAGGACGTGGCAGGAGGGAGTCCCCCTCCCACTCCCCCCAGCGGCAGGGCAGGGCAGGCCAGGGAGGAGCGACACTTTACCCACTTACCATCACTTGTCTCGCCTCGCTTCACACGCCACATGCTCCCTCCCACCTACCACCACCAGTGCCACCACGCTCCCAGAGGGCCACCAACGCTCCCAGAGGGCCACCGGGCCACCGCGAGCTCATCAGTGTTATCACAGTGCCACGGGGTAACGTTATTACAGTGCCACGGGGGTAACGCTAACGTAACACCTCGCCTTACCAGTGCCAACACGTTACGACAGGCCCTCACCTCCGGTGCCCAGGCCCTCACGTTCACCGATGCCAATCCCATTCTCTTACAGTGCCAACGTTTGCAAGTGTCACTACGATCACTAGTGCCAATGCGCTTTCATGCTGCCATGTTCACGAGCGTCAGACGGTACGCCAGGCTCTCATCAAAGTGCCAGGCTCACTAGTGTCGATACATCTGTGGGTGCCAGTCTCCTCTCGCGGGGACCACGATCGCTAGTGCCACTGTGGTCGCTGGAGATAAGACTGAACAGTGCCAGTCCCTCGGTCGTCAGGCCTATACCACTGGCACTCAGTGCCTCTGCCATTAGCATCCATCTCTCTCAGTATACTGTGTCCTATCTGCGTTGCCCAGTATTCTGAGTGGTGCGTGAACACACCAGCATCTCATACCGATATTGTCAACATGTTCGTCAGTGTCACAACATATCCTGTCATTGCAGACATACTCACCAGGGCCAAACTATATGTCACTGGCTCCGTCCACTAGTGCCATGTCATTCTCATGACTTTCACCCTCGTACATGACCCTGCCATGACCTTGAGTAACGACGGCATAACACTTGAGCACGAAGCTACCTCCCTTGGGTATGACGACCTGGCCTTTGACCTTTAATCAGGCCAAAGGCCAGCCCGTCACACCTAGGGGTCGTACCATCGTGCTTAAGGGTCGTACCGTCGTCCTCAAGGCATGAAGAGATCCTATGATAACCGAATAGTCCAAATTAAGTTTTGAAACAGTGGTAGTTAAACGCATTTGCATAGTGCGAGAATTGTCAAAGATGTGAGACGCGCCGGTGTAAGTCCACCCGAACCTGAATGTATAAATTCTGTATAACTTGAAGACGAGGGCCAGCGAAGTGTTCCTCGGAGACTGGCATTCCAGCCAGTGAATAACTGCAGACCAGTGTTGTACTCAGTGTGGAAACCAGTGTTGTACCCAATGTGGAGATCAATGTTGTTCACAGTGTGGAGACCAGTATTGTACTCAGTGTAGAGACCAGTGTTGTTCTCAGTGTGGAGATCAAGGTTGTTCTCAGTGTGGAGACCAGTGTTGTACTGAGTGTGGAGATCAGTGTTGTTCTCGGTGTGGAGACTAGTAGTGTACTTAGTATTTAGACCAGTGGTGTCCTCAGTGTACAGACCATTAATGTGCTTATTGCGAATACCAGTGATGTACTCAGTGTGCACACCAGTACTGAACTCATTGTGGAGACCACTGGTATACCCAATGTGGAGACCACTGATGTACTCGGTGCAAAGATCACTGATGTACTCAGTGTGAAGACCAGTGATGCACTTAGTGCGGAGTGTCCTTACGTGAACAGTGATAATCATTGGAACTGCTGTACGGGCGTTGCACTCAGTGCCATTCTCAGCTGAGTTAACATGACAAGACACCAGCTGAGGTGACCTGACAGAAAGACGCCAGCTGAGGTGACCTGACGACAAGACATTAGCTGAAGTGACCTGATGACGTAACGCTCGTAGTTTCTGCTTCAGTCTTTTGATACGGTGCCAGCTGATTGGTCTGTTGAGAGAGAGAGAGAGAGAGAGAGAGAGAGAGAGAGAGAGAGAGAGAGAGAGAGAGAGAGAGAGAGAGAGAGAGAGAAACATTCGTTACAGATTTATTTATCATCACAGTGCAGTGAGTTGATAGGGACCACATGGGTATATTGTTAGTTTCACAACTTATAACTCAGAGTTGTGTTGAGACGTCTGGTTACGTGTGGTTCAGGGGATGGTTGGAGTGGATGGGCTTGTCAAGGTCAATGCTCAACCCATACTGTACTCTCCCTGTAATCATGTCTCGCCTTTACTCTCCCTGGCCCAGTACTCTCTCTAGCTCCGTAACCCACTTGTACTTTCCTCACCCCATATCCCACCCGTAATTTCTGTAGCCCCCTATCTCACTTGTACTGTCCCTGGTCTCATGATTGTACTCTTCCTTATATCTCCTGGTTCTCGTTTACCTTTTCTCTCTTCTTCCTCTTTTTCCCTTTCTCTTTACCCTTCTATCTTTCCCATCCCGTTCCACCTGACGTGCTGAGCTGTTCCTTCCTGCGCCTCGTCCCGTGGCCTCTTGCTCGCGTGGTATGGTAGTGTTGAGGTGAGTTCCTCAGCCGGACTCCACTATCGGAAAACAATACATACAGATGGAAGGCTGCCAGGCACTGCGGCGCTGACGAGCAAGTCAAAAGAGTAACAGCAAATTTTGCCTCCTTTTTCGGAATTGAAGGAATCGTCATGTAGGTTTGGTTGTCACTTGTTGAGCTGGAAGTGTGATGTTCACCTCCTCTCGTAAAGAGCGAGGGCGCCACCTCCATCTGGTGGGTAACAGCGGCTGAATCTCATCTCTTACCCGTTGTGACCTCTGTAATCCTTTTGCGCTGCCGCTCACAGGATGAGCATGGAGTGCGCAATAAATTTGCCCTGGGTTCCCTGAACAAATCAAGTCTTAGAATAGCATCTTCATTCTTTATCTTGTTCCTCCCTGTGTGTGTGTGTGTGTGTGTGTGTGTGTGTGTTATGCATGGATGACGTAGGTTCGGTTTGTGTCGTGAATAAATGCGTTAATACAGTGCATTGTTTTAGACTCGAGTAGAAATGTTTGGGAAGTTTTCGTTGCATATTTTTCTCTGGTTCCATAGAGCGAAAGGAAAGTTAACAATGATCTTTTCCGCAGAAAGTTGCCATTTCTCAGAACTGTGTTAGCGTGAAAGTTAACGTTGTTCTGGATAATGACATAAACTTGTGTTGCAGAGAGATAGCGTCAACAACTGATAATCTATAAATCCAAGAACAGTAGATACCACAAGTGTTGTGATTTGCATAACAGTTCATTGCAATTATTGCATGTGACGTAACAGGTGAAACTTGTTGCATAGGCCGTACTGGTGAGGCATGCACCGCGTTCCAGTGGTAGGACACCTTGCGCCTCTGGTCCAGCCTGCCTGACCTGCAACATGGCCACTGACGGGGTCAACCCCAACCTGTCTCGCATGTGGCACCTAGACCATGACCCCTACAATCGTGTGGTCAAGGGCGAACCCAGATCGTACGTTCCGGTCCGTAACAGCTACACGCCCCTCACCAACAACGACCCCGCCACCTCCAACCTCGACAGGAACTTAACCCAAAGTCTGGACGCCGTGGACGACGCGGCCGGTAGGTCCCAGCGGGCGAACGGTCGGCCTTCAGCTCCGAGGAAGAGTCGGTCCTCTGACCTGAACGATAACCAATCCTCGGGTTCTGGCGACGGTCGGCCTCCACTTCCCAGTAGCAGCCGGCCCACCAGGCCCAATATACGACCCTCCAGACCGAGCAAGAGGTCGGCGGGAACAAGAAACTCTGGCCAGTGGCGGCCTCCCAGCGGCGCCACCACCACCCAGAACGACTTCGTCTTCTTCTCGCCCAACAAGCCTCTCCCAGCCGGACTCACTCCCAGGAACAAGGCCGTGCCCGAGGAGGACGATGACGACGACTACGACGACGAAGACGAGAACAGACAGAGGGAGAGGAAGCCTTTCATCTCCGACTCGACCGAGGATCTGGGTGAGTTCATGGCTAATCTTCTTCCCCACTGAATCGTGAAAGTTTCCGTCATGATGATATTACGTAGAACCTAAGTTTGTGTTAATGTCTGGCCTCTTGCCCGGACGCTGTGGCTCAGATGATAACGTTAGTTAGAGTAATTTTCTCATTACTGCCAGTCAGTTTTAGCCGCTGAGCGGGAAGCTATGGATTGATTTCTTCTGTGTGTGTGTGTGTCTGTCTGTCTGTCCATTAACATTTGTTCTTCAGATACTCCACGATTCATTTAATTTAGACTCGATACAATGACTAAACACTGTAGGTCTCACAAGAATCTTTCAGAATCACATGTCCGACTGGCGATCATTTTTAGCACGTTATTTGCGCGTTGGCTAACATTTTTCAGATACAGACACAGAATAGAAAAAGCACAGTATCCAAGTCCCAAAAGAGGGAAAATCCATGATGTGCGCGTCTTGCATGCCTTCGCAGCCGTCTCTCATACAATCATAATTGCATTTCACTGGGACTGAGTACAGAGATGTTATGGTAAGTGCCATCCGCTTATTATCCTTTACGGCTCCACATATCTGAATAGTGACCACATCGGCCACTTCTGAGACATGCATGAACCAACACCCCCCCCTCACCAGCCACCAGGGCGACGCATCATGGGTCTGTGTGTGTACGGCAGCCTCTCTCTCTCTCTCTCTCTCTCTCTCTCTCTCTCTCTCTCTCTCTCTCTCTCTCTCTCTCTCTCTCTCTCTCTCTCTCTCTCTCTCTATACAGGCGATCCAATATGGAGGACCGGCAGCTGTTGTTGTTGTAGTAAATCACCACGACACTACTGGGACATTGTCCTGTCCCATAACTCTCTGTTGTATGAGGAATAAGTTCTGTACCCACCAAGAATATATATATATATATATATATATATATATATATATATATATATATATATATATATATATATATATATATATATAAATCCTCCCCTCTCATTTTTTTTTAAATTTTCCAAAAGAAGGAACAGAGAAGGGGGCCATATGAGGATATTCCCTCAAAGGCCCAGTCCTCTGTTCTTAACGCTACCTTGCTAATGCGGGAAATGGCGAATAGTATGAAAAAAAAAAATATATATATATATAACTTTCTGGAACACAACTCATAAACTTATTTCGATGAGATGCAAATGAGACGGCGCCTGACCCCAGCGTCCTCGTCAGCTGCTGGCCTGGAGGTCTTTGTCCGAAGATGCGCTGTGGAGGAGCATCAGTAATGGCCTCCATGATAACTAATTACTACAACGGATAATTGCCGTGACTAGCAATTAGTACAGCTGCCTGACGCTTGGACCGACTGCACAGTCAGCCATTACCAGACAGAAGAACACTGAAGCATTTGACTTATGCAAGCATTTTCCCCCACACTTCCACTGCATTTGACCAAGTTTCGCGAGCGTTTCGCGTACTTGCCTAAGAGTTTTCGCAAACTTTGATGGAATTCACTGGGCGTGAATTGATGTTTGCTAAAGTTGCAGAGGTTCGCTCCTGGTGGGTGAGGCCTTGGCTCCTCCGTCCGCGACGAGGGAGGACCCGCCACAAGTACATCTTGAATACACTCATTACCCCCATGATGGGTCCAGATGGTGGAGACAACCTCTCCAGGCGTCCCTTCACACCACCACCACATCCCTCACACAGTTGGCTGAGGACGTCGTGAGGGGGGGCAAACCTCCTCCCCTCTCATGAAGGATCTGGTGACTCTTCTCCCAACCACACGGAGACCTCCACCACCACTCTCACCAGCGGTTCATCCTGGCACCACCTCTCTCTCTCTCTCTCTCTCTCTCTCTCTCTCTCTCTCTCTCTCTCTCTCTCTCTCTCTCTCTCTCTCTCTCTCTCTCTCCAGAGAGCCCCTCACCCCGGCTGTGCCTTTCCACGCCCAAGTCATGCTCTGAAAATTAACGTCCCCACAGATAACGCTTCAAGCTTTGTGAATCACAATTTTGGGCAGAAAAGTCTCGTTAATATATTTGAAGGAGAAAGCTTATATAAAGATATATATATATATATATATATATATATATATATATATATATATATATATATATATATATATAGATAGATAGATAGATAGATAGATAGATAGATAGATAGATGGATAGATCATCGTCTGTTGACGAAATAAGGCATTGTTTCGTCCAAGAACTTCTCACTCCAAACGAGTCCATCATTTCCCCACACTTGGCTCTGCTTGTGATCTTGTAACAATACAGGAATGTCTGTACGTAGCTTGTGTGTCCCTAACATCGTGCCAGGCGTAGCCTAATAACACTGTGTAAGTCTGTTATTGAGGTAAGTGTTCCTCAGGTCAATAAGTTTATCCCAGGCTAAAGAGAGAACCGCTTCACTTAACAGCCCCTGATATGAAGATTCCCTAGTGGGGTTCCCGACCTGCTCTTACTAAGGGTGGATATAAACTACCTCGTTATAGGAAGAAAAGCATGGCACACCCAACAGACTTGGTCCTCAGGGACGTCAGCTAACGTCCCCGACCATCCTTATCACCTTATCTGATAAGAATCAGATGTTAGTGATAATGATTCATTATCATCCACAGCGTAGGTACAGTCAGCCAGTCGCTGCTTGACGCATTTTGTTAAGTACGCTGGTAGATGAACACGGTCATGTAACCCAAAGAAAGTCGTATTTTCTAGACCACTTGTATCTGTTGTGTAGCCAACATGATTGACGCCGGGCAAGCGAACCCGTTTCCTGTCTAAGTCTGCAAAACTCTTAAACAAAATCATAGTGAAACACTGGAGTATGTATCATTTGCAACATCTTAATTTCAAACATTCTTGTGGGTGTTTCCAACCATGTCACACAGGAAGGGTATGTGGGCGACACCGGGAACTATGTAGTTGGTGTTGGTGGTTGAGTTGACGTGATCTATCCCCGTAACTATTGCAGGAATGTGATTGTTGTTTGCAGTCCAGTAATTCCTGTTTGCATATCAACTTATTGACGGCGACAAGGGTTTTGGGTTGTACACCAGTGGACAATGTCCCAAACACGCGCCATCGTATGATTGGATGAAGCGGTAAGGACCTTAACCCTGATTGGCGAAACCCGCGCCGTGTGCCATATGTTCATATTAACTGCTTCATCGAACCTGAATAGAGGAGGCTGGGTTGTTGTCATTCCGGCCACCTTGTCTAACGTAAGCCAAACAATGTCGCTCGTTGCAGCAGTGAATATGCGCAGGTGGGGAGCTGAGCTTCATGGCAGTGGACGACAACAGAACGCGGTCTAAAACGACGCCCTAATTTTATTTAATCTCGTCCTGGAGAAAGTTAAGCGAGCTAATGTTATGGAAGTAATCCACCGGAACAATGTTAGTGATAAGACATCTCTATTACCATTTATTTCTTTACTATATAATGATTTTTTCTAGATATACGTATGTGTCGTCAGCGAAAATTAGATACTGTCAACGCCGTGATCTGTCGCTTCACTTTACCCTAACACATCATAAGTGCCTGGCTATGTTCTTGATTAACATGGAAGGGGGTCGTCCTCTCCCTGCTCCAGTGCTCTGTTACATAGCTGTATTGCTCCCTCGCTTGCTGAGTATTATTCTATACTGTAGCCTCCCTCGTAACCATAATCCATGCACAACCTGCCTGCCATTAATGAGTGAACAAATTAGAAATTGTGTTGTTCTCAGGAATTTTCCTTGTTATGAAGATTTAAACATTACGTAATATTTGGTGGAAACGGATGAAAAAAAGTTCAGCGCCCTGCCTGGTGTATACTGGCCAATCATTCAGTCACTCTTCGTAATCCCTGGGGCATCAACTGCTGCTATATACTTATTTAGTAAATCTGTGTAATGACTGCGGCGTCTACTGCTGCTATAAATTTCAGTTAAGCAAATTTACATAGTGATTGAAACATTCACTCTGACATCCATCTTATTTACATTTTTCTTTTTCTTCTTTTTTTTTTTTTGTTTTTTTGTAGTTGCCTAAGTTGTACACTCTATTTGTAAATATACTTTTTATTGATTGGAGTGTTTGCTGGTAACATGCATCGTATTTAGCGAATCCTTTTAGCTCCCAATCTTAAAACCAGGTTGTCCTTACCTGTAGTAAAATTAATTATTAAACCTTGCCGTGATTGGGGTAGCCTTTGCTGGCTTTGATGTTCACTAGCCTGAATGTTTGTGGTGAGGCTGGACCGTTTGGGATGTAGAATGATTGTTTCACAGCTTTGTTCTTGACATGTCATGATAAACTATTTGCTCGGTGCAAGCTGAGGTGAGTTTGTTTTCGTTTTTTATTTGTTGGCGAGAACGATTACGTGATCCCTGATGCTTGTAAATCTAATTTAACACATTTTATATATGAGAGGCATATTTGAGTGAGTTACATGATATGGTTTGCGCATATATATATATATATATATATATATATATATATATATATATATATATATATATATATATATATATATACATCCACAGACGTATCTTAAAGTGAGAGGTAGCACTATAAGAGAGTGGTGTGGGGCCTGGGGAAAGGCGTCACGTACCTGCAAGCTGCCACACTGGTGTTTGGCGGTGGGTTCGCATCCCTTCACGGCCGCTGGTCACGAGAACTCTCTTCCCTCATCATGTCCTCGACGCCATCCTTCCACAGACCTCCTCCCATTACTTTAGACTCATCCACAATCCTTAAGAGCTTTTTATTTTTTCCCCAGGAAATTAAAAGAGTGGTTCTTCATTGCTGCCAGCGTTTCAAGGATGTTTCCTTAAAGATTTTGGAGTTGCCTGCCAGACACTTGTGCATAAGTTGCCTCAGATGCCAGAGACACTTACCGGGAACAGCGAAACTAATTAGAGAGAGAGAACGTTTATGCATCTTTTATGTTCCTGTTGAAGCTGCTCTTTCTCAAGAGACGAGGCTGTTGTGGTTGTAGCGTGGTGTTTGGTATGAAGAATTACTATGATTAAATTTGGTTTAAAGATTATTAGGATGATATGTCGTCCTTCAGCTGCACATGTAGTTATCTGGCATCAGGAGGTGTCTATGTAGTGCAGGTAGAACGAAAAACTAGCTTAGAAGAGCCGACAGGCTAACGGGTGCCCGTTCATTGTGTGTTACTGTTCACTCCGGTTGTCAGGTAACGAACGTTGCTGGAGATCGCTTACGACGGCGCACATTATCAGGAATTATTCAGAGTTGTTATCATTAATCATTAAACCTTCAGTGATTCATACGAAGTTAGAGATACATATGTAACGAAACTTAAATGACGGTTAGAACAATGTTAGCTATCTGAAGTAAGGTTTGGGAAGTGATGACAGAATGTGAAACAGCTTATTAAACCGCGTTGCTATTGTTATGGTGGAGGGACGTTGGTCATTAGCGGGCGGGCGTCGACGCTCACAACCTGCCGGCCATCTGTGTCTGCCTGCCTGCCTGCCTGGGGGCGTTCACATTAGAGGCAGGTGAAAGAGGATGAAGACAGAGCTAGAGGAGAGGGAGATGAAGTAAGGAGACAGAGAGAAGGATAATAAGGACGGAAGGTGCATGGAGAAGAAGGGGAATTAGAATACATTACACTTGAGGAGAAAGAATTTAAGACTGAGGGAGGAGCGATAAATGGAGAGAGAGAGAGAGAGAGAGAGAGAGAGAGAGAGAGAGAGAGAGAGAGAGAGAGAGAGAACAACAACAAGTGAGGCAGTTGGTGGTGGTTCGGTTCCCCCGGCCAACATGTAGCTGTGTGAACTGAAAGTATTGACTGTGGCTGTCAGTTCTGTCACTGGGGCTGCCTCGCTCTCCTGCTTCGTGTTGACTGTCATGGCTGAGGTGCCGGGGACTGAGGAGTCTCTTGGGGGTGCTGGGGGCTAGGGAGAACTGGAGAGTGTCGCATGTGGGGGGAGCCAGCGGCTAGAAAGTCTCAGGGGGAGGAAGGAGTTAGTGTCTCTCCGGGGTGTGACGAGGTCTATGAGGGGATAGAGGAAGGCACTTGTAATAATTCTCTGGAGTGTGGTTACAGCGTTGGATAACGGAGGGACTGATTATTCTCGAGGGTTTAGTGACGTATCTGAGAAGACAAGAGAAGCGGGTAATTCTCGAGGATGTGGTGACGTGTGTATAGAGTCGGGGGTTGGGACTGATGATACTCTGGGGTGTAATGACGTATGTAAGGAAACAGTGAAGGACTGATGAGTCTATAGGGTGTCAGCACTACTGTCAGATGGGGGTAGGTGAGTATGGGTAAAGCACCAGCAACTAGAACCACCACTACCACCACGACAACATCCCATCATAATCACAAGCAGTTTCCACATGTGATCATGCAGGTGAGAAGGGGGTCGTGGTTCATGGCTGGAGTCCTTGTGTGTCCAGGACGCCAGCCAGTCTAGTGCGGTGAGTCACCTTATTGGAGAGACCCGAGCGATAAGGCATTGAGTGGCCGTCAAGAGGGTGTGTTGATCCCGGGACGATGGAAGGCTGGTGCAGGTTTTCTTTGGGTTACCAGTGTTGGTGCTGGGACGGGCAGCTGGTCCTGGGATCCAGTAGAGTAGGTGCTGGGATGGTAGGTTGGTCCAGTGGTCTTGGGATCCAGCAGTGTTGGTGCTGGGAAGGGTGACCTTCCGTGGAGGACACAAACATCACTTGGACCCACTAGGACAGGTTAGAGCAGCAAAATGTTTATCCACTGACGTCCTTCTCGTCTCGTTCCTTATCTGTTCGTTCCCTCTCTTGCCATCTCAATATTGGCCTTGCTGTAACGCGGCCTCCACAAGAGCTCTTACTACCCCCAGGGGAACAGGACGTGTCTGGAGGTCCACAGAAGACTGTTGTACCCTTTCTCTTAACCCGTCTTCAACCCTAACACACCCGCAGACAGTCTCTGTGCCGGCCAGGTGCTGTTTTAGCATTTCTTTTATTTGTGATCTCAAAATCATCATGAAACAATAAAGAAGGAAGTGAAGACTACAGAGCAGGAGTGTCTGAGACATCTTGGCTGTAGTAGTAACCACCGACATACATGTCCGAAGGCTTGTTTGTGGTCAGGGTTGACCACCAGACATCACCGGTGTCACATCTGATACGCTCCTGCCGTGTACAGTATCGTGTGAGGCTAGGGAATGGCTGCCCAACCTGGACCAGTGTCTTTATGACAGAAATATTTAAGTTTACTCCGCGCCCGCTACCGCGGACGGGGTCATCAGGTGTCGAAGCCCATGAAGGTCACTTTTTTTCCTAAAGGGAAGCCGAACAAACCCACGTCCATAAAGCCTCATCATCACCCTGAGATCCCCAGACTGAGGCTTGGATTACCGGCGCTTGCCACTGTCATATGTCGTCTATCTAACGTCGCTGGTATTGTCATATATCACCGATCTAACATTGCTGCTACTGCCATATGTCACCAGTTTAACAGCGCTACTACCGTCGTATGTTGCCTCTGTAACAGCTACATCTCCTGGTGGTCTTGTAGGACGTAGGAGGATTTGAGGAAAATCATCTGTTGAATGTACGATGGGCTCAGCTGGAGTGTATCTCGCTAAAGTGTTGCTGGGCAGCATGCTTTGTTGTGCTGTGTACAGGTGTGGTGACTTAGGATAATGTGATGGGGATAGTTAGGCTGGTAGGGCTTCACATTACCGTATATGTAGTCTGGGGTGAGGCGCCAGGTGATGTTGGGGTCGGGTGATGGCCTCCCTGAAATGCGTCACTCGTTGTTAACAGCTTAATCAATTGTTCTGTTTGGTCGCGGACGATGCTTTTGGATTGAGTAGTATCTCTGAGGATGGAATTAGGTTATTCATTGTGATTTTGTTTGATTGATGTGACTTAAATGCTGGATTTGTCTGTTTGTTGTTTATAATTCCTTGGCTGAGACGTAGTTCTCAGGTGTCTTGTTCAAGTTCAGGGATGATGATCTTGGTGTTCTTATAACTGCGTTGTCTGGCGCTCTCTGAACGCAGCTGCTCCTGTAAGTCAATAGAGGCAGATATACTTTCATGGGTTAATATGCACAGTGACTGATGTAATGGCTCAGGTTCTTTATATTTTTTCTTTTTCTTTGTCAAATTCAAGATGTGCGTGACAGTTCAGACCATGGTTGAGAACCTGTTTTTTGTTTTGTGGTTTGCTGGAAGACTGAGAGGTGTAGTAACATCTTTCTTGTGTCTGGCAAGATGGTTTTGACCTTGAAAATGATTGTTTATTAATAGTTTTCTTGATGTGGCTCTTGGAGAAATCATACTTCTTCAAGATGAGTTTCTGTCGATTGTGGACATCATTGCGAAGGTCGATAACAAGTACCCCTGTGTCAAGTTGTGTTAGCTGCTTCAGTTCAAGAAATTCATCTTCATTTATCTAAGTCTCGCACAGTATTCAGATTCTTCCTGAAGTTGTTGGTGAATTCTTCTTGGCAAATTTAGGTGTGTGTCGCGCATGAATATTTGTACATGGTGAGAGCAGCTCTGTTTTTAGACATGCCTCATGAAACAACCTAGATGTAAATGTCTCATACTTTTTATTAATGACCTTATTTTCCTGCGAATGTCTGAAGGGGACCTGTACAGTAGGTTTCCGAAGGAGTTGTCGACTTTTTATTCTTCCTTCGTGAAAGCATCTTCGGTAACATGTCAGACGATGATCATATAAATAGTAATGTTATGAGGACAGAGTAAGAAAATAGCACAAGAGCTGGACTCCAGCACTGCCTAAGCTTTTCACGCAGGAGAAGCGAAAGAAGATGTGAGAAAGATGGACGAGGGCTTGACCCGCCGTCCTCTTGTTTTTGGCTTTTAACAAAGATAGAGGACAAGGGAAGGTGGGCTCCCCTGGCTTTTGTGTTGGCTCTGGTTGCTCGGCTTACTGACCACCACTGACAGTAACGGGAAGGTCTGAAACTTGACGATAGGGGGTTCAGAAGAGCGGGTCTGCATCAGTTATTATTGTTTTCTTGGTGATCCGCTCCGCTTATATTTTCAAAAAGAATCTCTACCAGGAGTCATGATAGAGTTGCAATAGTAATGCTTTACTCTGAACTTTTTGTATAATCTGGATGTTACTTTTTGCAGCGAACTCCAATGCAATGCGTGCGTGGTTGCGTGTGCCATAAGTGGTCGAACAAGACTTCTTATTACGGCGCATCTTCGTTTCTTTTTTCATTTCTGTGTCTGTAGCGTCCCGGGGTTACCAGCAGCTGCCTTGGTCTGTATTGTGGCGGTGCGTCAGAACCCCGACATCAGAGTATAGGCCGAGTACAGTGTTCGTTAGTGTTATTAGGATGGGAATAGGACGGGTGCATATTGGGATGGGAGTGAGGCGGGTGCATGTGAGTTGAGGTCCACTTGACCTCTGTCAGTTCTCGACGTATGTTGACGAACGAAATACAAGATTTAGTGGCTTGGTATCGTCCTCAAAGTTTGTACAAGGTAACGTGAGGTCATCCTCCTCTTGTACTCTTATGGGAAGGAGTGTTGTATCGGTCTGTAGTAAGTTAAACAACGTTATCTGCGCGCTTTAGCGCCAAGACGTCACCGCAGAGGAAAGTTAGGAAGATCAGTATACAAGGGAGAAACCAGCACGGGGCCTTGAGGGACGCCAGCATCCAGGGTGAAGCAACGTATGTGGACATTCTTGATTATCATGCGCCTCCTACGGTTGGTTAGGAAGCTGGGTAATGGTTTCAATGTGGGACGAGGAATGTTAAAATGTCAGCTTCGTTTGTACTCCAAGCCTTCGTGACAGACCTTGTCGAAGGCCTTTTCAACGTCCTTGGTAACGAGAGCAGTGTTGAATGATGTCTGTTTGTTGAGGTGTAAGTAGACGATGATTATGTTGGGTTAATCCTGGGTAGAGTGATGTGGACGAAGGCCCGACGTTTGGACATACTAAGTGGAGAGGTCCTGTCCCTTAGCCCGCCTCAGGCGACATGTACACCCTTGGGCTGCCATGCCACACACACACACACACACACACACACACACACACACACACACACACACACACACACACAATACTTAGGTTTGTCATATAAACTTATCCTTATGACATAGATTTGGGTCAAGTGGGTCCATTGTATATGCCGAGCCTGCGCGTGAGATGTCAAGTTGCATCATAGTCAAGGCAATAGGTTTGATCAGGAATGACATTTTTCCTTAATACCACTGACGAGGCGAAACATTCAAGAAATTCATTACGTTGTTAGAATCAGTAGATATACGAACTGTGCTTTGTGATGGTCATGCCTAAGATCAAGTATTTCCCATACGACACAATGCAAAACCAGATCGAATGTTATTTTTCGTAATGCCACCACTCCAGCAAGAATTCTAAACCCTCGCGTGATTCATATGAGGAAACAAAACGCAAATAATACCCCGTAGATGTCCCTAGCCTTGTGGTTGTAAGCAGACTTCTCGCACAGCAACCAGAAAGCATTTTTATCTCAATTAACCGTCAGATACGTGACAAATGTGACTGAAGGACGCGGGCCTCACTTTTCTCTCCAGCTGCGCGCGCACCGTGTTTACATTGTTCGCTTGACTTTCGTCATGGAGGATTACAAGGAGTATATAAGTGCTCCAGGTGTGTGTACGTAGTCTGGAAACTTCACGCAGTTTAGTCCTGAGGACCAGTAAAATCAGAAAAGAAGTTTGGGGTCTGGTCTTTATTGTTGACGCAAGACGAAAGTAAGACTTCAGACTTAAGTTTTCGGTCTTGAGGGGTCGTCTGCATAAAATGAACCGCTTCCAAGATCATACGAATTCCTCTGTCTATCCTATCTCCCATACACGATACCCCCGGGACTGAGGTCGTCCGTGTGGGCCGTACAACAGCCGCCGGGTCTTGTGGTTGAGCGGTGAGTCAGAGTGACGTGTCCAGCGTGGGAGAGAATTCTTGTTGGCACTTACCTCATCAGCCGCTGGCCATAAAACATGGCTGAATATTAAGCGTTGTGGAGCTCTCGACGAGCTGAGGTCACGCCACCCTCAGGACGCTGCTTTATTTGTCTTCCTGGTGTGGGTCACGGGCAAGAGATGCCCCCGAGGAATGATTGGCCCGTGGTGAAGTTTCAGCTGGTTCACAGGGTTGCCGATGACGATAGTCAGGTAGAGTCACACAACAGTGTAGTTAGAGAACATTAACTGACTTTGATTAACCCTTTGGTAAGGCCAAAAACCAAGCCATCATACTTAAGAGTAATGATATGATCGTAGGTCGTACCGTCGTGCTCATGGAGCGCACCCTAATATTCAAGGATCGGTACGTACCGTCATGCTCTTGATTTGCAACCTCTTCCTCACGGATCGCACCGTGAGCTTAAGAGGTCTATGTGCATCGGTAACCAGTCCCAGCTCGCACCTGCCGCACTAAGAATTCCACACTCACAGATATTCTGTGGTAGATGTTAATCTTGGGGACGCAATACTAAGTCCATGTATATTCCTACGTAGGAATGTCTTGCCCTCGTTATGATCGACGGCAGAATGTTAGACCTAGCGACAGCCGAGTTCATTAATGTCATGTTGTTAACCATGACTCAAAATAACCGGAACATTTTTTTGCGACGATCCAGATAATTCTCCGACCATGCACGCCGCCGTCATCGTATGTATGACCCTTCCCAAGACTAATGATTTCTCCCCATACAAACCCACACTCGTCTCCCAAATTTTTTGCCCTGTGGTGATTCGTGCGAGATACTTTGAAGTTATTTTCTGGTTTAAACAACAGTTTGCTTCAGTGACGAATACTTTATGAAAATGGAAAACTCAGTGCGACACATAACACATCCAGCAACCTTTACATTATCAGTTTTAAGTTCCTAGAATTTCCTTGTGAACACGACTCGGAGATTTTGACATCGTTATTTTTAGTATCTTGGTTTCTGTAGGTTGTAAGTGGTTCCCATATAAGTCATGGCTTCAAAAGCTCGTGACCATCATAAGTAGCCAGAGCGACGTAACGAAGGCAACATATCCTCGTGCGCCAGTGTGGCGCAAGACGCCAGCTGTGCTGGTGGTACACACGCCGTATTTCAGTCTCATTTACTTTTGGATTATGCTTTATGGCCGTAACAATATGTGAATAAGCTGAATTGATATTTTTTACTGTTCTGTAGATTTATAATTGTTTGTAAGCACATATTGCCAAGCTTAATCGACATATGCTATGATACTATGTCATGTTAAATTTTCCCTTGAGTAAACCTATATTGAAAATTTTAAAACCCTGTAGCCGTCCCTATACCCAAAAAGATTTTTATGTAAAACTGCCCATATTTGTGAACTGACGAATCGGAAATTAAAACGCCGTCGACATTTAACTTTCAGTGAAGATATGAGGGGAAAAATACATTTGTCTCGATGCTTGTTCAGCTGCAGTTGGTGGTTGATGGTAATTCCTCACAAGTTGGCCAGCAAACTCTCCTGTACTCATGCAATGAACGGTATTTTTTCGTGGAGATTTGAGACGTGATCCGCTGAACTGTGCCTCACGTGCCACGTTGTAGATTAAATTCATTTATGAATGACATTTTCTGAGGAAATGTCATACGTAGTACATAATCTGTTGCGACTGGAAAAATACCCTCCTACCTGTCCGTGAACAACATAATAGTGAGGATTCCACTTTGGTCAAAAACGATTGTTTGGCGTTTGAGACGACGTAAGTGACATCATGTAAGTCGTACTAGTGAGTGTGTACCACGAGAGACAGGTTAGTTATATTTGCACTCCCCAGTAGATGTGCAAAATCCTTTTTAGTTAAAGTTACCAATTCATAACATTGCTGTTGGGCATTAGATTTATTATTGTTTTTTGATGTAAGGTATCTTGTATGTTTCGTATTGTAGAACACATAACTGGAAGGTTGTTTTGGTCCGGTGTATGTTTGCATGAATAGAATAGATACTCCAAACCGTAAATGCTAACGTTTTCTATGATTCTCCTACCCCTCAGAAAAGAAAATGGTTCCTCTGAGCAACGATCAACCACCGACTAAAGTAATCTTGAAGTTCTAGTAGTTATAAAAACACATTGTACATATTTCATTGGCCCATTGTGTACAAGCAATTGATAAAGTGTCTTCTTTTTCATCCATATTTTTCCAGTTATTTTCATGTGATATTTTTTGTTTGTAACATGGTGATTAGACATCAGAATTCCTAAATAAGATATTTATTTTTATTCAATTATCGATAAACTCAACTGTCGTATAACACAGTATACAGACTATGTAATCAACGTCGGGTGATTTTTTTTTATAACGCAGTGTGAACTTATTTCCCCAGTCCTTCTCCAGGCCACAGTGAAGCAGAACAATTTCTTAGTAACATAATTATATTGGTTACGATTCCAATACATATTACAAGTAATTAAGCTGATCATACACAACCAGTTGTATTGCAAAACATTCTTAGATATAGTATAGTATTCAGTTCATAATTCAGCTCTTCCTTACTGATTGCTTGAAAATAAAAAGAGACCCACTTACGCTATGATATATGATGCCCATATTAGATGCGTTGTTCTCAGTGGTTGATAATGATATTCATTCGTCATCTGTTCTCAAAATATATCCACAGAAATTGAAGCCATAGTTTGCAAAACTTCACGATATGATTTTGTGAAATGTTAAAATAAAATATGAATGTCCTGGGATCTTGAGAATTTACACATAAGTATACAGTCGTATTAACAGATCTAGTAAAGAAGTTAGAATCTGATAATCGTCGCCAAATGTGCTTACACAACACAACTAAAATAGCCCACTACACTCACAGTCACTCAGGGGTCGACCTGTGTCGGTAATGGCACCCAGAGAACACATACCCGACCGGTGCTGGTAATGACTTCCGAGAACTGGTGGTGGTTTTACATAGAGTGGCTGGACTGAGCTGTAGGATTTATCACTTCTATCATTCTTTTCTCTTTTTTTTCACTGCTAAAATCTCTCAGACAAACCCTTCCCAAAGTCTTCAACTCCCAGACGCGCAAGAACCCTCCAACGTCCCCTCCCAAAGTCGTCAGCTCGCACAAGTCCCTCCACTCAACATTCAGTAAAGATATTCATAACTTTCCATCCTGCTCCTGGAAAATAAAAAATCCAGTTTCGTTCCTCATTTAGTTGTCTTATATTTAAAACTATACTTAATTCAAAAAGTAAAGTTTAGATAGAATTTGTCAAATGATATAAATGGTATATTATAACAAATATAGTATACAATATATATTAATAGATATTCTTGCATTCTCTTATGTTTTTTTATATATAACAAAACTTGAATAGTATGAGTTATTCGTTTCATTTTGTGTAGTGTTATACAGTGAAGTATTACAATTTTGAGTCATTTCTTTATATAATCAACACTGTATTGGCATTATTACATTTAGATTATCTATATGTATTCTTCCCGATATTGTTACATTCCTCATGTATATATGCTATGCTCCTGCATTTTATGCATATATGTAAGTTCTGCATTTGCATTTTGCATTTTTAAGGTCCAGCAATTTTCACAATGCCAGCCCACATTCCTCCCACGGGTGTGACCTCATTTCGTTTCGCTTTATCTATTATTTTTAGGGACTGAAAAAGAATGCTTCGCCTGTGAAAATATGCGGTATTTTGCCCTACGGAAATAGAAGGGCTTATCCAGCAGGCGGGAGGGGGTGGGTGGACCAGGGTTGGAGCGGTATATTCAACAGGTCTTGACGTGGGGGCTTTTGTTATGGAATTTTGAGAACAGATTTGTTCTGAGATATCTGAATAACAAACTGGTCTTTTTGTGTATGAGATGGCTTGAGCACCGCCGGACCGTCGTGCTCAAGAGTCGTACAGAAGAGGTTCACCACCATAGTATCATCTGTAACACATACAGTCGTTATCAAGGTGACACATCTGCCCCAGGCTGTTAGCTGTACCTATGGTGCGTCAAGCTGTACCGTTGCTTGACCAGAGGAGGTTGACGTGGTGACCCAGCTGTCGTCTTGATCCCTGACTACCACCGCCATCAACAACAACAACAACTACAATATCAGTAACCTGCTATAATGAAAGACTGAGAGCTACATATTCGTCCGCCATGCAGGAGAGAAAAGAAAGGAGTGACCTGATCACAACCTACAAGTTTTTAAAGGACGACGTCGACAGTGAAGAGTTCTTGGTGAGACGCACCACCAGAGTAACTAGGGTCACGACCAGAAGCTGGACGAGAAGGTTTTAAGAAAGGACGCCATACCGTTGGATGGTTGAACTAGATTTAACAACGTAATGCTAGCAGTTTACACATGCTTTAAAGGGCTACTTGATGATGAAGAAAGTTTAGGAGATGCGGCCCCACGGGTGTAGAATTCCCTTCCCCTACCGCACAAAAATGTAATGACGCAACAAGCCTCACCATCAACAACATGTAAAAACTATCATGACGACAGCAACAACACCACAACCGCACGACTAACAAGAAGCAACAATTCGCACCCAAAACAAGACTTTCAGGAAGAACAAGTCTAGTGTAACAGCCAACGACCAGTGACTACCACAAGCCACCATCACCAGCAAGCGTCGGGCAAGGGCTGTTGTAGGGAGGACCTCAGCTGCTCCTTAACAACCCCAGTGGAGCCACAACAACCATATTTTCAAACAACTCTCAGATAGTGTCTCATTTACGTGCCTGTAGCCTTTTCATATACCATTAAAAAAGTAGAAATTATTTAGAATTTCTGCTCCGTTTCTTCAAGTTTGTCATGAGATGCAACAAGGTGAAGATGGCGGGAGAGAGTGGCATCCCTCATGTGCTGATAAATTGGTCACTTAAGTCATCACGTCTGGTGAGGGAGGCGGAGGTCACGACACAGGCACCCACCCGCTCCCTCACCTCCCACCTCAGGCCTTCACAATGGGCCGACCTCTTGGGTGCCCCTTATGAATGGCGTGGGCCCCTGGTGTTGCCGGCCATGTCTCGGAGGCTAGGTCTTGAGGGGGACGGGTTGCCTTAGAGGGCATGTTGTTGTCTGTCAGTGTTGGAGGTTTCCCGTCTCACAGGGACAGTCTGTTGTGGTAATTACCAAGGATGGTTTGTCAGATGTTGAGATTGTTTGATGTGGTAAGTGCTTGGGTCAGTCTGTATCTTATTTACAGACAGTGGATGGGGTAGTTTATTACAGAGTGCCGAGGATAGTGTGTTTTTGTACGGACAGGTGATGGGATAGTCTGTTGCGGTGGCTGGGTCAGAGGGTACTGAGCAAACACATGGGACTCATCTTCATATCCCCAGCAGCAGGTGGTTGGCCTTTTCAAGCAGGAACACCAGGCAAGGGAGGCAAGGGTGGATTTGGGAAGAATGAAAGTTGTGTACGCGTGTGGGTGTGTGTGTGTGTGTGTGTGTGTGTCCTCTCTGGTGGTTCTTGGGAGAGTGGGACATGCGAGGCTGGAGGTTAAGGTCAAGTGTACTGTGTGATGGTCACTCAAAGTGGGGATCTCCAATTGTGACTTTGTCATGGGCAAGGACAGGGGGCTGTTACTGGCGGGGGTAGGGATCTGTGTACTGATATACTGTATACATGGACGGATGTACAGCACTAGGCCCCAGGCTGCAGTCTGCGGTATCTGTGAATGTCGGGAGTTAGTGTGACGCAGGGATGCTGGGACTGTGGGGTAAGAGGTCAACCCTTCCCATCAGCCTCCTGCCAGGCACATCCTTTCCCTTCTCTTCCTCTGTTTACCACTGTCATCACCTCGTCCTCGACCCCATCGCCTATATCTGCCCACTATATATATATATATATATATATATATATATACCCTTACGAGTAAGTAACGTAAGGGTAAGAGAGATGTGTGGAAATAAAAAGAGCGTGGTTGAGAGAGCAGAAGAGGGTGTTTTGAAATGGTTTGGGCACATGGAGAGAATGAGTGAGGAAAGATTGACCAAGAGGATATATGTGTCGGAGGTGGAGGGAACGAGGAGAAGAGGGAGACCAAATTGGAGGTGGAAAGATGGAGTGAAAAAGATTTTGTGTGATCGGGGCCTGAACATGCAGGAGGGTGAAAGGAGGGCAAGGAATAGAGTGAATTGGAGCGATGTGGTATACAGGGGTTGACGTGCTGTCAGTGGATTGAATCAAGGCATGTGAAGCGTCTGGGGTAAACCATGGAAAGCTGTGTAGGTATGTATATTTGCGTGTGTGGACGTGTGTATGTGCATGTGTATGGGGGGGGGGGGGGGGGTTGGGCCATTTCTTTCGTCTGTTTCCTTGCGCTACCTCGCAAACGCGGGAGACAGCGACAAAGTATAAAAAAAAAAAAAAAAAAAAAAAAAAAAAATATATATATATATATATATATATATATATATATATATATATATGTATATATATATATATATATATATATATATATATATATATATATATATATATATATATATATATATATATATATATATACACGAATATAATGCACATGAACGCTCACTTCCATAGAACATACAAACCTCCGGCAGCCAGGCTCGAACCCGGGACCCCTGCGTAGCAGGCGGGAGTCCTACCACGTGCCACGCAAGGGCCCGAGCCTGGCTATTGGAGGTTTATATATATATATATATATATATATATATATATATATATATATATATATATATATATATATATATATATATATATATATATATAATTTAATTTCCATTAGTGGGGTACTGCAGTATAACTAAGTTGAATTGAGTAAATGGGAGGAGGGCTTGGCCGACTGTCCCAGCTATGTACTTCCTTCTTTGTGGTGGTAGCGGTCATGGGCTTGATGCTGGCGTCCACACGGTGATGGGGGTGGGCGGGGGAGGAAACGTGTGGGAAGGGATGATGGGGGTTGGCGGTCGTGGAGGAGAGGGTTGGCTACTTCCGTTGGTAGCGGATCTAAGGCCGCGGGAGACGCCGGGAGCGGTGGTCTATCGTGGAGTGGCGGCTTGCCGTACGTAGAGCAGTAGACCCGGCCTTGTTTGGCCGTAGGTGTGTTTGTGCTTACGTACATGACTCAGTTTTGTACAGTATGGGGAGGGAGGTCTACAATCGTGGTGACCCCAGTCTGTTGCACTGTCATAACTACCACACAGTTTTTTTTTTAACTGTATACATACTGTCAACATTTACAGTTTCATCACTCAGTCGTTGCATCCGTTACTCTGATATCAAAAAGTACACTCTGCATCTTGCATTTTTCTGATCAGTTTTTTGTTTCGTTTCTCGTTGTGGCAACATAATAAATCCCAGACAATTCTTTTTCTGCTGTATGATATTGACGCCATCCTTCCCTGTGTCTCATCTTCATCACATATGCGTTTGTTTGTGTTAAACTTCATCTACCGTATATCCTACCATTGATCACTTCCCTCATCATCAAACATCATCACCCACAAACATTATCAGGTGTGAATCCAAACTTGTCTGCAGGTAATTAATGGTATATTCATGTGAGTGTTCGTTTCTGTGTACATACGTGTATATCTTTATGTGTGTTCGAATGTTTGTGTTATTGTTTGTGTTCTTGTGTGCAGTCGTCATGCACATGAGCGAATGTGTATTTACACAACTGTGATATAGCTGCCAGTGCGTGTATACGCATGTATTTAGTATATGTATGATGTTTGTGCCTGTTTGATTCATATAGTAGATCATTACGCTTTATTTGTAATGTTCATTTAGCTTTATCAATATACAGTTTAGTTCAGATAAAAAAGGAAATTAATTTGTTTATCAATAGAGTACTCTCTCTCTCTCTCTCTCTCTCTCTCTCTCTCTCTCTCTCTCTCTCTCTCTCTCTCTCTCTCTCTCTCTCTCTCTCTCTCTCTCTCTCTCTCTCTCTCTCTCTCTCTCTAAATATACACCTAGGAGATACCCCAGGCTCCAGTTGACCTCGTATTGAGAATAAAACAACAGATTCAATAACCCACGAGGGACTGAACATAGCAGCGGCGCTCGAAAACAAAGCACAGTTGACTCAACAGAGCGTGGGGGAGAGGGACTGAACAGAGCACCACCACCACAACAGCAGCCACCACCCACTGACTACATCCCCGGTGGCCAGACCTACAGTGGGTGATGCGAGGTAGAGACAATAAGGTTGAACCTTATGAAGACATATGATATAGAGCGAGACCAATTCTGCGAGAGTAGGTGTCACACAGAGCCATCCCACAGTTGGTTGTAAGGTCGACTATACAGGTGATTGTGGTGTAGATCACCGCCACTAACGGCTCAGTCCTCTGTGACAAGTGATTATAATGGAGACAAATGTTGAATGTAAACATGACCATGTGTAAACAACGTGTTATTATGACCTCATCAGTACGATCCTTGGGCACGACTCGTGCACGACGGTACGACCAATGGATATGACCTGACCTTTGATAGAGAGAGAGAGAGAGAGAGAGAGAGAGAGAGAGAGAGAGAGAGAGAGAGAGAGAGAGAGAGAACAGTTTCCTGTTTCTCTGGTTCAGTGTGGTCTTGTACCATCTTCAGCAACACAGTTTACCGTCAGCAACACTCCCTTTAGCGTCAATAACACACTCTTCACCAACAGCAACATTACGTTCACCGTCAGTAACACCGCCTTTACCCTTCGCAACACCCCCTTTACCATCAAGCAACATTTCCTTTACGGCCGGTAACACTACCTTTGAGTTGCATACAGCCATGCGTATCATTTACACAACACTGTCTTTGTCTCTACTTACTGGTGATGATCTCTTGACATTGCACGAGAGTTTGCCTTTCATCCTCAACACTTGAAAACCCAGCAGCAAAAATATACATCACGCCTCTCCTCACCCTCGTGTGTTCGGAAATACCTTTTATCTACCCTCTGAGGGAGATCGGGGGATGGGGGGAGCCGGATATCGGATATCGGCAGGTGGAGGAGAAGGAAGAAGTAAGACAGAGGTGGTTTGACTTGAGAATCGGGTAGAGGGGGATTTGTTTCGAACTGGTTCGAACTGGGTATCAGGTTGATAAAGTCGGTCTGGAATGGTTCAGGTCGGGGATGTGTTGGGAGAGGAGGTCGGGGAAGACGTGGGTTACATCGGATATGGGGAAGGGGAGGAGAGGGAGTTCTATCGGATGTGGTTCAGATCGGGTTTCGAAAGGAAGAGGCTTAGCGGGGGTGGGTCACAATCGGGTATCGACGTGGGTTAGGTTTCCATCATGGGTGGTTTACATAAGGCATCCCCGGGAGACAGAACAAATATGATTTGGATCAGAAATCAGAAGAGTTGTGAGAAGAAGAAAAAAAAGTTGGAGATAGTTCATATAAGGTATCGGCTGTAGGAGGTCCAACAAAAGCGGCTGATATCGGGTATCGGTGGGATGGGTTGATGCTGAGTATCGGAAAGAAAGCCTTGCAAACATAGACCACGGTAGCTCATAGTAAAGCTTTCTTTACCCGTAGTTTCACATACTCAAACATTTTGGTCTCATACACTAATATACACACACACGTTAACGTTTCTGGGGGTGAATATCTATGAACATTGTGTCTTGTTTGCGTTTTCTTGGCGTATTTGGGAAAACATTTTTTACCGTCATGGTCATGAGGTGTGAGTTTTGGTGTGTCAAGGTGACACGAAGAGCAAGGCTGATGTGTCTGCTCGTAGTGGAGAATCTCTCTCTCTCTCTCTCTCTCTCTCTCTCTCTCTCTCTCTCTCTCTCTCTCTCTCTCTCTCTCTCTCTCTCTCTCTCTCTCCCGCCCATATTACCAAAAGCCTTCAGGAGTAAGAGGCACAGCAACATCCAAAGTCCCCTGGTTTCAACTTCCTGGAACGGAACGAGTTGCTGAATATTTATAACTGCGAGACAGTTGGTGTTGGTGTCTTAACACAAGTTACGATGCACAGCAACAGGTCGGTATTCGATGGTATGTATATGCAGATGAGGCACCGGCGTTGTTGAGGACGTGTGGAGTGGAATGACATGGTTGAGAGCAGTTCCGGAAGCGCTCATGCTGGGGATGTGTACCTCCAAGGGAGGTGGAGCGAGGATTAGACGCCCTTATGTCTTCCTAAAACTCCTGTTCTTTCAGAATTTTCTTCCTTTATCGTGGAGGACAGTAATTCCTGCACTGCTGTCCCCTCCAGTCTTCCTGTTGTGGAGGGCAACACATCCTTCTCGACTCTCTTCCCCAGCCCTCTCCATTGCGTGTAGCCAGGATGCAGAGACTCGCTCCCTTACCACTGGGGAGCTGTATGACACGTCTCACCAATACACTACCTTCAGTCAAGGGTTTTGTCATTGTTTTGATCACATCCACTGAAGGAAGGGGGACGAGTATGACCCTTACGATGCAGAAAGGGAAAAATCATCGTGAAGAGGGTCGGTCAGCCACTTAGGTGCAACCTGCGTATCTTTACCCTTGACACCCGAATGTTAGTCAGGTAGAAAGCCTTGCATCCATCCATCTGACCTCTGGTTGCATCTGAGATTGCTCTAGGTCGCCCATGATCCAAGTCCAGATTCTGAACGTATGATCCAGGGCAATGGAGACTTGAATTCTCGGAATAGTAGGAACCAGCGTCGAGATCTTCCAGGACTTCGCGAGGAGCAGTTACAAAATCCCAGTCATTGACTGTGTGCTGGGCGAGTTAGGCTACAGTTGGGAGTTCCAGTGGTCGGTCCTTGCCACCACTGGAGAGCGTCGGACCGAAGACGTGGCCCACTAGATCACCAGTCAACACGACGCGAGACGGTCACATACATCCTGACGTCTCTCGACAATCCTCGTGAAGTGATGTATACCAATGCCAGTCGGAAATATATATATATATATATATATATATATATATATATATATATATATATATATATATATATATATATATATATATATATCTTTCTGCGCTGGAACTCGTTCCTCACTCTCTTCTGGACACAAGGTTTTTTGGAAGAACCAAGAAAATGTACTTCCGGTATTAGAGGTTTTGTTACGCCGGGCGTGGGAAGAAGAGGAACTGGAGGTTATGGCTGGCAGGAGGAAGAACCCAGCAGGCGTGAAGTGGGGACGGGTGATGAGGCGAGTGTCGACTCCCTCACCCTCTAGGTGCTGGTGATGGTAGGCAGATGATTGGCGGAGTTCCATTTGGAGTACTTTTCCAGATATGGTAGCAGTGTTTCTTATGAGGAGTAATTAGTTCTTTGTATCATCCTGCCTTCCCCTCCCGTTCAAACATCATTCTGTCTCTACCCTTATCTCCGCATAATCCGACTTGTCTGTCTTCACCGGATATGATGAATCTCCTTTTCCATGTCTTCTGTTTATCATTCGTTCTTCTGTGACTCACAACCGTCTAAATCTCTTTCCAAGTTGATCAAGGAGGAAACACGAGTCGCAAACTGGAATGAATATAGGAAGTTTTATAGGAAGTTTCATGATTAAGCTCATTCAAGTGAGTGTAACTCGCGGTCATGATAAGTCGGGACATACCTCAGTATTTGTATAAACACAAAGTGTCTAACCTTGATGTTACCTAACTAAACATTCGATGGCGTTAATGTCATGGACCGGTCTGGTTTCATGTTACTAAACCTGTGTTAAGCGTTGTTGTAAAGGCACGACAGTTGCTGATCGGCACCACACTGTGCATCGAGCCTATGCGAGCCTGCACAGACCACTGCAAGAACAGCCTAGCCGTTGTAACTACTGGAAATATCATATATTGCTAATAGCAATAGCTTCATTGTCAATATTGTGAGGATTTTTTTCCATATATATTCGGCCTTGGCGTTGCATTTTGATTCAATAAACCGTTAGTTATTATCATTATATATAAACCGTTAGTCTTTATTATCACTATCATTTCTTGTGTGGGGAACAACCGCTATGGGCCTACAAGTAAACAGTGGTTCGCTGTGGTCTCACAACACTTCTCAAGGGGAACAGTTGTGAGCATTTTCGGTCATTCGCCGTGTTCCTCCCGAACTCATACAAGAGTCTAGTACGGAGATAGAAAAATCCTATCATAATATTCTCGCACATGAGATATGTTATCGGTATTGGGCTGTCGCGATGAATGAAGCAGGTAGTTTATTTTGAATCTGCAGTTAATAAAAGACATAAGTGTGATAAGGTTATAGCATTTGAAACGTCTTAGACTTAGCTCAGAACAATTGAGGATAATAGGATTGTACGCTTACTATATTTATTTACAACGTTTACACTATTGAAAGCTGATGATATACCTAACTATATATTCTGCAGTAGATATAAATTGGAAGTATCGTTATGTATTAAGGTAACACCATATGATGAATTAGTTTCAAAAAAAAAAAGTTTCATCATATCGAAATATTTGATGTGATATAAAGTAACATGAAGGCGCTCGGTGAATTTCCTGCGTAACAGCGAATTATTGGAGTGTTATCTGATATCAGAACTGACCTCAGTGACAAGTTTGACCTGAAACAAGGTCACAGTCCTGGAAGGTCTGGTGTATGATGAGGTGAGGACAGTTGAAGGTGGGTGACAAGGTCAGAGCGTCCGGTATGGGAAGGCTGGTAATGGATGACGTGGTGGGTGGAGTGGGCAGGTCGAGAATGACACTGGATCCCACACAACACAGGATCCACGCCCGCATCGCCTATCCGGTTCCATTCATCCCTCGTTGTCCTCTCTCTCTCTCTCTCTCTCTCTCTCTCTCTCTCTCTCTCTCTCTCTCTCTCTCTCTCTCTCTCTCTGCTATGCTTCTGAGATTATTGTCAATACATTACCCAATAATTTATTGTTTTTTTGTGATATTGTTCATGAAGACACTCTTGATTGGTTGATTTTATAGTTTCAATAACTATATCGTGGTATTTAACTCATTTCTACATTCTCTGTTCCTTGCACTGTTTTTTTAGCAGTATTTTTCCATTTGATAATACTTCCGATCTCTGAAAGTTCTTATTCATCAAGAAACTTTTTTTTCTATTATTTCATCTTAGATATGTACACTAATGTGTATATATTCAATTTTTTCTGATGTTTAGCAGTGATACCAGGTAATTATGGACACTTTTGGGGAAAATGTGTTAAAACTTGACAATCACAGCTTAATGATTTTCTTTACACCACTAATTATAGGGTATTTGACGTTATTAACGTTATTAGCCTCCATTTGAGTGTCTTAAGATCGTTAAACTTTCAGAACGTAACTTTTGAAGTGAGTGAACAAACCTGCACTTTGAAGTTGGGTTGTCTTGTTAAGGGGCACCAATTCTCTCTCTTTCCCCACCCCCCTTCACACACCGCCGCCAAACGTACGATAGCCCGTCTACCCCATGAACGTAACCGTCTGCACCCCTAGCCCTCAATGAACAACTTACTCGACCAGGACTCACATCCGTAGAAAATTGTGTCAGCTTCTACTATATGATAAGAAACTGTTAATTCAAATGGTAAATGAGAAAATAGCTGAATTAAAAGTCCATTCTTCCCACTTTAAAAACAAGTGTACTGCCAGTTAATTACCCATTTCGCTGTTAAGTGTCCCAGTTATGATAACAGCCATTTCCTCCTGCTAAGGGAATCTATATATCTCAAACTGTTTCTGTGTAGTTTTTTGCCTCCTCCACTGTAGGACCAATTTATATGGAAGAGTTCGTGTAGCTTAAGGCTCCTTTGGAGTGAGGTTCTTTGAGGAGATTATTCTCCCGGTGATTCAGCCTCGCCAAAGATGACTTGCTCGCGGCATAACCTCCAGCAAGCGGAGTCCGGCAAGGGAGAGAGAGAGAGACAGACAGATATGTATATTTATGGATGTTTATCGCTGTTTCATGAAACAATGGTGACAATACTTGTGTCATCAGTAGAGTATATAGAAGTTGTGAAGATAATTTTTTTTTTGAAATAATGGGAAAAAAGAGGAAGGATGGATCTTCGAAAGTGATCCCGATCTAAAATTTTCTGATTGGATCATGATTATCTAGCTTGATTAATGGTGGAGTAGGTAGGCAGGTAGGTTGAGCCCCAGGATCTTCAACCATTCTAATTTCCTTAATTGTTCTTGTCTCTTTCTCACCGCATTCCCAAGAACCCTCCAACTTATTCCTCCCAAGTTCTCGAATCCCAGAACTCGTCCCATTGACGCCTCGTAGTAGCACTGAAGCCTCGGCATTTAATCGTTACTAGGACTTTTTTAAACTTATCTGGGAAATGTCCTAGTTCGTACATAGAAGTTTGGTGTAGTGAAGTAGAATTGAGGGAGGGGGATACATAAAGAGGGGTAATTATGGTGCAGAACCCTCCCTGAATGGAGGAAGAAATGGTGGAAGCTATTTTAAAAACCGTAAAAGGTTGGGTTGGTTGATTTTAGATTCCGGTAGATTAGGTTGTTTGCTTAGGATCTTTTCACAGTTATGGTTTTCAAAGGCGTACAAGCTGTACGTGTATATGGGTAGGGGGTGGATGGGAGTCGAGAGGCATTGTACGCTTTTATGGATAGAGATGAATGTCGATTTATACCCACTGTCAAATTTGTTAAAAATAATTCTTTCACTTGCCGCTGTACAAACAGCTCTAATTCATTAATCAACAATGCAGGACAATAGTGACTTTTTCCTACTGAATTTGAGTGCGTAACTCTTGAATACCCATTATTTGTCGGTGCAATACATTATTTAAAAAAATTCTTTTAAACTTTTTTTTGAAGTTTGTCATGAACAACTACTCTTTGTACTCGTCTGAAAATGTTAATCATTGTGAACGGCCCTTAAAGTGCTACGACGTAAAAATAACGTCCAAAAATCATGCCATCTCTTTCAACTATATTGCAAAATAAACCTTCACTGAGTGAAAATTTCACCCGAAACCCTGCGATACTATTTAGAGAAAAATATTTTGCAGTTGAATATTCTTTGACCTGATCTATGAATATCATTAACATATGAATTGTTTAGAATATATAGTCCGAGAGCTAGTATATCTGTATACAGTACGGAAGTTATGAAAACCTCTTTTTTAAAAGCCCAAATTACCGGCCCCGAGTGTCGTCGTAATTCATGTTGCAATGTATTCAGAATTGAGGAACGATTCATCATGAAACTATTACTTATACATCCGGAACCCAACGCTGATCACTTCAAACGTCAAATTGCTATTGCGCTAGCCCGTCACTGTTAGTAACAACCCTTTACTGGTTACGATATTAATGTGATCCATTGTTTTCTGCCCAAAGCCAATAACGGGCCAGATGTTCTTTTGTTAATCTTTTATTAAACGTCTTGCCATTTCGATGAAAATTGTAAAAGTAATACATTCGATTTTCATATATTTCAATCTTGAGCGTTTGAACAAACTGATGCAATTAAGCGACAGCTTCCCTGTAGATACTTTGATATCAAGGTGGAGTTGGACTCATCTGTAAATGCAAGTTACGCAGTCGCCGTCTAACAATAGTGATGCAACAAAAAGTGAATACCCGTGGGAGCCCGGCCCAAACGGCTGTCCTCCCACACAGCTGACAGTTCTTTAACCACTTGTTAGTCACAACAATCAAACAGTATAATCCATACAACGAGATCAGTCGCACCGTCTATTTTCTCAGCTGCGTTATCCTGGCGTTTTTGACCACGTAAAATCTATTTTTGTTAAGTTTGTGACAGAAGCCAAGAATATATTTCACGACAGTATCTTTCGTTTGTCTTAGAATATGTCCCCTTCTTACCTGTGGATTGCTTTGTTATTTACCTGATCTTTGCTCAATTAGGGAATGTGCTCATGTCGTTAGGTCTCTTATATACAGAACTGCTTATAATCGTATCGGAGTTCAATGGTGGTATGTGATGTTCGAGCTGACGATAAATTGAATGTTAGATTGAGAATAGATCATTCGCGAATTTAAGTTCCCTCCCAATGACGAGGAATAATTGCCTGAGGGCAGGGCTGACACGTGAGTCACCAGTTAGTTATATTTTCATATTTATTAGAGCTTAATCATTAGTTATGACTGTTCCTTTAAAGGTGTTGAGGAAAATACATAATACAAGTATGATTATTCAAATGGGTTTCATTCCGTCAAATGTGATGAAGATGCACAGAATAAGAATGAACTGAAGTTAGGGTGCGAGCGCAATCGTCGGTCACTAGACTGGGACGCTAGCTGGCAGTCCGACGTCAGCTCGAGAAGGTGTAACTACGCTGCCTCTCCCGACACACGCCGCGACCACATATATCCTCAGTATGAACTGAACCACTGACTCCGATCCTAGTGGATGTGGTGGTGATCATGTGCCGTGCCTTATCAATGCCTTGTAACTTTGGATGACGTTAGACTGGTAATCGAAAAGTGAACTTACCTGTAGTTTGTGACTGGTATCCGTGTTGAGCTTACCTGAACGCAGGATTGGAATGTGTGATTTTGTCGTACCTATGGTGAACATAGAGGGAGAGTTCAGTGACCTTATACAAAGTGATCACCAAGCCTCGTGATTGACCAAGCAGGACTGGAAGAGAAGAGGCGCTGTGAAAGAAGGGAAGGAAGTTGTACGTCAAGGCCACGAGGTGAAAATCTAGAACCATGGGTAAGTGTGTGGCGCAGGGAAAGTCACGGAGACTTGTGCTGCTCCATTATATCAAGTCTTAACCCACTTGCTTAAAGGGGCAGGAACACCGTACACAGTTCATGTCACTTGACACGTTGGTATTGGCTGTTAAAAGGAAAGGTTTCAACTTTTAAACAACTTATTTCGATATTTGACAAGATCCGTAGGGTATATGGTATAATCAGTCCCAGCTAATGAGATAAAGTTTCCTTCTAATGTTTAAAAGGAAACTGCGGGTTTTAGTAAACAAATGGACTTGAACGTTTGTATATTTACGTTGGGTAACAGGTGTAAAGAAAGTAGGCGGTTTGTTGTGATACCTCCAGGTTGTTCTCATGGAAGTTGCTGAATTGCATTATACTAAAATTATCCAGTTGTTTTGTTGTGCCTGGCATATCACGCGAGTTGGAAGCGTGTAGATTCTCATGAATTGACATTTAACTTGATTTTGTTAGTTTAGTTATATTAGTGTATCATTAGATATTTCAGTCATTAGGTACATTTAAACTAACCTGATCATACATATATATAAAGTATGCGGTAGGGCAAAGGATTTAAGTCACAAAGGGTATGGCGGATCCCAGTGGGGCTATGACAGCACAACCTTGTTCCAAGAAGTCCTTAAAATATACGGGAAATGTCTTGCATGTTTTCATTAGTTTCTGAGATTTATCTGCCTTGGACTTTGGTTCAGTTGAAGCATGACCGATAGTAGAAATAGTGTATAATTGAAGTGGATCTTAGTTGACAGGACTCGTTTGTATTGGTTATTACAGGTGCATGCATAGTTGCCAAGTCGGGTGTGGTGAGAACAAGCCACAGAGACTTGGCACAGATGTCAAGAGCACCATTCATGCTTTCTCTTCGTGAACGTTTTGCAGAATTAACACACATTATATATATATATATATATATATATATATATATATATATATATATATATATATATATATTTATTTATTTATTTATTTATTTATTTTGCTTTGTCACAGTCTCCCGCGTTAGCGAGGTAGGGCAAGGAAACAGACGAAAGAATGGCCCAACCCACCCACATACACGTCCACACACGCCAATATACATACCTATACATCTCAACGTATATATATATATATATATATATATATATATATATATATATATATATATATATATATATATGCAATGGATCCGCTGCTTGGAAAACACAGTCTTAACAGGAAAAGAATCACCAGGGATTGGGTGAACATCTTGGTTTTAATTACATATTCCATCATCATAGCCCATAAAGAAAGGATGATATGTATATATGTAATATCTACTTAATGTGTTTCTTTTCAAAGCATAAAGTCGGAAATGTTCATTGAATGGTATATATCATAGGCCTAACGTGAAATGAAATCAAGAAAGAAATAAAGAAAATGACTAACAGTCCTACCTTATCAAAAATACATTAAAACGTAACATATGAATGTAGTAGAGACAATATTTCAGTCGTTTAGAATTCTACAATTCATGATTAAATATCCCAACGTTATAACATATATTTAAAGACTAGACATTTCTGCTTTAAATCTTAAAAGAAAGTAAAGAAACGCATTGACTGTCGATGCCTTATTGTTAATTACTGTAGTTTACTTCATGTACGACACGAGGGACTCCAGTATTTTAGATCGGTGTTCCATGAGCGACTGGCTAGCACAGAGAAGCTCGCTACGGACATGAAGTGTTCAGTTGTCGTGAGCGTGATTGGTGAGATTGAGGGTTTGGTAATTTGGCAGTTCGTCCCGTAATCACCGAACAAGGTGTTTATGAATTTTCGTTCTGAGGTGTCGCTTCGTCTTGCCAATCCGCAAAGCATTACAGCTTTCGCACGTACACTGGTAAACAGTTGATGATTGCTACTCCGCAGGATTAATATTCTTGAACTTGAAAAATGACTGGATTGCAAATCTTGCTTTAATACCTAGTCTGGTGCTAATTTGTGGGTTAAACTCGCGTAATAGCAAAGTCAGTTTCGAGAGAAATTGACCATTTTACCATGAATTTTGTAGAAATAATTATCCATAACAAAGATATTGAGGATTACCTGTTAAGCAGTCGTGTTCTTTTCAAAGTCGTGGTGGTCTTAATGTGGGAAAGAAACGTACCGTGTCTATTCATAACGGGGAAACACATCATAACAGGAAAATGTTGCAACAAGTGCAGGAGGCGTATTACTGGAACGTGGGTCACACTACGTTCTTTGTTGCATCTCACAAAGGAAGTGTTAGGCGTTATATACTAAGATGCGGCTGAAAGATCCTTCGTTTATATAATGGCTGTGACATTGTAGAGAGTGGTATATTTTTGTTAATTGTTGTTGTATATTTTTATTACTCTTTGTTTACTTTTTATGTAGTGAAAGGAAAGGTGATTAAATCCGGGTACAGTTAACATGTTGTTAAGTTATATGCACTCCCATGGTAAGAACAAGACCAGATTTAATGTCCTGTGTAGGAATTTTCTCCCCATAAAAGCTTTCTAGCAATGAAAACGTTTCCTTGTACTACTATATTCCCAGATAAGGATCCATTCCCCCGAAATTTCATACACAAACATTCTCCTTGATGGAAGCATATTTCTTTACATGTTATCCGTCATACACTCTCGCACACACCCTTCTGAATACATATCCCCCCTCACACACACACACACACACACACACACACACACATCTTCATATATTTGAAGCGCCAGTATCAATATACGACTGAAATCTCTGAATGTGTTCCGTAGAGGCATGATCGTCGTGTTCAGAAATCAGTTAATATTTGAGGACGCACAAACTCGCAACCGTCAAGCTATATCAATACTAATTGTTGGACTGCGGCCTAGACAACCAAGGTTTTCTTAACATTGAATGTAATGTGTTTAAGATTGTTACATTCGGTAATATGGTTAGGTAGTCAAGGTTGGCGTTGCAGAGGATGTAGTCGGCTGTTTCTCAGACGTGCTGCGTGGAGGATTATGGTCTGCTTCATCTACGCACTAGTGTACGTGGCGGCGCGTAATGCCGTTCAGTCTCGCCTCTGTGTTGAAATTCCGGAGGGTGTGAGAGTAATGTGGGGTGATATAGTACTGATAACCCACCCCTGCCTTACTGCCTTCATCATTTGTTGTGTATTGTATCATTAGCCTCTTTCCTCCTACAGAGATACGCTTGTAAACCATCTCGCCTCATTTGTCATGCACCAATATAGCAAGTTACAGTTGTGTTGGGGTTAATATGAACCTGACTTCGTAATACCAGCAGGAACAGATGTATTTGTCATAAGTTGTAGACTCCCTCACATTATCAGTACGCTGTTTCAACCGATAGCACAAACCTGGACCTATCAACCCCAGCAACCCATCATCCGGGTTAGTGGTCGGCCCCACGACGACCCAGCATCAGGGGCCTTACGTTAAGTCATGACAACGTAACAGTTATCGATGGTCGAAAGCGTGGGTGATAAAAAAGATGGGAAAATTGCGTTCCCACCTTACGGAAACGTATCATTCAGATTTGACTCCACCCACGTAGTTGAGATGCCCTTGATCACAGCGCATTGTGAGACCAACGAGAGATCGGACCTTCTACCACAACACTATTCTTTTCAAGCCTTTTTGCAGCGTAGTGAATTGTTAGATTACCGCCACGAACTTTCAATATTACGTTAACAAACAGCAACACTTCGGACGGTCGAACGTTCACCAGCAGGTTGGGCACTAAGAAGCTTCGTCTTATCCCTACGAAACTCGTCATTAGTTGAGCAGCTTAACTTATTAACCATCACGTCGTCTGTTACAGATTCCCCCTACGTTAACACCACAGCCTCGCATCCCCAACACCCGCGAGTCAATGCTACTCACAGTCGCCATGCAGTTGTACAGCTCCATTGCACTTAATAACCAGTCGGTGAAATCTAAAAGGAACCAAACCTCATTTTTCCATTTTTTCCGTCAGTTACAGTGCTTCTCTTATCGAAAAATACTTAATTTCATCAATATTGAAAATCTACAAACCTTGTAGTCAGTTAGCTATTATAATCCACTGTCATCACTCTCAAACTGACACTTTTGTTCAAGTGAGCTTGCACCGACATTACAAGCTCCAACAACTTGATAATATGAGGACCTTTTCCAACACTCGCTGCCCTCAACTTTACACTCTAGAGAGGCGCAAGACCACTATGGCTCTCACCTTTGATTTCATGAAAGCTTTCGACTTAAATCAGCCATCAGCCTTTCGCTGCGGGAAAGTCTCATTCCATGGTCTGTAAACTTCAGTGAGCGTTCACAGTCTCTGTTTCCTTAATGCACTTGCTCGATAGAAGCACATCAACGACTGTGATTTTGGTGTTAATATTAACAACAGCTGTCCTGAAAAATCAACACATGAACTCCCTACACCAGAACTCAAGAAGGGGTTGCTGTAAAAGTAGCAGAGAAGGGCTTGATCATCCTCGGCCCCTATTACCTCATTTCTCACAAGCCATTCAGTACTCAGGTCACCCCATGACTTTCCAATGACCTGGACATCATCCGACTGTTTGGGATGAAGTTGCAGCACCAGCTCCGCTACCGTCACCACCTGTCACCAAGTGTAGTTCGACCGTACAGACCGTCAGTAAGCAGTAGACTGAATGTTAACATTGTCTCGTATGTGTGTAAAGGCTGCTTAACGACCCCACCACCCACCCTTCAAAGCTCAAGCATCTATCGTGTATTTTATGTATATTTTGATTTTTAGAAAGAATGAAAATATTCATCCGGAGCAACCCCCGCCCCCCAAACAAACACGCGTACCATCCCCATACATTGCGCCCAGCTTGCGACCAGTTTGCACCAACGCTTTTGCAAAAGGGCCGTGTCCCCTCTAGCCAGCGAACTACACACCCACAGCCTCCAGTAAGGAAGGCTGACCTCATCGTTTTCTATGGGGTTTGACAAGTCGTAAATTTTCTAATTCAGATGTAAATTAATATTTCCTGGCGGGAGAGATGAAGTGGGCGATATGGGCGTGCGGGGACCTGCGTACGTGGTTTGGGGATAAGGGCTGGGAAGAGAGGGAACCCTTATGGGGAAGGGTTTGTCTCCCTTTGTTATGTATTGTGTAGGGTGTCCGTTGGTCAGCAAGTGGAAGCCAGTCGGGGAACCTCATTGCCGGCATTTACTAGAAGTGCTTGAGAGAATTTTCTAATATAGTTTACGATTTATATCATTCCGTAAATGTATAATGACAGTCTTCACTGCTTGTGATTAGAGTTCAAAAGGGGATCCAACGGAACTGATTGCTCAGCTGGTGTATGTATGTTTTTGAAATTCACTCTTCCCCCCTTGACCAGTATCGATCCTCGGCTATTTACATATTTCCACTGTACGTAAAACACGTTTGCATTTCATGGGTATCAGTCTAAGTCTTTCTTGCAGGTCAGTGTGGCACGGAACATTTTTCGAGTATACGTTGAGGCCCAATACTTGCAGTATTCTCCACGTACGAAATGAAATGTATATCCAGCTTGGTTTCCGTAGTTTCTTGTGGTCCTGATCTCTTACAGTGTAAGATGTCGTTGGTCTTGACACAGACCAACTGCACAGTACTGGACTCCTTCATAAACAGATATTCCAGGATCCGTTCATATCCACGAGTCATAGTTTGATCTTTACTCGGTCACGAGAGCGGAAATAACTTTGGTTTATTAGAGTAGAGATCCGGTGGTGTGGATGCGCTTTAACCATGTGTTTGCCCACCAAGGCTATCGCTGTGTGCTAGTGGCTGATGGTAATAATGCTGACCGACACGAGAATGTTTCCTGTGAAATGTCCGTACATTTCCTTCCTTAATTGCCATAACACTTCGTTTTTACCAAATTATACAAAACTTTCCTCTGTATATTTCGTGGCCGAACTGAACATAGTAAGAACAATATTTTTAATCGTAAATATAAGAATATTTACTTTCATTTGTCTTGGTGCGCACACCAACCTGGCCATAGAGACCTGGACATCCCTGAGGATTGGAAATGATTCCATGTGGCGTTGAGACCTTTCTGTTTACACAACCTCATTAAACCATCACAACTTTATTCAGTCATATGCTTCGTCTTGCTGAAAGAGCGAAAAAGATTTTGCTCTTTCACAAATTAGTTCTTTGTTTTCATTGGGAAATAACGTGAAAACGAAAACCCTAATGATATGAAATAGAAAATCTTGATATGTGAGTGAGGAGGGGTGTCGATTAATCCAGAGAACTTACGGACAGTGTGTTGTTATATGTTCCTTTTCCGTTATGCATGCTTGGGGCAACCTTCATTGGTAGGCATACCTAGTACAAACTGCCGCAGTCTGGGTATGGTGGGAGGATTATGGTAGGACTGTATTATACGATGTGTGGAGCAAAAGTGGGGAGGCATGTCTACACTGTGTGCACGTATGTATGGAAGGGCACTGGAACACTGTATAGGGGTGATGTGGCAGTGTGGCCATCAAAAGACTATGACACTTGATACTTTAAAGGGAAGGAGCCACCACTATCGTTCGTTACACCAACTGCACTGAAATTGGTGTATTCAGAAATCTCTGCATTTAGAACAACAGTTTTCCATGTGCTACTTAAGTTTCGCTTCCGCTAACTAATTGTAAACACATGCAGGAAGGGACCTCAGTGTACTGATGTACTGAAGTGCTCCAGCTTTTCCATTTAGTAGAAAGATCAACAGAGCGAATAGCGGATGCATGTAAAGCGTTTCATTTGGTATGAGGCCTCGCAACAAGTACCTGGTCATGAAGTATTCATGGGGTACATGCCTCACAGGGACGTAATATTTTGGGTTGATTGGGTAGAGAGTAATTATTAGCTGGGTGTGAAAGGGAAGCTGTGACCCAGCTTGGTGTCAGAATGGCAGAGGTATGGTCACAAGCTGCTATAGGTAGTGGGTTCCAGCTAGGCTCGGGTGGGGCCAGGCCCTGAAGCTCCTCCGTCATAGAAACAAGATATTTACCAAGACATCTTGTAATTGGTAAATAGTAATTGAGCAGCTGTTTACCAGCTTATAGGTACTTATGATTTGTGATGATAAACAGTCACGTCCATCTCTGGAAAATTCACAGTGTTTATGTAAGTTATTCTGCTTCATAGGTCCATACATGGACGTGACTTGGTTGCTGGTAGTACCGTGCATACAGACATGTGATTTGGACCTCACCTACTTGAGTTGCTTCTGTGTTGTTTATGGAGGCTTTGTGAAGGTCTCATTGTTGTTGTGGCACCTAGACCTGATTTAACCTTCAGCACTTCTGCCGAAGCTCTTTAACATTCAAAGTTTATATGTTAATGCAAGTTCGCTTCCATGGGCTGTCGTGCCTCATGGACAAGTGTGATTAATTTGACAACATTTGTTTGTTCTTTAGAGTTGGCTTAAAGGAATAAAAAGCAGAAGACGGAAACCAGTTATTTCGTCTTTATATATATTTTGTATTATTTTATTTATATTTAGTTCAGTAAGTTACAATGGAGTTATTTATTGTCTTCACAAGTATATTGTGTCCTGGTAATACTGAGAAGGAGGCAGAGAATGAAAGCCACAGGGAGATAGAATGGAAATTTGAGAAGTCCAGGTTGAGTGATCCAGGGAGGGAAACAAAGCCAGCCTGAGTGGCCCAGGGAGAGAGCTAGAGCCAGTGATTGACCCAGTGAGAGAGGCAGAGTGAGCGACCCAGGGAGAAAGACAAAGCCAAAGGGAGAGGCTCTGGGAAATACGGAGAGCCAGTGAGAGAGAGAGAGAGAGAGAGAGAGAGAGAGAGAGAGAGAGAGAGAGAGAGAGAGAGAGAGAGCTAGCGTCAGTGTTCACCTGGATGGAGCAGGCTGGAGCAGTATCTCTGCTCGACCACAGCCAGGCCTCTGGACACGGCAGGAGGGACCCGGCCGGGGGAAAAGATACAGAATTTACACTAATTTCCTGAGAATTATGCAAATGAGTTGAGTGGACTGTATTATGTGCAGCTGTTGGTGGTTTTCGTACTGCTGGGGATGCTGCGTGGAGTATGTTGGTGTGGAGGGTATGTACATGGTTGTGAATGTGATATACATACTAATGCACCACGTATATGTGTGTGTTTATATTGTATGTTGATACATATTGCTGTATGCTGGACCTGTTTTGTATTTTGTGCGAGAGGGATGCTGAGTTAGTGAGATTTCTTTACCAGTATAGAATGTTGAGATCGAAATCTGACTAGCTTCGAACAGTGCCCGACCAGTGCCACAGTGACCTAGTCATTACTCGTCACCTTTAACATCCTTGCAGTGAGCGCCTGGTAAAGCTGAGAAAGGTCAGACTTGTTTCATATATGAAGGTTGTGTTGGTGCAGTAACGTCTCGAGGATCTGTGGGGTCAGTGTTGCAGGGGAGGTTGTGCGTGCTGTTTGTATATATCCTTAATGGAAGTTCTATTGTTATTTGAGGATTAAGTGTACCTTTACTGTTACCTGAAGATTAGGTGTACCTTTAACGAGTTACTCAGAGAATATGTTGTTTTTGAAATGAAATTATGAGTAGCCTTATTGATATTTGTTTTACATAATATGCTTTTTCAAAGTATATCTTGCAAATCGAGTGTTGATGAGCATCACCGTACCAGTGTTGTGATATTGCCATGTCAGACGGCAGGCTGGGGTAAGATCCGGTCACCAAACGTGTATGGGAAGCGACTGAATTGCATCATTTTATGGTCTAGAAGAAATTCGAGTTGTGCACAGTAACATATTTAGTGCTGGTGGTGAACCAGTTAATGTTCAGGAACCACGCAACATTATCCCCACGGAAATTCCCCCAGGAAAGACAAAGAAGACTTGGTATCTTCCGTACTTAACTATGTGCATCGCTTGGGTCTCGGAGTCTGCCTCTGTACATACAGAGGCGCACAAGCAATCCACAACGCACGTTGCATATTGCAGAGTTCTCCATACACACCTCAGCAAGATACACTATTCTCCACAGACATTCACTTTGACACACACTGCACCTAAAATAGCTTAAAGCACGCTGTATTCTCTCCAAATGCCTTTACACTTCACATCTCAGACAACTTACTGCCTAAACTAAAAGCAGGCCATCACATCATATTCTGCATACTGTGAAAACCTCTGCATTTTTTTAAATGATTCAAAGCAAACTCTTCTCGTCAAAGATCATAATTTTAGGAGGAAACAAGAGCCCATACCCACACACAAGAAGCCTTCAGCCCCATATACCGAACAGTGAGGATTCCTCAACACTACGTAGGTGGAAAATACCTCGGCAACAGACACACCTCAGACCGCTCAACACTGCTTTCATAAACATCCCAGATAACCACAGAAGCATTGCGCTCTCCACACAGTCAGTTAGCAGGGGTATATTGTGCTAAAAATTAGAATTAGAAAAAATCTAATCACACTTAAGCAGCCCACAACAATTTTCTCAATTTACCACAAAAATACGCCACACTGCGGCATAGTAAATCAAATTCAGTACAGTACTCACAAAAAAAAGTTTTAGTCTTACAATGAACCATCAGCAATTGCTACTTCCCGTAAGATCCTCAACAATAAACACAAGTAACTTACAACAGCTTCAGCACACACCACGAAAGTGTCAGCGCAGCACAATTGAGCGCTCACCATGAGCGGCACCAGCTAGGCTACATACCCCAGCAGGACGCACACCCACCACCAAACCCTACACTGGGCCCAAGGCACGCCCCTCACCGCCCCCCCCCCCATCTCCGGTCGATGCTGTGCTTGGGGCCTCCACCACTGACTGAGGCTTTACGGCTGATTGTTCTAGACTCCGAGTAGTGAGTGTTGGCAATGGTGTTTCTAGGACCATAGTCCGAAAGGATCATTATAAAGTCGCTTACCTTCCATGTGTCCTGATAGAATCAGATATCCTGGTGTAGATTCGTATGTCTTCCCAGACAAAGGCGAATTGGGCAGGAAATATATGAGGAAATATCAGTCGATGAATTAAGCTTGTAGAATGTTGGATCATCTTGCATCAGGTGCGCTACCCGCCTCCCTTTGCCCGGTGGTAGGGGGGGTTTCAGGTCTATCTGAAAGGAAACGCGGCGACGATTTCCCGTGGATTGTGGTATCGAGAGGCATATGTCTTCTTTTTTTCTTTACCTGTGAAGAAAGTTGTTCGCCAAAGGCCTTGACTCTATCCACTTTTTGCATCTAGTGGATGGTAAGATTGTAAACTTATGTAAATAGTTTTGGAACATATGTCATGAATCCCCTTTGTAATCTCATTGCTCTTCCGCGCACAGGATGAGGATGACATGGCTTGCACAATAAACTAGCCGCTAATAGTTGCAAAATCTAATCCAAAGACCAAGCTGTGTGTAGGAGAAGGGACATGGTGGTTAGTCCTTTGGCTGAACAAGTTTAGTTACAGACAAACCTAGGAACGTGGTGGATAATGTGGTACTGTAGTATCTAAGGTTGATGGCTCACCTTGACCAGTGTCGTCTGCCGAGGCTTGCCTAACCCTCCGCTCATGAGACAACAACACGGCCGCTGGTACGAAGGCATGGTAACACAGCCCGTCTGATGCTCTCAGTCACGTAATGATCCATTGTATAACCACCTCCAGAGACGGAAAAATTAGTATTGGAGTGCTATGTCATTTATAGATAAACACTGGACCGTGCCCTGAAAGGATCAGTAATTTTCGCTCTTGAACATGTAAAAGAAGATTGTTATCCCAGGCAGTATCGAATAACTTTACACCACACGCGTTTTGGAACCGGAATTGTTGCCTCGCAGTATTGCATAAAATAGAGTAGTTATTTCGGTTGACATATGTGCCACGGGTATCATTCATTGTCTTACGCAACAAAGAATTTGTTACAGGCTTCCGTGAGGGCGACGACTGGTCAGAGATACCAGTAGGACCCATGTTAGCGTAGTTGTAGCAGTACCCCAGTGTACAAGGAGGCTCTATCCTCACCACCAGTGCCCGGCGGAGTTGGGTCGGTCGTTGGTCTTCAAGGATAACGTGTTAATCCCGTAGGCCGCTGGTTGACGCGCGGCAATACTGTAGGGAAGAGACCATTTTTTTTTTTTTTTTTGCAACGAGAATGTTGCAGTGTTGAAGTGACTCGCAGTATTGTCACAGTCTACTATTATTCATATTACTGGCCTTTTTCCATAAAGTTTAACAATAATTGTTCCAGAAAAGTTGATTTCAAGGGTAATTCCGCAAAGTTGGCTAACTTATCAAGCTTAACCTGCCAGTCTAACATGTTCATAGTGCCATCACTTTCGATCTGTTTGTAGTTTCATACGTGAGTCATGAAAAACATGAGGCCAGAATTGTGTTGCTGTGTTTGGAGTCAACGCTTTTCACGTGAAAGGGTTACCCGATGGATTTTCCACAGCGCTTTTCCCCGACGTAACTTTCCTCGTGACCCCAGAGTTTACTGCTGCCATTTTCACGCAGTCCTATCCTCTCCCTTCCTGTCTCACGCCCGCTATCCTCCCCCTCACCCTGACAATTCATGAACCCGTCACTATTGTTATGTTCACCCTCCCTGTCTCTCATCCCATCCTCTTTTCCCAGGGTCTCGCTCGCTCGGTTCCCTCCCCCCTCCGTCCTGACGGACCGTAACAGTATCAACACCATGTTACCGTCTCTGGTGCCGTCCTCCCTGCCTGTCTCTGCTGGAGCTGACGGTTGATGAAGGTCTTCCTGGGAGGGGACAGAGGCGCCGCAGCTGTTGGTCTGTCACACCACCCTCCCTCACTTTGTCCACTTTACACCCAAGGACAAAGCTCCTCTCCCGCCCCCCCGTTTTCTGTTGATGTGTGTCACTTGCAGTGAAACTGATCCTGTGACTCTTCTGCCCTACCACCCTCTCCACCCACAATATACCGCAACATTCCGGGCTCATCTTATCTCATAATTATATTAATTAAACTTACGATCAGGTTTCGCAGTTTCTTATTATTCTCTTAGTTTAATCCGTTTTGTACATACTAGCGGATGAGGGAATGCTTGAGAATTGTTTAACCACTGACGCAGGTTGTATTTACGAAGTTTACATCATTCTGCATCTTGCACCTTCAGAATATATATATATATATATATATATATATATATATATATATATATATATATATATATATATATATATATATACGAATAAAGTGCATATGAACGTGCACCTTCGTGTGTGTGTGTGTGATCACTTTTTGTGTTTTACGGTCAGAGATCAATCATGTTGCCAAGTCTCTTAACCTTGTACATATGCTCCATTTCTTAACTCTTTTGTATTCACATACACGCGTGTGCGCAAGTGAAAGCACTTAAGAGCAGAGATGGTGTTGGAACTATTTTCCAGGGCTCATATGTTAAACCATCTGCTTGACGTTGGAACACCATGGAAAGAACTCTAGATTTAAAGGAGAAGTATGGATAAATCTTTGGAGGCGCAAACGCCCACCCACTCACATAAACATACATTTCATGAAATTTTGTCTTCATAAATGATTGTGTGTGTGTGTGTGTGTGTGTGTGTGTAGTAGTAGTAGTAGTAGTAGTAGTAGTAGTAGTAGTAGTAGTAGTTTGGACCTTGTATAAAAACATGGAATTAATGAAATAAAATAGGTGGACGTTGTGCATCAATAGACTTTCTTCCATAATGAACGTCAGCAAAGTATTTAATTTATGTTTATATTATAGATGAACCATCTACTTTCCAAGAGTAACTAAAGAGGTGGTCTAGGTAAGTCATATACTTAAGAGGCTAAATGTTAGTATGGGAAGCAAGCACCTCTCTGGGAAAGTATTAACAACAATAGGAGATTCAACATAAGGGTATTTCCGCCCGCTGACCCTGATGCCCACCTTCTGGCTACCCTAACTACCCTCTTCCTCGCCCACCGCCCACCAGCCATCTAGTTTTGCCTCTGTGAATCAAGGTATAAGGGTCACTTTCCTGTGTGGGCGAGCGGGAGCGGTGCGCTGCAGGGGCCAGGCTTGTTAAGGTCGGCATGGATTGTTTCGTCTAGCGTGATGGATGGCGGTGTTGTGGTGTCCTGGTTTGATATTGGCCGAGTCAGCCGCGATACTGGACTCTGTTGCAGCCAGCAACATTGTCAATATCTGCTTCCAATATCTTGTCCAGTTATTCCCCTTGTTACACCACAACGGATATTCGTTGCATTGAAGGGTAGATGCTGTGGTTTTTTGCGAATGTAAGGTGATACATTGTTTTCCTGAAGTTGCCGAAATTGACAGATAAGATGCTTGTTATGAATAGCGTAAGGAGGTAACATAGGACTTTGTATATCTGAAGTAACAGAGTGTAGCATCCGTAACTGACAACAAATGCACGTAGCTTAGTGCATACCAGCGATGTGCCTAATGGCGGCTGTGGTCCCGCCACAGCCACCTGGGGCGGATGCATCAATAAATCTCCCTCCCAGGTGTCCTATGAGTCGCCCCATGATATGGTCTCTGCCTCAGACAGCGTGCTTTTTGTACAGTGATTCTGGTAATCTCAAGTTAAGCTTCAAGTTCAAGGTTCTGAAGTCCAGACAGAAAGCATGACGGACCCTGACTGCAGATTTGTCGGAAAATTTCTCAGAAGAATTGATGAAAACGCTGCAACAACATTTTTCGAAAGCTGTGATTAAAAATGATGGACACTGGGTAATTATTTAGTGGTATTGATCATAGGCACTGAACAACGCGTAGATATAGGTTACACGGAACAACTTACAGCTGCAGGACTTGCATGTTGAACTGAACATTTTAATGTTATTGATATTTCAGAAAAAGGTGAAACCAAAGTTTTGGGCAATTTTTCGTGTGACCTTGAACTTCGGCGGGAGTTGTCTGTACTGTAAATTCGTATACGTTGTATTCCTTACACAAATTATGTTGACACATTAGGCGAAGGCACTTTGTGATATGTTGCTTTGATGGTACCCGTTCCCGTAGTCTGTTATGCTTATCTTGCCTCTGGTGACCCAGTAATCATGTCTTTATCCCTATGAGCCTGGGACCAACGTGGATTATGTGGTAGTTAGGCGAGGAAAGCTAGCTCTCTACTTTGATATTGTCTCAGCTGTTTGCCTTACGAGCTCAAGTGGAAAGCAGTGAGCACTTATATTTACATACGAACGTGTGGGGTGGGCGCGTTAGGTTCCCTGACATGCGGGGCGGAAACTGTATGATAGGCTTATCGTTGTTGTGCGTTCTCACGGGTTTGCCTGTATATTTCATGGATCTATTTTGGTTCTCTTGCTTTCGGTTGCGAATTTAGCCTACATTTAAAGTTGAAATATGCTTAAAATCTTGGAGTACATAAGGTAGACATGGCTTTAGGATGGACTGTGGGTGAGGGAGGGTTCGAGAGAGGCTAGCTGGGGTGGGGGTGATTCCTAGATGACGGGAGCAGCAGCCGCGTCTTGGGTATCAGCATGAGCTGCGGGGCCGGAATGAGCCGCACCCTTCCTCATTTACTAACTAGGAAAAAGTATAATGTGACAACTGAGCCCCTTATGTTTTATCCCTTTCATAACGTCAGGGGATGGCGTGAGGGGGTGTTGATTTTCAGACTTCATTTAATTTCACTTAAACAAGTGGGACAGGCAACTTTCGAGAGCGCGGACCATTGAAATTCAAAGGCAGGTGCATTTAAGTGTATAGATATAAGATTCTAATACCAGTGATTATGATCATATTTCTAAATTTATGGATAATGGAAATGATACACCGTTCACATGAATCGTAGAAGATAACACAGGGAGGCCGGAAATTCTCTCTCCTGTATCATCACTTTCTGCCAGCCAAATCATAACTGTACCTTTAAGCTCTTTCGTCTTTTTTTCTGTCGCAACTTTGTTTAAAACTCTCCTTTAACCTCGCAACTCACTCGGGGACTTTGGTAACCTTGTGAAGGCTAGGTGAATTAGATTACTTGATGTTGAGCTGCAATTTCCGTTGTATGTTGTGCAACTTAGTTGGTCCGGTGCACTTGGAAGGAAACCGTCCAGTACCGTTATGAAGTAGTATAAGGATGGTGGGCGTCTGATGTTGAAGGTCTCTAGTGCTACGTACATTATCTCTGCTCCAAGGTGGAATACATCATTTACACATTCTTTGCGGTCTGCCGTTTCAGCTGCGACTTCGATGCAGGGCAAGTAATCGTCTTTTATATTATTTATATCAGGACATATTTGCAGTTTCTTCGTTGTGATGGATACCATTTAAGGACCCTTACCTTGTCCAACCCAGTTTTCCCTTAGTCTACCGTATCGGTATTGACAGTTAAAAAGGATTTTAAGACGTTTTCTAGCTGTTTGGCTATTGGTTTAATGGTGGTCATGGTGTCCATCTTTATTAACAGATTATTGATGAATACATCTCTGTGCACATGAAGTACTTAAGAATAGATACAGTGTAACAGGATTAATTATTCAAGTGAAATGCGCATCTAGCACGTGAACTACTTTACCTCTACCAGTCGATTGATGCTTCATGGTCATAGTGTTTATTTCTCGGGGTAGTTGTAATCCAAGGCTGGCAAGCGATATTCTCCTGTGAAATTACAGATGTATGACCATCATGCAGTCGTCATGAGAAGTGCGTGTCGTAGAATACCATCATTACATCAACTACACTCACTGTGGTAATGGCTCCTTCCAGACCACTATCATCACCTTGATGTAAAGCACCAACTTTCACTCAAGAAACAGCAACGTGAGGCTCTCAACCTCAAGACGTGACTTCTAAATAGATCTCACTGTCTTTAACACGCTTTTCTTTTGAACACTGTACTAAGTTCTTCACTCATACTGTAATTGCTTTCCCATCTGGCTGATTCTCACTTACAGTATATATTCATTTCTCATCATACAAACTCTCATGAAGATGTAAAAGATAATGGACAGAGGCTTACCTTTCAACATTTATTACACATATACTGTATAATTGTAGAGCACTCGACCATTAGAATATGTCCCGTAATACTATTCTGTCAGCGAAATACAAATGTTTTTTCCTACTCTCTCTTCATTTTTTCTCCCAAGCTTTTAAGAAAGTGGCTCACCGTTTCGTTCCTCTTTTTAGACAGTATTGACACCGTCTGTTATTCCTAGGTGTTATTACTTCCCCAGTATAATGCACACTAGAGTCTAGCATGTGGCTGGGAGTTGCCATGTAGACTTGCGTGTGTTGATGGAATCTTGAGTTGTTCTCACACGTGAATCAATGGTGATATAGTGCAACAGATTCTTCAACATCCTTCACACAGCTTTGTGGCCACGTTGGCTGTGCGTAACTGTGGAGACCTGGTGGCTGGTCTGCCAATCTGTGAGGCCTTGGTCCTGGCGTGTCTTTATGTCTCCCTTTGGGGCCGTGACGCCTAGCACTTCAGTATGTTTATGTCCGGAGCCGTTGTGAATGGCCTGGCTGTGAGCACTAACGTGTTTTTCCCTGACTGTCTTTGAGCCGTGGTGGCTGGCGAGTTTGTCTGTAAGTTACCAGAGTCTGTACTTGTCTCTGTAGTGAGAGCCATCCCCGACTACTGTGTACAGTCATGATAGATTAACAGTTTAAGTGGCATATCAATGGTAGTGGAATAGGTTCTCCGCGTAGTGCATTTAAGAGGGAGAGACCCTTCGCGCGGTATGTTTAGGGAGGGAGGTTTCTCTGTGAGGTGTGTTTTGGACTGGAGAGAGGGTTAACGGCTGGGCAGGGAAGGTCGGGCCAGTGAGTTGCCACCATGGTGATAATGATCATATTATATTACTAACTACAGGTTTACATTACGAATGAGCGAGAGGCTGCATTTTACGGGTGTAATTATTCGGCAAAAGCCACAGCTGCCGAGTACTGTAGACTTGCACTGCCATGGAAAGGACTCGACCAGCAATTCCTTAAATGGAGAGGATTATTGGCAACAGATTCTGTGAAGAATTATTTGCCGCTTATAATTTTCATAACTTATTAATACTTTTGTTTTATATTAGCGACTTTTGGGATCATATTTGAGTGGTACCTTGTAAACGATATCTACAACAGACGACGTAATGGCACCTACATCAGGTGATCAGAATCCGGAGCTGTAGGATCAAACTATTCTTGACTCAAAAGAAATTGGCAATGCCAACTGACCAGCTGACGTTTGAGTTACTTTTTCTTTTTATTTGATCAGATTTGGATGCAACGTTGGGTTGGCTTAGGTAAATAATGGTGATGTGGGGACTTTGTTGTGATGCTGTGGGTTACCTTTACGTCCAGTGCGGGAAGGGGGTTTTACAGTCGTGAACCCAGACTCTTGAACTTTATCATGCTGGTATGCTGTCAACATTTACAATTTCATCCCTTCTCATTCCATTCATCTACTACTCTGATACCATACGAATACCTCATTACATATTTTCTATCAGGGTTCTTGCGTGTATATCTTATTAGGGCCTTTGATTTGAATAATGTGATCACATCACCACTCACTCTTCTCTCTTCCATTATTGGCGACATATGTGGTTTAACCTCTTACTGTTACTGTTGATTCTGTCTGAGGTATACATTGCTGTGGCGTGTGGACATGGGTGCGGTGGTGTGGTGTGTTGGCGTGGGTGGTGATGTTTCTGACCACCACATTTAGTCATTTTTGGCTGTTTCTCTCAGCTGTTCTGATGCTGCGGCTCCAGTCACATGCTGGTATTGTTACCGATGTGCTGCTGTTCATGGTGTAACTGGCTGGTGATGGTAGTGGTGGTGGTTGTGGTGATATTGCAGCATGTTGCTTCCGCTCACATGTTTGTGAGATCATCACCCGAGAAGCTCTTGTGTGAGTGGGTGGGCTGCGGGGTTAAAGAGAAGCCTCAATGACCATTGTCAAGTAAACCGCCGCTTCTACACAACAGCTGAATTTTGAAATTTATGTTGATAATTCATTAGTTTATGTTAATCTATTAACGATATATTAATGATTTGCTGGACGAAGAACAGGAAAAAGTTAGAAGCAAGAAATAGCGAGATTCAGCTCGAGACAATTACTGGTGGTTCGGGCCTCGACCCGGTGATTTAGGCTAGGCTACCCCGCAGCATGCAAGGGTTCTAGACTTGGGGCTCTATCCAACAGGGGTGAAAACGGACGCGGAAGATGGATGACCTGAGCATGGGGTGTATAGTAAATTTGCTGGAGATATCGCCATAAGGATTCTGTTTATCTTTATTCAAGTACATGAGTAAGGTACGCTTAAACAAACACATGATGGTTGGGCAAGTTAGATAGGATCGGTGATACAGGCGTGAAGTGGATTTCATTTGGCATTTTTTGATACAAGAGTTACTGATATGTTGGGTTCATTAGTTATCCATGATACAGTAAGTATGGATGATCTGGATCTATTACCGGAAATGAGTTGGAAAAGAAATGACACAAAGTTATTGGGTGCTGATACTTGTATACCCGCCCACACCCACTCCCCCAACGCCACATTTAGTCTTCTCGTAGCTGACGCCCACCCACCGCTTACCCACTTCCCCCACAGCTTCCTGCCTCACCCTACGCCCACACAGGTGCCCCGTGGCGCGATGGCAGATGTGACAATGTGGGCGCGGGAGTACCGTGCGGCGAGGCGCGGCAGCAGACTCAGATTGATTTGCTCAAGTAACTCCTCTGGCCGACCTCTGTCTCGCTGAATAATTAATTACCGACTTGTGGTACACCTGCCACATACGCCGTGTGTGTGCTTTGAATGTAAGTTGCAACTGTCAGATTTTTTTTTTTTTTTTACTGAGTATTAACATCTTTAATAATATGGAACTGAAAGAGGAAGGTATAAGTTTCGTGTGTTTGTGCGCACGTTGCTTGCCTGCAGTGATGAGACGAACCCGTTGCTCCGTGACTGGTGGTGCAGGTTAACTGGGGAAGGCCGGGCTGGGCCGGGCCAACCACCCGAGGGCCAAGTCAGAGCTTGGCAGGGGCTAGGGCTAAGGGCTGGGGGGCGGGCTAGGGGTAGGGAGAACCTTACTGTTCTCACATGCAAGGAACGCTAGAATATTGATGCCGACTTGATATAGCTTTTGCTGCTGTTGTGAGCTGGAGGCAGGTGTTAGGTGGCCCAGGTGTTGGTGGCGTCTATTATGAGGTGGAACACTTGATGGTGGAAGCAGGTGTGAGGCGAACCTGTTAGTTGCTTGTGGAGGCAATTATGAGATAAACCAAGTTCTGGTGGAGGCAGGTGTGAGGTGAACCAGACATGAGTTGGTCCAGGTGTAGGCGAGTAATGTCTCTGATTAACCTCTTCATCGCGATTCTACGACCCTTGAGCGTGAAGGTGCGACCCTCAAGCGCCGCAAGACGACCTTTGAGTAGGACGGTAAGACCCTTGGTTATGATGTCCTGTCGTTTTACTTGACCATTAAGGGGCAGCAGGTCTAGGGACCAGGCCATCGTGCCCAAGGCCTTGATCACCATACCGCCGTGATCATGGGGGTCATCCAGCCAGCCATCTAGCAGGTGTGGACAGGTGTGTGATGGAGTGAGTTAGACAAAAGGTCAGAGCGAGGAGGGGATCGGCTACCATGGCAACACAGGGCGCACATCGCCTTCCTTAAATGCTCCATTGTGCGAGTCAGGGAGGCGCTCTGTGTGCGAGAGAGAGAGAGAGAGAGAGAGAGAGAGAGAGAGAGAGAGAGAGAGAGAGAGAGAGAGAGAGAGAGAGAGCTGCGGGAGCTCATTATTAGAACGCCTCCTCAGGCCACCAGCTACGGGTGGGTGGATGGCCTGGGGGGGGGGGGTGATGTTGAGGGATCCTCGTGGGTCCGATGTTGACCTGATGGGATGGGACTCATGATGATGGGATGCTAACCATGTGGGATAGGATTGATGGGTTGTTAACGGGGTGGCTTGTGACTGGTAGACATGGTCGTTGTTAACGGGGTGGCTTGTGACTGGTAGACATGGTCGGATGACAGGCTTGTGAAGTGCAAAGTCCCTCAGCTTTGGGTGGACATGCGTTGGAAAAAGTATGGGAAAAGTTCCTGGAATTATTACTATATCAATCGGTTTAGTTTCAACGATTTGGGGCATGACGAAATATTGTAATGTTCAAACATAGTCACTTGTTCAACGTAAGTTGCTAATTCTTGGAGACGATATTGTCAACAAACGCACTTCGCCCGGTGAGATATACTTTAAACGGTTTCATTTAAAAGGTGTTGTGTGTGTGTGTGTGTGTGTGTGTGTGTGTGTGTGTGTGTGTGTGGTGTGAATCTACAACACAACAGAGTCAGGATGGTTGTAGCATAAGTTTATGAATATCGCGTGGGCGACGGACATTGTTGTCGTAAGAGGATTGTCTATAGCGTGGAGTGACTGATGTAAGCGCGCCTGTACAGTGTACAGACGGAAAAAATGAGCCGGATCTTGGAAGATTTTTTTTTTTTCGCAGGATGAACGTGCTAAGAGGCACGTCCGTAACCTTTCCTAGGATTTCATGCCTGTGTGTTGTATAACACGGTGTCAACCCTTACCCTTGAGCACGACGGTGCGATCCTTGGATATGCTGACTGGCCTTTGACCTGCCCCTAAATGATCGTACTGGGAGAGTTCGTTGTCCTCAGCAGACGTTAGAGGGATTCGTTATAAGGTAACTTGCCACCATTGGCTGGTATCATTATGACAAGTAAGGTATATATATATATATATATATATATATATATATATATATATATATATATATATATATATATATATATATTGATATTTTTGTAAATTTATTTTGTTAAGATTAACAACTTAATCAGTTAACCAGGATGATAGATGGAAATTTACTTGATAGATGTATGGATGGAATGGCGTATGAAACTGGTGTCATACAGTGAAGAATCGCCGAGTGAGGCGGTGGGTAGTGTGCTTGGTTTGGTGGAGTCCCGGGAGAGGGTATGAAACAAGTGTCTGGCGCGGGAACATTGATGGCGCGGGTCACTGCTTGCTGAATGTCACGTACAGCAGTATAATGCCTACCTGGCAACTCGCATTAAAGTTACACATCTAGGGTGGCGAGGTTGGCAGAGCTACTGACAACAACAGCTGCTGCCAGACTTTCATATAGTCTCTATATTCATAGCTGTTGGTATGCTACCGTGGCTCGTGGACTTGGTTGGATTAAAGTAGATCCCCGTGGCGACAGTGTAAACATTCCATCTTTTGTGGAATCTGCTGTAGTCTTCTCTTAACCACACAACTCGTCACAGATAATGTCACACACGTTTATAGTAGTGCATGGGAGAATAGAAAACATAGAACACCTATTAGCCTTTGATGAAGTTATCTACATTTTTATTCTTGATAGCCGAGGTTAATTCAGAGAAATTAAAAGTCTCTCTTTGACAAAATCGGCAGCAGAAAAAGTAGAATAAAAAGGGATTAGAAGTGCCATGCATTGTTGGTGTAAAACAACCATGGAATTGTACAGAAACGAAAATGAATACTGCTGGGTGCTTTGTGTTTATTGGGAACTTTCTTAGATTGGTATTATATTTTTATTCAATATGTCATAGTTCACATAATCTAGTGATTGTATTGCTCTGTGTTTTAGATAGATCTTCATGACATACATTGTCGCATTTATTTAGATTTTTGAAAATTTGAATATAGTCAACATGTAGTCTTCGCTTCTTATAGAAAAGATTTAGCCTTTTTATTTTTTAGGCATACAGTTAGGCTTCTCGATCCTAGAATTAGTTTTGCAGCCCTTCTTATGTAATTTGGTTCAATATATTTTTCTTGGTTATGTAGTGTAGAGACCAGAACTGAGCAGCATTTTCAAGATGTGGCCTTAATCGTAACGCATTCGAATGTATAGGGATTGTTTCTGTTGTACTGTAATCGAAGTTCAAATACGTAGATCCCAACATTGGTTACATTACTGCTTATGATATATCATTTATTGTCCGTGGTACCATATCCTACTGCTCTTCCAGTGAATGGAAAAAATAAATTTTTCGTGCTATACGATGATGTATGCGAGAAGACGAGGATGTGTCGGGAGGGAGGGTGATGATGGGGTAGCGAAGCCCGGCTGACGGTCTTCCTTCTCCTTGGGGTTACTACCCCGGGTCTGCGAGGCATCAACATCCACTGTGACGTCATGTGAAGTTTACAAGGGCGGCGAGAGGCAGTGCTTGCTTGCTTCCTTGCCATGTCTTGACGTATAATTTCGGTTGTTTTATTGACCTTTTGTATCGACTCCAGTGTATTGTTCTTAACTGAACTCGCTGGTGTTTTGGGACGGTGGTGGTGCGTGGTGTTGGTGGTCGCAGCTGATGCTGTCCCCTTGTGTCTATCTGGGCTGATCACTAATGGGGCTGCTCCTGTGTGCTCATCCCCACTGATCGCACGGGAGGATGGAAATAGTAACCTCAGTGTTTTATGAGACAGGAGTGTTAAATTGATGGCTACGCAGACGATGCCAACACTATAAACACTACAGTGTCGACGGAAAGACTGTTTTAACGCAGACAGCACTTCATTAAGTAAATGTAGTGTGGTGTTTGTTCTTGATGTATGTTGACGACCCAGAGCAGGGGACTGGCTGGAGCCCTACGCAACGACAGTTGTGGAACTGATGTCTTTACTGATGATATTAACACAGTCGTATATCGTAAGCTCGCAATATTAGATGGTGTAGTTGTGGTAAGGTTCAAGAGAATGTTTTGTCGTAAACTGAGAGCACAGATTTTGATAATACTCTACGCTGCCCTGAGCGACCAGCGCTCGCGAGCCAGCCACTGGTAGCCGTAACGGTATCCGTCTGCAAGAACCTAACCTATCTTTGCCCTCCCTGAGCCAAGTGAACTCGGATCGGACCTAACAACTGGTCGAGCGAATCTTATGCTTTTTGGACGCGACGCGACGCGTTGAATGGTAACCTCGTGACCACGACGGGATGACTCTTGGGTATGATGGCTTAGCGTTTGACCTGACTCTGAAGGGCCATTTCATAGGTCAGTGCAGCACACCCAGGGGTTGTAACGTTGTGTTCAAGGGTTTGAGTTACTATAAGTGACGGTATCAGCTGTTGTGTAGGACAGGACGGTGTTGTGTTATAGGGCAGTGTGTCGGTGTTACCAGGGTGTGTGTGGACATTGGGAGGCGTGTGTTAGATGGTTGGTAGGCGTGGGCAGAGGGAGGAGTTTGTTAGATGGTTGGTAGGCGTTGGCAGAGAGAGGCGTGTGGTAGATGATGTAGCCGGCGTGGGCAGAGGAAGGCGTGTGGTAGATGATGTAGCAGGCGTGGGTCTTGGAAGGCGTGTAGTAATTTTAGCGGAGGGCGTCGGTAGTTGAAGGGACATATCGTAGATGATGCAGGGGTGAGAGAAGCGGGGTTTTCGTTGAGGCTAGGCTGTTTAGCAGTAAGTTGGAGGATGTATGGTGGGTTATGGTGGAAGTGCGGTGCTAAGGTCGCCCTCATCAGCACCATCCAGTATTTACATTACCTCCGCTTGGCGAGCGGGAGTCGTACAACACAAGAGGAAGAAATAACAGCCTTAACCCTCTGGCGTACAGCACTCCTCCCGCGCAGCAGGTGGACACGGCCGCCACAGCTCACGTCAGGTACATAATAAGACGTGACACCTGGCGTAGCTGTACCTGGCCACACTCACCTCCTTCCCTCCCACGGCTGTCTGGCGTAGTTGTACCTCCCTCTCTCACCTCTGTGGTTCCTCTTCCATATTGTGTCACCTCGAGTTTGACGTTTCATCTGTTATATATCCACATCTTTTCGTCACTTCTAGCTTGCTGTGTCATTCGTGGATCGCCTAAGGTTTCATCCTTGGGTTGTATAACCATAAGACTGACGTTCCGCTTCTTAAATGAGTCCTGATGCACTCTACCTGTCCACTTCATCATGTTGGCTTCATCCTGTGAACAATGGAAACATTCTCTTGTACTTTCTATTCCGTTGTTCACCGAACCCTGGCGTAGGAGACTTTTGCACCTTATCCACACTCGTCTCCCTCACTCATTTCAACCCACCTGACCCCCTAACCTCTGTACCGAGCCTCCACAATCCCCGTAAAATTATTGACCTCACCAGCACCTGGGGTGGTGAGTCAGGCCCAGACCACCCCAGCCCCTACCCCGGGCGACGCCCCCCACTACAAGGTGCCTGGCGCGTGTCTGACAATGGCCGGAACTCTTAACATTGTCAGGTGATGCAGGTGACCCACTTGTGGTTGTCTGCCTCCTTCCCGAGGGTTCACAGCTCCTCGTTCACGCTACCACCACTTCAGCACTTGGTGGCAGCCAGGTCGGTCTGCTCGTGCGTTTATGGGCTGTGGTTTTATATGACTCGAGTCCCGTCACAGGAAGGAGTTGCATGGTTTTGCTTGTACGGTCAGGGAGGTCGTCCGTCCCTCGACGGCGGAACCGCCTGGACACATGAACTCCACCAAGGACTTGGAAAGTACGATGCAGAGAGACTGGTATCTCACACCCACCCGGAACCTCTGTGATGAAGATGTTATCTTGAAATACACGAATGTGTGGTACGAGTAGTGAAGTAGGTAGTGTGTAGATATTGATGTGCCGGCTCTCTCTCTCTCTCTCTCTCTCTCTCTCTCTCTCTCTCTCTCTCTCTCTCTCTCTCTCTCTCTCTCTCTCTCTCTCTAACCTGCACACCCACTACCACACCTGTGCACCTGTGACGCACCACAACACCTGTCCTGCACACCAGCCACTCTTCCATTGCAATGTTTCACATACACACACATACACACACACCGGAATTTGAGTCTAGTTGAGTCGGTGAGATGTGTAAAGAGAGGCTAACCCCACATTGGGTTGTGTTGCCAGTCAGTGTTGTCACCCGGGATCATAAGGTTGTGGTAATAATAGGGCGAGGTGGAGCGCCTCCCTCCCTCCCTACCTACCTATTTCGTTCGTATGCCCAGCCAGGGGCCTGCTGGTCGCGCCACGGCTGCCGTCCCTGCTCTGGATGCTGCTAAAACATTACTTACTGTGATGAAAATTTCCTACGCTTGAGAACTGAAACTTGCACTGCACTTATCATGGCTTTTGACCTGACCTCTAAGGACCAGGTTAAAGACGAGGCCATCATACCCATGGGTATTATGGGTCGTGCTGAAGAAGGCACCACAGCAGACGTGGGCCGGCTCAGAGAACCACGTAAGTGGCCAGGATTCACAAAGTGTTGATAGTCCCACTTTGTGTGACCTCCAGGCTTGTTAGTGTGTTGGTGAAGGGGAGGAAGAGGTGGGTGGGGGTCAAGGGAATACAATAAGACCTGGTGATTCAGCGGTGAACCAACCGCTTGGCCAGTTGCAGCATCTGGTAACATATGGTTCTCATATGTAATCAGTTTGTAACACATACGCATCCAGGAGGGGCACACATTTGTACATATGGATATCGAGAGATCTTATAAATGTTTACTTCACGAACTATATTTTGTCACCTGTTAAACAGGGACTAGAGTGGCTATATGTGGCTAAGAACATTATAGAACAACATGCAAAGCCGACATTGTACAGATTTGTATTAGAGAAACGCTTAAACAGTCTTCCTTGCGACCACCACATCGTAGCCATCTGCTTGTCATGGTAAATATTGTTAACCTGACGCAGGTCAGAGGTCATGTCAGACCCGTGGGTATCCGAGGCACTAGATTGACACCGTTGGTGAGGGAACGCTTCACCTTCTGTATTGACTTTAAGGTAGAGGGAGGTACGACTCACAGCCAGCCAATTTCTCCTGATGAACCGCCCACCTTCCTCAGGTTGTACTGCCCTCGCCCAGCCACGTCTCGGGTGTGCTAGGGGACGACGGGCACCGGGTCTCTGCCATCTCACGTGGCACGCAGGACAATCTTCGCCACTTACTATGACAGAAGCTTTTTGAGCCACAAGTTGCCATCAGCAAATATGGTCGTTACTTTGAGCATACAATCTCTTGTAATAGTTGCGTAGGACTATATTTTCAGCACGTTATACGTTACTAATGTTTCGCCCGTCCTCCAAGGACGATTTTCCTGATATAAGTCACAGTTACAAACGTTACTCAACAACGGAGGTAACGTCCTCCGTTATGTACTGCGGAAGTTCGCGATGTGCGGTAATCATCTTTTCCCGAGGCCTCGTCTTGTACGTGGGTTAGGTCACTGGGTGAGACGCGGCCCCCAGGCTGGCTTGGCCTTCCTGCCGACCGCCTTTCCTCCGTGTGTGTGTGTGTGTGTTTCGTGCACCATAGATAATGTTGTTTTCACGAGTTTTCGTGGGAAATTTTCCCATCAATTTGATTTATTGGGGTACCACTTCCATATTGATTCAACGGCTTTCTCCGATCCGACTTTACTCAGTTTTTAAGAAAAAAAAAGAGGATATTTGGAATGCATTTAGGAAAATGGGATATAATGGTTCTACAGTGTAACTATGGAAAGAAAGAAGTGGACATAGACCAGGCAGACCTTCGAGTTAGTGGTTCTCACACTCTACCATATATGATGGCCTATGTGTGAGTAACGGTTCAGGTTGAGAAGTGAGACAGGGCGGGTGGAACCTCCCGGACTTGTGAGCGCCGTAACATAGGGACGGATCAATCGATCTCGACGACTTGAAAAACATTCGCTTAGTTGTAACCACAAGTGTTTTGATCGTGTGAAAATTCCGTGTGCTATGTTAAACGCTCGCGGGAGTGATTGATTCGTAAATATTCCTCGAGATCGAGATTTTCTGTTTATGATGGAGTATGAACGTGTAGTTAAAGGAGTTGATTCCACTCATGTTGACTTTGCTAGCGTGGTGTTGTGATATCCTGCCAACACCGTCACCAGAGGTCACGCTTCAGATTCACAACGTCACAGACGTGTACAGTGTCGCCCTCGGTCGGTATACCCATGTATGGAATGACTGCAGACAATATTTCATGTAATTATGCCATCCATTATCACGAAAATTGTATTTTTCGAAACTATAAACACTCTCGAGACCTTGATATGTATTAATCAGAAGTGAAGCAAAGAAGGAATAAGTAGGTTAAAATTTGCTGTACATGTTTTGATGTGGAAGATATAATGGTACAGTTCATGCTGCAGGCCTGACTGAAGGAAAGGTTTGTAGGTAAAAATAAGGTTAACTTTACACTATTATTGATGTGCTGGGGAATAAATCATAACCATATCGTCGCAGGCTACAGTAGAATGAGTCGATGCCACTACTGGTGGATGCGGCTTGGGGTGGTGTGTGACTGCGGCTACTGCTGCTACTACTGCTGCTGCTGCTGTTGTTGCTTCTGTTGTGGGGGTACGTCACGCCTCACACTTGACGCCAAGCAGCTGCCGCCGCTCCTCTTACCCTTCCCCCTTCCCCCACACCTCTATAACCTGTGCCTACCCCCCACTCCACCCCCACCCCCCCAATGCCTGCCCCAGGTCTGGTACCGGCGCGTGGGATCCACCTGCCAACCTTAGCCTCTCACATATCACCCTGTCCCATCCTCACGCTCCACTCACAGTATGTTGTCCTTCTCTTCCGCCCAACACACCGCATTCCTGGTCCCTACCCTCCCCACAGTTTACACCCAACACTGCCAACCTCTCTCTTCCTCTTCTCACCCACCTTGTACACAGTTACTCTCCCTCCCACATACGTATTTAGCACCGATGTATCCCTCATTCCCCCGCTTGCCACATAGCAGACTTGTCTTCCTCTTCCTCCCTCCCTCCATCACACCTGCCACCGCTGCCCCCTCCTACCCTTCCTCTCACACCTGTCATCGTTGCCTCACTCCTCCCTTAACCCACACCTAACAACAATGCCCCCCCCCCCCTTCCTTACCCTCACCCAACACTATCCTTCTTTCACACACTCACCGAGCACCGATACCCCGACTCCCCTCCTTTACCCAAGCCCAACAACCATAACTCTACTCCTCACCATCCTGCACACCCACCACCGTTGCCTCCACCTCTCCCTCACGTACACCCTCAGCCTTCTGTCCCCGTGAACACACCGCAGGAGAAGTAGACGAGCAGCAACAATAGGTTTGATGTAGAGCTGTGATCATGGTAGTGGTAGTAGTACTAGCTGGTGGAGAAGACATGCCTATAGTCGGCAGACTTGAGGTAACGAAGGTTCTCTCGTGAGTTCATGACGAGGAATTTCGTATGCTGGCCCTGCAAGCTGTACCGTAGAGAGTAACCTGCATGACGGTAGATTAGTTGATGTCGTGTTGTAGTGTCGGTGACGACGCCTCTTAGTATGCGTGAGTGTGTATGTGTGCGCGCGCACGTTACCGCATATATTTGCGTGTATGTGTGTGCGTGCGTGTAACCTAATTTGTTTGTATGTTACGCGGAGGAAGTTATACGCTCGTGGGGCTTTTATATACTGTTAACATTCACAACCTCATCACTCGGTTTATTCCGTTCGTCCACTGCTCTGGTACTATACAAGTACTTTGCTACTTTTTTTTTTTATTACGTTTCTTGCTCTCTAATTGTCTCTGGTTATTTGTCTTTGCGTGTCTCGGAGCGAGGTTCACTGTCAACGTTGTCAGAGTGGTTTAGACTTGAAGTTTGAGATCGTCAGCCATTACTCTTCTCATTTCCATGTTGGGCAAGCTTTGTATGGATTCTGACCTTCCAGTGTAAATCCTAATTCTAATACCATCTTTGTTGCCCTCCTCTGGACCTTCCCTGTTAGTTTTTTCTGCTTCCAGTGCGATGACCAAACATGAGAAGCATATTCAAATTTTAACCAAGTACAGAGTGTGGAAAGTTTGCTTAACATTTTCATATCCACGTACTGCTTAGGAGCGATGCTATTATTTGCCAACACAGTTTGTCGCCTTCAGCGACAGATGAGTTGCATTGTCAGCTTCCAACAAGTCCCTCTCACAAACAGATTCTTGAAACTTTATTCACTGAAGAAAATATAATGTTGAGGCCATATTTCACGGTCTCCCATCCATATTATTGTAGATTGAATTTCATGAACAGTGTAACTGGCCAGATGGGGAGTTTGTTTAAGTCCCTTTGTAATTTGATGCGGTCTTATTTTTTTTTTTCCTGATATATCCCTTATGATTGTGGTATCATCCGCAAGCATAGGTATAGTTCGAGTCCTTCTGGAAGGTCATTTATGTAGATCAAGAACAAGAGTGGACCAGGACGGAACCTTATGGCACGTCGCTGGGAAGCCCAGTCTGTTTTTAGAAGGCTCCTACGATATATGTCCTTTGTTCTCTGTCATGTGTGTATGTGCAGCAGCCTGCAAGTGGTGAATAATGTGCAGCAGAATTGTGTAGGTAGAATTTTTGGTACTGGGAAGGAAGCTTCGAGGCAACGACGGACTTCGAGGAAAGAGAATAGGGTTTGTGTCAGGACTGATTGGGGAGTGTAGTGTGTGGGAGTTGGGTTGACGCTGGGGTGTTTTATGTGTATCGTCTCTTTAAGTATTGGGAGAGGGAGGTCTTGGGAACGTTTATTGGTAAAGGATGAGGAAGATCAGAAAAAAAAAAATGGTTGAGGAAAATGGGGATATTTACATGTCGCACAGCCGATAGACGAAATAACAGAGGAAATTTGGTATTTTTGAAGCTATGGTAAGGTGAGGAAACTGACGTGAATTTTAAAGGAGGACAAAAGTGGCGTTGGAGAACGGGAGTTGAGCAGGTGACATTGAGTCATGGTGAGAAGTTGTTCACGTCTCGTATCTAACTAAAGTCGTCTAGAGTTGGTCCGTGATGAAGTAATTGGTGGCGAGACGAACTTGTTTGGCTGAAGGAGGAAGACCATAGTGGGTATAGGGGTGGTGGTTCAGGTGTAAGGGCCCCCTGTACGGTACAGGTACCTGGGTTTCTGGTCACGGAGTTGCAAAGAGGTAGGATGATAAGGGGTTAGAGTACGAAGTGGCAGGGACGGGTATCGTGATGGTCTGAAACCGTGCGGGTGTGGTTGAGAGAGAGAGAGAGAGAGAGAGAGAGAGAGAGAGAGAGAGAGAGAGAGAGAGAGAGAGAGAATCTGTGTATCGGAGGTGGGGTGGGAGGGGAGAATGGTAGTGTGAGGAGGCATGACAATCAGTGGTGTCTGTTCGCCGCCTGGGTCAGTTGTGTGGCAGTGTGCGAGGATAGCGCTTTGTAGACCATACTCACCCATGGCCGCCCGAATGGACACCTGGGAGCCGAGTATGTATAACACAGATCTGCAGACAGATAGAAGGAGTGTTGATAGTGGAGATATTTCGGTGAGGAGTGCCAGGTGACAGAGTGTGAGGATGCTGGGTTTGGTGGCATCGTAGCGGCGCGCCCCAGGTGAAGCCGACACCACCTGTTTCGTCTGCTGTGCATGCCAGCCACTGAGGGAAGACCAGCCGGTCGCCCTCGCCCTAGTGTAGGGTTATCCACGACTTGGGGCACAGGCGCAAGAGGCATGGCTCGACTCTTGCATTCACTGTTCTGTGACCTCCGTTAGTATGTATGTGGGCCGGTAATAAAAACTATAAAAGCCGTTAGAGGGCCGATGTTCCCCTAGTGTCATTATTATTATATTCTGCTGCTTCAGGCGAAGGCCAGATAGACAGGTCCGTATGATTCTTCTTGTTGCTTCCCGCGTTCGTGATGGGGTGAAGCCTCTCGCCTACCACTGGAACTGTAGCGACCAAGGTGATGGTATACATCAGTCCCTCCGGTTTTTATCGAATCTTCCCGCACAGACCATTAACCGTCTTGGCTATTGTGACTTTCTTGACAAATTGATCGTACATGTGTCCCTGTGATGTTTATCTTTGTTCCGTGGTTCGATTTGTGTCTTAAAGAACGTGTTCCCGGTTACCCATTTGTCTTAGGTTCTGTTTAGGCTCGTGAATGACACATTGTCCAGACTATATTTTCTAAGGTAAGGGCGTCTTTATCGATTGTTGTGTCGGACATACGGACACGCAAGTACTTTCTTTGAGAACCAAAAAATGATATGGTCGATAGAAACGAATGCTTGAGACCTGTTGTTTGGTTTGTCTTGCCCGCTTGTGTTTACCTTGTTTTTAAAATATGGACAAAGTTTATGCCACAGTAATGTCATTCCCACCGTCCACTATACCAAGGTTGGAGCACAAAGACGTCGTGATTGTACACATTGCTGTCTGATTATCCAGTTGTTGTGGATGGTGAGACGCAGATCTTTCCTTTTACCGGAGTAAGATATGAAAGCCTATTTCACACTCCATTTATACTAAGTTGGTGTAAGGTAGGTTGACATTGCCACCAGTTTTCACTGGCAGGATTAATTTTCTGATTAGCGAACGTAAAAAGATTTTTTTCTGTGTACATTTCAAGAAGTCATTAACGAAAACTGTTGGAAAACCTGAGGGAATTTCCAGCTGTGACGTCATTCCTGTTCTCAAAACAGACCGTCGCCTTTCGACGGATTTTTGATTACCATGGTCTGTCTAATTACCGTTGGGGCCACATATTATCATGTTGTGTTCACATGTACCAGAGTTGTCCATGACACCTGTACACACCGCACTGTTGGCACCATCATTGTCTGTACCATCTGTTCTAGTGGCATCGTAATTTTGACTAAGCTTTTTTTTTCCGTTGTTTCGAACAGTTCTCTTGGTTCTAGATTAAAAGTTCATTATATTTGTTCAACCGGATACACTCCAGATTTTAATTCAGTTTTTTGTTCATCTGCACTTAATTCTTGCTGCTCAAGGTAGGATAATCATCATTAAGGAAGTTCACATATCTGTTAACATACCAAAGTGACGTAAATATGTGTCCCTAATTCTCTATGAACACATTTTCTTGCGTCAATAACGACGGACGTCCTCCATCCTCCAGCACCTGCTGTCATTTTCAGCAATTTCTTAGCTCCAGATTCTCGTTTGTTTGATTTTGGCTGATGTTTACTCGCTACTCATTCCTTGATCCGTTAAGTTTATCAAAAGTTTGCACCGTGTACTTGGTGTCTTCCTGTCCTCACGGGATTCAGCTTGGCTGTCAGTTTTTATAACGTCTCGGGAGGACTTCTGTAATTTTCATGAGACGTAATTTATTTACTGTTGATGTTTTTTTTATTATTAGAAGGAATCTTGGGCAAGAACCCTGCGGCACTCCTGATGTATTAGGTTCGGCAGAGGTTGTGGCCCTACGCCAGGTGAAGGTGTTCCACACTTGGCACGGTCACCGTAGTCCTTGTGACGGGCACAGTGCCCGTGACGTCTGCCTCTACATCACGAACACAGCGTCACGCTGCTGTTGGGAGCGTCAACGCTGCGTGGTTGGCTATGGTCGTCACGGGCTGTTTATCTTGTGGTTTAAGAGACAGAGCTTGGAAGTTACGCACATCACGGTTCTTATGTTTGTCGCCAGGGGGCTATCAGGTCTCCAGCTGAAGTTTATTGGTGCGTGAAGGAAAATTTGGCATTGTCGTGTGTGTAATTCCCAATTTGTAGTGTGTAGGGAATTTTACAATCGTCGGGCCCAATCCGTTTAACCTTCTCTACTGTCATATAACTTTTTGAAATTTGTGTATGCTCTCTGCATTTACTGTTTCCCCACTTAGTTTATTCCATTCATGCCCAACTCTTGTATATTAACGTACCTCTGGACCATCACTATTAATTCTCTGTTCCTTTAGTGGTGTATGTATGTTTGTGTTTGAGCACGACAACGCAACTCATGGGTTATGATGGCAAGGTCAAGGGTTACGCCACCACACGTAAAGTTAAGGCCATCGTATGTAAGGATTGTAGCATCATGGTCATGGGTCATAGCGTGGTGCTCAAGGGTCGTAACGTGATGCTTAAGGATCGTAGCGTGATGGTCATGGGTCGTGCCGTTGTGCTCAGGAGATATAAGACGAGGCAAGTCGTAGCGTATTGGACTAGGCACAGGTCGTGATGTGCTTGGCTGCTGTGTATCACACACCTCCCTCCCTCCCACCCGCCACACACACACACACACACACACACACACACGAACGTCCCGCACCCCAGGAAACGAAACTAAGTACGAAGGGGAGTGATGTTCCGGATGTGGTTAGTGCGGCCCCGAGCTGTTGGCGTGGAAGCAGTGAGGTTAATCATCCGACCCGCCTCATAACCACCCTCCAGCCTTCACGCCAAAATTAGAAGCTCATCCCAGCCTCACACTTCAGCCATTTGCACCTACAGATAACCCGAACCCCAGCAGATGCTAGCTTCGACAGTCGCACCAAAGTGAAACACAGACACCAAAACTGCTGCTCTGCCCAACCCAGTCTTGAACTCCTTTTATCCAGATACAATACACCCATCATAAACTACACTTCCCAGGCAAACGCGAGTCGTATATTCACGTCTGTGCTCGTGACAAACATCAGTTCAACACATCACAGGACCCACATACATGCCCAAGGGATGCACTGCGCGTGATTTCTTATTTACAAGTTTACAAAGTCGTCAGTGGACGAAAAGGAGTACAGTCTCGTCAAAGGCGTTATCTCTCCAAAGGAGTCCATAATACCCTTACGGTTGATTATAGCGTAGTCCTTGACATTGCAGAATCCCCATAAAAGGGATCTAAGGGTTGATATATATATATATATATATATATATATATATATATATATATATATATATATATATATATATATATATATATATATATGTATGTATATATAACAGATAGATAGATAGACCCGTGAATGTGAGAGATTAGAGGGCGGTGTGCATGTATGACAGACACGGGAGGGGCGGCTGGACATGGTTCGTCAGGACCGTCTTGTACACGGACAGTAACCCGCCTGTGTCTGTAGCTCATTATAATGCCATGTAATGTATAGTGTGCCTTAGTCTTACTGATGTGAAGTTTAAGGGCCATATTGCTGCTGACATATTTTGGATCACACTTGTGGAATGTGCTTGCATGTTCTAATGGCAACTCTTGGCTTCCATCTTACCCGAATTATGGGACTTGCAGGAAAGCAGTATTTGTACAACATTTGGGGTGCTGGGTACACGGACTCCTATCCTAATCTAAACTAACGTGCTTGCTTCCAAGTCTTGGGTAGTACGTGTTATCGGTGTAGCCGGTACCTCAGTTATCATACAGACGCTGCAGCCCAGTCTGGCTTAATACTTGAGTAAGATGGGCCAATGAATGTCTGCAGTGTATCAATACATGCCAGAAGCAGGATCCAATATGTACCAATAGCACTTGGCCATTATTGGGAGTTTATTATACCAAGGTGAAGTACAGAAGGTTTGGGAGAACAGAAATGTTCCTCCCCATAGGAATGAGCAGGTCATGCCTCAATTTTGGCCTGTCACAACCCAGACTCGGTAGATTAAAGTAGAAATACAAGATATTTTAAAAGTTTCAACTTTACCCTGAACGTGCAGCAGTATTTACATTTCGTAGAATTGCGGGAACAATTTCTTTGTGTTAAGGTTGGTAGTGTAGTGTGCTTGATGACCTGCAAGTTGTTAGAGTCTTAGGCCGCATGAGATGGTCTGCCTGCCTTGTAATTTAGGACTTTGTATCTCATGTAGAGGTATGAGGAGCTGCACTCTAGAGCTGGCTGACAGACGCTGAGGCTGTTCCTCCCTCTAGATGCACGAATACCGCAGTCCTCAGAGATGTTGATACTGTTAAACCTTACCTTAGAGTAGGAACGTTGGTGTGGGAGAGACCGGAATGTTTAAGCTTTGATGATGATCATTCAAACCACTTCTCAGATTCTGTTTTTAAGTACCAGTAGTATTGTATACCCTCGTCCCATCGTCACCGCCTGAGACGCGAAAAATCCGTTCATTTCATTTTTCATATTTTCGTGTTCTTACTGATGATGCCTTCATCCAGGTATTGGCCCATTCATTCAATGATTATTTACATGTTCATTTAAACATCTGTGCATTCATTTATTTTATTTATTGTCCATACTTGAACTTAGTGTAGTTTTTATCATATGCATTGTTGCATTAGCCTTAGTGTATTCTTGTACATGTGCGTGGCGGCGTCTGCTATATCCCAGCCTCTGTATCCTAAGTTTGCATGTTGGGCCCGGCAGGTCGGAAGTGTCGGGACTGCATGACGCGGGTGCCGTACGCCACGCTTATCGCAACGGTCATGTGCTGTGTGGGCGTGGGGGTCTTCTGCGGCACCATGTACAGGGGCACCACCCTCACCCTCAGGCTCTTCGAGGACGTCTTCAAGCTCCGCATCAAATGGTGAGTGCTCCTTCTAGAGGACGGGAGGGAGGGTGCTGTTATATGCTGCTGTTGCTGTGTGTACTGTTGCCAGATGGGGCTGCTACTGCTATTGCTGCTAGTGTTGTGCGTGGTGCTGCCTGAGGCGAACTGCTGTGACTGTTGGTGGTGCGGGTGATGCAGCCAGTGATGCCTGCTACAGCTGCTGATGGTGTGGATGGTGAGGTGCTTGTGGATTTCAGCATTTCTCTTGTGATGGCTACGATTATATAAGTAAAGCTTGTATGTGTGAATACGGAGTGCAAGGATTGTTGTTAGTTGGTGGAAGATGACACTGGAAACATGATTGCACAAGTTAAGAAGTGGTTGTTCTGGCAGGGAAGGATCAAAGGGAAGTGCAGAGGATATTTTCTGGAGAGAACAGGTTTTACAAGTGTGTGAGAACCATGTTGGCAGGCCTGGAGAGTCGGTGTTTATCGCATGTATGTACCATTAGGAAGGTCCTTGTACCAGACGAGCATTGAGTGGGAGCTAAAGATGTGTGTGGATGAAGTGAGTACTTATCATTAAGGGTATTGCCTTAAGCCGTTACCTGCAGTACATAAGCATTGTTATTCAGTGTAATTAGTACTGTTGAAGGTTTTGTGGTATATATTAATGTAATGTTTATTACAGTTGAGTCCTTGTTATTACTGTGTTTCTTTGACAGTAAAGCCTTTTTTGTTTTAAAGCTTCGGCTAAGGCAGTTTCTAGCTTTCCTTTTTGAACATTTGTAAGTACTAAAATACAGTGAATTAAGATGTATATCTACAAAGAGGCTTTACTGTAAAGCATCAGTTTGCAGCGCCATCGTAAGCCAGTTTGTGGTTTTCATTCTTATTTTCACCTGTTGTACGTGGTGGCCGTCCTGTGTTGCAGGGATCGAGAATACAGGTAAACTGTCGTTCGCATTGACCCTGCTTGCCCTCGCATCGCCATCCCTTACCTTACCTTGCTGCCCATGTGCCAAGAGAGAGTGAGAGGCATATGTTCTCATATGAGGAGGAGGAGGATTGTAATTTCATCTCATTACACCTAGCCTGCCATATGCAACCTCATGAATGTTTAAGTATACAGCTAGTACGACTCCTCATATGAGAATGCCCCTTTATCTTCTCTACCGTTGTGTGGTAAGTTCACACACAACACCTGCTAGATCTTTTGAACCTGTAAACAGAAAGCTCACTCAAGTTGTTACACAAATTGATACCTCCAAAGTGCCATGTACAGTGATGCCCATCACCTTCAGTGTTTCTTTCTTCTTGATTCTCATGCTTATGTGTGGACGACCTTGGTCAGATGTTTCCATGCATTCAGTGAGAGTTAACGAATCATGAGAGACATGCAGATGTGGTGGTTGGCCGTGTTGGCGGAGGTGCATGCTGAGTATATCAACATGAGTGGTGTGAACTCTGGCTCATTGGCTGACCAAGCACATGTCCGCCTCAGCCCCCGGCATGAGGGACACAAGAGGTCGTCAGGAGGGAAGCCATCTACTACATGTGCTGTTAGGCACAACGACCATACCTACAAACCATATTGATATGTAGATATGTTCGTGTATGATGGTTTTCCTGTTGTCCTTGTGTGCTTGTCGAGTAGTAGGAGCAACATGCCTGCAGTGATGCATTGTTTAACAACATAGATACTTGCCTAACGACGTAGCCTGGGTCGTTAGGTTTGAAATGGAAGGAATTCGATGTCGTTGTTCAGTAACTGCTGAACATATGCCTCCTGGAAATGTTGCATGGAATACTGATGCCGTGCCATTGATATGGTACAGTAGGGAAGTTGTTTGATAGCAGCCAAGTATGTATTGGTACCCTTGCATATTGCCATAGGAGATGGAGTCAAGGTTGTACTGTTGCAGATTAGGTTGTGCAGCAGCAGTTCCTGGACTTCCCAGTAGCCAGCATGGCCCCTTGATGCAGCCATGATGCATCTGTACTAACATGTCTTGCTCCCATCTCTTCTCCCTCCCTTGCCTTGTTTCTTACCCTCTCTGTTTCACCCATTTTTTTTTTTATTTCTTTCCTACCTTGTCTAGCTCTCCTCCCTCCCTGTTTATCCCACCCTTTAGTTATTCATCATCCCTACTTCTTTCTTCTATTCCATTCTGCTTTTGTCCCTTTCCTTCCACTCTTGTTCCCTCCTTGCCTCTGTCCTTTCCTCATATTCACTTTCTTCCATTCTTTGTCTTATCTCTCTCTTTCTTGTCTTTTTTTCTACTATGTATTCCTTTTTGTTGCCACTTTACATTTCATTTTGAAAATTACATTTTTCATTACTCTTACCAATCAGCTTTATCTGCCTTCCGGTATCCATTTTGTGACCTGAATGGTGAGGTCACTTAAGATTACTGTAGGTTGTCTCAGACTAACATCTAGTGTTTTGTGAAGCTAACCCTGCATGATGACTGGGTTTTAGTGAATGTTATTCACATTGCACAACTACATGATTACATATTATGCTAGTCACAAGAAATTGCATCTTAGCAGCTAAAAGTACTGGATCAGTCCTCCAATTTGTAGTTGTGATTCTTGAATTTTTAGTACATTGGTGGGTTTACATATCATTAAAGTACAGACTTAGCCATTTCTGGAGAACTTTTCCATTTGTATGGCTGACAGTACTTAATTATATCTTTAGTAGATGAAAATGCATAATATAGTGCAAACTAAAGCCACAAAAATACGAAAAATTATGTTATGATTTATTTACTGTGTGGTAGTCATTACAGTAGATTACAGGAGTTAGTTATTACATTTCTAGTGTGTTAAGCCAGAAATTTCCCTATTATGTATACTTTTAATTTATATGATTTTGGTATCTCTTTATAATTCTTCATTTGAAACTAAAATGTACTGCAAGTACTTTCCTTAGAAATGAAAGCAGGCAAATATGGTTATAATATTTATTTTTTATTTCATCTATTATACTTTGTCGCTGTCTCCTGCGTTAATGAGGTAGCGCAAGGAAACAGACGAAAGAATGGATCAACCCACCCACATACACATGTATATACATACAAGTCCACACACCCACATATACATACCTATACATCTCAACATATACATATATATACACACACAGACATATACATATATACACATGTACATAATTCATACTGTCTGCCCTTATTCATTCCCGTCGCCACCCCGCCACATATGAAATGACAACCTCTTCCCCCTGCATGTGCGCAAGGTAGCACTAGGAAAAGACAACAAAGGCCACATTCGTTCACTCAGTCTCTAGCTGTTATGTATAATGCACCGAAACCACAGCTCCCTTTCCACATCCAGGCCCCACAAAACTTTCCATGGTTTTCCCCAGACGCTTCACATGCCCTGGTTCAATCCATTGACAGCACTTCGACCACGGTATACCACATCGTTCCAATTCACTCTATTCCTTGCATGCCTTTCACCCTCCTGCATGTTCAGGCCCCAATCACTCAAAATCTTTTTCACTCCATCTTTCCACCTCCAATTTGGTCTCCCACTTCTCCTCGTTCCCTTCACCTCTGACACACACATCCTCTTTTGTCAATCTTTCCTCACTCATTCTCTACATGTGGCCAAACCATTTCAAAACATCCTCTTCTGCTCTCTCAACCACACTCTTTTCATTACCACACATCTCTCTTACCCTTTCATTACTTACTTGATCAAACCACCTCACACCACATATTGTCCTCAAACATCTCATTTCCAGCACATCCACCCTCCTCCGCACAACTCTATCTATAGCCCAAACCTCGCAACCAACTGTTCCTTCTAACATACCCATTTTTGCTTTCCACGATAACATTCACGCCTTCCACACTTTTTTCAACGCTTTCAGAACTTTCGTCCCCTCCCCCACCCTATGACTCACTTCCGCTTCCATGGTTCCATCCGCTGCCAAATCCACTCCCAGATATTAAAACACTTACTCCAGTTTTTCTCCATTCATATATATATATATATATATTTTTTTCCGCTGTCTCCCGCGTTTGCGAGGTAGCGCAAGGAAACAGACAAAAGAAATGGCCCAACCCACCCCCATACACATGTATATACATACGTCCACACACGCAAATATACATACCTACACAGCTTTCCATGGTTTACCCCAGACGCTTCACATGCCCTGATTCAATCCACTGACAGCACGTCAACCTCAGTATACCACATCGATCCAATTCACTCTATTCCTTGCCCTCCTTTCACCCTCCTGCATGTTCAGGCCCCTATCACACAAAATCTTTTTCACTCCATCTTTCCACCTCCAATTTGGTCTCCCACTTCTCCTCGTTCCCTCCACCTCCGACACATATATCCTCATGGTCAATCTTTCCTCACTCATTCTCTCCATGTGCCCAAACCATTTCAAAACACCCTCTTCTGCTCTCTCAACCACGCTCTTTTATTTCCACACATCTCTCTTACCCTTACGTTACTTACTCGATCAAACCACCTCACACCACACATTGTCCTCAAACATCTCATTTCCAGCACATCCATCCTCCTGCACACAACTCTATCCATAGCCCACGCCTCGCAACCATACAACATTGTTGTAACCACTATTCCTTCAAACATACCCATTTTTGCTTTCCGAGATAATGTTTTCGACTTCCACACATTCTTCAAGGCTCCCAGGATTTTCGCCCCCTCCCCCACCCTAAGATCCACTTCCGCTTCCATGGTTCCATCCGCTGCCAGATCCACTCCCAGATATCTAAAACACTTTACTTCCTCCAGTTTTTCTCCATTCAAACTTACCTCCCAATTGACTTGACCCTCAACCCTACTGTACCTAATAACCTTGCTCTTATTCACATTTACTCTTAACTTTCTTCTTTCACACACTTTACCAAACTCAGTCACCAGCTTCTGCAGTTTCTCACATGAATCAGCCACCAGCGCTGTATCATCAGCGAACAACAACTGACTCACTTCCCAAGCTCTCTCATCCCCAACAGACTTCATACTTGCCCCTCTTTCCAAAACTCTTGCATTTACCTCCCTAACAACCCCATCCATAAACAAATTAAACAACCATGGAGACATCACACACCCCTGCCGCAAACCTACATTCACTGAGAACCAATCACTTTCCTCTCTTCCTACACGTACACATGCCTTACATCCTCGATAAAAACTTTTCACTGCTTCTAACAACTTTCCTCCCACACCATATATTCTTAATACCTTCCACAGAGCATCTCTATCAACTCTATCATATGCCTTCTCCAGATCCATAAATGCTACATACAAATCCATTTGCTTTTCTAAGTATTTCTCACATAGATTCTTCAAAGCAAACACCTGATCCACACATCCTCTACCACTTCTGAAACCACACTGCTCTTCCCCAATCTGATGCTCTGTACATGTCTTGACCCTCTCAATCAATACCCTCCCATATAATTTACCAGGAATACTCAACAAACTTATACCTCTGTAATTTGAGCACTCACTCTCATCCCCTTTGCCTTTGTACAATGGCACTATGCATGCATTCCGCCAATCCTCAGGCACCTCACCATGAGTCATACATACATTAAATAACCTCACCAACCAGTCAATAATACAGTCACCCCCTTTTTTAATAAATTCCACTGCAATACCATCCAAACCTGCTGCCTTGCCGGCTTTCATCTTCCGCAAAGCTTTTACTACCTCTTCTCTGTTTACCAAATCATTTTCCCTAACCCTCTCACTTTGCACACCACCTCGACCAAAACACCCTATATCTGCCACTCTATCATCAAACACATTCAACAAACCTTCAAAATACTCACTCCATCTCTTTCTCACATCACCACTACTTGTTATCACCTCCCCATTTGTGCCCTTCACTGAAGTTCCCATTTGCTCCCTTGTCTTACGCACTTAGTTACCTCCTTCCAGAACATCTTTTTATTCTCCCTAAAATTTAATGATACTCTCTCACCCAAACTCTCATTTGCCCTCTTTTTCACCTCTTGCACCTTTCTCTTGACCTCCTGTCTCTTTCTTTTATACATCTCCCACTCAATTGCATTTTTTCCCTGCAAAAATCGTCCAAATGCCTCTCTCTTCTCTTTCACTAATAATCTTACTTCTTCATCCCACCACTCACTACCCTTTCTAATCAACCCACCTCCCACTCTTCTTATGCCACAAGCATCTTTTGCGCAATCCATCACTGATTCCCTAAATACATATATATATGGGTATATATATATATATGGATCTGGAGAAGGCATATGATAGAGTTGATAGAGATGCTCTGTGGAAGGTATTAAGAATATATGGTGTGGGAGGAAAGTTGTTAGAAGCAGTGAAAAGTTTTTATCGAGGATGTAAGGCATGTGTACGTGTAGGAAGAGAGGAAAGTGATTGGTTCTCAGTGAATGTAGGTTTGCGGCAGGGGTGTGTGATGTCTCCATGGTTGTTTAATTTGTTTATGGATGGGGTTGTTAGGGAGGTAAATGCAAGAGTTTTGGAAAGAGGGGCAAGTATGAAGTCTGTTGGGGATGAGAGAGCTTGGGAAGTGAGTCAGTTGTTGTTCGCTGATGATACAGCGCTGGTGGCTGATTCATGTGAGAAACTGCAGAAGCTGGTGACTGAGTTTGGTAAAGTGTGTGGAAGAAGAAAGTTAAGAGTAAATGTGAATAAGAGCAAGGTTATTAGGTACAGTAGGGTTGAGGGTCAAGTCAATTGGGAGGTGAGTTTGAATGGAGAAAAACTGGAGGAAGTGAAGTGTTTTAGATATCTGGGAGTGGATCTGGCAGCGGATGGAACCATGGAAGTGGAAGTGGATCATAGGGTGGGGGAGGGGGCGAAAATTCTAGGGGCCTTGAAGAATGTGTGGAAGTCGAGAACATTATCTCGGAAAGCAAAAATGGGTATGTTTGAAGGAATAGTGGTTCCAACAATGTTGTATGGTTGCGAGGCGTGGGCTATGGATAGAGTTGTGCGCAGGAGGATGGATGTGCTGGAAATGAGATGTTTGAGGACAATGTGTGGTGTGAGGTGGTTTGATCGAGTGAGTAACGTAAGGGTAAGAGAGATGTGTGGAAATAAAAAGAGCGTGGTTGAGAGAGCAGAAGAGGGTGTTTTGAAGTGGTTTGGGCACATGGAGAGAATGAGTGAGGAAAGATTGACCAAGAGGATATATGTGTCGGAGGTGGAGGGAACGAGGAGAAGAGGGAGACCAAATTGGAGGTGGAAAGATGGAGTGAAAAAGATTTTGTGTGATCGGGGCCTGAACATGCAGGAGGGTGAAAGGAGGGCAAGGAATAGAGTGAAATGGAGCGATGTGGTATACCGGGGTTGACGTGCTGTCAGTGGATTGAATCAAGGCATGTGAAGCGTCTGGGGTAAACCATGGAAAGCTGTGTAGGTATGTATACTTGCGTGTGTGGACGTATGTATATACATGTGTATGGGGGGGGTTGGGCCATTCCTTTCGTCTGTTTCCTTGCGCTACCTCGCAAACGCGGGAGACAGCGACAAAGTATAAAAAAAAAAATATATATATATATATATATATATATATATATATATATATATATATATATATATATAAAACATGAAATTAAAGCAAGAGACTTGTTAAAAAAAAGATGAGGAAGTGCATTTTTAATATAAATGGTGGATGAATGAAATGAAATGACTGAAGACAAGGTTAATCCAAAGAACTTGCAGAAATTTAAGTGGTATGAAGGTGAATGTTCAGAGAGATGGGGCCTCACAAGGGTAAAACTCATTCCCCATACAGCACAAATAGGTAATTACAAGTAATGCTCATGTTTGCCTATGTGGCAAATGAGGATTTTGGTGGGACCCTTGCAGGGGGACTACTTATGTTTTGATTGTCATGAGTAAGTTAAGGGGGAGCTGTTTTAAGTTTTCATAATTTTCCTGTAAACAATAGAGTTTGTATATAAGCATATTTGTTTATTATTGTCTTATCAAGAATACAGTGCAACTGGCTGGAGGAATGAAATGAGGTATGATCTCACACATAGCAAGTGTGAAGGAAGGTAAAGAGGCAAGAAGTGGTGGCTGTGACAATATAATGACAATGATAATGAGCTAGTGTAGATGCCTAACCTCCAGAGCTTGCATGTAATGGGTTAATTAGTGCAGATTCATGTTAGTTAGAGGGCTGCCTGGGACTGTGAATGTGAGATTTATGATTTTCTTGGAAGACATTGATGAAACATTATGATCCTTTCTTATACCTTGTATTGGGGTAATAACATGCCTATCCTTTCCTCAGCTATGGTACTGGATTTTATAGAGGTAATTTTTTGTCATAAATTGAACAAAAAATTCTTGATGGGGATTTAAAAATGCAGTCATTACAATTGAACAAACACTCTCTCCAGATATGAAGTGAGAATATGGGTTGAATGCAAATATTATTCTGAAGCAAAACAGTTTGGAGATTTTCTACTAACTTACTGTGATACTGTATCAAACATTGAAGCAAAAGATGAGTTTGTATTGTTATATGTATAACTGAGGTGTCATGTTGTAAGTGGCCTGAGACCAGTGTTCCCGCAAGGCTATCAAATTAACCTCGTTAATTATATCATCAGGGCCACTTAGTGCCCATGGTGTTGTTCCTACAGTATGCTTTTAGAGAAAAGTGCTGCATTCACTATTGAAATTGGCCATTTTCACAATGAATACACAAGTATACATATACATTTGTTGTGTTTTCAGCAACTTCAAAAGTTGTTCTTATGGCTCGAGTTCTGTTGACAGGAGCTGGCACCATAGTTTTATATCAAGTTTAAAAACTATGATTGATGAATTCAGTGTACAGTATCAAAATCTACTCTTTTCAAAATTTTGTTGAATGTATAAATTTGTAAATGTTGTCAAAGCATATTATGAAATTGCTGCTCCATGTATTGTAGATTTTTTTTTCTCCATGATAGAATGTAGATATTAGCAGAGATGCTGTAAAATTTGGTAGCTATTCATCAAATAGTAATCATGGATTGGAGGTGGAGTATTGTGTAAGTTGAAATCTATTTTCTTTCTTTTTCTGTGAAACCTCTTGCTCATTCACTTAGTATATGCTTAAAAGTCTTAAGATTATTATTTACCTTAGATGGATGCTGCCACAATCTAATGATACGCTTTAGTTGATACAGAAGAGTATATGTCCTGCAGCACCTATATTGTTCCAGTTTATTCAGTAACATTTCATTCAGAATGGAAGGTTATATTATTTAAATAGTCTTTCTTGGATTAAGTTCAAAGCAAGACTCTAGCTTTGATTTTTACAGGCTTAGATGAAATGGGTTTTTCAGAAGTAATTTGTGCCTTTTACATGTATAAAAGCAGATTTGTAATATACAATGCAGCTAAAGATACAGATGCCTTCATCATTTTTGAGTAATTATAATATAGTTTCCTTTTACTTTTCAAGGTCATAGTTTCAGGTAGCCATTAATAATTAATGCTCATATGTGTTTTAGGGTGGAACCAGTTCAGCTGACATTCATGGTGGTTGGAGCAGGCATGGGCGGTTTAGGACTCATGATCCTCTTTGTAGGGTGTCTTTCAACTGGGGACACAAGGAACAAGGTCTACAAAACGTGGCGTGGAAGAGTTGGTGGCAGGATATCTTGTGCAATTGTAAGTTCCACAGTATTGCCTTATACAGTGTGTAAGGAATTCTCTGAATTGAATATCTGTACATTTAAGTTCATGTACAACTCATATCTATACTTCTAGAACTTTGATATGATAGTAGGTAGAGATACCAGTGTGTACGTATTCCAGTGTGACTATGAACCTGGCTTTGATATTCTTAATTTTTAGGGGATTAGTTTCAAGATCCAACAGTCTTAAATACATTCACAGGATAATTTTATATGTTTATTATTTGTTATTTTGTTGTTAATCATGTCTTTCATACATATTTGCTTTTTCCTGCATAAGCGAGGCAGTGCCCAGAACAGATTAATGAGCCTTAGAGGATAGAAGATCCTCATTTGGCTGTTTCCTTTGTTCCTTGTTTTGGAAAGTAATACAGGAGGGGAAGATTTCCAGCCCCCTCTTGTCCTGTTTCCATCTCTCTTAGAAGCCTTCTGCGACATGCAGGAGATACATGGTTAGCATTCTTTCCCCTGTCCCCTAGGGATAAGTGTACTAAAATTAGAGTAAATTTTTGCTTCAGTTCATGGGGATAACATACTTGCTGTCACTGGCATGGTTGCTGATGTTTGCTGCACTCATCATCGTGACCCTCTTCTACACACTTGCATGGTTCCAGTGTCAATACATCCCCCAGAATGAATGCATCAACTACAACCAGTTCAGTAAGTATTCTAGACATATAACTGTGACTTCTGTGACTTGCATGTTATTGATTTTATATTTTGTAGTGCCTTGTAATATCACTGAAATATGCATGCCATGTGAACAGACGAAGAAATGACCTCATTCTCTCACTACCTTCTCAAGCTGTCATCTATAACTCACAAAAACAAGAGCCCTATGTCCACATCTAGGACCCACAGACCTTTTTGTGGTTTCCCCAGACTGTTCTGTATGCTTTGGTTCATCCCATTGACAGCTTATCACCCCACTGTTTACCACATCACTAATTTGCTTTCTCCCATGAATCCCTCACACCCCTCTATGGCCTCAGGTTGACCTTTTCTGGCATCTTTTGAAAAGCTATTCACTGTTATCATCATCAAATGGATTTAAAATCTTAGTTATGGTCAGGTCACCTGTTTCTTCTCTGCTCCATAAACATCATGTAACACGGCAGTCTTAATAATAGTACTTGATTCATTGTGTACATTATGCAATTACCTACTTGTGCTGTACAAGGAGGAAGTTATTTACTCATGAGTTCCAATCTCTTGAATATTTTCCACAATCATGCAGCTTTTACAACTTCATTATGATGACTGCAATTACTGTATTCTTAGTTTGTGTATTCCATTCATTTACTACTTTTATACCTGTACTATATAAGTACTTTATGTCCTTTCTAACAAGTTTACTGTTGTATTTGTGCATGTGTGTGTGTGTTTATGTTAGAAGCAAAAAATATATTTAACTTCATTCATCTTTTTCAGGTTTTCTCTTCCCAAAGGGAACCCCTGAGGAAGACAAGAATGTGTGCACTGGTGAAAGGAAGCTGTTTTGTAAGGATTATGTCAACAATGCTGAAATTATGTTCATTTTAGCATCTGTATCTGCATTCTTGGTTATTCTGTCATTGGTAAGTGCTTTTCTTTAGTAGGTAAGATGTGATTAATTGAAGCTTACATATGTTAGTACAATATTTTGAACTGTAATGCACAGGCAACTCAAGTTTCTATGAGTTTAAGTGTAGCATGTATTTGCTGGAGTAGCATGTCATACCCAGGAAAAGGGGTATCCATTGCCTTTTTCATTTTGAAGGGTTGGGAACCCAGCATTTGCAAAATAAATTTTCATAAAAGGCAGCATGCTTGGAGCTACCTATGATAAGATGTGCAGATTTCCAAGTCAGAAGGTAGTGTGAGAGGGATAAATGGTATGCATAAGATTGTTTATCTAAGTATACATAGGAAGAGTACTTTCATTGTGGTTGATGTGTGCAGTAAAAATTAAGTCTGTGAAACATATACTGGTAATTGGAATAAAGTGAGAGTGAATTGGAGCAGTGTGGTATACAAGGTGTAAGGTGTCATTAGGCTGAACCTGGGTATACCTTGGCTAAGGCATTATAGATGAGAATGAGGTAAGGTGTTTGCAATGTTTTAATTTATCATGATGGAATACCCTGGAAAGTACTGTAGTTTATGATGCCATTCTAAGGTGAAATAGGTTAGAATATTAGGTTCCTTTGATATATGTTGGAGGAGGATGTGTCAGGTATACAAGTGTAAAACATAGTTTCTGCACAGTACTTGAAAAGGAAAGGCATTCACATTGGTAATCCAAACAAAAATATCAGTGATTTATAACAGAGCAATGGAAGTAGTTTGTGTACGAGAATGGTGTGTGAGGATATTAGTTTCATTTTTACACTATCAGATTTGTGTAAAAAAAATGAAAAATTAAGTAGTGCTTATGTTTTAGTGAAGTCACTGTTTTCCCTCTCTTAATGAATGTGAATTTTAGTGAACTGAAAGGTTGTATGCTTTTGATATATATATATATATATATATATATATATATTTTTATTATTTTTATTTTGCTTTGTCGCTGTCTCCCGCACTAGCGAGGTAGTGCAAGGAAACAGACGAAAGAATGGCCCAACCCACCCACATACACATGTATATACATACACGTCCACACACGCAAATATACATACCTCTACATCTCAACGTATAAATGTATATACACACACAGACATATACATATATACACGTGTACATAATTCATACTGTCTGCCTTTATACATTATGTGAGGGCCAAAATGGGTATGCTTGAAGAAATAGTACCAACATTATTACATGGGTGTGAGGCATGGGCTATAGCTGGATCTGTGCATAGGAGGGTGGATACATTAGAATTAATGTGGTGCGAGGTGGTTTGATTAAGTAATTAAAGTTTAAGAGAGATGTTTGTTAATAAGAGTGTAGTTGGGAGAGCTGAAGAGGTTGTGCTAAACTGGTTTGGAGATAAGGAGAGAATGAGTGAGGAAAGTTTGACAAAGAGGAAGTGGAGGGAATTAAGAGAATAGGGAGACCAAAGTGGAGTTGGAAGGATGGAGTGGAAAGGTTTTAAGCGATCAGGGCCTGTACATGCAGGAGTTTGAAAAGCTTACATTGGATAGAGTGAATTGGAATGAAGTAGTGTGCCGGGATCGATGTGCTTTCAGTGGATTGAACCAGGGCATGTGAAGCAGCCTACCAGAAGGTAAACTGTAGAAAGTTTTGCAGTGCCTGGTTATGGATAGGCAGCTACGATTTCAGAGGATTACAAATGAAAGCTAGGGAATGGATGAGAGCAGATGTGGCCTTTCTTTGTCTATTTCTGGCGCTACCTCACTAACACTAGAAGAGGCAATCAAGTATGATATTCTTTTGGAATTATGGAAAACTGTCAATCAGAGTTGTTAAGGAAATTAGGTATCCATTGTTTTACATAATAACAACAGTATTATCTAAATTTCAGGTACACTATCTGATGTGCCTGGCAGCTAATTATGCTCACATAAAGGATCAGGAGAAATTCATGGACCTTCAGGAAATTCAATTCCTTCATGAGTCCGAAATGTCAACACTTCCCAAAGACCGCTTCTAGGATACTGCCCAAGGGATTTTTTGGCGTAACAACCAGCATAGTCGATATTTTCGGACAGTTGCCTGATCTCTGAATGCAAATCTTGGAAAATTGGAGGGTTTAAATATATAAAAGAAAATGTTTATTTTCCTCTTCAGTTGGAATTATTAATTTTTACTATTTTTTTTAATTCTTGTTGAATTCTTAATAGAAATTAAGAACTTCTATCATTAGGCTTTAATTTGTTATTTAAATACCCTCCAGCTACATGAATTTGCATTCATGGCGGGATGAAGAGATTGTTGGCCTCATTAAGAAAACCAAATTATGATTTTCCTGAATTCAGGAAGCAAACTCTTGCACACTAGATTGCTTGGGTTGGTCAGATGATGTGCCTATACACTTCATAAGCATTTTCTTATATGAGGTCAGATATCTTCAACCATGAGGCATCCTGGAAACCATAACTGGCCTCCTCACTATAATGATGAAGACTGGGGACCATGCAAATGTAGAGACCTAGTTCATATTTTTACTGCTCAATATCCATCTAGTTACTGGAGATGCCATTACTTTCCCTGCCTCTGGTTGAAGACAGTTGGGGGTTAGGGGCAGAAAGGTAGTTTGCTTTGATTGTGCTTATTGTTGTGCAGTGAAACTATCCATTACAGCAAGTTAGAAGAAACCATGCAAGGCATGATTCTTACATGTGCTATATTTAACAGACATAAAGTACTGGAATGGAGGGTTTTGTCTGCTGGCTATGGTTACTCTGTAGCATAGTAGTTTCATATCTGCTTTAGACATTTGTTACCTTGTATTATTTGTGAATACTCAACCCAGTTATAAGTTGCATTTTTGCTATTTGTAAGTTTAATGAACAATTAACATCTTAATATCAACAGAAAAAACACACTTTATTGCTTTACACATGCTTTATAAAAAAGCTTGTATTCTTTTTGTATGTTGGCAAGTCTGTCACTCCTTAGTTTTTGTTCAGTCTTTAACAATACTAACTGATTTTTTTGATGGCACTAATTTGCATAGACATTTTTTTCACCAACAGCAGAACCTCGGTTCTTGCCTTTGCTTTCAGTTGACTAATTACTACTAACCTTAAAATAACTTCTGTTTTGCGGATTGATCTCCCTGCCCTCTCAAGCCACTTCTGTTCGCTTCAAAAGATCCCTTGGGTAAATTTTGCACTTGGGTTACTTTAGATCACATGGCCTATTGTAGCCCATAGGAAAAATTTACAATAACCATTAAACTAAGGATTGACAATCTTCTTAGAGTATCATGGAACATTGTTAAAACTGTAAGTAACATTAACATTGGTTACATTTTCCATTGTTCTCCAAATAGGTGTTTTGTACATTTCTGAAAAGAATTAGGATAACTAATGTTGAGGTCACTGAGGTACAATTCCTCAGGGTGTATAGAGTATTTGTGTAGTTGATTATAACCTGTGTAGTGTGCTGCTAGTAGTTTTCTTGTATCCCTCCCTAGCCTTAGCCTACCAACAGCTGAATGAACTGTTCACTTTCAAGCTGTTATTAACAAGAAGCAACATATCATCTTTTCTGATATAACAAGTAGTATGCATACTTGAAGTGTATTATTCAGTGAGTGTGGAAAACGGACTGCATTATAATTATCCTTTGCAGTAATGAAACTAATGCCTTCTAAGAAATATAGGTGCAGGACAGTTTCTTACACCAGAGGGAAATAATGACTATGCCTTGTAAAACTAATACCTTTTGTCTTTGTCTCTTTGTTTAAATGATTATTGTGTTCCACTCTTGCTGGATTCTTTTTTTTTTTTTTTTGTAAACTTGGCATAGAATGACACACCTCTTAAGATGTGTATGGAAGGAGCACTGTCTATGTCCTACATATCTGCATCAGTGTAGTTGATGCTGTTGTGTGCATGATGTGTAAAAGTTCCTGTGAAAAATTGTAGTTGCCTGAAATAGTTTATACAAATTTTGCTTGATACAGAGAGAGAAATATAAAGGTAAAAATTAATTCAAATCAGTGATATAAAAGTTTTTATGTTTATACGATAATGATCTGACTGATTCAACAGTTAGTATGTGCTTATTCAGTGCATGCCATTCACCACTAAAGATTATCATTCTTTAGTCATTGTGTAAGAATTGCTCCTCTGCAGTCACAGTGAGTCAATCTTTTTGTGTGTATATTTTGTATGAAGAATATGCTATCCAAACATATTCTGTTGTAAAAAAAAAATAAAGTTTTATACGTTAGCAACAATGAATTAACCTCTATGATTTAATTAGTAGGAAGTTGAATTACAGATATCTACACAGGTATAATGACTCATGTTTTCTGTGTTCCAGTTACATAATAACTGTAATAATAATTAATGGTTTACACAGAAAGGATACTTGACACACTCCACAATAACAAAAAGAGGTTTACCAACTTCATAGCTGGCCCTAAGCCAAAGTCACTTACAAAGCCTTATCTCTAAAACCCTTAAACACTAAACTGGATTTCCCAAAGGAGCAGTTCTTTTTCCAAACATCTTCAGTCTTGCTACATACCCTTCCATTACCTCCTCCAAATCACGCTGTGAAGTTCCTCTCTCATGCAGATCGACCTCACAACTGCACTCCAGCATCCTCACAACACACAAGCAACAACAAATATGCAGCATAACATTATCGAATTGGAGCAAAGGCTCATCCAGAACAGAATGTCTGCATCTTTCTCCAAAGAACTCTTGAGTCACTCTCTTCATCCCAGACGGACACAAATCCTACCTGTACGCTCCTGTTATCTTCACAGGACAATGACTCTTTTTACAAAATACCAGCTATCCTGGGCATTATATAAGCTACACAGCATGACAAAGGCATTAAACCGAATACCTTATGAACACTAACTGGTACCAAATTAGGAAAAGAAAAAATCTTGTTAGTATCCTCCACAAATAGTTCATCCGCTCCATCCTAAACTATGCCTCACCGGCCTGGTCATCCAATGTCAAAAACTAAAATAACAAAGCTACAAACCACACTAAATAGAGCACTCTGAAGAATCACTGCCTGCCCAGCAACAATATATTAGACTCCACAATCAAACAAAGACTGTCTTGGTACAATCTCCCCTTGACTAGTTCAACACAATTATTTGCAGTAGCATATAACCCTACTCATCCAAACCACTCCAAAACCAACCACCAACTCCAAAGTCAAATTAGAAAACTGACAAACTGACCCAAGCAAACACTTAAGAGAAATGTACTTAAAGATCCCTTACCCCCAACAAACACAAAATTAACAAAAAGCACACTAAAATTACCCAAAAAGCACTAAACATCCATCCTCTTAACCCAATCTTAAACACCATCCACTGCTCCAAAATTATGAACATCAATTTAACTCATAACAAGACCTGTCATTCTTATGATTCAACTACCAAGATGAAGACACTTAACACTTGCTGCGCAATTTTCCCACACTTATGGACATGGCCAGCTTCCCGAGTGTAGCAGAAGCCCCCACAGAACATAGGACTCCTAAGGCAGGAAAGTAAGGTACAGGAAGGCCAAGTACAATGTGGTCAAAAACTGAAAATATTGAAAAGAATTCATAAAAAGGAAGTGAAGTATATAGCAAGGGATGAGCTTTTCAACTCTCTACAAACAATATTATGTTTAGAATGGAGATGTTCTGGTTTTCAGTAAAAGTTTGGATGGGCTGTGTGTGATTGTGGTGTTGTGCTGTAGTTCATGTAGAATGGAGATGTTCTTGTTTTCAGTATAAGTTTGGATGGGCTATGTGTGATTGTGGTGTTGTGCTGTAGTTCATGGACAAAGGTTCTCTGGCAGAAGGAAGTGATGATGTAATGGTGCTGTAACTTCTTGCCAAACTCTCACATGAGGTCCAAATGATAGACAGAGTTAATGAGGACCAGTAATTTTAGTAACTCCTGATTGGTTGGGTGAGAATGAATAAGGATGATCTTTTATGCCCCTTTTCTGGAAGTACTTTTGTTTGTGCAGGGGTTGATTATTTGTTGTTCACAGGCAGCCAGTGTTTGTATGGGTTAAAGTTTTATGTCTGCTTTTGATAGAGGATGACCAGGTAGGTGAAGCATGGTTTAGGGTTAAGCTTGTACAGGATGCTAAAGGGTTCTTTTCCTTGAACAAAACTCATCCCAGTTAGTGTTCTGAAGGCAAATAGTTTGTTTAAAGCCACTGTGTTGATGTCTGTGATATAGGGAGTAAATGTTGTGTGTAATACCTAGTATGGATGAAAGGAAGTGGTTTATCATTCAGGGTTATAGGAGAGTGTGCAGGCTGGATTTGTGTCCATGCAAGGTTAAAAGATTGATGTTGGATTTTTTGAGGATGCAGATACTGTTTAAAGTGTGCCTGTTTTCTAACTGTGATGCCCTGCAACATATCTGATGTGGATTAGGTAAAGGCAGTGTGATGAGGTTTGAATGTGTGCAGCAACGGTCAAGGTACAGGGCTGCCATGCTACATTGGCCAAGAGACTTCAACCTAACTGCCATGCCTTGATTGTGTGTGTGTGGGTGAGTGGGGTCATCCACAAATTCCTTTAAACATTCCTGAGAAAAACACTGTTTCTTCGAAACAGAAAACTTCCTTCCCTAAGATCAAGCAATGGGAGCCCCTTGTCTATGAAATGCCAGGTGGCAAACCCTGGGATTTGAATCAGTGTTGTGTTGTCACTCTTAAGCAACTCTGTTCTATTCCCTACCATTGTGTATTTACCCTGCAAGAGGCCTATACCCTGAAAAACCTTCTAAACAAACAGAAAACAACCTAGGCCCAGAGAGAAAGTGTCAGCATTCAATCAGATAAGGTAAAATTTTTAATACATAGTCAATGAATGTATAAGTTGCATGAATTAATCTAATTACATACTACACCCAACCCTTACTAAATCACACAAGGATACCTATCCACCCATAGTAAGGTGAAATCCAGAATGAGGAGAAAGCTGGAGAAATCCATACATATCAGTTGATCTGAGATTTATGAGGAAAGTCTGTACCGATGGCCAGGGATGATGAATCATCCTCAAATGGCAGTTGCAGATTGATCAGAGTGTGGACCTACACTGAGTTGTAGCAGCATCAAAAAAAGTGGTTACTGAAGGGTGAGAGGCATTTACTAAACCAAAAGGCTAGGGGTTAAGAGGTTTATAACTCCTTGGAATCTAAGATATTCTTTGAAGGTTTACAGGACAATGACCCTAGAGAGAAAATGTGGTCAGGGGAATAGAAATCCAAAACTGTTCCACATATCACTAAACTGAACCAAGAAGCATCAAATCAAGCAAAGAAATTCAGACAGAAGGACTACTGAAGATGAGATGTTTGGTAAGTAAATGAATGCCAAGTCCCAAAGAGTACCCGTAATGAAGGACACTAACCCAAAACTAATGAGATATCATAAAAAGGAGGCCAAGGAAAGCACTAAAACTGTTAAAAAAGGAATGATTAGGCTAACGAAGAATCTCAATCCATGCAATGTGCACGGACCTCACAAGATCTCTCCACGTGTACTCAAGGTATGTGAAGAAAAGAATCTCAATCCATGCAATGTGCATGGACCTCACAAGACCTCTCCACGTGCACTCAAGGTATGTGAAGAAACAATTGAATAGTCTCCAGAAATATTGTAAGAGAAAAATTTTGAAAAAAGAATTCAGTGCCAGAAGAGTGGCAGAGAGCAAATGTCATGTCTATTTTCAGGAAAAGAAATGAGAAAATACACTGAACTAAAAACCAGTAATGCTAATCAGTGTGATGAGTAAAATGCTTGAGAAAGACTGAATCAGAAAATACACAGATGATTCCTTACAAAGGCAAAGTAGCTAAATGTGAAGTAAAAGGAAAAAGGTTATGCACAAAAAAAATATCCATAAGACAGTAGGTTCAGTTTTAGAAAAAAGTGATAGGTGGATTATGTTCTCGGATTGCTAGAAAGCATTCAACGCAATTAAAAAAAAATAATAAGACAGAACATACTTTGCTTCAGGAAAAATTCTATGGGTGGACTGTGTTCTTGGACTGCCAGAGAGCATTCAACATTAGAGGTTACTCTATTCCTTAAGATTTCAGGTAATAAGAGCCACTACCTATGGTGGTATCCCATTAAGTAGATAAATCTGCAAGATTAACTTTCTACCCACTATAAATTTTGAAGCCAAAAATATTTTTTTGAAGTAATTCAACCAGCCATAAAATTATGAATTTAGATAAATGAGAAATCTTAAATAAATCATTTATATGTTTATACACACAAATATAGGAATACTTAAAAAAGAGACAATAATTCTACTTTTGAACACTGATAGTCTTACTTTCAATGATATGAAGCACTGTGAGTGATGAATACATGACATGCTATGATTGCTGTGCATAGCGTTGGTGTGGCACAAGCAGCTAAGAGGGCAAATCCCACTGGAGGAGAACCAACCAGAATACCCAGTAATTGAGGTAAGAGTGGTCTGTACACACATCCAGCCAAAAGCACTGCCACAATAGGTCGCACTGCTGCTGCTAGATCACTCCGCCACCACAGCCACACAAGCAGGGCCATATTCAAGTGGTGCACCTGTCAATAGTTGTTAAAGTAAGTGTTAAGTTCACAAAATTAAAAAGGAAACATTTTTTTCTATCAACAGCATATTCAAAAAAAAGATGAAAAAAAGTGTTTTATTCAACCATAGGTATTGCTCACAAATTCACAAATCAATGATTCTTTTACAGTACCTCAAAATTCAGAACTACAACCACCAAGGTATATGTTATTACAAATAAACTCGTGAATTCCATCTAACAACCAGTAGAGAAAAAAAAAATTCATACAGATGCCTACAATTAAAATCACAAACTCAATGGTTCATTTCATCTACAATCAATAAGCCTTACTCAAGGACAGAGAAGATGCAAAATCACAGACACCACAGTTACATAATGGGGTGACTTACCAGGCTAATGTTAGCATCCAAGCTGATCTGAATGTACTTCCAGTCAAATTCCAGGCCACGCGCACCAACCCAAAGTGGGAGAGCTCTAGTTAGCAGAAGGTCAGCAGCAGCCCAACCAAGACCAGTAATCAGTATCTTTATGTGTCCTACACCTGGCACTCGACCCAAGACAATGCTTAGACCCATTACGTCACCAAAGTCTACTGTTGTCTTCACCATTTCCTAGAAAAAAATATTGCAAGTTTTGAGGGATGAAAAAGATTTCTTCTCTGTCAATAGTGCCCTAATAGCATCACAAAAGAACCAATGCTCAAGGAATAGTTAAAACAACATTCCTCATCTCAAAATGAGGTATATCCATGAGAATCCCCCTCCCCTCTAAATAACCATAAAACAGATGAGCAACAAATGCTCTCTCTCAAGGCTCAACAATCATTCAGCATCACCAAGGATTATCATCTCATGGTGTGGATGTAAAGTTGCACAGATTTATTATACAACCTCATTTCACTAACCATTTACTGGTGTACATGCCTCAGGCCTGTTGCTAGCTACAACCAGAGAATGAGAAAAAAAAAAAGTCCCAAGCAACTCTGACAATAATAATCTTTTCCTTTACCTTAATATTTACATTTCATACCTGCAAATAGAGACTTAGAACACCTGACTGCATACCCACATGAAGGAAGAGGAAATTAATGAAAAACTCAAGGAAAACTAATGAAATAAGGTGTCTACAAATCTGAACAAGTCAAAATGCACAACTTTGTACGAACTTTCACCAAAATATGTTGGGCTTTAGTATCACACACATGCACACACACACACACACACACACACACACAAGACTTGGGACCTAACATTATCTCTAACCTGTCACCAGAGCCTCACCTTAAGAAAATAGTTAGAGAGACCAATTGTTTGTTAGCAAATAATAAAACCATTCAACTTCATAGATCAGGAAATATTAGCAAGCTGCTTACATCATACATAAGACCAAGACCAGAATGTCTTCTCAAGTACAGTCACTGCACCTAAGAAAGCACAATGAACTAATAAAGAAGTACCAAGGGAGAGGTGAAACTAAAAATAAATGAGGGTATGCTACCTCGCTAACGGGGGAGACAGCAACAAAGTATAACAGAATAGCTTATCTATTTCATTTCCTCAAACTGTCAACAACATGGAATTCATTAAAATATGATATTCATATTACCGTAACTAAACTAGCTGTTTCAGGTGGTCCATCCGAGGTTGGAAAGAACGTGGCCAACATAAGCATTTTACAAAGTTGGGTAAGCATGTACATACCGCCCACTTGTGCACATCTCCAAAATGCACCATATTCAGGCCTGGAAATGAAAGTACAGTATTAATTACTATTCAACTAAGCAAACAATTCTTATTGTACAATGTATATATCAAACATTATTGCAATATGGTCACAGTAATGTGCATGATCTAATATTTGCTGACAACTGCAAGGAATAACGAAACACATTTAAGTCCCAAGTGCACTTTCATGTATCACATCTTCAGGGGAGAGCAGGAATAAAGTTGAGAGTCAAGAACAGTTTTGTGGGGCCTGGATGTGGAAAGGGAGCTGTGGTTTTGGTGCATTATACATGACAGCTAGAGACTGAGTGTGAACGAATGTGGCCTTTGTTATCTTTTTCTAGCACTACCTCGCGTGTGTGCAGGGGGAGGGGGGTGTCATTGCATGTGTGGCGGGGTGGCGACAGGAATAAATAAAGGCAGCAAGTATAAATTATGTACATGTGTAAATATGTATATTTATTTATTTATTTTTTTTTTCTGCTTTGTCGCTGTCTCCCGCGTTTCCGAGGTAGCGCAAGGAAACAGACGAAAGAAATGGCCCAACCCACCCCCATACACATGTATATACATACGTCCACACACGCAAATATACATACCTACACAGCTTTCATGGTTTACCCCAGACGCTTCACATACCCTGATTCAATCCACTGACAGCACGTCAACCCTGGTATACCACATCGATCCAATTCACTCTATTCTTTGCCCTCCTTTCACCCTCCTGCATGTTCAGGCCCCGATCACACAAAATCTTTTTCACTCCATCTTTCCACCTCCAATTTGGTCTCCCACTTCTCCTCGTTCCCTCCACCTCCGACACATATATCCTCTTGGTCAATCTTTCCTCACTCATTCTCTCCATGTGCCCAAACCATTTCAAAACACCCTCTTCTGCTCTCTCAACCATGCTCTTTTTATTTCCACACATCTCTCTTACCCTCACGTTACGTACTCGATCAAACCACCTCACACCACACATTGTCCTCAAACATCTCATTTCCAGCACATCCATCCTCCTGCGCACAACTCTATCCATAGCCCACGCCTCGCAACCATACAACATTGTTGGAACCACTATTCCTTCAAACATACCCATTTTTGCTTTCCGAGATAATGTTCTCGACTTCCATACGTTCTTCAAGGCTCCCAGAATTTTTGCCCCCTCCCCCACCCTATGATTCACTTCCACTTCCATGGTTCCATCCGCTGCCAGATCCACTCCCAGATATCTAAAACACTTTACTTCCTCCAGTTTTTCTCCAATCAAACTTACCTCTCAATTGACTTGACCCTCAACCCTACTGTACATAATAACCTTGCTCTTATTCACATTTACTCTTAACTTTCTTCTTTCACACACTTTACCAAACTCAGTCACCAGCTTCTGCAGTTTCTCACATGAATCAGCCACCAGTGCTGTATCATCAGCGAAAAACAACGGACTCACTTCCCAAGCTCTCTCATCCACATAAGGCTGCATACTTGCCCCTCTTTCCAAAACTCTTGCATTCACCTCCCTATCAACCCCATCCATAAACAAATTAAACAACCATGGAGACATCACACACCCCTGCCGCAAACCTACATTCACTGAGAACCAATCACTTTCCTCTCTTCCTACACGTACACATGCCTTACATCCTTGATAAAAACTTTTCACTGCTTCTAACAACTTGCCTCCCACACCATATATTCTTAATACCTTCCACAGAGCATCTCTATCAACTCTATCATATGCCTTCTCCAGATCCATAAATGCTACATACAAATCCATTTGCTTTTCTAAGTATTTCTCACATACATTCTTCAAAGCAAACACCTGATCCACACATCCTCTACCACTTCTGAAAACACACTGCTCTTCCCCAATCTGATGCTCTGTACATGTCTTGACCCTCTCAATCAATACCCTCCCATATAATTTACCAGGAATACTCAACAAACTTATACCTCTGTAATTTGAGCACTCACTCTTATCCCTTTGCCTTTGTACAATGGCACTATGCACGCATTCCGCCAATCCTCAGGCGCTGGTGGCTGATTCATGTGAGAAACTGCAGAAGCTGGTGACTGAGTTTGGTAAAGTGTGTGAAAGAAGAAAGTTAAGAGTAAAAGTGAATAAGAGCAAGGTAATTAGGTACAGTAGGGTTGAGGGTCAAGTCAATTGGGAGGTAAGTTTGAATGGAGAAAAACTGGAGGAAGTAAAGTGTTTTAGATATCTGGGAGTGGATCTGGCAACGGATGGAACCATGGAAGTGGAAGTGGATCATAGGGTGGGGGAGGGGACAAAAATCCTGGGAGCCTTGAAGAATGTGTGGAAGTTGAGAACATTATCTCGGAAAGCAAAAATGGCTATGTTTGACGGAATAGTGGTTCCAACAATGTTGTATGGTTGCGAGGCGTGGGCTATGGATAGAGTTGTGCGCAGGAGGATGGATGCGCTGAAAATGAGATGTTTGAGGACAATGTGTGGTGTGAGGTGGTTTGATCGAGTAAGTAACGTAAGGGTAAGAGAGATGTGTGGAAATAAAAAGAGCGTGGTTGAGAGAGCAGAAGAGGGTGTTGAAATGGTTTGGGCACATGGAGAGAATGAGAGGAAAGATTGACCAAGAGGATATATGTGTCGGAGGTGGAGGGAACGAGGAGAAGAGGGAGACCAAATTGGAGGTGGAAAGATGGAGTGAAAAAGATTTTGTGTGATCGGGGCCTGAACATGCAGGAGGGTGAAAGGAGGGCAAGGAATAGAGTGAATTGGAGCGATGTGGTATACAGGGGTTGACGTGCTGTCAGTGGATTGAATCAAGGCATGTGAAGCGTCTGGGGTAAACCATGGAAAGCTGTGTAGGTATGTATATTTGCGTGTGTGGACGTGTGTATGTACGTGTGTATGGGGGTTGGGCCATTTCTTTCGTCTGTTTCCTCGCGCTACCTCGCAAACGCGGGAGACAGCGACAAAGTATAAAAAAAAAAAAAAAAAAAAAAAAAATATATATATATATATATATATATATATATATATATATATATATATATATATATATATATATATATATTATCCCTGGGGTTAGGGGAGAAAGAATACTTCCCACGTATTCCCTGCGTGTCGTAGAAGGCGACTAAATGGGGAGGGAGCGGGTGGCTGGAAATCCTCCCCTCTCATTTTTTTTTTTTTTTTAATTTTCCAAAAGAAGGAACAGAGAAGGGGGCCAGGTGAGGATATTCCCTCTAAGGCCCAGTCCTCTGTTCTTAACGGTACCTCACTAATGCGGGAAATGGCGAATAGTATGAAAGAAAGAAAGAAATATATATATATATATATATATATATATATATATATATATATATATATATATATATATATATATATATATATATATCCCTGGGGATAGGGGAGAAAGAATACTTCCCACGTATTCCCTGCGTGTCGTAGAAGGCGACTAAAAGGGGAGGGAGCAGGTGGCTGGAAATCCTCCCCTCTCGTTTTTGTCAATTTTCCAAAAGAAGGAACAGAGAAGGGGGCCAGGTGAGGTTATTCCCTCAAAGGCCCAGTCCTCTGTTCTTAACGCTACCTTGCTAACGCGGGAAATGGCGAATAGTATGAAAGAAAGAATATATATATATATATATATATATATGGTTTCAGAAGTGGTAGAGGATGTGTGGATCAGGTGTTTGCTTTGAAGAATGCATGTGAGAAATACTTAGAAAAGCAAATGGATTTGTATGTAGCATTTATGGATCTGGAGAAGGCATATGATAGAGTTGATAGAGATGCTCTGTGGAGGTATTAAGAATATATGGTGTGGGAGGAAAGTTGTTAGAAGCAGTGAAAAGTTTTTATCGAGGATGTAAGGCATGTGTACGTGTAGGAAGAGAGGAAAGTGATTGGTTCTCAGTGAATGTAGGTTTGCGGCAGGGGTGTGTGATGTCTCCATGGTTGTTTAATTTGTTTATGGATGGGGTTGTTAGGGACGTAAATGCAAGAGTTTTGGAAAGAGGGGCAAGTATGAAGTCTGTTGGGAATGAGAGAGCTTGGGAAGTGAGTCAGTTGTTGTTCGCTGATGATACAGCGCTGGTGGCTGATTCATGTGAGAAACTGCAGAAGCTGGTGACTGAGTTTGGTAAAGTGTGTAGAAGAAGAAAGTTAAGAGTAAATGTGAATAAGAGCAAGGTTATTAGGTACAGTAGGGTTGAGGGTCAAGTCAATTGGGAGGTGAGTTTGAATGGAGAAAAACTGGAGGAAGTGAAGTGTTTTAGATATCTGGGAGTGGATCTGGCAGCGGATGGAACCATGGAAGCGGAAGTGGATCATAGGGTGGGGGAGGGGGCGAAAATTCTGGGGGCCTTGAAGAATGTGTGGAAGTCGAGAACATTATCTCGGAAAGCAAAAATGGGCTATGTTTGAAGGAATAGTGGTTCCAACAATGTTGTATGGTTGCGAGGCGTGGGCTATGGATAGAGTTGTGCGCAGGAGGATGGATGTGCTGGAAATGAGATGTTTGAGGACAATGTGTGGTGTGAGGTGGTTTGATCGAGTGAGTAACGTAAGGGTAAGAGAGATGTGTGGAAATAAAAAGAGCGTGGTTGAGAGAGCAGAAGAGGGTGTTTTGAAGTGGTTTGGGCACATGGAGAGAATGAGTGAGGAAAGATTGACCAAGAGGATATATGTGTCGGAGGTGGAGGGAACGAGGAGAAGAGGGAGACCAAATTGGAGGTGGAAAGATGGAGTGAAAAAGATTTTGTGTGATCGGGGCCTGAACATGCAGGAGGGTGAAAGGAGGGCAAGGAATAGTGAATTGGACCGATGTGGTATACCGGGGTTGACGTGCTGTCAGTGGATTGAATCAAGGCATGTGAAGCGTCTGGGGTAAACCATGGAAAGCTGTGTAGGTATGTATATTTGCGTGTGTGGACGTATGTATATACATGTGTATGGGGGGGGGTTGGGCCATTTCTTTCGTCTGTTTCCTTGCGCTACCTCGCAAACGCGGGAGACAGCGACAAAGTATAATATAATATAATATAATATATATATATATATATATATATATATATATATATATATATATATTTTTTTTTCATACTATTTGCCATTTCCCGCGTTAGCGAGGTACCATTAAGAACAGAGAACTGGGCCTTAGAGAGAATATCCTCACCTGACCCCCTTCTCTGTTCCTTCTTTTGGAAAATTAAAAAAAACAAGAAAGGGGAGGATTTCCAGCCACCCGCTCCCTCCCCTTTTAGTCGCCTTCTACGACACGCAGGGAATACGTGGGAAGTATTCTTTCTCCCCTATCCCCAGGGATAATATATATATATATATATATATATATATATATATATATATATATATATATATATATATATATATATATCATACTTGATCAACATTTCCTGCATCAGTGAAATGGTGCCAGGAAACAGATGAAGAATGACCCATCCACTCATTATATACAAATTTATATACATAAACGCCCATTTTTTTTTTTTTTTTTTTTTTTTTTTTTTTTTTTTACTTTGTCGCTGTCTCCCGCGTTTGCGAGGTAGCGCAAGGAAACAGACGAAAGAAATGGCCCAACCCCCCCCCCCATACACATGTACATACACACGTCCACACACGCAAATATACATACGCCCATACACGGACATATACATACACATACATATACATACACAGTCATATACATATATACATATGTACAGGGGAGGAAGAATACTGCCCATGTATTCCCTGCATGTCATAGAACATTTCATCCAACTTGCAAGTCAATTTACAAACTGATATTAAAGATCTACAGAATCTGAACAAAGTGCCGGATAGATGTTTAGTGTTGGATACCTGCAAGAGAGCCATTTGTAAACATTCCCTTATGTAGTGCTTGGGCACTTGCAAATTATGCTGAGACACCATAGACATCCCTGTAGTTCTAACAAATAGGTTTTGATAAAAGTGTTACCATAAGATTCCTTACAATGTGAACAGTTGGTACAGAGTGCTTTTGCCCTACACTCCCTAATTCAAAATCCTGTCCACTTTCGGTGGACTTGAAACTGTGAGAGTAAAAGGTGCTACAGGTAAAATCCCACATTATACCATCTCTACAAAGTGTGGGTAATCCACAGTACCACTTTTGTCAAAATCAATCAACTAACAAATGCACAACTTTTTTTTGATAAATCACATAGGATAATGTTGCTACACTACGAGTATGAACTGAGAGATATCTTAAGTTCCAGATACAAAAGCTTTCTGGGGATGCAAGATGCTTTGGCCCCTACTAGCAGTGAATCCTCTAATATTAACAAACACCAGCCCATACTGACATCATATCCAGTGACATTTACAGAAACTTCGGTAAACTGAACCTAAGGCACGGGACAATATATCAATAGAGACCAATGTATGGGTAAATATCAGAGGATGAACTGATGGTTGGGGGCGAGTGTCAGTCTACCCTTTTTAGCTTAAATAAATGTTAGGTAATACAGCTTTACTTGTATACGGCTTTACAGAAAGTGCTACAGGTAAAAAGCCACTATTATCAACACTATGAAACGCAAGGAATACACACGCTCATCAAAATCTATCAATTACAAAGCGTCAAGCTAACAAGATGATTCCTAAGCTAATCCTATGAGCTGATTAAACGGCTTCCATCCACTGAACTTAAAAATAGAAATGACTGAGATGATCTTATCTAAGTATTCAAAATCATCAAAGGCTTTGATAGTCTTATTCTATGATTCATCTGATAACTGCCATCTCTTTCTGGTACATTACCTCATGCTTTGCAGCTTTTACTATATTCTTTAAACGATATACTTGAACCTGTAAAACAAAATCCCTCAATACCCATGCCTAGCCGTGATGCGGAGCTAAACTAGACATTCTACCAGAGGTAATTTCTACAATATTACAGACTCTCGACTTCCGCCCATCTCCGCTTCCACTTGCCTAGCACTTTTAACTTTTAAAGAGGTATTCTGATACCAAGGAGGGGTGCTAAATTACTCTGGTGAATGTCATGGAGAATTTCACATTACTTCTAACATACAGTGTAGCGTGGTGATTCTATATTCCTTTAGGAATAACGAGTCCTGATGCCGAAAACTGAAGAAGTGGAGCACACCCAACGCAACGACGGGGTTCAGAATCCTTGGGATCAGCTAACCAATTAACTGGTCGCCGTTAAGTGCAACGTTAAGTGCAAGGATATACTTACATTCCTGAGTATTTATATGTAAGGAAGTATGGCCCAAATGCCAGAGCAATACAGTTCCCGAAGTGGAAAAATGTCATTTTTCACTGAGCGAGCAAGGCCGGACACTTGATAAACAACAGCAAGACGGCAACAAACATCTCCAGCAAACAATTGCATACTATCACATAGAAATGAAACAAAATATATTACAAAAAAATATACATAGCAAATTTCATCACACCTAAAAATGATATTTTCTAATAATTCAGGTTTGGTTTAATATGACAGGTGTTGGTACAACCATTTCTGGCAATCAATTTCGCAGCGAATACAATCCGTGAACCATTTTTCCTAGCGCGTACGATCACTGACAAACGTTCATAAACTAATTTGCTAACTGGTTAATTTTGCTCGGCCTGAAATGATTGATATACACAACTTTGAATCCTCAGAAGATAATGAATGAGAAAACAGCAAGGTTAATTCGTCCGAAATAATCTAAAACTTACATCAACCCAATCCACACCTAATTACGAATTAAGGACGTAACTTACTCTTTAAGTAATATACTTTTCATACAATAAACAGGTTTAGGTGTCATATACCTAATACATCTTGGTCTACTGAGCGTTTCTGAATATTTACAATTTATACAAACCAATTCCATTCCCAATGTTTATTGATACTATCCTCAATTCAATGTCCATCAGAACAATACTTTTAAACAGAATCTAACCTAAATTTTAAAGAATGACTAAAAGAAAGAGATACTGGAAGCAACCAGAGTTCAAGTCAGGTGTTCCCTGCAGCTTCCAATCCAGGTCGCTGAAGTTTGGGGAAAGTATGGGTCTGTGTTGGAGGATGACATATATACACTAGAGCTCTTCAGTGACAACCTCACCCATAGGCTCTATTAGGAAAACCTTCCTCATTCGAAATCAAGAAGGAGTCAGGGCGTGGCAATTCCAGTATGCCACACTCCCTCCTCCTTCCCCGTAAACCAACACGATGGCACAACAATATATATCGGCCATGGTAGCAGAGTTGCCAGCTCTACCCGGTAACCCAAATGTAAAAACTAGATCCCGTCACTGGATGATACAATTATCAGGAGGCTATGGAGCAGAATATCCTTCCTACAGAAACAAAGGCCACTTTCCACACATAATTAAGAACTGAGCAACAATAAAATTGGGAAAAATTAAAGGAGTAACATGAGTAGGCGTCGCCCCAACGCCCTTCATGCTCACAAGTCTCGTAAGCGACTTGCACATATTACTTTTGTTAGAAGAATATCTTACCTTCACCTCTGATATATGTAACACACTGCACTCCTCGGTGTGGCACTCCTACAGGGGTTCGTTTGCAGTGATCTGTCAGAGATATTTGAATGTTTAGTACGAAAATTTCGATGTAATTGTTCAAAATAAAAATCACCACTATAATAAGTTTCAAATTTACTAATTATGTTATTTCATGATACAGAATACAAGTGTACTTTCAGGAAAAACATAAAATAACATGCGATTTCTAATTATGAAAGGATATGAAAGGATACTGAGGTATATATAATCATGTATCAATCACAAGACAATCGATGAATTTGTTAGTCTAAAAGATTTTTAATATATTGATTTGGGCCGACTTTAGGTTAAATACGCCTCTAACCATCACAACGATATCAACGCAGACTAACACTTTTGAGGAATAAACTTTGTAGGAACTTTAGTAAATTTTGAAAAAGCGTTCTAATTTAAATTACATACACCCTCGATACCTCTCATTAGATTCCCCTCATTCTAAAAATTACATTTGAAGTAGCAAATCAGAGGACATTGGATGCGCGGGTATCAAGATGAGCCAATCATATGCGTTCCACTTTCCACATGATCTGTCTGTCATGACACCCTTCTGAATGTAGAAATCAATTCCTATTCACCACTGCCTTCCTCTGTTGCCTGTATGAGGTTCTTCAGTTGTACTGAGCAAATGACAAAGAGTCTGAAGCGAACACGACCTGACTGCGAGTATAAAAATGTTTCTAAAGCTAAATGAGTTACTATTACATTGACATATTTCAGTACTTTTACACCTCTGACTCTTTTGTATATGCTTAGTACGACAAAAACAAATGTCCTACTTGGTAAAAGACAGTATCATAGTCCATTACTTATGGCTTGATTAACCGTATGCTTAATCTATGGTTGCGTCACAAAAGAGCTCTTCTGTATTTCAAAACTGCCACTAAAACTTGCAAAAATCCCACTTTACAAATTCTGTACCGGCTACCGGCAATCAGCTTTGTGTATCCTTTTCTAGATAACGGAACTGATAACCATATTACTGGTGAGAGTACGTCCACGGTGATGTAATTCGTTCTAAAATGTGAATGACCCCTGAGGAACCGAAGGTCGGAGTAGCTACACGGAGAGAGAAGTCGAGAGATCAGGGAAACTGTCAAGCCAGGGAAAATGCCGGCATTACCCACACTTCTTGATAACAAGAATATCAAAGAATTTCTCAAAAGTTTCGATTATGTTCTAACTGACTGCGACGGTAAGTTTATATCAGAGAAATGTGATCGGCTCATCAGAAAGTTAAGTATTTTCAATAATTTTAAGTCTACTGAGAAACGTTTCTTGCTTCTATGTATTCAAAACAGAATGGTCACTATTGGGCCTAATAAAATAATATGAATTATATAAACTTTCAGATGAGTAGTCATAGCTTCCTTTGAAGGCCCCCATATTACTCTTAGGCAGACGAGATAAATATCGATATTTTTAAAGTAAAATAATTAGTACATGATGGAGTTCTCATCACAGGGAAAGTCAAATTTAGTTCTCATAGATTCTCTTCATTTTCAATCGTATCATAGTTTGTTTTATGGCATTTTTCTTCCAACGCCAACACCCTGCCCACTTGCAGGGACCTTACCAATAACGCTTTAAAATTACAATAAAGTTTATTATTGAGAATTGTTTGCCCAATTGAAATAAACTGTTTCATTTGATTCTTCTTTGTACAAGGATGTTGAGAGCACTGCTCATGTCAAATTCACATGTACAGACTGAAGCCAATAAATACTACTTTCTTCAGCAATAATCTAAGTCTAACAGAAATTTAGTATATTTTCATAAAAATGTTTGAGGGATGATAATGTGAGGGCACATCATATAACTCTTTCCAATCATCTTGTATAAAAGCTACATGTCAATTATATAAAGAGAAACCTAATCAGGAGATTCAGATGCAGGAGCTCCATGAAGGGGTCTCTTGTGCAATTAGGTCAAAGTAAACTCTGCCTACCTTAACCCAGTCTAATACTAAGTCTAACACATTTATATACATAAAGTGTATAAAAGCCTAAGTATAAATACCATATACCACAGCAGGAAATAAACTGCAGGAATCTGTGGAGAAATTAGGAAGTTGAGGGGAAAAGTCACCTTTGATGATGCTGTATAACTGGGGGTACAGTCTCGTCAAAGAACTTCTTGCTACAAAGAAGCTTATAATTTCCCTGATACTGGAAGTAGCAGGGTCTTGGGCAGCAAGAATCTTTAGAAAGGTACTAAACAACACCAAGATTCTTTCATAGAAATTAGTACCTGGGTAATTATGAATTAAAGAATAAGTAAACCTAGAAGTTGACATCAACCCTACTTGCTGTTGAGTCCCACATCAGGAGAACTGTAAAGGAGATAAAATGGCAGCTGGCAAATAATGGCCTAAAAGTATATGGATGAAAAAATATTCAGCAAGCCATTCATATCCTACATGAGGCCTATATTAGAATCTGCTGTACATATTGATCACTGTTCTTAAAGGAACACAAAAAACTCGCAGAAAAGATCCAGAGGAAGCCAAGAAAGATGTTTCATGTTACAGGTGTAGGTTAGAGGCCTTAACATTGTCCACTATAGAGGAAAGAGGAGTAAGGAAAGACCTAACCACAACTGTTAAGTAATTTAATGCAATTTGACTTTTTTTTTTCCCTAAAGGTTTCTTATAAGGTCCTTCCTCCTTCACAAAGGTATGCCTTCAGAAACATATATGCCCTGCCCAGTGGTGTGAAATGTCATTTTTAAGTAAGAAAAAACAAATCTCTACTGCAGGCAGAGTCACATGGGCATCCATTGTTTTCCCATTGCTTCCTTTAAAAAAAATAATCTTCAGGCCTAAGGGAAACAATACCTGAAGCACAGCCTCTCGTGGTGTGCGAGAAGTAGCATTTGCTGGCAGTTTGGCCCCAACTCATCTTTATGCCGTGATGTCATAGCTGGGAAAGTTGCTGTATAGTATGTTTCTTGGATCTTTATGGATGAACATTAGCTAGCCTCACAGCTATTAAGGTTATCAAAAAGATGAACCATCATGTATATACCATAGTTTGGGGAGTGAAAAGGTGTTTTACCTCCCTACCGAGCAAGTCCTCTCTCAGATACTTATATAGAACTCTGCTTTTGGTTTTTCCTCCTTCAAAACCTATAATTTCCTCTAGTTGCATACACCTATTATTTTTGTTCTGCCTTATATGCCTTAGCTAACGTATTTGACAAGTCAACCCAAATTCTACAAACATATCATTTTTGTACTGCAAGTTAGCAAGTGATTCATTTATATGAAAAGTAAACTAAACCACTTAATATCTTTAGATTTAAGTGCTGCACTTGGATCTTTAATACTTGCAGTAGGGATGTACAATAATGAAATTGTTTGGAGAAAATTCTACGCATTGCAGAGGTTTTGAAAGAATGTTTATTTTGTAATCTTAAAATACTTTGTTAGAAGTATGCACACTAATTATTTAATTACAGGTGTTTTATGGTGTACTGATACTGTAATAGGTCAAGCAAATGATGCCCTGAACCAGCTACGAGCCCTGGGGAAGAAAATCTTCTATATAACCAATAATTCAACTAAATCACGCAATGAAATTGTTGCAAAATGTGAAAGACTTAGTTTTATTGCTAACAAGGTAATGTACCTTATTTTCATGTACTTCAGTATAATGAGTATAATCTCCCATTTCCTTTTTTCAATGCCTTTCTTGTTTCATTCAAGACCTTGCATTATTGAAAAGTTCTATCCACGAGTAGAGCATTTAACATTAAAAAATAAATTCATGAGCCTTTTCCCATATATAGTGTGGTGACTTAAGTAGAAGTGCTTCCAGACAGATCTATGCCTATTTTTGCACATGCCTCGATTGTGGCACCTCTTTAACACACATTGTCCTTTATTTCTTTCTTGACAGGAGGAAATAGTGTGTTCTTCTTATGTAACAGCTCTTTATCTGAAGCAACAGAACTTCAAAAGAAAGGTATATATCATGGGAGCCTCAGGAATAGCTCGAGAGTTGGAAGATGTGGGCATTGCACACTATGGAGCTGAAGTATGTTTCACTTATATGATTTGCCAGAATATTCAGTATTGTTTTGATTACATGAAAAAAATGAGATGCTTTGTACTTGTACTGAGGAAGAGTATTTGATATGCAGTTTAGTTCTTGATATACGTATAATTCACATGAGTATGCTTATTGCTAACCTCACATGACAATTTTAGTTTAGTATGATTGTTAAGTAATCTTCGGTCATTTGAGTTTAGTATGAAATGATAAGTAATCTTAATGAAGTATTCTGTCATATCTCTGCAGCCAGAATCTCTTGTTGGAGATGTCTATGACTTTAAAAAATACAATGACTGTAGAACCAGATGTAGAAACGGTTAAGTAATCTTTGGTCTTTTGAGTTCAGTATGAAATGATAAGTAATCTTAATAAAGTATTCTGTTATATCTCTGCAGCCAGAACCTCTTGTTGGAGATGTCTATGACTTAAAAAATACAATGACTCTAGAACCAGATGTAGGAGCTGTGGTAGTTGGCTTAGATCCTTACTTCAGCTTCCCTAGAGTCATGAGAGCCTCATCATACCTCAAAGACCCAGACTGCATATTCATTGCCACAAACACTGATGAAAGATTCCCCATTAATAAAAACGATCTAATAATGCCAGGTAAGGCTTCTTTAAGTTTTTATAGCCTAAACCAAAATTTAATGTTTGATTTATACATCTTCTTTTCCATTTGCAATAGCCATCCAACAATATTTCCTTTACTGAGAGGACCAGTCTCTATCCTCCTTTGTCCTTTTGCCTCCAAAGATGTGTTCCACTTTTTTGCCTCCTAACAGTTTACTTTTATTTCCTTCCATGTTATCACCTTTAATTCATAACCCACATTTTTCCTTCTTAATGACTGCTTAGCCTTCTTAAGTGTGTGTGTGTGTATGGGATTACAATTTTTACAGTAAAGAAGAGAGCTCTATACCTGTGGGGCCCTATCTGAACTTTCTGTACCAAAGTAGCCTTCTAAACTTTAGTAATCTGTTACCAATCACTATCTCACTGATAAGTTTAAACCAACCATCCACCGCCTAATACTAAACAAATACTTCTTAACATCTCTTCTCACTAGATTTTTGCCCAGTTATTAGCTATGACCTTTCTGATAACTCTGGTGCTGCATCTCATGAAGGACTGTCCACAATCAATATAGTTCAGCTGATAAAGAAAGTTGAAGGCTGTCTCTCCTTTCCTCCTTGGTGGACAGCTTTGTAGTGATAACATATTACTGACATTCCATTTTAGTGGCTAAGCACTGCTGAACAATCATTAATAGAGACATTAAAACCAATGTTAACATCAAATTTTCATCAAATTTAAATGAACTTAATTTAGCATCAAGATATATCACGTGATTTATATGTCTAATCTGGTTCTTTTAGGCCTGGACAAGTTCTCTTAGCCCACAGTGAGCATGGACTAGGTAAAGGGCATATGAGATTCTCTCAGATTCTAAAGCTTTTCCTTGGCTCCTGCCCAAGCAAAACTGTTAGTGCAGCTTCAGTTTATTCAAACATACAATTGGGAGGTGAGTTTGAATGGAGAAAAACTGGAGGAAGTGAAGTGTTTTAGATATCTGGGAGTGGATCTGGCAGCGGATGGAACCATGGAAGCGGAAGTGGATCATAGGGTGGGGGAGGGGGCGAAAATTCTGGGGGCCTTGAAGAATGTGTGGAAGTCGAGAACATTATCTCGGAAAGCAAAAATGGGTATGTTTGAAGGAATAGTGGTTCCAACAATGTTGTATGGTTGCGAGGCGTGGGCTATGGATAGAGTTGTGCGCAGGAGGATGGATGTGCTGGAAATGAGATGTTTGAGGACAATGTGTGGTGTCAGGTGGTTTGATCGAGTGAGTAACGTAAGGGTAAGAGAGATGTGTGGAAATAAAAAGAGCGTGGTTGAGAGAGCAGAAGAGGTTGTTTTGAAGTGGTTTGGGTACATGGAGAGAATGAGTGAGGAAAGATTGACCAAGAGGATATATGTGTCGGAGGTGGAGGGAATGAGGAGAAGAGGGAGACCAAATTGGAGGTGGAAAGATGGAGTGAAAAAGATTTTGTGTGATCGGGGCCTGAACATGCAGGAGGGTGAAAGGAGGGCAAGGAATAGAGTGAATTGGAGCGATGTGGTATACCGGGGTTGACGTGCTGTCAGTGGATTGAATCAGGGAATGTGAAGCGTCTGGGGTGAACCATGGAAAGCTGTGTAGGTATGTATATTTGCGTGTGTGGACGTATGTATATACATGTGTATGGGGGTGGGTTGGGCCATTTCTTTCGTCTGTTTCCTTGCGCTACCTCGCAAACGCGGGAGACAGCGACAAAGTATAATAAAAATATAATAATAATAACAAAGAAAACAACTTTCTGTACATAAATGCAGATTATTTATATTTTTCAGCTTTTGATACCATACACCTTCTCTTCACATTTATGTCACTTCCTCTTCAAAAAGTTATAATTTGTATAATAATTGATAACAAAAGGTAAGAAAATTTCCACAATACTAATCAGAACTAATTCTCTTCATATAAACCCCTACATTACTGGATTTTTATAAACATGTGAATATATACTCAACTAAAAATAGATAAATTAATCCATTACCTATTTTTATTGCTCTATCAGGGGCAGGTGCCTGTGTAAAATGTGTAGAAACAGTTGTTCAGCGCCCTCCAGTAATTATGGGCAAGCCTTCAGAAACGATGTTTTCCCTAATCAGTGACAAACACCAGTTAAATCCATCAAGGACACTCATGATTGGAGATAGGTTAGTTCAGTTTCTTATCTGTTTTATGTAATTATTTCTGAGAAAAACTATGGAATAAACTGGGTGTTCAGTTATGCTTTTGTCAAATGGCAGTAAAGATAAATTTTTCTCATATTTTTTCTTCTTTCAAGTGTTACTGTAGAGTTTTCATTACTGTATAGGTGCCATAATTATTTTCTGCTCCCATATAAGGGATGGTTCTCTCTTCATCTTTCCAACAATAGTGGAATTAAAAGTTTCCCATCCAATTCTTCTGGCTTCACCTCTCCTTTTTTGTTTGCCATGATATTGCTGCTCTGTCAGTTTTACAAGTATTATTTTGAGCACTGTACTTATAAGCTCTCTACATGTATCCCTTGCTACCAAAGCTTGTACCCGACATGCTTCTGGTTGCTGCTTCCCACAGTTTTACGTGAAGACTAGTCACACTGGTACATTTGTATACTCTTGAAGAGCCAGGCTGTGAAATTCTCTTCTTTTCCTTTTTTCAATCTTCATATAACTTTTCAACCTTTAAGAAGCAGGTCTATAGGAACTTGTAGAGCCCTGATTAATTTCTAGATTATTTTATAAGTAATTTTCTTCAGAGATCTTCATTTGCTTTCCTTGTATTGATGTTTATCATCCTTTTAAATTTTCTTTGGGCTGTATACTCGACAGTCTTTGTCCTTCATTTATCTCCAGTCTTTAAGCAACTATTAAGCCAGGTCAGATACTACCTTGATCACATTAGTTCCCTAATATGGTAAGTTCATTTAATCAATGCTTCTCGTTAGCAAGTCTAAGCATTTTATTGCTTTTCATTTTTCATTTGGTTTTGTCCACTCAATCCTGTTTTCATTTACACTGTTTCTTGTATAACTCCTCTTCTAGTTAAAGCTCAGATTTCTTACATGCACCATATGTATTTCAACAAATAAATATAATAAGAGCTGATTTTGAAAATATTGTCTCAGAAATATGAGATGTTTAGGTATGTTTATATATATGTTGTATCATTCATCCTCATAATTAGTTCCTCCTTACTCTTATAAGTTGTCTGCATCTGAGTCAGCTCTTAAGACACGGTTCCACAGCATGTAGCTGATTACCTCTTTCATTAGTTTCTGTTTGCAGACCAACCACAAAAGAATTATTCTTAGCATTTGTGATACCTACTTTCCTCCTACAGGAAACTGCAGAATTCTCTCCCCCTTCAGTCTGTCTCTCTTCCTATAATCTTTTGACTTTTAAGAATAAAGGTAAAAAACACCCAATGGTTTCTATTTTGATCCCCCTTCCTTTTTCTTCTCTCTCATTTTTCTACCCTCTCATTCAATACGGCCTCAATTAAAGCATACTTCAGCCTCTGCCATATTCGCTGCAAAATAGATATACAAAAATGAAAGACTTGTATCAACTATTACAGAGTGTGAACTTACCATCTTTCATTTCTTCCAGATGCAACACAGATATTCTGTTTGGCAAAAACTGTGGCCTCCACACACTGGTGGTACTGAGTGGTATAACAAAGATGGAAGACTTAGAATCTTGGGCTGCAAGCACTGATGAGGATAAACATAAGTTGCTAGCAGACTACTACCTGCCTGAACTTGGTGATTTCATCCCACTGCTGAAGAATGAGAAATGTCAGTAGATTATAAGCTTCATTGCAGTGTATTTGGATTTTATATCTATGAATATTTAGAGATATATATCAAAATAATTATTGTCAAGACAACTTAAAGCTCCTGACATATGACAAAGATGAAGAAATGGAGGTAATTTGTGAAGTCTTTGGTCAAGTACGGCAAAATTCTTATATTTTATGCAAAAATTGCTGATATGGTTTATGAAGCAATGATGTGAAACCTGACTGAATGTTTATTTTACATTTGATTTAGCTGTTTCATGAAAGAAATACATGGAGATCTCTAATTTTTTTTTAGAATATAATCAGGACCTTACTCTGAATTGTTCTAGTAATGGACAATGAAAGGATGTTTCCATGTTTCTAGAGTAGAGTGGCAATTTCCACTTGCAGAATAAAAGATAAATGCCATAGAAATTCCTCTAACACAAGCAAACAGTTGACTCATACAACAGGGAAATGCAAGGTTGTGTGATGTGAATTTTTTACCTTTCATATCTGTAACTTGGTACTTAGGGCAAAAGTTACCTACTTAGCGCCAGTGCTGAAAACCCAGAGCTGCATATTTATCTGATTAAGAAATAAGTGAAGTAGTCATAAGCTGTAAATACTGTATGCTAGAATATTCACTGTTGTATTGTATCTAACATGATTAAACAATTAATCTGTCTTCTGAATTTTTTTGAATTGATTCACCTATTCCCTCACTCAAAGCTCAGTGGTGCTTACATATATCTACTTGAAATCTAAGCCATCGAGATTATTTGGATTATCTTTCCAGTCATAAGTCAACTTTACTGTTCTTCCTTCTTTGAAAACTTCAAATTTATTAACTATATTCACTGTGCATCACAAACAAGCCGATGGCCACCTGTGGCATTAAAGATGTGAATATCTAGACTATCTAGAAATAGTATTTGGTTCTTACATAGTCCTCTCTTGATGAAAATTATTCAGATGCCATCTTATCATTGTAGACAACTGAAAGTTCTCCATACTGATGCCAACATAATCCACTCATGAACTTTAACTGAGGACATAGTTAATGCAGACAGCATACATACATTCAAGAGATTGCACGATGGTAGAGAATGTTCAAAAGATTGGGCCCTACGCATGTGAAACACCCTTCCCATGCAATAAAAATCCAGGCCACTTAAGCCAAACCAGTTTATTAATCAGTTTTTTTTTTTTGACAATGTTCAGATAGCTGCAGTGCTTACCACAGATTTATACCTAATGTAGTAGAAGCAGACCTTTAGATTTTCTTGCTTGTATTTATAACAAAAAGTTTATCATGAAGTCATCAGTTCATGTTTTATGCTTAAATATCAAGAGGTATCTCGGGATAAACCCTTGGAAACCCATCTGAAAATGATGGTTCTTTGAGTGATTACTTTGCTCTTCATGTACAGTGTTCCTATTCATTCCTTTGTGTTTGATGTATATATGGAAACTAGCTTTCCTTGAGAGAACACCACAATCTGGTGAAAACTGCTTCTACAAGTTTTTAGTTTCTGTGCTTTTCATGACTACAAGACTCAACATTATATTCCCAACAAACAAAGATTGCCTTGGTTTGTTTAATCTTCATTAACGTAATCTCTATATCATATTAACTGAAAATATATCAAGACTTGAATCTGAGGTTAAAAAACATACATTCTGAATCAAGGATTTGGTACTGATGAGCTCTGCATACCCATAGTGGCACTGTAAAAAGAAGGTTTGGCAACCAGAGATGAGTAGACACAGTAGTATGAAGAGGAAGTATCAGCCAAAGTGTGCCACCTGGACCCCAGCAATGAATCCCTTCCCAAAGATGCCTACTTCTCCCAACTCCTGCTTTCAGCACAGCCTCAAGCTGTCCCCTTTATTGTGCCAAACCAAGGGTAAAAAAAAAAAACATCTTCATAACATACACATTTTTTCACAACCGAAGTATGATGCCCTGGTCATTATTTCACAGTTGTTAATGCATGCTGGTGATGTTAACCTCAACCCTGTATTTGCCTACAGTGCCAAATTACCATCACCAGAAAGAACTACTTTAACAGGTGTTCCAGCAGGCTTCCCTTGTACTATCTCCACTGCACATCTCTCCTCCGTAAAGGACTACTGGTAGTTCTGGACATACAGCAGCCGCTTAGCCACAGGCACTCTAACACCATCCTTAACCTTCACACTACCAGCAAAAATGTCTAACATAGCAGCACAAAATAAACGATCATAACCATCACATGAGAACCCCACTCACATACTGTGCAATCTACAGCTCAACATTAAATGCATCAAAAATAGACACCGAAGTACTTATCCTACTCCAAAAACCACAATATATACACTGCCCACGTCCAAGAGACCAGACTTACTGGCATATCCAGATCCACCCTCCTTCCTCTCTATAACTGCACAACCCAGAGACATGGCAGACAGTAGAACAAGTAGAAAGGTTTGTGTCACTTTCACACCATTACATACCATTCACCAACACCCTCAAATAAAAAAAAAAAAAACTGGGACAACACTCTTGAGATGCAACCCACAAAAATAAGACTACATAACACCTTAATACAATCAACACCTAGTTACCTCAGCTCACCACCTGCCCTACTCGGTACACACTCTAACTACAGAATCTGACCAACACTCCTTTCAGGAGATTTCAATGCCTACCATTCTCCATGTCTCGACACATCCCTGCAGTAACCTTCTCATAAATCCCCTTGTGATGTAATGAAGAGTCTCTGATCTTTCCCTGTTCTTCCACAATTGCAGATAAGTTCATTCATCTGAACTTTATGTCACTGGTACTGTATCTGGCAGCTTGCCGAGGGTGTACCTTTAACTCCCTTAATAATACTACCGAAAACAATAAATTATTACAAGAATATGAAAACATTATAATTTTAATTAGTCATAACTCTCTATCCAAGAAGAATGCAATGACAATTGATAATATCATATACAAAATAAACTAAAAAACGTATCAATGTAAATTGCGGTAATATGTAGTCCCCTACAATCGTAATTGAAATGCGGTTTTATCGTGATCCTAAATCTAAAAAAGCCCATTGAACTTTTTTGAAACCATTTATCACACTCTTGAATAACTGATAAATGGAAATAATAATTACACAATAATATATTAGACAAACAAGGGACACTGTTAGAGTGAACTCTAATTCTTATCCTTCCGTTGTTGGTAGAACGCACCCCCCCCCTCCACGTGGGACGCACCCACCTCCCTCATCTCCCAGTGTTTACTACTCCAGCCCAAGGTATCCCAACCTACGTCAGATGACGACACTCAAGATGCCCAACTCTCTACCCAAACGTCTCGACAAAAATTGTATTAAGCAATTCCTCAACAGTTTTGACAATGTTTTGACTGATTGTGATGGTAAGAGATATACTTTTTTTCTTATGAAGAATAAGGACCAGTAATCATGTAATTTGAGTGATAAGACACAGGAGCTGTTTCGTAATGTTACGGAATCAACAGGTGGGTAAGATGAGGCCTTAATCAGGGGACATTTGTAAAGAAATCATTATAGATATATGTTTTAGTGCACTGGAATGGAAGTTATGCAATCTTATATATTATTTATCTTTAAAACCAGATTTTCCCCATCTTTCATAACCCGCCTGGCCATCTCGATAAGTTATATGGAGATAGTAATACTATTTTGCATGAAAAACCTACTCATTTTTTTTTTAACTATATAACTATTCCATGGGAGTAGAGTGAAGATTCTAATGCTAGAAATTTCCTAATTTTCATAAACTTTCTATTATACATTATGCAAGTTGACTTTGTTAGCATATTTTTGTGGAACTGAGCTGAACAAATCCCTGATTACTGTAATTCATATTCCAGATTTATAGAATTGACCATAATGTTAGGGAGTATAGGGAAACATAAAATCCTTTCAAGACAAATTTCAAAAGATAGTAGCGCAGTGAATGAATATAAGGCACCAGAGCTAGAGAACATGCATCCCAAGGTATTAAAAGAATTAACATACAAGATTGGGCATCCTTGACTTTTACCAGCATGTAGGGTAGGGGATAGAATTACCGGTTATGCAAAATTAATTCCCACTATTCTTGAACACGCCTGCTCCATCCTGTGCTCAAAACAACAGATCTAATAACCTGACTTTTTTAAATATCACGTTAAGATAATATGTTTTACATTTTTTATAGTGATAGCAAGTTAGATTTTAGAAATTAAACACTAGTAAGGCTTTTAATTGCTATAAGTAAATTATTGTGAGGTATGATAAGTTGCTCTTTGCCCTTTTCTATTGTAAATCTGGTTGATAGGAGTGCAGGTTATGGTTTTGCTAAAAAAATGGTCATTAAGTTTTTGAAATGCATTTTTTTCTAGCCAGAATAATTACATGCCTTTCTCCTTTACCCATTTCACCTCTCCTCATTATGTTTGCTTTCTTTCCGATAACCATTGAGATTGGAGCCTAGAGGAAGCAAACAGCCGCACATTAACGAAAGTTTAAGGTGACATCACAGAGGTAATGGCTTAGTGAGTGATTATACTGTTTTTATGCCCCAAAGTATTACTAGAATTACTAGAAAGTTTTTTATGGTGTAATGTATATATTCATTCTTTGAATATTTACAGGTGTTTTGTGGGTAGGTGATTCTGTAATAGGCCGAGCCAATGAAGCCATAAACCAGCTGAGAGCCTTAGGGAAGAAAGTCTTTTATGTAACCAACAACTCGAGTAGATCACGTGATGCGTATGTTGAAAAATTTAAGAGACTCGGCTTTATTGTCAAAAAGGTAGTATGATACATTGCATATTGTTTATTAAGCTGTTTAACCTTTTATGTATGTCTGTGATACCTTAAACTATTTTGTAGCAAGCTAATGCAAGAGGTTGATATTGAAAATTATGCCTCTTAATCTTGATTAGTTGTCATTATGTACATAACACCAATGTATGGTGTGGTGGGTCACTGGGAGTTGATCCGTAATATTTTTGATGCTACTGTTTTCTTGTATTAAAAAGATATTATCATGGACTTCAAACTTTTCATCTCTTTCTGCAAATGTCAGAAACATGAGGAATCAACCAGTTGGAAAATTAGAGAATACACTGGATGATTGAATTGCTTTAAGTGTACCTACTCAATAATTCAGTCGTCTGTGGAGCATAGCCTCAGAATGCTTGACTGACCTCAGGAACATTCATAGAGTTTGTCTCTATCTAATCAATAGATGCAGTGGAGTCTTCAAAATTGATCTTTATGTGTTTTACATCCTGTTTTATTCCTTTCCAGGTTGATTGTAATTCTTTAGTTACGTATATAGTAGGGTGCTTGACTCAAGAAGCGTAATGTTAATACTCTGAGACTTCTTCTATATAGTTCTCCTTTTTCATTGTTTGTTATATAGTGCCACATTCACACTTCAGCCATCTTGAGCTTGTGGAACAAATGATATAACTTACAAGTCTCCTGAATTATTGATTAACTATGTCATTTTCATAACATGACGTGTACATACGTTAGGATTGCTTTTCCAGAAGTGGAGTATCCAAGGGTTAGTTCCTGTCAGGTTTGCATGCATTGACCAGTAGTTGACGTTTAACCAGATTTGCTGTCACACATGGAGGTAAGTGAACAAGGAAAATAGTGCAGTGAATTCAAAATTCCATAGAAAGTACAATATTGCACAACAGCAGGGTTTGAACTTGGCTACATATGTGGAAGTTGGCAAAGTAGAATTAGGCTTTGGAGCCTATGATAGAGAAATGTCGTGTCTTGAGCCACTATCTTTTGAGGTGGCTTCCAGCACACATACCTAGAGTTCCATGTGTACCATGAGGATTAGACTTACACAAGATATCTCAATTCTTGAGTCATCATTGGGGATAAAAAAGAAAAGTTGAAAGGCCCTAACCCTGACTTTCATTGTGACTATGTGGGACACAGCTCAGAAAGTTAGAGGGATTCTCAGTTTTCAAAATGCATGTTTTTCTATCAGGAGGAGATAGTGAGTCCATCCTATGTAATGGCTCAGTATCTCAAGCAGCAAGACTTCAACAAAAAGGTGTACATTATAGGATCATCAGGAATGACGGAGGAATTAGAAGAAGTTGGAATTTCACACACAGGAGTTGCAGTAAGTTTCATATAGTATTTTAATTCCTTTCTGTGAATTCTGTGATTTTGATCATGTATATTGTTATGGTTATTTCTTCCATTCAGGATTGGTTTTAATTATGCATGCATGATATATTAAACTTTTGATGTAGGAAATGTTCCCTTTGATATAAGCGTAGTCAGGACTAGGTACTGGTAATGCGTTTGATGGGTGGTCTGCAATAAAACACAGGGTGATTTATGATATCTCAGTATCCCAGCAATTCTTTATTAATTTTTGATAGATCATTCTTGTTTAGTGTGGCAAATAATCCTATTGCAGTGTTTCATTCCTCATTCCAGCCTGAACCTTTTAAAGGACCTGTCACTGACTTACCAAATACAATTAAATTAGATCCTGATGTTGGTGCTGTTGCTGTTGGTTTTGATACACACTTCAGCTTCCCTAAACTCATGAGAGCTGCATCTCACCTCAATGACCCTAATTGTCTGTTTATAGCAACCAACACTGATGAAAGATTTCCTATTGGAGAAACAAGCCTTGTATTTCCAGGTATGTTTGAGTGATATTTTAGCCTTACAAAGGTTAGGATTTCCTGTCCCAGGAGGCCTTTTTTGCATGTGTAATTTGGGAGGAAGAGAATGCAATGCAAATAAGCAGTAGGTGCTTGGTGTCTCTTTTGTGATAAAGGTAGTGTGGGCTTGAAGAGAATGATGATTCAATATTTGTAGTGTTTTAGGGATGGGTAATATCTCGAGCATAGATAGGAAAGTGTGACTCATGTTTTTCTGTGGAGTGGGGTTGTTTAGTGCTTGTCAGGTTATTAAGGTGTGTGTTTTTTCAGTGTTGTGTTTGTTATAGGTGGGGATATGTTGGTAAAAGTTGTTGAAGTATAAGGCAGCAGTGATCTCTTATATTCTGCTACAAGGTTGGTGGTTAATTATGGATTGGTTTGGATGGGGGAGGGGTGTCTCATGTTGTTGGAAAGAATTGATTTCATTGTGTAGATGTTGAGTGTTTGTAGTGGCTAGGCAGCAGTGATAAATGTCAAGAGGCTATGTGCTTCCTAGAGTAGTTTGTTTTTTATGGGAGTGATTGTCCATATAAGCAGACCTTAGTGTCAGGATATTGTGATGTCATCTGCTTACTGTAGGACCTTCATGTAAGTATATTTCAAAATGTGTATCTTGTTATTACCTGACATCACCTGCATGAGGTTACACCACGAATCAAAAGTTTCCTTGGTGAGAAACTGACAAAGCAGACCAGCTTCCTGGTGTAAAGTGATTAAAGCCTTATATTTTTTTATAAATTTTATACAAAAAATGGTAAAGAAAAATATGCTACTAATTTTCCAGGGGTCTAGGGAAGTGCCCTTTCTTGTCATCCCTTTCAGATACCCATGAGGCAAGGGGCTTGGATAGAGTTGCTGTATATGGATATGCACAGAATTTTGATGCCTTCTTAAAATTCTTGCTGTCACTTTGTTTAATCAAATAGCTACATTTAGCAGCTCAAAACAGTGGTGACATTAAGATTCCAATAGAGCTACATACTTCACGAACACAGATACCATTTCACTGAATGCCAGTACCCTTACAAATGCCATATTATGGAGGTTACTGCAGTTTTTGATAGGACTTGAAACAATATTGTACATCAAAATTTTATGCTAGAATTTTTTTTTTCTATTAATGTACCACATTTCTATATTATCACTTCAGGCACTGGTTGCCTCGTAAGATGTGTGGAGACAGCAGCTAGACGACCACCAGTTGCTATGGGCAAACCATCAGAGAAAATGTTTTCCGTCATTAGTGACAAACACCATTTGGAGCCCACACGTACTCTCATGATAGGAGATAAGTGAGTAAATGTCTAGCATATTCAGAGTTGTAGGTTATCATTGGATGGAAGAACTTAGGATACTATAAACAAGAACTGTGAGGAATGAATGAATGAAAATATTTTCGTCAAAATATGAACACAAATGCAAGGAAAAATTTTTCTTTTGATTGAATAAATTATTTCAGTGATGAGCATGCAATTCTGGCATCATGCCAAGATGGCGTATGTGTATTTTCTTCGATACCATGTTGGTCACTGAGATGCATGTTTTTCAAGCTGTGATGGCAAGCTGCTAGTGACATCTCAGGATAAATGGTGGAATCAGACAGCTGAATAATCAGATGAGATCAGGAACCATTAAATCCTTATGTGAGGTCCAGATCACCCTTTTGTGATTCCCTATATGATGTTCAGAGCACCCCCTTGTGATTCTTCATGTGAGGCCCAGAGCAGTATAAGAGTTATCATTACTATATTTGTGTTAAGTGTTGTGTTTGTGTACATTACAGTGTATTTGATTATGTTTTTCCACTTGTTAACTGATGGAGGAACAAATATGTTCCATAACTTCTTTATAACATTTCTAGCTCTTAATATATCCCCCCCCACACACACACACACACACATATATATATATATATATATATATATATATATATATCGCTACCTCGCTATCGCGGGAAATGGCGAATAGTATGAAAAAAAAAAATATATATATATATATATATATATATATATATATATATATATATATATATATATATATATATATATATATATATCCATCGTCAGTTCATGTCCGTGCTATATATTAAACTTTATACTGAAACTTTCATTGCTTTGTGTTACATCCTTTACAGTTGAAAATTGTTTGCATTTTTTCCCTCCACATTGCCTTCCTTTCTGCATCAACTAGTTAGTATATATCTCTCTCAAATGCATTTTTAAAAACTTCTTCATAGAAAATCTTATAAAACTTTTTCAGTTTAAGTGGTTACAGCTTTTTTGTACTTTTTCACAGGAAATAATTTGCTTGTTCATTATATTAATTTTGTGCTCCAGTTTGTCATTCAAAAAAAAAAAATTCCTCTTCAGGTGTACTACAGACATTCTTTTTGGCAAGAATTGTGGTCTGCATACACTTGTGGTGCTTAGTGGTGTGACAGAGATGAAAGAATTAGAAGATTTGGCTTCAACCACAGATGATGAGAAGAGAAAATTACTAGCAGACTATTATTTACCTGAACTTACTGATCTTATCCCACTCCTGAGTATTTAAAGGTGCTTGCTTTTTAAGTGTATAATTTATAGATCAGTAAAAATATCCATCATAAATATATTCATTGGATTCTTATATATTTGTCTTTAATTGGGCAGTGTTTTATGGTATTTACAGAAGTCAAAAGAATGTAATAAATTGATAAGTTATTATTGTTAATGTTTTTATAGCACCCCTTCCATGAAGGGATCCTGCACCTATAAACTCAAGACTCCATATCCAGGGATTGCTGCATCTTCAAGGCTGTGCTGCACTAAGTAGCAAGGACAGGATGGACTCCTTTGAAGCAAAAAGTTATTTGACTAAACTGTATTCTCATCAGCTGACAATCATATAGCCTTACTAAAAGTAACTGTCCAATCCTGTTTACTCCTATATATGCGCACACACTTGCACACAAACCAGCCTAAGCCAGGTACCCATTTATCAACCTGCCCTTAGGAAAGTATATTTACACTTTTCTACATATGTGAGTGTTACCAGGCTCCATTTGGTTGTGGTGAAACTTCTGAGTGAGAAGTCAGCTGTAGGACTGTAACATCATCTTTTGATGAGAATACAGTTTTGTCAAGAATCTTATCATTCCAAAGGAGTCCATCATTTTCCTACTACTGAAAGTAGTGCAGAATTTAAGCTGCAGGAGCACCTTCAGAAAAAGGGAGTCTGCAGTTACATGATAACAACACTAAATATTTTACCGATGTATGTTTAATGTTTGAAGGAATAGTGGTTCCAACAATGATATATGGTTGCAAGGCATGGGCTATAGATAGAGTTGTGCTGAGGAGGGTGGATGTGCTGGAAATGAGATGTTTGAGGACAATATGTGGTGTGAGGTGGTTTGATTGAGTAAGTAATGAAAGGGTAAGAGAGATGTGTGGTAATAAAAATAGTGTGGTTAAGAGAGCAGAAGAGGATGTTTTGAAATGGTTTGGTCACATGGAGAGAATGAGTGAGGAAAGATTGACAAAGAAGATATACATGTCAGAGGTGGGGGGAACAAGGAGAAGTGGGAGACCAAACTGGAGGTGGAAAGATGGAGTGAAAAAGATTTTGAGTGATCGGGGCCTGAACATGCAGAAGGGTGAAAGGTGTGCAAAGAATAGAGTGAATTGGAACGATATGGTATACCGGGGTCGACATGCTGTCAATGGATTGACCAGGGCATGTGAAGCGTCTGGGGTAAATCATGGAAAGTTCTGTGGGGCCTGGATGTGGAAAGGGAGCTGTGGTTTCAGTGCATTATACATGACAGCTAGAGACTGAGTGTGAAAGAATGTGGCCTTTGTTGTCTTTTCCTAGCGCTACCTCGCGCACATGCGGGGGGAGGGAGTTGTTATTTCATGTGTGGCAGGGTGGCGACAGAAATGAATAAGGGCAGACAGTATGAATTATGTACATGTATATATATGTATATGTCTGTGTGTGTGTATATATATGTATACTTTGAGATGTATTGGTATGTATTTGTGCATGTGTGGATGTGTATGTGTGTACATGTGTATGTGGGTGGGTTGGGCCATTCTTTCGTCTCTTTTCTTGCGCTACCTCGCTAACACGGGAGACAGCGACAAATTATAATAAATAGATAAATATAGGTTTAATGTGTGTATATGATTTGTATGACTAAAGTCAGCCCCAAGTAAACCCAAAAATGATGACTATGGAATGAGCACAGTGGTGAGAAAAAAGTGATATTCATTGTGCAATACTTATACTTGCAGTAAGTAAAGGCTGCCTTTGGCAAAGTTTTGACCCTAGACCAACTCACCCTCATATGCACGTTTTTGTAAATCAAGGATTCCATGTCACCATTCCTCTTTCAGAACAACTTTAAATTCCTCACTTTCACTTATACATGGGACCCATACCTTATTTATACTTTCATTTGCCACATCACCCACTTTTGCATTCAAATTCCCAAGTGTTAAGAATCAGTCCATTGCATCCAGACTGCCAAAGCACTCTTTTTGTCTTCATTTCTCTCATTACCAGGTGCATCAGCACTGACAATTACTCTTTTTATGTAATAGTCTTTGATTTTAACCCAAATTAACATTACTTTAAAGAACAAGCAAAATTCAACATATAACAAATGTTTCCATATTTGCCATAAAAACTATTATTTACATCTTAAATGCATTTCCATTCTGACATCACTGCATCAGTTAGAAAGAAATGTCACTGAAGAGTGCATTGTAGCTTGCATAGATTGTGGTGTTAACTGGGTCTGACAGTGATGAAATAGTGAAAGAGATGAAAGATATCATGACTCATAATTATGGGATGTTCGAAAATTCTGTGCTGTGAAAGCCATCACGTAAGAAACTGGTTAAGTGATAGTCATGGAATATGAACATCCAGCTTTGACTGTGTCATTTCATCTTATGTATTTAATATTTAAATATCATAGAAACCTTCAGAACCTGCTTGATTAGCAAAAAGATGTAAAAATAGTTTTGCTTGAAAGGAAGCAATTTAGCAGTTACTGGAACTGTTTCTGATCATTACAATGTATACAAAACTGCAGATGAATCCTTGCACTTCATCGGATGGATTAATTGTTTAAGATTATCTTCCTTAACAGTTAAGTGCAGTAACTGCCCACCACAGAGGATTTTTGAAACTCTTTTACTTTTCATTTAGAAAAGGAATTTAAAGTAATAGCAAAAGTGGGAGGCAAGTCAAAGAGAATGAAATACAATGAATGCAACCATTTTACCAAATTTTTAGTTGTTCACACCAAAGTATACAAGGATTAGCTGCTTATGTGTAGTGACTAAATTACTTATACAGGTAAGATATCAAAAATCCATAATCCTTGAGACCAAGTGATGTGCAGATTTTGGATCTAATATTATTATTATACTTGATCACCATTTCCTTTGTCAGCGAGGTAGTGCTAGGAAACAGACAAAGAAAGACCCATCCTTTCATATACATACATAAAGCACATACATGTACATACATATACATATATAAATACATATTCATACTTGCTCGCCTTTATCCATTCCGGCACCACCCCCCCAGCATTGGAAAGGTAGCGTAAGGAAACAGACGAGAAAAGGCCACATCCTCTCACACTCAGTCTCTAGCTATCATGTGTAATGCACTGAAACCACACCTTCCTATACTTATCCAGGCCCCAGACCTTTCCATGGTTCACCCCAGAAGCTTCACATGCCCTGGTTCAGTCCAATGACAGCACGATAACCCCAGTATACCACATTGTTCCAATTCACCCTTATTCCTGCACACCTTTCACCCTCCTGCATATTCAGGCCCTGATTGCTCAAAATCCTTTTCATTCCACCCTTCCACCTCCACTTTGTTCTGCTTCTCCTTGTTCCCTCTACCTCTGCAAATATATCCTTTTTGTCAACCTTTCGTCACTCATTTGTTCCATATGACCTAACCATTTCAACATACCATCTTCTGCTCTCTTAACCACACTCCTTTTATTACAATACATATCTCTTACCCTTATATTACTTAATCAAACCACCTCACACCACATATTGTCCACAAACTTTTAATTTCCAATGCATCCACACTCCTCTGTACAACCCTACATATTTTAGAAATATTCTCTGTACAACCCTACATATTTTAGAAATACTACTTTGAACATGAATCTGACTAGGGTTTTTTTTATACCTAATGCAAATTATATTTATTTCTGATGTATTTGAATATATATAAAGTCCTATACTAAGTAGGGTAAAGAGTTATAGTTTAAAACCAAGCCAATTTGGAAAGGGTTGGCCCAAGTTAATAGTCTTGAATGCACAGGACCATGGAAATGGAACATTTATGATTTGTAGAAACACATTTTCATTATTCTATCAGTATTATGCATAGGATTTCCTAAGTACAAACCCATAGGCTTTTATTGGTAAATCCCTGAACTTTGACATATAATGCAAAAAGTTCTCTATTGGACAGATACGCAAAGACCTGGAAACAAAAATAGAACAAATTGAGTCCATCATAATGAAATTTGGTCAGTTGTAACTTTGTTAGTTCTGGTCTGTTGATTGCAGACTTTTTCATTGCTAAAATGCATATTAGTAGTGTAAAACTTGTAAATTGATGTATGCTCTATGTTTAAAGAACTGTCTTGCTAGGTGATGACCTAACCCTAGGTTGCCACATACTCTTATCAAGTCAAAATTTTTGTACTCCTTGACTGTGAATATTAACAGTATTTGGATCTTGTGTTTCCTTTTCCTTGTACAGGTGACTTACTTATTACACATGCATATGACACATACACACACACACACACACACACACACATACACAGATATTTAATCTTGTCCATGTTCAGCAGCATTAGAGAGGTCTTGCAAAGCTTCCCAGATTCAAGGATGATTGTTTATGTGCTCAACTGCTTGAAATATACTAAATTATATACCTTACTTTGGATTGAAAGCTTCTTCCACCGAGTTATCATTTTTCACACGTTTTCAACCTTATTCCTCAATTACTTTCCTGTGATGAGTTACCTTGCTTTTGTTCATGAATGAGCAGTGGATGGTCAAAAGTATGCTAAGCTTGGATTTTCTGAATGGCAAGTGACACTAATATTTATATGTAAACAAAATACCCATCTATAAATCTCCCTTATGTTTATCCTTTTCCATTCCTCACTATTCCACAACTTGTGGTACTCTGATATGATGCTGCTGGAGATATGTCAACGTTTACTATTTGGTATTCAACAGATGATGATAGGTGTATCACATTTCATTAATGAACATTATGTGACTATATAAAAATGTAGTTGGTAACTTGCAAAGAAGGATGTCTTTATCTAGGCTGAATGGCCAGTTTTAGCCATATAACAGATTCATGTAAACTTTGTAAACTTGTTTACCAAGGATACAGGCATAACATCAAACATGGTAGGTTACAAAGTATGGAGAGATGGGAAATGAGACCATTATACTTAAAAGTAAATACAATGATGGTAAGAAAAAATTTTGTTTTTATAGTAAGATAATAAAATTTTTTTTATTAATAAGTATTGTGGAAGATTATTCAAACTACATCATCAACTTCTGCTTAAAACATTTCACATCTTTAAAGAAATTTATGATAGTGGGTATAAAAACTGGTATCAGTACTGGATTTTGCAAGAGATATTTTTTTTGGGAGTCATGGTGCGGTAAGGCCTGCCCTACCCATAAACAATTTAAGGGATTTTAGTTTTGAACAGTGAAGGTTCTAACTCAACAGTATTATTCTTAACTGAGCTGGAAATTTAAACCATCAATGGCATTAGAGGAAAAGAGTTAAAGAATATGAAGTACTTTAGGGATAGACATATTAAAATGGATCCAATGAAGTCACCCAAGGAATAGTAAGTCACCTAAGAAATAGTAAATCAAGTCTGAATAAAGATTACATATGAATGCTAAGGGAAAAATGAAATATATGCCGTATCTTTATCCCCTGTAACATTTTACATGGCCAATGAGTTACCCCAAGAAAAGCAGGTATAGATCAAACATATGACTTTACCTCGGAAAATAGAATAGGATTATCAGGTAACCTGGGATATAATAGATTAGTTCTGTGAACCCTAAGTTCTACTCTAGGGACAATGAGTATAGGCTACCAGAAACCATCCAAGAAATACGGTGCTTAGAGAGAGTATGGTGGTTGAAGCACCACTCAGAGGGTACATGTGGTTGCAGCGATCAGTGTTGCAGCATTTTGCACATGCTTCATAGCCAATTCCAAACCCTTTGGGTCTGCAACCTATATAGCAGACATCAGTGCACTCCCGCGTCAGGGTGATGAGGACACCATTAACTTCAGTTCTCTCAGCCTACAAGTGAAAATGAAATCAAAGAATGAATGCTATTTTCCAGGAACCTATTCCCTTTTTTCTAATCTTAATGACCAATTGATTTTTCAAGATAACTAGAATTACAGATATTTTGTGCACAGTAAAATCTAAATACCTAGTTACTACAACTACAGATATTTTGTTCACAGTAAAATCTTAATGCCCAGTATGATTAAAGCAAGAAAAGTGTTTCTTCATAATGATCCCCAATATATATAGGAGAAGGTGGTGGCAGGAACAGAGCATCAGGCTGAGAAGGGACAATGTTATTTCAAATGTGGTAGAGGATATGGGGACCAGGTATTCACTTAGTAAAATGTTTATAAGCAATACTTAAAGAAACAAGCATTTGTGGAGTAAGAGGGAAATGTGGTAACAACAAGAGTATGGGTGAGAGAGCTGAAGATGTACAGAAATGGTTTGTACGTATACAGAGAATGAGTGAGAAATGGAGTGGACAAGAAGGGGAAGAACGAAATGGAGATGGAAGAATGAAATGAAAAAGGTTTTAAGTGCTCAAGGGTTGAATGTGCAAATGGGGGTATGGCATATAAGGGACAGAGTGAACTGAAGTGAAGCGGTACACAGGGGGAAACATGTCAGTGAGCTTAACCAGGACACATGAAACAGTCAAAGTAAACCTTGGAAAGGTATGTGGGGCCTGGTTGTGTAGAAAGGGAACTGTAGTTTTGGTGCATTACACATGACAGATAGAGAATGGATGCGAGTGCATGAGGCCATGTCTTTGTTCCTCACTAACTTGGGAAACAGCAAACATTATATGATATACATATTTTATAACCATATAGTTTAGTTACCTCAGGGCTACCTCCAGTAGCATGGAAATGTGGACTCCTTTGGAGTAAGAAGTTCACTGATGAAATTGTGTTCCCAATGATACAGCCTTGCCAAAATGGCTTTTCGCTTGTGCAACATCTTGCAGGAGCTATGGTTTCGGTGCATTATACATGACAGCTAGAGACTGAGTGTGAACGAATGTGGCCTTTGTTGTCTTTTCCTAGCGCTATCTCGTGCACATGCAGGGGGAGGGGGTTGTCATTTCATGTGTGGCGGGGTGGCGACGGGAATGAATAAAGGCAGCAAGTATGAATTATGTACATGTGTATATATGTATATGTCTGTGTATGTTATATATGTATACATTGAAATGTATAGGAATGTATATGTGCGTGTGTGGACATGTATGTACACACATGTGTAAGTGGGTGGGTTTGGCCACATTTTCGTCCGTTTCCTTGCGCTACCTCGCTAACGTGGGATACAGCGACAAAGTATAATAAATGAATAATACACACACACACACACACACATATATATATATATATATATATATATATATATATATATATATATATATATATATATATATATATATATATATATATATATTCTTTTCTTTCTTTTAAACTATTCGCCATTTCCCGCGTAGGCGAGGTAGCGTTAAGAACAGAGGACTGGGCCTTTGAGGGAATATCCTTACCTGGCCCCCTTTTCTCTTCCTTCTTTTGGAAAATTCAAAAAAAAAAAAAAGAAAAAAAAGATAGGGGAGGATTTCCAGCCCCCCGCTCCCTCTCCTTTTAGTCGCCTTCTAAGACACGCAGGGAATACGTGGGAAGTATTCTTTCTCCCCTATCCCCAGGGATAATATATATATATATATATATATATATATATATATATATATATATATATATATATATATATATACTGTTTACATGATTACTATTTGTGTGTTGGGGTGAGAGTTTTATATTGATGTTCCATCTCTTAACCTTGTCTATGTGTACCATGTTTTGTAATCCTATATATATGTATGCACACACACTTCAGCCTCAGCCAGAAACCCGTTACTCGACCAGGCCCGAGAGTAGGATGAGCACATGGGTGTAACCCTGCTTGATGACCAAATATTGCCTACAAAGTGATCCTTGTAAAATGAGCCAGTACGATTAGGGAACTTTGTCTAATGTCTTCTTACGCCTCCAAGTAAATTGGACATGTACTTTGTACTGTTTCTCTAGCTGACCTTGCCTGACGTACCTGGTCACTGCCTTTAAACCATGTTCCTTGTGACCTCAACCTGTTGCCCTATTTGGTGCCTTAACCTTTCCTGATGGCCCTGTCTTAGGTCAAAGCCCTAGCTGGAAGACTCACCCTGCAGAAGAAATCATTGGGGCCACACACCACCAAGTACTCTGTGCTGACGTTTAGTCCATTGTGTCGACCAAGACACGGGTGGTCCCACTTGTAGGCTGACTTGCGGAAGTCCAGCTTGCAGGAGTAGCAGGTGAGGTTGCCAGGGCGTACTTTTTGGTGGTTCTTCTTGATGGTAAGGTCTGTGTTCACTCCTTTGTCGACCCCCTTCCCCGTCAACCGTAAATCCGGTATATCGAAGTCAGAGCTCTGGGATCCAGGAGTTTCGACTCCAGGGTTCTGTTGCAGGGGATTCTGGAAGTCCCCTATGTTGGAGTCCCTGGTTACTTGCTGCCCCAGGCTGTTGAATCCCCGCGACCACTGCCCCGTTGCTGGGGACGAACCAATGAAACTGTTAGACCAAATGACCAAGAACAAGCACAAAGAGTTACTGACACCTTATAGGATTAATTGTAACTACATCTCTTGCACTTACTCGGAGGTTTCATGATATCATAGTAAGCTAAAACGTTCATATTCAGCGTGGTGGAGCATCCACATACAGTAGGCTAAAAATTTCACGTACAGAGCAACGATGCAGTGGTGTATCTAGGGTATGGCAAGTAAGGCAGGTGCCCTGCGTACCACTTGAAGGGGGGCACCACTCAACAGGTTTGTTTTTTGATATATGCTACCAGATTGACATTTTTAACAGTTTGATTTTGTGAGATAAAAAAGAAACTTGCCTACTTTTCAACTATAGTAATATTTTGCTATCATTAGTTGCATTACCCCTTCTACATTACAATTTTGATCAAATAATTCTTTAACCTTGAGTCTCTAAGAGTTTATATGAACGTGAGTTTGGCCTGACTCTTCAACAGTTTATAATTATACTGTATATATTTTTATATACATCCACTGTATGTACATTTTTAATCAAGCCATGGGCACAATTTCAGTGCTTGCCGTAAGCGCTGTTTCCCCTAGAAATGCCCCTGCAATGATGTGTTCACATATGGTATGCTGAAGCGTTCACATATAGCATGGTGAAGTGTTCAGATACAGAATGCTGAAGCGCTCGTATATAGCATGGTGAAGCGTTCATATATAACTTGCTGAAGCGTTCTTATATAGCATGCTGAAGCGTTCACATATAGCATGCTGAAGCGTCCACACATATTATGCTGAAGCATTTACATATATCAAGAAAAATTACATATAGCATGCTGCAGTGTTCGCATATAGCTTGCCGAGGCATTCACATAGAGCAACGTGAAGGAGTTTTCATACATAATGCTGAAACGTTCACATACAGTACAATGAAGTGTTCACATACAGCATGCCGAAGCGTTCACACACACTATGCTGAATTGTTAACATGCTGGAGCGTTCACATTCCAATTCTCTCTGACAAAACAATGAGATATTTTGGGCGCCAATGGAAACATTAATTTGGACGTAAGTACTTGAATCTCCACACAATTCATGTACATAATAAATGTACGTAATTACATACTTCTAAGGAAAGAAGAGTACAAGTGCTACAAAACACACACAAACAAAGACATTATGGTATTTTTCACTATTATTATTATACCCGTACCGAGTTCACTTCGATTGCAAGATAATGTCTACCATCAATAGCCACAGACCAAATCATTTTCAGCCCTCAACCCCAACCCTCTTCAGCACCAGCCTCAACCTTCCCATCCCCACTCGAGCACCACTCCCGGGCAGGACTTGAATGCTCCTGGCCTGTCGTGTGTCGCAGGCGGCCAGCGTCCCCAGGGTTGGCCGACGCCACACTTATAATTAGTCGTATATTCCACCGTCGCTCCTGCGCTGCTAGAATTTCCGCAGTCCCCAGCGTCCCACCATCACTCTACTTCACCCCTTAATTCACCAGAAATATTTGCCCATAACGGCGGGGAGCTGTGTATTATTCTCCCGTGCGACGCGCCTAGCTTGCGTGACCCGTAATAAGCTGAGGAAGGAACACTGCAAGGGACCCGCCCTCACTATGGATCCCTTGCAATACAAATCACAATGTCTTGCCTCGCGTTAAAAACGTACTTACTCATTCTGCACTCTAGTGTATTATACGGGTATTACATTAAGTCCTATTTGTGTATACGAAATGCATTGGTACAGACCCGTGGAACTGTGGGAGTGACGCAAAGAGGAGCGAGTGGAAGCCCGCAATCAATTACCCGTCACACAAGTGATATAATTCCTGAAGGACGCTCGTCTCCCACATTCATCAAGGACGACTATAATCAAGGACGGAGGTTTCTAGAAACAGTGTCGCAGTGTCACCAGCCCTACCCCGCCGGCCTGGCCGTGTGGGTGTGTGGCGACACTTCCCCCTCCCCGCCAATCACCAGCTCGCTCTCAACTTTCAACGTTCTTAATTTCTTGTCTGTATCGCGACTGCGATCTATTTTCCATGCGGCACATGTTTCTTGTCTGTGTCGCGAGTGCAATCTGCGCCGCAGCCATTACAGTTTGGGCGGGACAGATAATTATGATGAAAGATGCTAAAATAGCTCGGCTCTTCTGACAAATGACGACGGTGTGTTCTTAGCTGGAAAATATGCAGCATTACCGTGAGGTAAGCGTTGCAGCGGGCGTGTAGTGGGCTGTTATTACTGCGGATTATGCTGCCTACTGCTGCACCCGGGTCCTGGTCTGCTGCTCTTGTGTATCACAGTAGTACACTTGATCCTTCCTGAGTAGCGTGTGGTATTCCTGGTCCCTACGGAGTAGCATGTTGGTGCCCCTACCACCTCGCCATGATGGCACTCCTAACCCTTCCTATGTCAACTGGAATCTTCGATCTGAAGATCGTACCGTCGTACTTAAAGGTCGTACGTCATGCTGAAGGTCGTGCGTCGTGCTGAAGGTCGCACTCGTACTAATGGTCTTCAGTGTTACGCTGGGTCACACTGTTCCGTCACTTCTTATGGGCTACACTGGTACAGCGGAACCACATTACATACAGTGATGCCAGCTGTAACCTTCCCTGCTGGCAGTTCTGTAACCTTACGTCTCCAAAACTGCTGTATTATGTTGCTGTGGCAGGGTCTCAGTGTATCATGCCGGGAGGCCTGACTCTCAGTGTATCATGCTGACTGTCCTGACTCTCAGTGTATCATGCTGACTGTCCTGACCCTCAGTGTATCATGCATGCCGTGAGGTACGCGCCCTCATGATTCCTCATGGCGGACACGGAAGGGAAGAGTCAAGTTGAATTATGGTCAAGAAGGAGGTCAGAGCTTAAGCAGGTGGGTCAGGGGGATGTGTATAGCAGCACATTACGTCACTATATTTAACAACGAAACGTATATTAACCTCAAGCACGACAGCGCCAACCTTGAGCACCACACATGGGAAGTAGTGTCGTCCTTCAGTGTTGTGCAAACGTGTCCCATGGGTCGTATTGTCTTGTCTAGGGGGCCATACCGTCGTGGTCTAAGGTCGTAACTTCGTGCTCAGGGGTCGTGCCGTCGTTGGGCAAGGGGTTAAAGACCCTCATCAACCCGTCACGTCAGAGGGGCCTGAGTCTCTATAGTGAGGGTCAGACACGGCAACCTGTGGGCACTCACTGTTGCTTCTTCTCTACCGGTCTCCTACTGGTTCACGGGCTTCCAACTCACGACCACCATCGACCAGCAAAAACTGACTAGATCGGTCAACTCTGTGGTTTGGAGAACTAAGTCACAGATCATGAAGGTCTTCATAAGACCTCCCCGTCGTCCTCCTCGCCACCACTCAACCTCCAGCAAGAGGTAGTGATAGATGTCACTCAAGGTGTCACGAAGCTGGAGGGGCGATGGTGACCACTCACACAGCCGGGACGCCAGTAGGGCCAAGTCTCTGACGGGAAATTCTGTTTCTCAACAACAACTCCATTCATACGATGTTCTGTGTGTTGAAGTGAAACATGAACTTACAAAAGTACTTCTTGAAGTTTCACTTTACACATTTAAGATGATTCAAGTAACACCAGAGTTCCTACTCATCCCAAATCCATTTACATAATATCTCTATTGTAACCGATGCCTAAATATTCCTCTGGCACCGTTACCTGAAATATCCTTTGTTCCTCATCCGTTGTCTCGTCACATCCGCAGTCTGCCTCTCCTTGTCCCTCTTCTGCAATGCTTTATACGTGTCCTGAACAACATATCATCAATCGTGGGTTGTACGCGACTGATCTGTTCTAAAATGCTTTCATCCATGATTCTTTCCAAATCCTTCTAAACATTACAAGCCCTTCTCTTATACATCCTATTTATTCCCCTAATTCATCTATACTAAGCTAGTTAGTTACTCTACTGCTATAACTTTCGTTCTATCCTTTTTCTATATAAAACTCGTGTTTCACATCATGCATGTGTGAGGGCAAGTATTCCTTCATGCAATACACTAACCATACATTTTCTACCATTCACCAGAGAAATCGGCGCATCACAATTTTTCTCCCTTGTACGACTTATATTTCAACCTCAACTTTCCCATCGCCGTCCTTACTAGAACTTACTTCTCGATATTCAGACTTATCCTCGACTTCCAGTTCTTCGTCATGCAAGCTGACTTTACACTCTGATCTCTCATTTGTTTTTAAGGACCATCGTCTTACGTTCATGTGTATGTACTCGGACCATCCTCCCTCTACGTACATCATTCAAATGGCCCACGATTCTACTCAACTCTCCCTCTGATCGAGCAGACGACATCACTATCATCTGCATACAACAGATGCCACAACTTCCATTCTATTCCTCCATGTTTAAGCATCACGCCACAGTCACCTTACCTCCACCTCATCTCCCACGGTGTCCTTGTCATAACGAATATCAAATAACCTTGCAGGCATCACACAACCTCAGCGCACTCCCAAACATGACCCACATCACGAGTTACCCTCACACATCACTGCTTTCATTATAAGGAAGATTTCAACAGCATTCTGTGGTCTTCCATGCGTATCACGTGCAGTCAGTCAAAGCTCCCGAAAGAGATATTTTTATTTTCTTGATCGCACGCCTTTTCTAAATCCCATAATATTATATATCATTGTCTCAAAACTTTCTACATTACTTATCTGAATGCAAAGATCTCGACACACCTTCCCTTCCCTTCCAAAACCTACCATGTTCTTTACTAACTCCATACCAAACTTCAGATGGACAAATTTCGATGAACTTCGCCAGGACACTGGCAATGTAAACTGGTTTAGCCTTCCAAACACAGATACACTCAGGAAGATATTAGTAGGCTTACACTAGTAAACTTACACTAATCCTTCTTGAGAAGAACAATATTCCTAGAAAGACGAAGAGAAGTGCAGAGAAAGACGAGGCAGGCTACATCACGCAAGAAATGAATAAAAATTGCACGTAAAAAAATGTTTACAGGATATATAAAGTGGAAATCCACAAGGTCATGAAACGCGTATTGAGATTACAATGGGACAAAGGGAGGAAGACCAGAATCAATGAAAAAAGAATTGTGAATTTCTTACGTGAAGGGAAATCCCAAAACAATTCTAATATATGTAAGGGATCGAAAAATCTGGGGCAGTATAAAGGTATGTGAAAATCCTTTGAGAACAGACGAGAAAAAATAAAAGAAATGGTTTATCTATAAAAGTGAAAGAACACAGATGCAATGCGGATGACGTACAACAGGCGCGGGTCGCTCTGGATTTGCAAGTTACGAGTTAAGACATTAACCATGGGAGGCAGCCCATGACCTGGTGACGATTCTAATTTCTGGCACTTCCCATCACCCGCCGACCAGTCCCAATACTTTCTTCCTGTCAAGATATTCTCGCCAACTGACCTCGCCTCAACACTCACTGTCTTTCGAGCTTTTTTGTTCATTTCTTCTTTACTGCAGAGGCCTACAGCAGATCGAGCCGACACGCCAGACTTCAAGACCCGCTCTCCTCGTATTTACATTATCGCCGTCGAGAAAACAGTCATCACGCCTAACACGAAGTTAAATAAACAAAACAATCTGTACATAACTCCGGGTGATGAAACACGACCAATTCCTAGACAGTTCAAAAAGACTGTTATACTCATAATTTCCTCAAGATATCACGGAATCAGAATCCATGAATGTCCTGTTTCTGATACCTTTCAAAACTCGCATTTAACAGAAAACCAAACAACCGGAAAAAAAAAAATCTTCCACGAACAGGAAATCCGGGATTATATATATTCTGATGAAGTCACATTTTTCCCTGCAGAATTCCACACACTATCCAAGACACATTATATTCCAGACTAACAAAGATTTTATTCTATCGCACACTCTGCCACGAAAATCTTGGTTCAAAAAGAACAAATGATGTAGTAGATAATTTTATGGTAATTTTAGTTTTATTGACAACATATCACACACGCAACATAATTAACTTTTCTTCTACTATGAATATTGTGTTAGGTTCCAGGAGAAATACGCTTCCTAACCAAGCTCTGAGAAAAAATAAATTATATCCAAATATCTGAACTGAACTATATAATTTGAGACCAATTCTACGGCATACACTCGCCATTGTCAAATCTTGGGTGAAACGTTTAAAAGATCATTTATGAATCGATCTTTTTTGTTTTCATGATTCTTCTCCTGACATTTGATCGTACAAACAGACTGCAAGGTTGACAACTGGGGTCCCTCAGCTCAGTGCTGGAGCCACTGCTAATTCTGGCCGACACAAATGGCTTTGCCAAGTGAGGCGGGAACCTGAGGCAAGCGGGACTGCGACACATTATACGGAAACCTTGACAGGATGCAGAGGTGGTGGCACGTGTGGCTCATGTCAGGTAAGTTACAAAGGAAAATACAAAGTAATGATGATGGGAAAGGGTTTCAAAACACCAGATCCTGAATACGATATCGGTGAAAATAATCACGACATCAGTTATGAAAGATACGTATGTCGGAGTCTACATCACGCGGAACTTGTGACCAGAATATCAAATATAAATTTTCTTGAGGAAGGCAAGCTACATATCGTTTATGGTCCAAACTGCCTTCGTATATGGCCTGAGAATTGCTTCGGTATGTAAATACGACGTATATATCCGGCCAAACCTGGAACTTGGCGCATCGGTCTGGCTTCCCTACTTGCGGGGTCATAAAGAACTGTTGGACTGGGGCCAAAGGAACGCCAGAAAAATGGCACCAGACTTGAATGGAACGAGGAACTAAGAGGGAAGGAAATCCTCAATCTGCCCACACTCGAAGAGTAATGATGGGGACATGATACCCACAGTAAACTTTTAAAAGACCCTTACATCAACACATTAGTTCTTTGATGGTACAAAAGAACCCAGAACAAGAAGGCAGATTATATATATATATATATATATATATATATATATATATATATATATATATATATATATATATATATATATATATATATATATATATATATATTAATACTTGATATCTGTTTCCCCTGTTAGCGAGGCAGCGTCAGGAACAGACGAAGAAAGGCCTGCACCCGCTCACACCCATTCTCTAACCGTCATGTGTAATGCACCGAAACCACAGCTCCTTATCCACAACCAGGCCCCACAGACATTTCCACCGTTTACCCCAGAGGCTTCACATGCCCTGGTTCATTTCACAGGCAGCACGTCGACCCCTGTATACGACATCGTTCCAATTCACTATATCCGGTACACGCCTTTCACCCTCCTGCACGTTCAGGTCCCAAATCACTCAAAATATTTTTCACTCCATCCTTTCCTCATCCAACTGGCCTCCCCGGTCTCTTTGCGTCCTCCACCTCTGACACATATATGATCTTTGCTAACCTTTCCTCACTCATTCTCTCCATATGTCTAAGTCATTTCAGCAACCCCTTTTCAGCTTTCACAGCCACACTCTTTGTACAACAAACTTCTCTCTTACCCTTTCATTACTGACACGATCGAACCACCTCACACCACATGTTGTCCTTAAACATTTTATTTCCAAAACATCCATCCTTCTCCGCACAGCCTTATCTATGGTCCATGCCTTCAAATATACGTATTTTTGCCCTCCCACAAAATCCTCACTTGGCCCCTTCTCTGTACACAGCAGAAGACCACACATAACACACTGTGTCTGGAGGCCATCATGGCCATCAGTCAGACGCTATGGCGTCGTCGTCTGCGAAGATCCCCTCTGATCGTGCGGGTTACCGCAGCCTTACACCGTACAGCCTCCAGGGAGGGTCGGGGGTAGCCAGACACCACCACGATGAGGCACAGGTACTCACTCTGAGCGTGGAGGAGGCGGCTGGCGAGGAGCGAGAGTGCCAGCGTGATGGGAAGGCCGGCCATGATCACACTGCCGGCACAAAGCTAACACCTAACAGCTCGACGTCCACACCTGCCTCAGTGCACCACGTCAGTGTGCACAACGTCTTGTACACTGTCTTCCCACGAGCGGCCGCTAAAACTATATGGACCATGTATCCTTCTCTTTACTGAAGCTTGTCTTTCCTTCTCTCCCTCCTTCACTACGAATTCTTCCGCAACAAATGATGGAAGTTCTACGAGTGTTGTGATCCGTGAGCACAGACGTGTCCTGGAGATGCTACCACCATGGCCGACAGTCCTGGACTGACCCTGGACCATCCTGGAACACCTACGTTCCCCTCCCCCCCAGCCAGGTCTGTCCCGCCCCGTCCCGGGCTGGCTGGCTGCAGGCGCGCCATTAACACCCTTATTACCTTCGTTACTGTCTTGCCTCCTCCCCTCACACACCTCGCAGATTACATTAACCCCTCATAAATCACTCGTACTCCTTCCCTCCTCATCAGACCGCTGAATTCTTATCTTTGATCAGCCCACAGTACTCCAAGATCCGCCATCAGCGTGTCCGACTTAAACGAGGTTATACAGTAACTACAACAGAGTGATTACAGCAGCCAATCATGACCCGCCATTATGGTCACGTGACAGTCACCATAGCAACAGGGTAGTGGGGTGGGTCCCCGGTCCCCCCGCCCTGGCGCTCATTAATGTCTACATTACGAAAATTATTTTGGTGGGAAGGACAGGACTTCGCCAGGTGTCAGGTCACAGCCGGCTGAGGGTGCCTCTGGCCGCTCATGGTGGAGCTGGGAAGTGGTGAGGGTAGTGGCATTGGTTGTGTTGGTGGTACCGGTGGTAGTGGTGAAGATAATGAGAGGTAGTGGTGGTTGAGGTGGCGGTGGTGGGCGTTTGTATACACACAAGTACGTACGCACACGTATGTAAGACAGTATCTGTGCACATAGGAGTTGCGTGGGGGGATATGTACCCTACTGAGTCCCCATCATTCTAACATGTTTTCCTTCATTTATCTAACACTATCGGACGTCATCATCTCCCCTACCTCACTGCTCCCCTCCTTCACTGCTTCCCTCCTTCACTGTTCCTTTACCCAGACTGATCCAGTCGTCCAATAGTATCATAATCGACCAGGATCTAATATTTCCACGTTGTCGCCTTTATCAACCCAGCTGCATGGCTGTACCATGATCACATGACCCTGGCTGAACACATGACCCTGGCTGAACACATGACCTTGGCTGGATGTACGACCCTGACTTAACATATGACCCTGGTCGAACAATACGACCCTGGAGGAACTCATGACCCTCGCTGAACACATGACCCCTCGGCTGAACACTCGAGCCTTCGTAAACCAGTGGACCCTAAGTGAACACATGACCCTTCCTTTGTTGGACTCCTCCGTGCTTCGTGATCTTGGCATTAACAGCTGGTGATATTGTTCATGATAAGGATACTACCGCATGATCAACGATAACAAGGATATCACGGCATGATTAATGATAACACACGTCACTGCATGATTAATGATAACACACGTCACTGCATGATTAATGATAACACACATCACTGCATGATTAATGATAACACACGTCACTGCATGATTAATGATAACACACGTCACTGCATGATTAATGATAACACACATCACTGCATGATTAATGATAACACACGTCACTGCATGATTAATGATAACACACATCACTGCATGATTAACCCACTGCAGTGATGCCACGTCCATTTCCTCCAAACGACGGTAATGACTTTAACGAACTCGTTAATACAGATCATCGCTCGCGTTATCTCTTCTATCATCAGTTTTAGCCAGCGTCGAGGCAGGCCCCGGCCCTGAGGAAGGTCTGCGGACAATCACCACCAGTTTAAAATAATTTCAACTTTTACGTTACAACGGCGTCAAGACGTGCCATACCGGGTCCAAGAAAAGGAACACGACCTTAGTCATACTGGGAGGTATACCAACTGTGATCACATCTGCCAGACTGATGATCAGAGAGAAGGTTGTGAAGCTCAGAGACGCTGAGATTTTGGAGAAAAACTGAAGTCAGAGCAACTGGACCACAAGTGGAAGGGTTAGAACAATAACTGTTTGTTTTTCTTTGATGGAGCTGAAGCGGAGTGTACTTTCATAAAGGCAAGTCCTCGGTGTCTAAGAAGAAACGGAACAGACGAGCCAGCACGAGCCTTGGAAAAAAAATTAGCAGAGCAAAACCATATGGTGCATATCCTTCGCTCGCGTTTAAAATACTGAGTGTTCCATGTCCTGTCCAGAAGGAGACTACAGGGAATGGGTACAGGTCTGGTAAGGGGTGAGTCAAGCTCATTTTCAGGGAACAAGAGAGACTGGGGTGTGGTGTGAGGACACACACACACACACACACACACACACACACACACACACACACACACACACCCTGCTACTTGGTGGGAAGGACTTGATGTAGGAGGCACCGGGCGGCGTGGTAATGAGCGGCGACATGCACTGCACCAGTGCTGGGCCCACGTCCTCACCCTACCACCGGTGCCAGGCCCTCATCCTGGGTCTGTCATCACCCTACATCTCACTAAACACACACACACACCCTCCTTAAGCTGGCCACAATCTCACACAGTAGTATGAGGCGCTTTCCCCGGTCCTCGCACCATACATTCGTGTTACCACACACGAACGCCATAAGTCCTTCACATTATGCATAAATTTTCTTCATTCCTCTAATTTGGGTCATAACATGGACGACTCTAATTTATATGGCTAACGTGACCTAACTGGTCGACGACCGTCACTAGAGGTAAGACATGGTCATCACAGCGGGCCAGTAATCAGGCCCTAAGTGAGGTCAGTTACCTGCAGATCAGGTCATTTCCCATGCAGTTACTCAGGTCATATCCAGGTCCGGTTCGTCAGGTCATATCCAGGTCCGGTTCGTCAGGTCATATCCAGGTCTAGTGGGTGAGATCATTTCCAGGTCATACATGTCAGGTCATTTTCAGGTCAGGTAGGTCAGTTCACGTACAGATCCAAAAGGTCAGGTCAAGTTATTCCCAGATCTAGTAGGTCAGGTCATTTCCAGGTCCAGCTAGTAGGTCAGGTCATTTCCAGGTCCAGCTAGTAGGTCAGGTCATTTCCAGGCAGCAAGAGAGTTGTAGCACGACATTATGGATCGCAGGGCTATTCCCTGGGGATTGTGGGGGTCAGGGAGCTACTTACACTTTTTTGACCCCTGAATGAACACACACACACACACACACACACACACACACACACACACACACACACCTGTTACGTGCCCCTCCTCCAAGGTTGTGACTAGACACTGATTGTCATCCGTCACGAAGGCCCTGCGGGGTGTCAAGACGTGACAGTCTGGCGAGGGTGGTGTGACAGGGGCGTGACAGCCTGGCGAGGGTGGTGTGACAAGGGCGTGACAGCCTGGTGTCGATGACATACAACCGCTCAGTGTCTTGCCTTACTACATGACACACTCAGTACGTGCTCAAGACGACATGACACACTCAGTACGTGCTCAAGATGACATGACACACTCAGTATGTGCTCAAGATGACATGACACACTCAGTACGTGCTCAAGATAACATGACACACTCAGTACGTGCTCAAGATAACATGACACACTCAGTACGTGCTCAAGATAACATGACACACTCAGTATGTGCTCAAGATAACATGACACACTCAGTATGTGCTCAAGATAACATGACACACTCAGTATGTGCTCAAGATAACATGACACACTCAGTATGTGCTCAAGATGACTCCTCAGCAACCACTGTGGGCTTAACGAGGGTTAACGAGCTCACATCCACTACGTTCATAGTAGAAAAAAAATATATATCAGTGTTGAAGGTCAGGCTAGCGTGGGGTGGAGAATCAGGGCAAGACAGGGTTATACCCAATTGACGCGTTAAGCAGGTAAAATTGGGTGATGTAAAGGGGTAATGGACCTAAGAGCCAGGACCTCCTGTCTTCTTTATACCACACTATTACTCTACACACACACACACACACACACACACACACACACACACACACACACACACACACACGTACACACACGTACGTAAAGACAGCCGTCAGCAAGTTCCGTGTGTGTAAGTGGGGGTGGGTGGGGGGGAGAGGAAGGGGGGAGAGCGATCAAATCCCGTGGTGAAGTAATATAGTAACGTCTGACATGCGTCATGCAAGACCACTAAGGCCATCACTTGCCGATACGTGACGCATGGCTCACGGTAGCGCATGGGTCGTCCTGAAGCATGGCTCACGGTAGCGCATGGGTCGCTCTGAAGCATGGCTCACGGTAGCGCATGGGTCGTCCTGAAGCATGGCTCACGGTAGCGCATGGGTCGTCCTGAAGCATGGCTCACGGTAGCGCATGGGTCGTCCTGAAGCATGGCTCACGGTAGCGCATGGGTCGTCCTGAAGCATGGCTCACGGTAGCGCATGGGTCGTCCTGAAGCATGGCTCACGGTAGCGCATGGGTCGTCCTGAAGCATGGCTCACGGTAGCGCATGGGTCGTCCTGAAGCATGGCTCACGGTAGCGCATGGGTCGTCCTGAAGCATGGCTCACGGTAGCGCATGGGTCGTCCTGAAGCATGGCTCACGGTAGCGCATGGGTCGTCCTGAAGCATGGCTCACGGTAGCGCATGGGTCGTCCTGAAGCATGGCTCACGGTAGCGCATGGGTCGTCCTGAAGCATGGCTCACGGTAGCGCATGGGTCGTCCTGAAGCATGGCTCACGGTAGCGCATGGGTCGTCCTGAAGCATGGCTCACGGTAGCGCATGGGTCGTCCTGAAGCATGGCTCACGGTAGCGCATGGGTCGTCCTGAAGCATGGCTCACGGTAGCGCATGGGTCGTCCTGAAGCATGGCTCACGGTAGCGCATGGGTCGTCCTGAAGCATGGCTCACGGTAGCGCATGGGTCGTCCTGAAGCATGGCTCACGGTAGCGCATGGGTCGTCCTGAAGCATGGCTCACGGTAGCGCATGGGTCGTCCTGAAGCATGGCTCACGGTAGCGCATGGGTCGTCCTGAAGCATGGCTCACGGTAGCGCATGGGTCGTCCTGAAGCATGGCTCACGGTAGCGCATGGGTCGTCCTGAAGCATGGCTCACGGTAGCGCATGGGTCGTCCTGAAGCATGGCTCACGGTAGCGCATGGGTCGTCCTGAAGCATGGCTCACGGTAGCGCATGGGTCGTCCTGAAGCATGGCTCACGGTAGCGCATGGGTCGTCCTGAAGCATGGCTCACGGTAGCGCATGGGTCGTCCTGAAGCATGGCTCACGGTAGCGCATGGGTCGTCCTGAAGCATGGCTCACGGTAGCGCATGGGTCGTCCTGAAGCATGGCTCACGGTAGCGCATGGGTCGTCCTGAAGCATGGCTCACGGTAGCGCATGGGTCGTCCTGAAGCATGGCTCACGGTAGCGCATGGGTCGTCCTGAAGCATGGCTCACGGTAGCGCATGGGTCGTCCTGAAGCATGGCTCACGGTAGCGCATGGGTCGTCCTGAAGCATGGCTCACGGTAGCGCATGGGTCGTCCTGAAGCATGGCTCACGGTAGCGCATGGGTCGTCCTGAAGCATGGCTCACGGTAGCGCATGGGTCGTCCTGAAGCATGGCTCACGGTAGCGCATGGGTCGTCCTGAAGCATGGCTCACGGTAGCGCATGGGTCGTCCTGAAGCATGGCTCACGGTAGCGCATGGGTCGTCCTGAAGCATGGCTCACGGTAGCGCATGGGTCGTCCTGAAGCATGGCTCACGGTAGCGCATGGGTCGTCCTGAAGCATGGCTCACGGTAGCGCATGGGTCGTCCTGAAGCATGGCTCACGGTAGCGCATGGGTCGTCCTGAAGCATGGCTCACGGTAGCGCATGGGTCGTCCTGAAGCATGGCTCACGGTAGCGCATGGGTCGTCCTGAAGCATGGCTCACGGTAGCGCATGGGTCGTCCTGAAGCATGGCTCACGGTAGCGCATGGGTCGTCCTGAAGCATGGCTCACGGTAGCGCATGGGTCGTCCTGAAGCATGGCTCACGGTAGCGCATGGGTCGTCCTGAAGCATGGCTCACGGTAGCGCATGGGTCGTCCTGAAGCATGGCTCACGGTAGCGCATGGGTCGTCCTGAAGCATGGCTCACGGTAGCGCATGGGTCGTCCTGAAGCATGGCTCACGGTAGCGCATGGGTCGTCCTGAAGCATGGCTCACGGTAGCGCATGGGTCGTCCTGAAGCATGGCTCACGGTAGCGCATGGGTCGTCCTGAAGCATGGCTCACGGTAGCGCATGGGTCGTCCTGAAGCATGGCTCACGGTAGCGCATGGGTCGTCCTGAAGCATGGCTCACGGTAGCGCATGGGTCGTCCTGAAGCATGGCTCACGGTAGCGCATGGGTCGTCCTGAAGCATGGCTCACGGTAGCGCATGGGTCGTCCTGAAGCATGGCTCACGGTAGCGCATGGGTCGTCCTGAAGCATGGCTCACGGTAGCGCATGGGTCGTCCTGAAGCATGGCTCACGGTAGCGCATGGGTCGTCCTGAAGCATGGCTCACGGTAGCGCATGGGTCGTCCTGAAGCATGGCTCACGGTAGCGCATGGGTCGTCCTGAAGCATGGCTCACGGTAGCGCATGGGTCGTCCTGAAGCATGGCTCACGGTAGCGCATGGGTCGTCCTGAAGCATGGCTCACGGTAGCGCATGGGTCGTCCTGAAGCATGGCTCACGGTAGCGCATGGGTCGTCCTGAAGCATGGCTCACGGTAGCGCATGGGTCGTCCTGAAGCATGGCTCACGGTAGCGCATGGGTCGTCCTGAAGCATGGCTCACGGTAGCGCATGGGTCGTCCTGAAGCATGGCTCACGGTAGCGCATGGGTCGTCCTGAAGCATGGCTCACGGTAGCGCATGGGTCGTCCTGAAGCATGGCTCACGGTAGCGCATGGGTCGTCCTGAAGCATGGCTCACGGTAGCGCATGGGTCGTCCTGAAGCATGGCTCACGGTAGCGCATGGGTCGTCCTGAAGCATGGCTCACGGTAGCGCATGGGTCGTCCTGAAGCATGGCTCACGGTAGCGCATGGGTCGTCCTGAAGCATGGCTCACGGTAGCGCATGGGTCGTCCTGAAGCATGGCTCACGGTAGCGCATGGGTCGTCCTGAAGCATGGCTCACGGTAGCGCATGGGTCGTCCTGAAGCATGGCTCACGGTAGCGCATGGGTCGTCCTGAAGCATGGCTCACGGTAGCGCATGGGTCGTCCTGAAGCATGGCTCACGGTAGCGCATGGGTCGCTCTGAAGCATGGCTCACGGTAGCGCATGGGTCGTCCTGAAGCATGGCTCACGGTAGCGCACGGTCGTCTTGAAAGCATGGTTCACAGTGACGCATGGCTCAGCGGCGCATGGCTGGCCTTGGCTTGACGCATGGCCAGTTTTTCGGTCGCACCGAAGCTCAAGAATCACTCGGCAATTCAATCTCACGAGGCAATCTTGCTGCCGTGTGGGGGAACACTGACACGTCCAGGGTTACGCCCTTCATACACCGAATGCCACACACACCCTCACAAGGGCGTGCCACACATACCCTCACAGGGGCGTGCCACACACACCCTCACAAGGGCGTGCCACACATCCTCACAAGGGCGTGCCACACACACCCTTACAAGGGCGTGCCACAGACTCCCTTCAAAGAGGCGTGAAACATACTCCACTCAAAGGGCCGTGCCACACACACCCTTACAAGGGCGTGCCACAGACTCCCTTCAAAGAGGCGTGCCACACACACCCTCACAGGGGCGTGCCACACACACCCCTCAAAGGGGCGTGCCACACACACCCTCACAGGGGCGTGCCACACACACCCTCACAGGGGCGTGCCACACACATCCTCACAGGGGCGTGCCACACACAACGCGTAACCTACAACTCTACACCTCACACTCCATCATGAGCATTGCTCTCACGTCCACTCCTCTACCGTCGTGATGTACCCCACATCCCCGCCACACTGCCATGTGCCAACACTCGACACCATCGCCTGCACTGCCACAAGAACACGTGACCAACACAAACTTTCTGCATCTTTGGTGACCTTGACCCCTCTCTTAGAACACTACTCAACCACCACCACCACCACTTCAAGCGCAAAATGATGTAAACATATTAAATATATGTAAACACGCTCGAACACACACACACACACACACACACACACACCCATCGTTGTTATCAACCATGGACCCTTCAGGTTAACCAAGTTACATCACTAATTACTTCCCATCTGCTAACACCATTACTCCTATTGCTAATAAGCAGAGAACTACTAATCTCCGTCCTCAAACCATCTGACAACCAACCCCGGAAAAGGCTGAGGTCTGTCTGGACGATTCCCCACATCAGCTGGCTGAACTTTGGGGGTCTTGTGGTCTATCACCAGCATGGGGTCATTAAAGTCGTCAACATCGAACTACGACCACAAGGCGAATGATCATCTAGCTGTCCATGTGGCCAGCGCTCACGTCGACAACACTCAGGGGAGACACACGTCAGCAAATGACCAACTCATATTGCGGAGGTCTGGCGCTCCGGACCCAGGAGCAATTCAGTGCAATTCCGCGTGATGATCTATAATCCCTAGTTGGCTACCACGAGAGAGAGAGAGAGAGAGAGAGAGAGAGAGAGAGAGAGAGAGAGAGAGAGAGAGAGAGAGAGAGAGAGACGTAAGAACCGAATTATTTCGTAATTTCCAGGCAAACCACATCTAATTTTATCAAATATGACCACAGATACAGGACTAAATGTCTTACTATCTAAACTGGTGAACAATTACATTCTTACCTGCTGTCGTAATTTAATCGGCATCGCAAACACAGGTGGCGCCCCTGCATGCGTCGTCTCACACTGGGAGTGTAATTCTGTATTCATGTAAATACCACATTAAAAGGACATGGTGGCATACCACTTACCTCCATGATCTGGTCCATTCTTCTACGGGGAAGAAAATCTTATCAAACATCCAATAAACTTGTCCCTTTTACAGTTATGAGTTCAGGGTTCCCGTCTTGTTGAATCTGGTCACATGTTAACCCAGTGTTCACATACTAACCCAGTGTTCATCCCTCACATCACAGTGTACAGGCGGTCTATCCTGCCACATATTACCAACAGTATGTGTATCGTAACCTCATTTACCTCATTTTCATAATTACAATATTTCCACACAAATAATTTTGCAGAAAATATATATATATATATATATATATATATATATATATATATATATATATATATATATATATATATATATATATATATTCCTTGCCTTTTACTTCACTTCACTAAACATTTTGCAGTTTATTTCTGCACTTTCCTGACCTTCTTCCTTGGATCTCTACTCCAATCTTCGTGTGTCATATTTGAATGGATAACTTCAACCCTGAGCCAGTTAATCTTTAACACAATGTTACCGTTTCCTCGTTCAGTACTTCCTCACTTATTAAGAACATGTCTTCACCTTCAGAGCAGAGTCAACACCACGCAATACATTTTCAGAAGCTTTCAACATTCCACGGGCCATAATTTGCACACCAGTCTTGTTGAGACCAATTTCTCTCTTCTGTCCTCTGTCCACCAATATCTTGGCTCATTTTGCCACTGCAGTTTGTAAGCATAAATAGTCATTCACTGCAAAATGCTCACTAAACACATTCCTGACTAACCAAGCACTCACTCTTTCTCCACCGTTTCAGGCGGCGCCGCAAAACCCAACCTTCCTCCACGTATATGTGTAGGTTCATCATCGATTAATTCAACGTGAAATAATCCAATCCTGCAGCCAAACCCTACCATTAATGTTGCTACTTGAGATTCTTCCCTGTAATTCGCTTGCATTATCAGCCAACCAGCATATTTTCTCTAAGTCAGCAGACCTCTAGCAGTATCTATTTCATTTGCTGATCAACAGAAGTAATGATAATCATGCAAATTCATCACACAATCTGCCATCATCCTCCGTGCCGGAGTCTTATACGTAGCAATTCACCTCCGATAACAGTACAGAGGAACGTGTACACATCTGCGGTCCTGAGACGTAAAGTTGTAAACATTCCGACGAAAAGACTATCCTCCAGCTTCCTCATCAACACCTGAGACAAACACGGTTATCTCACTACGAACTTCTGCATTACGGTCGTAACTCGAGTGGTCATCGTCAAGCACCACCCCAGGAATGTACACAAACTTGGGGGTCGCCCTCCTCTTCACATTGGCATTCCTGGTCCCTCCACAACGAGGCTGTATTGTCAAGTACATTATCCATTATTCTCCAAACTATTCCCAGAATTCTGGTCAACATTTCACAGTTTTATGTCCGGGGGAAAATGGGAAGTATCTTTTACCCAAATATTTGGGATTCTTCCTGACTTAATGAGCCATACATGTCACCCCGGGTCTGTCATATACCTTGAACCATTACCGCTTATACAGCCTACTTATACTGCTCCACTTTCCTCACCATGATCGCTGGTGGATACTGAGCTGTCTCCTCTGCAGTCCTCTTCCTTGCTCCTGTTTCCGCTGTTATACTTCACGCTGGCCAGCACGCACCTCCTACTTCACATTTGCTCATCCGTTGAGCTTGCTCTTGCACACTGATTCAGTTACTGCAGAATGCATTGCTCTAACTTCATTTCACTTCCACACTCCAGCGAAATGTGACTCGAAAAACCACTGTTAGCACTTCCCAGCCGGTTGACCCGACCTGCTGTGCTTACAAGCTCAACATTTCTCGTGTAACTCCAAACTGAACCGTTCCTCCCGCAGGGGTTCATCGTGGTGTCGATACCGTCTCGAGGATACGTTCGACTGTGAATCCTGCGCTTGGTGTTGATACCCTGTCATGTTCTTTATGACTTCTTCTCCCTAGTCGTTCCTCCGTTTCTTGTCATCTTAGTTTCATCAGAGTCGTTCTGCTGACTGTGTTCAGCTACCTCCTATATTCTTCCTCGCTAAACACGTGTTGCTTGGTCCGGATCAAGTGGCTCGGAACCACTTCGGGTCCTCTTCCGTATTGTTTATCAATTCACGCTCTCTCCCCCGCAGCAAGGTACGAAGAAGGAAGAGAAATCGAACCACATTTGCATCGTTCTAATTATGTTCATGAAACAGGAATGTACATATGTGTATCATTTATTCTGTAATATGTTCAAACTACACCCAAGGGGAACACGCACACCCCAGTCGGTGCATCACAATAGTATAAATAACCGCTTGGGAAACGTGAAACAATATCAGGATTCATCAGCCATTATGCAGATCAACGTGACTGTTTCGCTGGGGGATAAGTCTTCGTTCTGACTGACTTCACTGATGCAAGACATAGGTGGGCAAGAGGGAAAGGGAGAGAGAAGAGTTGGTCGTGGAATAACGATGTAACGCTAGTGCTTCATCCGGAAGTGGCTTAGGAATACATAAAAAACTGGAAAGCTGGTGGGTGATAAAGAAAACGTTCGTGTGGTGAGACCTGACAACTACCTTGGTTCCCACGGTGGCTGCAGATTATCCCATCTGCAACAGCGCTAACCCGGGACACTCCCTCTCCTGCTGACCTGGACCACCTGTCGTCTCCATCACCATTTCTCTTTCAGCACACAACTTGTCTTGCATTTCCCCATTTTCATCTACACCGGAGACGCCACATCCCCCAAGTCATAACCTCAACGGATACATCATTAACTCTTGCATTCAGATCTACCATGACACATTCCCGAACCATTCTTCCTCCTCGCCCTTACTCCTAAGTGTCACATCCGGGGTCGTCTCCTCAACCATAGTACTTACCTCTCCCTTCTTCCCTTCTCATCTCGGTTACCACCAATCACATGGAGACACATTAGCCTGCGGCTTGGAGGAAAGATCCTACCCTGGCTTCATTTGTTCGTAGGTAATTATACAGACGGGGGAGAACTTCCTACAAATTAAGTCAGTTCGTTGATCATTAGACCTATCAACTGCCAGGGTCATTACGGCCGTCAACATCAAGCTACATCCACCAATCACAACATCTTTAACACCTTTTTTCAGGTGTTGTTGATAATGCTAAGACCATATACACTCTCGGTATGAATGTGCGACTCTAAACACCCCTCTGAGTCGCCTTCTACAACACCCAGGTTTAATAATATCAATAATAATAGTATCATGATCATCAAACCAACAAAGGTAACAATAAAATCTGGTAACAACAGCAGTAGCAACAATAATGCTAAGCCAAACACTGAAAGCTTTCGTTGCATACAAAAACCATTTCCCGTTTTCTCTTTGGTGGTAACATTCCTCCAAGGGAGAGTGGGAAGTTACGGGCCAGGTGGCAGCACAATGACCACGACTGATAAAAGATAATCATTGAATTTATCTCAGGTGTACAATGACATCTCCTGGCGTACAAAGACTTGTTCCGGCGTACAATGACGGCTTCTGGTGAACAAAGACATTATCTGGCATACGATAATTTAGCTTTTACCTCCATGACAGCGGCGTTTCCGCTTTGGATTTTTAATGTCTCTTTCTGTTTACCTCAGTTCTCGATATGAACTGTTACCACCAACCACTGACCCGGAAGGTCACCTCTAACTACCGTAGTGTGAGGAAGGCCAAATAAGGGTTCCAGACTTGTCCCAACACCCTACTGTCTCACTAGGCCCTAAGCCTCCTCCAGGTTGTTCGGTCCATCAGTGTCGTTTTGGCCGATAAAATAAGCTGGAAGGAACACAGCCAATACCATCATCAAAGCCAGGTCAAGACACATGGACTTCCTGCTCCTGTATCCAGGATCAACCATGCAACACAGTAAGGACTGCAGAGAGGAGCCCCTCTTGCGCAGCCCGTTGAGAAGCGCTCGCCAAACTAATCCTCCTAACTCTCCAAGTTTAACCTGGACCTCACCTGACAATCTGGGAACAAACTACTGCATAATTCTCGCCACCGTTTAGCCCCTGCCACAAGAGATCCCTCGCCTCCGAGTTGCAGTTCGGCACCACAGCAGCAACGAGCCCAACCGAACTTGGGCATGCCACTAGAAGATCAACACCATCCCAGCTACTGTAACATACACTGATAACGAATAAAACTGCCACGCCAGTGTTTGTGTAGAGTCTCTTGTTATTTCGTCTGTTCCTGACGCTACCTCGCTAAATCAGGAAAGTCAAATGGGCACAATATTAATAAGAGAATAATATTGATATTATCATCATCATTACTACTATCATGACGTAGGACACACCAGGACACAGCGCCTGGGCAGGAGGGTGAAAGTGGGCAGGAAATTCTAACGTTTGCCGCCAGGGTCACGCGAGCCACCACGGAATTTGAGAAGAGTTGACATCCTGGTTGACGGAGGACCTGGGTGAAGGAGAGCCTGGTTGACGAAGGACCTTAGTGACGGAGGACCTGGGTGACGGACCTTAGTGACGGAGGACCTGGGTAACGGACCTTAGTGACGGAGGACCTGGGTGACGAAGGACCTTAGTGAAGGAGGACCTCGGTGACTGAGAACCTAGGTAAGGGAGGACCTGAGTGACGAAGGAGGAACCCTCCTGTACCGATGCTCACCGAGCGAACCGGTCACGGTCACTGTCCTGGTGTTGCTGTACCCTATATGTACCCGGACTTACATGTGATCCTCGAAGAAAACATAGACCCGATATCATACGTAAGTTTTGGACTTAAATTCTTTATAAGTTTGATTAGATTTATCGGTTTCCAGTATGACACTTGTAGCACTCGAGGTTATACTCTACCGTATACCAGAGCTGTTGCCGGATCTACCGCATACCCGATCATACTACCCTGCAGGACCCGGATCTGGCCACCACGGCGGACGATGCCCCACTTTCTTGTAGGCACCAAGGCAGAACGCACCAGGTAATGTGACCGGCAGGAGGGGTGGCGCAGGGGAAGGGGGGATAGGAGAAAGTGGTGAAAGTTTGGGGGGTTAGATGCAGCAGCAGCAGCAGGGGGGAGCAGGTTCCTACTGCTCCAGGTTAGTAGGAGTTTCTTTGCTGGTGTCTGCTTGTGCTTGTGTCTGCTTTGAATGTTTGTATGTTTGTGCAATTTTTTTTTCAGGTATTTATATATTCCGATATTCTATTAAAAAAATTATTTTCATCCACAAATGTTTGTCTAGAGTTAGTATTACCTGCTTGTGCTTCAGAATGATGTAACTATATAGATGGGGATAAATGGTGACTTTAGTGACCAAGTAAAATCATATGTCAAGCATGAAAACCAGACTTCGTGCTCGCCTGCTTCCTCCTCGTCTCTACCTCCACAAGGAGGGACACTGATGTAAGCGATCAAACTGCTACAAGATTCTATCCTCTTGTATGTACTGCTTGTGATTACCTGTCATGGTATCCGGAACTACTCACTCCCCTTGATGTTAATCCAAACAAATAGCTATTCAATGCCCTACGTCGACTAGTTAATATAAGAACTGGGCTTACATTCCACCCAGGGCTTGACTATCGACGGGCTGACAGCTCCACCTGAAGTGATAAGCGCCTCACACACTCCACATCTGATCCAATCTTCAGCATTACAGGTTACCACTGACCTCCGACCCCCAGATGGGAGTGACCCGCGATCACCTACCAGGTTACAGCAGGTGGCCGCCCACTCGAAGGATCACTGTGTGATCGACTGCCAAGAGATCTTATATCCTGGAAAGGCTGGAACAAAAGATCTCTACTGATTCAGTTCATCGTCATCTTGATCATATCAGTCCTCATCTACTGCACGGACTTATACATGGACAAATATGTGGGTTGCTTGCCAACACACCTCATGTTGACCAAAAATCAACTATACTGTCAATGAGCTTTGACTAGGAAGTTGTACGAGTACTGATGGTTAATTGGTTGTCTGGACTGTTAGCCGGGCTTGCCAACTTGCTAGGGTCATCAACATCAAGCTACAGCCAACAACCTAGAAATCGCTAACACCTTCTTCTGGTGTTAACGATAATTCCAAGACCAAATACACCCTCACACTGCATGCGGCCCACGTGGGTATATCACATTTCCACTTCTATCTTGAACTATGAGACCAGACGTTGTGTTTGCATCATTACTTGCAGCTACGTACTGCCTCGCGCATCCAAATCATTGCTGATTATCACATTAAGGTCTTATTGTAATTTCATAACAATAGCTTACCGTCCCTTACACATTCGTAACTATCATTTTCATCGCCAAAAATCTAGCAGGCCACTTGGGGCATGGCGAGGCTGGCGGGCAGGAGAAAGCGACTCACTTTACAATAGTGGCCCCATTTCTAAGCTGGTGGGGAGGCCGAAGTTGAGTTGGCCTGGCCAAGGTGGCCAGTTGGAGGCTCTGGCCAGGGAAGATTGGCCCCAACTTCCACCTGCAGTAACAAGACATAAATGCCGACACTGGTAACAAAACTGAGGATGTCAGTTATGGTAATTACATTACGTGTGTGTGACAGTAACACAAATCATACATCACTGTAATTGTAATTATAGTAATCGCAGTAACAATGGCATCATCGACAATAGGAGTAGCAGCAGCAGTAGTAGCAATAGTAGTAGTAGCAACATTAATAGATACACTGGGTAGAAAAGTTCCTTGAAAGCTGCCAGACCCCCGCCTGGGGTCTGATAACTAATCCCATCCCTCCCTGACTGGGGCCAGCCAACGGTGGGGGCTCCTCTAGGCTGAGGTCATCGGGTCTAACCACACGGAAGCTGAGGTCATCCGGCCAGTCCCTCCTGGGGACTAAAGTCATCTGACCTACCTACTTAGACGTTGAAGTCAGCAGCCCTAACTTTTCGGTGGTCGAGGTCAGAGGCCCCCGATCAGCACCCCTAGCGGAGGTGAGGACCCATTGTTCTTCTCTCAGCCATCAAGGTCGGAGGTGGAAGGGGAAAAGGGCACAACTTGTGTCCAAAAGTAAGGCGACCGCGGCGGACAACGTCCTCATGGTTAGGACATAGGCACGTCCTGTGGTAAACATCTCATAGCCATTATCAACAAAACAAATTCTAAATCAAACTAATAAATGTAAGCATATATTTGTCACTGACCTATCTGGAGACAGACATCTGTCAACTGCTTAATGAATACATTACGCTTATCTCTTTCGATGAAGCTTGCTTGTCGAGAGCAAAACATCTTATCAAATGCATGTGATACACACAGCCAACAGAATCCATGACATTCAGAGAATTAGTGACTTTAAAAACATTAATTTCAGAAACAGAATAAGGTAAAGAGAACAAGAACTTGGCAAACACCAAAGATAAATCTCCATGAACTCTTGCAGTCATGGAGGACGGCCAATGGACTGGTCCATACCATATGAGGGCAGAAGAGGCCGGTCGCCAGCAGAAGACTTCAATGTTTTACACTTGACGCTGGGAAGACAAGAAAAGTGAAGTGATTGAGACACTCGAGGTGTATGAGTGACGAGGCAAAACCCTTTGTTCTCTCTCATGTAAGAACAAAACTATTTCATTGAGAAATAATGATCTTCTGGGTGGCATGGAGAGGTGGTGGGTGCGTCACCAGCAGTGAACACGTGGAACGTCACCACCGATGGACAGGGAACGCCCCGGTATGGATCCTAAGCGTTGTGTACTGTCCGAGCTCTTGCAATGCTCAGGGAAGAAACCCCCCCCCCACTCTCTCTCTCTCTCTCTCTCTCTCTCTCTCTCTCTCTCTCTCTCTCTCTCTCTCTCTCTCTCTCTCTCTCTCTCTCTCTCACGCTCTAATCATTTTACATTTCTACAAACTGACCAAAACAGACCGTCCCCCACAGTGTCTCCCAGCACAAAGGAGTTGATGACACGACAGCAACAAACCAGGATCGTACCGTTCCACATTCCCATGTTCATAATGTCAACACCAGGATCGTACCGTTCCACATTCCCATGTTCATAATGTCAACACCAGGATCGTACCGTTCCACATTCCCATATTCACAATATCAACATCAAGGTCGTACTGTTCCACATTCCAATATTCACAACACACTTCAACCATGAGTCAATTTCTTCTTTCAGATACATATATACACTGGGTCAACGCTATGACCTCCTTTACGATACGCCAAGTGAGTTTCACCCATTCCACGACCTTAACTGACCTCAGCAACTGTGGACAAGAGATCATCAAATGTTTTCCTTCCTCTGTTTGAGTTAACTCTCGCGCACACTGATTACAGTTCAAATAATAGTCTTACCTCTCTACATGAATCTTGGGACTTGTGTATAATAATAATGGTAATAATGATATCGATTATCATTATATAAATGGTTTATGAACTACAACCAAAAGTTGAAAACATACAGAAAACGCAAACACGGTAAACACATTGAGACAGTATACAGTAAGGGGTAGCGTTAATGGTGTTCACAACGGTTGGGACGTCGACTGTTCGTGTAGCGGTCTGCATGAACTAGTACGGTCTAGATGTGGTTGTGGTGCAGATGACGGTGGCGATAGATGGGGCGGTAGATTCTTCCCGAGCCGTCGGATGAGGTCGGAAGTCCATGTTAATGTAAGGTGAAAGTTGTGAGGGCCATTGTACTCGGCGACACTTGGTAGGTGATGTAAGAGGGACAGAGGATGATCCCGCCTGCGCTTTCCTGCACATTTTTCCTACAGGTCGTGTTGTGTGGTGGAGGAGGAGGAGCACAAAGCCAAGTGGGCATAACCGAGTTTGGGAAGAAAGAGTGTCGAGATGTTCTTGAGTTCGGGTGCAGGAGTCTAGTCTCCCAGGTCTACTACGAACAGATTTCTGCAGCTTACTTCCTGCTACATAATATCTGCATCGAGGCCTTCTCTCACTGTGTCACATCATCGTCATTTTGCAGTTGATCAGCAAGAATTTCATCAACTAAACAACAGACCAAAGTCTGAGGTGTGTGTGAGTGTGTGTATAGGTCCCCTTGTAAGGTGATACAATCCCCAACACTACTTCCCTCGCGACCTGCACATCATACACACTGATCATGTTCAGGCAGGAGTCCAATCCTTCTGGCATGTCATTTACAGAGATCAAGAAGGCGATGGTACCAGGACCAAGCCTTGCTGCACGCTGCTGGTGACCCCGACCTAGTACGAGGAGGCTCCTCTGACATACGTCCTTTGTTCCCTTCCACTGAGGGAATTTTGTATTCTGTTGTCCAAATACACATAGTCCATTCAGCCGTCTCTCTCTCTCTCTCTCTCTCTCTCTCTCTCTCTCTCTCTCTCTCTCTCTCTCTCTCTCTCGGGGCTCAAAATAGTCTTGAGAAATTTGTCACACATAACCTTCTTACACTGCGTCCAAGCTGTCTCTCACTGAGCTGAGTTAGTTTCTCCTTTGCAAGTTTTCAACCATTTGCTCCGATTATGTTTTCCAGCATTTTACATGCCACACTTGTCAGAGAAACTAGACTGGAGTCCAGTGCAATTTCCTGGAGAGTGTGTGTGTGTGTGTGTGTGTGTATGTGTCACATGATGATAACCACACAATTACCAGTTGACATATCATCTAACTGGCTGAACAATATCTGTGGGAAGATGTCTGTCATGTTGGCCCGGTCAGTGCTCACATCTGCCTCTAGTCGCACGTGTTGGCCCTGGCGGTGTGGTGCGAGATGTGTGCATATCTGTTGTCGTGGCATTAAAAATCGCCACACAAGTGGCTGGAAATCCTTCCTATCACATCCACAATGCAGAAGAAAACGCAGGTACAGGAGCCTTAGCAGAGGGACGTCCGCTGGAGAAACTCTTTTGCAAGAGGAGAAAAAGATTACAAAAACTATGTCGAAAGTTTCTCTCTGCCATGACCACCAAGCAACGTCATCAAGCGATCATATGTTCACAGAACACAACCCAGACACGTGACTGGCATATATGCCTTCCTGCCGGACGCCAGGGACCCGCGCCCCTCCCTCTGGTGGTGGTGGTGGCGTCACCTCACAACATATTGTCTTCGCGCCAAAAAATACAGAATCTTGTCCAACATGAACAACTCGCACATCCATCCACAACTCACGAGTAAACAATATGTTACCCGACGGAATGATATGGTACTCGGAGGTACAACACGGTACCCGACGGAATGATATGGTACTCGGAGGTACAACACGGTACCCGACGGTATGATGTGGTACTCGGAGGTACAACACGGTACCCGACGGTATGGTGTGGTACTCGGAGGTACAACACGGTACCCGACGGTATGATGAGGTACTCGAAGGTACAATGCGGTACCAGACGGTACAGATCTGACAGTTGACGGTGCAATATGGTACTGACGGCCGGTGGCCCCGGTAAATAACAGACTGATGATGACGATGACAAGTCTTGAGGGTCATAACTCAGGTGACGCTGGCCTGAGGACGTCCGCCACCGCAGGTAACGTGGCTTGTGCCGCCCTGTGGTGGTGGGTGCTTGACGGCTACCGCTACCTCCTCCTCCTCCTCCCGCAGGAGGAAGACCGGGTCACCAGACCCATAAGAACTGTAATGTCTACCATCATGTTGTGTTGAGCTTTCTTTACCACATCTCTCTCACCCTCACCAGGTACCTGTCCCACGGTTATCCCGCCTCACCAGGTACCTCTCCCGGCTCACCAGGTACCTCTCCCGCCTCACCAGGTACTTCTCCCTCACCTCTCCCGGCTCACTAGGTACCTCTCCCTCACCTACACCGCCGCACTCTAGCTCACATCTCCCTCTTCTCTCGTTCATTACCCTTATCCTGTATCTCTTTCTATATTACGAGTTAGCTACTGTAATCCTTTACTCTCTCTCTCTCTCTCTCTCTCTCTCTCTCTCTCTCTCTCTCTCTCTCTCTCTCTAAGACACCCGGTCATTGTTCCCCTCCCGAAAGACCAACACTTCACAAACCTCCCGTCATATCAGCCATGAACACGACACATCAGTCATCAACACAACACACTAACCATCAACACAACACGCCAGTCATCAACACATCATGCCAGTCATCAACAGAACACGTCAGTCATCAACACAACACACTAACCATCAACACAAGACGTCAGTCATCAACACAACACACTACCATCAACACAACACGCCAATCATCAACACAACACGCCAGTCATCAACACAACACACGTCATCAACACAAAATATAACAACAAAAACTTGACAGTCGAGATGGCACGATGGAACCTGCCTCCCTGGGTCATGACAGCGCTACACTCAGCCTCAGCGGTCGACTTGCCCTAAGTGCGGCCGTTAGACATGGACCAAACCTGAGGTGAAACTATGCTTCTCCTGTACGCAAATAACCTCGTGAATGACCCGCAGTTTACCTTATGAGTTATCAATGGAGCAGATGCTCAACACAAACTTAAATACGCAAACAAACATAATTCAACATATATTATCATTTTGATGTTAACTAACATGTATGGTATGTGACACCCACTCACGAACTATGTTAACATGATGGTCTTTATATATATATATATATATATATATATATATATATATATATATATATATATATATATATAGTTCACAACCATTCTGTAACTGTGATGTGTGATGCACCGAAACCACAGCTCCCTATCCACAACCAGGCCCCTCACACCCCTCCATTGATTCCCCCGGACGCTTCACGTGCCTTGGTAATATATACAATGTTACCATCTACTATACACCATTAGAAATCTATGTGCGTAAGCTAATCATATATTCATAAATCTGTTTTTCTTGGCTGTTCCGGATCTGTAATTGGTGTCACACACACACACACACACACACACACACACACACACACTTAGGTCAAGTTCATTTACAAGCTGGTTGAATGTCAGGGGGAAGTGAGCCATGTTTACCTATAAGGCGTGGTGAGGTTAAAGGAATACTGAGCTGGCCAGGGCGACGCGTCGTGGTGGCCGCGGGCGTAGGCTCCTCCGCTCCCACCATCATGTTATTGAACTCATTCCATCGTGACGTTCAGCCCATTCCACCGTGACCAGACGAGTAACTGACCTGACCTGACCATTCATAACAGGTCAGCCTCTCCTGGAATCTTCCTCGAAAAATCATACGGAGAAAAAAAAAAATAGCTTCTCTTGGTGACATTCTCACACATGAAGTCGTACACGAACGTTCGTCAGCTAACGATATCTACCTGTCGTTCGTGACCGATTTTTACACAGCGTCAGGTTAACACACAGTGGTATGGCCGCTGCTTTTACGTGGCTCTTCTGTCAGCCCCGCGCGCCTTAAATGGAGAGAAACGAGTCTCCTCCTCGAAAACCTGATGAGGAAGTCGAAGAGAATCGTGACTGAGTTCCGGGATAATGCCATCCCAGAGTGATAGGAAATAGCAGAGATTAGATACTATGAGAGAGAGAGAGAGAGAGAGAGAGAGAGAGAGAGAGAGAGAGAGAGAGAGAGAGAGAGAGAGAGAGAGAGAGAGAGAGAGAGAGAGAGAGAGAGAGTCAGTCGTGCCCCTCCCCCCCCCACTTTATCTGAGTATATACACCACAATTTTCTTTCCTTTTTTCTTTTCAAGTCATATTCCCCAGTCATGGCCACGCCCCATTCACGGCCATCTGGTGTGAAACGAAGTTATTTTCTCTCATACCACAGTATACCCAGTGTGATGTCTCCCCGCCTCAACTAGGCGGCAACAGGAACAGAAGAGTGAGCCTTACGAGTGAACAACTCCTCGCTTGGCTCACCTCTCGGTTCCTAATCTTTAAAACTAATGGGGCAGAATGGCAGTGCTTGCAGGCCGCTCCCCCGGTCACTTTTAGTGGTCGGGTATGACACACAGGAGATAACTGGCTGGTGTTCCACACCTCTAACACTCCTGACTCAGATCAGGTATACAATATCTTTTACAATTTCGGTATGCTATCTGCAATGACCATGTCTTCAGTCAGTCTATTCCTCTCATCCACCAATCTTATAATATTAAAGTAATCTATCTCTTATCTTTAATAAGTTTCTTGGTTAATTCCATCGTACGTCTTTTGGTTGCTCTTTCCCTACATCTGATGAAATGTTCAGTGTCTACGTCATCACTGCTTTCAGGACTTAAAGGTAGTGATCAGAGGTGTGTGTGAGTGTGTGTGTGTGTGTGTGTGTGTGTGTGTGTGTGTGTGTGTGTGTGTGTGTGTGTTTCAGCAGGCAACACAACACATCCGACCATCATCAGACACGTGAGGAAAAAATGTAATGGAAGAGAAAACGCAGACATGGTAGAGTTAGGAGGACGTGAAATGCATAAAATTCATAGAGTGATAAAGATCCCGGCATGAAAGAGTGTCTAGAAAGGTTGGGAGAAAGTAAAATAACAAGGGGAGGAGAAAGTCTCAAGAGAGACAGAAGAAAGCTGAGGTGAGGAGAGAAAACTGGTCAACTACTCATGAAATAACAGCGTCAGGAAGGACGCTTGTGGACCCACCTGCAACCACAAGTCCCCAACACAATCTTTGAAAAGACTTAGAAAAATGGAAGTAATTCACGGATTTGTGGACAGCGAAAGAAATGGGAAAAAGATGTGCGTGTCTACATCAGCAGTCGCCTTGGGGATGCACTGCCTCCCTCCTGACTTAAGTGATGCCCGGAACCATCTCACATACTCCGCGTTAGTAATAGAAAGGGGTTAAACTGGTTGCTTTGCAACTTAACTCCCCTTTCAACCAGTCGGTGTAAGGAGATGCTGATCCGGTAAAAGCTTTAAGTTTCACGTATAGCTTAAGAATATATATATATATATATATATATATATATATATATATATATATATATATATATATATATATATATATATATATATATATTTTTTTTTTTTTTTTTTTCAAACTATTCGCCATTTCCCGCGTTAGCGAGGTAGCGTTAAGAACAGAGAACTGGGCCACTGAGGGAATATCCTCACCTGGCCCCCTTCTCTGTTCCTTCTTTTGGAAAATTAAAAAAAATTGAGAGGGGAGGATTTCCAGCCCCCCGCTCCCTCCCCTTTTAGTCGCCTTCTACGACACGCAGGGAATACGTGGGAAGTATTCTTTCTCCCCTATCCCCAGGGATAATATATATATATATATATATATATATATATATATATATATATATATATATGCCTCACTTATGGTGTGTGTAAGCAACTGTTGACAAGATAGCATGACGAGCCCTCCCTTCACCTGGCAGCTGCTGCGCCTACCTCCAGCGTCCCTGATACACACAAGTCTTCACTTCTGCACTTGGTTTCCCTTTGATAAAAACTGGTCATTAACCCAAGATGCGTGACCTTCCGAGACCTGAGGACTTGGCTGGACCGGCAGGCCCAGACGTGGGTGTCTGGTGGAAGGGCCTCGAACCCTAAGGCTTCGATTGCCGTCGACCCACAGACTTCATCGGGAAGGTGAGCAGGTGCAAAACGCAGTGGTAGCTACCGGGAACTTATCTACATTCTGGACTTGTGATCATTACTTTCTTCCTCAGATCAACCAACCTGGTTTAAGTCACCTGCTGCACCAGACACTTGTCATGCCCAGGGCCCTGGCTTTGGGCGCTTCACTCAATTACTTTATAAGACTCACCTGAATAACGAACTGAAGACGCCAATTGTTCTTACAACGAAGGATTCCCATCAGCCGACAAATACTCTTGACTGACTCTTCTCTTTGCTCCCCAGTGTTTCCTGACTTCGTTCCATGTAAGCTCTGGCCTGGATGAGGGCTTCTGCCCTGGACTTGGAGTTCTGGAAATAAACAGAGGTCGGTAAAGAATGAGATACAAGTATAGGTTCAGCAATTGTGCCCTGGAGTGTGTTGAGGGTCTGGATGCGTTCCAGCCATCAGAACGCTCGTTCTCATCACGAGACCGACACCTCACCAACGCCTTAGGCTGTCTATCTCATGGGGGACCTACCAGCACATCATGATGTTACCCACCTGACCCCCCACACATCCGTCCAAGCCAAAACCACCACCACCGTCTCCATCAGTGCCGCCCACCACAGACTGGTCCCTTACCTTCCTCCTCCCAGGAACTGGGTAAGCACACACCACAACAGCGCCTCAAGCCGCGATAACAGTATACATGAGAATCAAATTAACACGCGGGGTTCAAGTATTGGGCCATGCACTGTGTGGCAGGGTGACCCACCACGGTATGTGGCACAGTGGGCTTGCTGACCTATATGACGTCATGCGGACTCTTCTCGCTGCTGGGGGGAAGTGAGGGGGAGAGGGTGGGTTAAAGCTCAGGTTTCAGGGTCGTGCAGCGTTGTGACCCGTCACTACTTTTGCTCTCATTTCGTACTACCCTGAGCGGTGGAGCTAGGATGAGGCGTCCGCCAGGGCTGGCACCTAGTGTATGTGGCATCGGCCTGGCACCCAGTGTGTGGGCACCAGGCCTGGTACCTACGGTGTATGGCACCCGGCCTGGCATCCACGATATGTGGCATCGGTCTGGCACCCACGATGTGTGGCACCGGGCCTGGCACCCACGGTGTGTGGCACCGGGCCTGACACCCACGGTGTGTGGCACCGAGCCTGGCACCCACGGTGTGTGGCACCGGGCCTGGCGGATTCAGAATTTTCTTGCCATGTGGACATCAACCGATGTTAAGTTATGGGTTTTGAGGCTTAAGTCACGGTGAGTTGTGGTTGTGAACAAAGAAGAAAATTTACAGCGTTGTAATCTTGCTTTGGTGTAAGCTTACCACACAACCAAACCACGCGTTAAATGCCTATAGTCCTGCCGTGTGTGGGCTCACAACCATACACATTTACAACATATAATCAGTTTTCAACATAACACATTCAAAATATTGTAAATATATGTTAGTTAACAAGCAAGGATATAAATGGTCATAAAACCACGACACGACTCGGGGTCAGGTCACTGCATGCAAGAGCCTGGAACGGAACCAAAGGTTTTGGAAACTGTAAAGGAAAAATAATATGCGGGTTAGCGTTGCTCCAGTGCGAATGTCACTGGCGCCTGGCCGCCACACTCATCTTCTTGGCATCGTAAACTTCCTTTCTTTGTCTGTAGAAACAATGACACGGTTCTCCAGGGAAGGGCAGCTGAGCAGTTCCTTCCACGGTCCTTCCATCAAGTACGACTTTTTCTCTAGTAACCCGACTTTCTCCTTAGCAATGTTGTGGTTGTTTTCCAGTTTCTACTTCTGGAAGTTTAGCTTTCTTCTGTGCCTCTCTTCACCTCTCGTCCTTTAGCATAGTATGTGGTGGGTAGCCACTGCACCGACGCAGAGCCAACACTTACATGGCTGTAAAGTTTCATTCTTTTGGCCCAAGCGGCTATCTTCTCTCTTCAACCACACCTGGGCTTCTGGCTCTCAATCCACATGCATACAACTTCTCCAACACATACGGAGTAATTGACAACACCGTAACTCCTTTTCGCAAAATCTCGTCGTACGTACTTGAATTTCTCGCCACAGCAGCTGACGCCAGTCGTGTCAACCCTCCAGCAGACCTTCACTTGACCAATGTAAGCAGACCTTCACCTGACCAATGTAACTGTTTCCTTCTCCAGCTGCATCCTTTCCCAGCTCCTGCCTCCCCAGCAATGATCATCACATAGTTCAGGCAACAATACATCACTGCCGTCATCACAACGGTAATGGATGCCGTCATCACCCAAGCATTAATTTTACGGCCTGATAAACCGGAGTCCGCTTATGTTAGGGGGCCTTCCACTGACGCCTTAAACTTAAGCATTTCAAGCTATAATTAAATATATATATATATATATATATATATATATATATATATATATATATATATATATATATATATATATATATGCGTGTGTTTATTTGTGTGCTATCGGACTTCGCATGCCAGTGAAAAGTCACCATTACTGAGGCTGTAACACAAGAAGTATAGTCTCGTCAAAGAATTGTTCAATCTAAGGGACTCCATGATTTTTCTTCTGGAAATACCGCCGCCTTCCAGCTTAGGAACCCCTGGAAAAAGGGTCCGAGGAACCTTTCACAAGAAATGGGTTCTATGGGTTCTAAGAGGAATGATATATATATATATATATATATATATATATATTGGCGGAATGCGTGCATAGTGCCATTGTACAAAGGCAAAGGGGATAAGAGTGAGTGCTCAAATTACAGAGGTATAAGTTTGTTGAGTATTCCTGGTAAATTATATGGGAGGGTATTGATTGAGAGGGTGAAGGCATGTACAGAGCATCAGATTGGGGAAGAGCAGTGCGGTTTCAGAAGTGGTAGAGGATGTGTGGATCAGGTGTTTGCTTTGAAGAATGTATGTGAGAAATACTTAGAAAAGCAAATGGATTTGTATGTAGCATTTATGGATCTGGAGAAGGCATATGATAGAGTTGATAGAGATGCTCTGTGGAAGGTATTAAGAATATATGGTGTGGGAGGCAAGTTGTTAGAAGCAGTGAAAAGTTTTTATCGAGGATGTAAGGCATGTGTACGTGTAGGAAGAGAGGAAAGTGATTGGTTCTCAGTGAATGTAGGTTTGCGGCAGGGGTGTGTGATGTCTCCATGGTTGTTTAATTTGTTTATGGATGGGGTTGTAAAGGAGGTAAATGCAAGAGTCCTGGAAAGAGGGGCAAGTATGAAGTCTGTTGGGGATGAGAGAGCTTGGGAAGTGAGTCAATTGTTGTTCGCTGATGATACAGCGCTGGTGGCTGATTCATGTGAGAAACTGCAGAAGCTGGTGACTGAGTTTGGTAAAGTGTGTGGAAGAAGAAAGTTGAGAGTAAATGTGAATAAGAGCAAGGTTATTAGGTACAGTAGGGGTGAGGGTCAAGTCAATTGGGAGGTGAGTTTGAATGGAGAAAAACTGGAGGAAGTGAAGTGTTTTAGATATCTGGGAGTGGATCTGTCAGCGGATGGAACCATGGAAGCGGAAGTGGATCATAGGGTGGGGGAGGGGGCGAAAATTTTGGGAGCCTTGAAAAATGTGTGGAAGTCGAGAACATTATCTCGGAAAGCAAAAATGGGTATGTTTGAGGGAATAGTGGTTCCAACAATGCTGTATGGTTGCGAGGCGTGGGCTATGGATAGAGATGTGCGCAGGAGGATGGATGTGCTGGAAATGAGATGTTTGAGGACAATGTGTGGTGTGAGGTGGTTTGATCGAGTAAGTAACGTAAGGGTAAGAGAGATGTGTGGAAATAAAAAGAGCGTGGTTGAGAGAGCAGAAGAGGGTGTTTTGAAATGGTTTGGGCACATGGAGAGAATGAGTGAGGAGAGATTGACCAAGAGGATATATGTGTCGGAGGTGGAGGGAACGAGGAGAAGAGGGAGACCAAATTGGAGGTGGAAAGATGGAGTGAAAAAGATTTTGTGTGATCGGGGCCTGAACATGCAGGAGGGTGAAAGGAGGGCAAGAAATAGAGTGAATTGGAGTCATGTGGTATACAGGGGTTGACGTGCTGTCAGTGGATTGAAGCAAGGCATGTGAAGCGTCTGGGGTAAACCATGGAAAGCTGTGTAGGTATGTATATTTGCGTGTGTGGACGTGTGTATGTACATGTGTATGGGGGGGGGGGTTGGGCCATTTCTTTCGTCTGTTTCCTTGCGCTACCTCGCAAACGCGGGAGACAGCGACAAAGTATAAAAAAAAAAAAAAAAAAAAAAAAAAAAATATATATATATATATATATATATATATATATATATATATATATATATATATATATATATAGCTTCTTTACCACTTCCTTCTGTCTACAAGTTCAAGCCAAGGTTTAAGAGAGGCCAGGCGAGCGGGAATACGCTAATTTGTTTGGTATCACGATGACGGCGGGTCGAACACACCACAGCTCGAAACAGTCTCCCACACAACACATTAAGTACAGTTATGAAACATGAATAAAATCATTGCTAACATATGCCATGTTGTTCGTTATTATATACTCATAACTGATATTTTGTAAGCACAGCACAAATTGTTATATGTACGCTAGTCTGGCCTTTGTAAATTAAACCTTGGCCTCGATAAGTGTCGTACTTGGCATGAGTGACTGGTCAGGATGGGGTCTCCCCCTCACCTCATAACCTAAGCTTGCCTGAAGTCGGTTCATCTTCGGAGTACGGCGGCACGACTGTTGAATTGATGCTACGAACGGTACGATAGCTTAACATCCGTCCATCACTATCAAGGTATTTTCACTTCTATTTTGAGCCGATTCTGTGTCCTCTGGTTGGTCGGTCCTCTACGTATCGTACAAATGCCGGGTGTTGATGATGATAAATCGATTTAGAAATCTGAAGGTTGTCATACAGACACTAGCAGAGCCGCCAGCGTGCGTACACGCAAGCCATGATCCAAACGTTCAGTATATTTGTTTTTCTGATACTTTCCACCACGTAATAAAAAAACTGAACTCCCTCTTAACGTTGATTAGTTCCATCTATAGATAATGAATATTACTTCTGCGACATCTGTAAATGTAAAGACTGACAGCTTAAATCACCTTAACACGTACTGTTTCTATAAATATCTGAAGAGGTGACTTGCCAGGCTGTGTATGAAGTGAAGCGGCGTCGGCCACCTCGGCGGCCAACGAACCGAAGGAAGATGGCTCGCGCACGATCAACGTCTCTGACCTGATAATATTTCTCTATTGTATCTGAACCAATACCGCAATAGGAGAGCTGATCAATAAATGGAAAGACTGGAGCTCGGGTTAACGGTCATTGAGCCTACATACCCGGGTAACAGCTAAGAAATACTCGCTTCAACGCTTAACACTTCAAATGTACAGATATGTTACGAGTTATATGCATACCCTTCATGATTATGTGACCAGTTATAGTGGCAATAGTAGTGGGTCATAACTATACAAGATGACACAATTCCTAACCATACAAGAGATAAACAACTGCTTTATCCACATGGCCACTCTGCATCGGCCATCATCGCACCCTAGCTGACACCCTGGTTGCCATACCAACAGACGTTTAATAATTTGCATCTGTAGGATTCCCGACTGTTTCTAAATATCATAATTCTTTCCACTAGGGAAGCCCTGCGACCTTTAACTTAAGATCTGAATAAAGATTCTTGATTCGTTAAACAGCTGGTGTTCAGTGAACTTAATAAAAAGTGTGAAGTGCTGCCTTCAGTCAACACGCAGAGTGTAAATATGTATGTTTGTGATAACAGCACTGAGGTCGGCATGCTAGTTTTGTGCTCGTGGGAAGAAGTGGCACTGGAGGGTGTGCTAGTGGTCGTGGACTAGTGGGAGACATGATAGTGGTGCATGGTACCAGAGGTGGCCGTGATCGTGGCCAACGAGGTAACGACCTCAAATATTTACCGTGTGGTTGGGTGTTGGTCAGGTAAAATATTGGACCCCAGGCCCCATCCTCCGACCCACAGCTCTGCAGACCTGAAAAAGATCAATCCTTTACTTCCTATTGTCACTGCGTGTCACCGTCTCTAGCATCCTCATATATCTATCTGCTAAGTAAGTTCCCACACACGTTCGTGGCATATCCATGTATATACAGGGTCTGCAAAAAAAAAAAATCCATGTCTACTTCCCCCAGATATTTTCAAAGGCGATATCACACTTACATTTTAGCTTTGACTACCATCCGAAGACGTCTGGGCATGGAACTAGTTAGGTTCTTGAAGTATTCTAGGTCCATGTTTAGGGTCTATAGGGTCTTGATCTTAATAAGGCGAGGCACTGATGAGGTGATGCATAGCACAGCCTCTTGATCATGAGGCCTGTGCGTCTAATGCGACGTACCCACATTTTCTTTCTTCCAGGCGAGAATTCTGGCTTTCTCTTCCTTATAAAGGGGAAAGCCTACAAACGAAATTCCTAACATGAAGTAGTAGCCGGGAAGAGTAAAGAACTGCCTTCCCCACAGATAGCCAGAGGCACACTGAGGCGGGTTAATCCGCTGGTGTTCACAGTTAGCGACCAGATATACGATGATTTCACCCTGAGAGCCTCACGTGTTTGCACCCACGATAAACGTCAGTCGTGTATCGCCACTGGAAATACATGAGGGAAGGACAAAATTCTTGGTGGACACTACAATTCAATCCTTTTTCCTAGAATGAAGAAAAGTCACAATGGTGTCTGTCAGGAATCCGGACGCATGGAGGGGCAGCAATGTTACCACAACAATTTTTTGTTCAGTGGGGCAGACAGAAACCGGTCGCTCACCCACGCGCCAAGCCTTTCCTGGAGATTCAGAGTCTGGTTCACTTCTCATCTACTGTATCTTGGGTCAACCTTAGCCACTACTGCCTTTGTTCGTTCCGTAACCAGCCTATCTCTCCACAATATTGACAACGATGTGTGTATTATGTATGGAACTGCCTTTTTGTACATTACGGGGAAGGAGTTCTCCACTCGTAGGGGCCAATCTCTTGAACTTCCTGATACAACTTCTAAAACTTCTGTAGGTTTCTCAGTACAGTTTCATCCTTCCGTTTATTCAATTCATCCACTGCTCTTATATATTCTTTTTTTTTTTAAGTTTCTTAAATCTTTGCTAGCCTATGGTTGCCTTTTTGTTTTTAATCTTTCAAAAAACTATCTTCTGTCTACACTGTCAAATGGGATTCAAATGTAAAAGGCTGTGATCAAATCTTCTCTTGTTCATCTCTCTTCCATGAAGGGTAAATTTTTAGCCTAATAAAATCTCACTTTATCTCAGTTTTCTCATTTCTGGTACCATCTTTGTTGCCCTCTTCTAGACCCTATCAATAATATGCTCATTTGGGTTTCTGTGTGTGTGTGTGTGTGTGTGTGTGTGTGTGTGTGTGTGTGTGTGTGTGTGTGTGTGTGCAGGCTAACAAGCAGTCCGGTACACAGAGGAAATGTCAAGTGGCAGATTAACATCTTTCTCAGTGTGGCATATCTCCCGGCGTCATCTTCCCACAAACATGGACACATCTTTCTCTCCGAGAGAAGACTCTGCTGACCAAACACGTGAGTTGTGGACAATGGTAATCAATAACCACCATCCCACACCAGGACAAGTGTTGAATCAACTCTGAACTCTGTAGCCAGATTAATATTGGACGCATTAGTCAGGGGCATTCTATGTAAATGTCATACTTCTTTTCTTGATTTTGAAAGCATCAGAAGCCTGCAGTAGTGTAAAACGTAAAGTTGACCTGACCTTTAACGTTAACCTCCACCTTTCCCCTACAACGATCGTGAGTGATACTACAACCATCGTCAGCGATGCTACAACCATCGTCAGCGATGCTACAACAATTCACTTTCTCTTCCGCAAAAGTTGAGAAATAAGCTCGCCCGGTACTGGTACCGGTAAACGTAATCAAATCTACTGAAGCAGACATCAGTTGGGTGCAAATGAAGCTAATTGTTCCGTGAGTCAACCACTTTAGCGCATCCACAACAATATAACATACTTGTTAGCTTGTTGACACACATGATCAGCGGGAGTGCACGGGTTGCCGACTTTCACCAGTCTGTCCGCTCCATAACACAAGAGGTCTGGCGGCGCCATTGACCTCATCCGTGTCGACTCCCCGACTCCCACGGTGACTACAGTAAATGTTTCCAGTCATGATGCTCTCACGCCCGGGTAGTTTCCTGTTCTCCGATGTTGTTTTTTTTTTCGCTCCGCCAGAAAATTGCAAGTTTGGATATAGAAAAAAAGGGGGGGAGTGGGGGAGAAAGGAGAGGATGTCTAAAAAAAACGCTCAAGATTTAATTGAAGTGCATTTGACTAACGCTCAATACTGGTGAGATCGCACTTATAAAAACTTGTACTTCTGCATGACATACCTCCAGTCCACACAACCTACTGCCGAACACAAACATACTGACCTCATGCCCTCGATCAACGGTTTAACGGACGTCGGCATACCGTTTGCCTCTTAAAGAATCGTGTTTTCCTTTCATAGTTCAACTTTCCTGAAGTTAAGTCCTCTAGTGTCGCACACAGTAGACTTTCTGCATGTACGGTAGCTATGTGGAAGTAGACTTTCCTTTCTGGCGGGTCTTGCTGACACAGATATTGTACGATGTCTTCCTGGACCTCCTCCAGATTTTTTTGTGATATCAGGTTGGGCCCCGGACCGAGCGTAGAGTGGCCGGCAGCGCGTGAGCGAGCATGACGAAGTATTATAAACAGCAGCAGCGGTGGGAGTTGTCGTCACTAGTGAGTATAATCTCAGTGTGTTACGTGCAGAGAGGCCAAGTGTACAGCGTCTAGTCAGAAACACAGTGTCTCGCAGTAAGTTAAGAAGTGTGTGGGTGTTTCTGACTTAGAGACTTATAGTTAAGCAATATTCAGCGATCTCTATTTCTTCTTGAAATGTTTCATTTTAGATTTTTACCTGGATCACTCTCTGAGTCGACGTCGAAGTCCTTGGCTTTGTGAGGTGAGTCAAGGTCAATGTTTTCCAAGGCTGCCGTGGATGTATGGCTAACTCGCCATCGAATGTTGTTGAAAATTCGCCAAGCTTTACTTACATGGTATGGGCCTTTATCTTTAGACGCCCATTCCTCCATTTAACGCCAACAATGAAATTTCCAATCGGTCATGGCTATATGTTCAAGTCGACGTAACGTCTTACAGGTCTGTCGTAGCTGTCTAGCTGAATCGTCGTTGAAACCTGTATGCCAGTCGAAGTGTTCCAAAGCTTGCCTGCCGGAAGCGTACTATCCCTATATCCCTCGACCGAATTAGTACAACATTTTCTCTCATTAAGTACGATCTTTTCAAATTACCGAGTATGACTAGAAAAAAGTGTGATGAAACTCGAATTCGATTAACTGAAATTACCGAATACAAATCTAAATTCAGCACTGATGCAATTCATAGTACACTATGGATTCAGGCAACCAACAACAATTACTCTTGGTATATGAACCCCGACAGTGAGTAGGAAGGTTAAAATCGTTGCTGTACCCGATTTTAAAGCATTATTCAATTTAATTATTTACGAAAATTACCACTCCTGAAGACTGGTAACACACTGCTGGGATTCTTGACAGCTATCCGAGCATCACGAGAGGTTTTTACATATCCTGATAAAAATTACATTTTTCAAATTCATATATTTCAAGCAGCGTTTTGGTTCTGCATGGAACTGCACCACGAGTGTTACCGTGACAAGACCAGAAAATTTGTGCTGCACTAACAAGCGTGGATAATATTCTCTTATTGCCGGTATTACCTATATAAAATACACTCATTTCAGTAGCAATGAACAGTTAGAGCAGCTTATATCAACTAAACAATCGTCTGGCATCAAGCGATGCTGGACACCGGATGTTGCTGTTTAGTGCAGTGGAACCGACGGTTCGTTATGAGCAGTTGGTCTTCCGAGGATGACGTTACAACATGTTGCGAGAAACCTTAAAATAAATGCATCATTCATTCTGTCAATGCGAAACACTTGTGGGCAACTTACGGACACCATACTGCAACAGGTGATTTACGTTATTCATTCTGCTCTCGCATTCCTGGTTTCGTCAAGGCGTGGCCTCCTACGATCGCATCAGGTTTCGAGGCGAACTTGCATGAGAGTATAGGAACAAGATCATCATCCTTGCTGACGAGGGGATACATTTGGTTTCAATAACGCTTTCGTGTTTCAGTTCTCGACTTTATAGTATATCACACATGGTTAAGGCAGTGGCTACTATCAACAACATTATGACTTAAGTTCTAGGTACATTTTCACTGAATGACAAAAAAAAATGATTACCTCAATGACAGTACGTCACCTCTTGCCAAGTGATCTGTATAATGTTACAAGACCTTAACACAAACTCTCGGCTTCAGTGATGAGAGAGACGATATGGGGAACATAATCACTGAATTCCCAATTAGGTTTCTGCCAGAGAGACTGGTGGTGAGGTCTTTATGGCGGGAATGGGAAGATCCTTCCCACTGTTGTGCTGGGATGATGAAGTGTTCTTCCTACTTCAGTTGATGTGAGGTTTCCTTCAGGGAATGTAAACAAGTGTTTTTTCCTTCAGATGTTTTACCTTCGGACGTAATAAAAATTTTCCTCTTTACGGAATGTTAGCAAGTGTTTTCCCTCCTCCGGGAGATGTAATCGAGTGTTCCTGCTTTCTCAAGATGCAGGTACTGAGAGTGGTGATGGTGGCGGTCGCGGGGGCCGTTCTCACCCAGGCAGCGGCTGTAGCGGACACCGAGGACGTGGATACCGTGGATGTGGTGGAGTCTAAGGAACTCGACGTGCCAGAAGCCAAGCCCAGCAAATACCAGGCTACAGGTTGGTCAACAATCACATCATGGTTGTGTTCTAGAGTTTTCAGAGCCTCAAACATTGAATGTATATATGTTGCTAAACGTAATGGACATGGACCGGTGACTGGTCATTAAAACATACCATGTAACTCGCACACTACTATACATGATTGCTAGAAAATAATAATATGCCTTACACACGAAAACAGGTACTTTTGAGTGCGTCAACTTCAAACCCTAACTGAAATGATTCTCCTCACACTCGTGATAGCTTTGATGATAACCATCACGTGTAGCACACCTCACATGTGTGTCAGGCAGGTGCTCCGTTAAGTCAACGGCTCAACACCCACGGAAGCGCTGCATTATCCTCTTGGTTTAAACGCCGCTTATTAATATGTGTAAACATTTGTAAAACGCAGTTTTTTCTGTAAATGATGTTCATAAATACACTATCCACAAAGGAGTTAACACTAGAGCGATACAAGACTCAATCTTTGGTGTTCCTCAAAGAGACATCCAGTCATTTCCAGCGTTCCACTTTTTTCATCCAGTTCACTTAGGAGACTATATATCATAATCATCAGAGGTAATCATGCCAGCAGTAGTGATATACCTGAGGGAGGTTAGAAAGTGGTAACGGTAGTTCTGGCTAAACAAGCATAAGTGTTAAACAGTAGTAGTCACAGAAATAGTGATAACCCTGGAAGAGCTAGGAGAACGATGCACAGTCTAGCAGAACGATGCCTGCTAGTGTTAATAGGAGCTTATAAAGGCAACCTTGCGGCCGGCGTAGCAAGCCTATAATTACTACGGTTCTGCCTATCTTTCCGAGAAACATTATATAGTTTTCAGCCCCGCACGTCATCTCATCTTTATTAATCCCGTCTCCTGTCTCTCCTCTCGACCGCACTAGGACGCACCTTCAGAGAGTGGGGACAGCAGCTCATGGAATGGATGGGCTTTGAAGATGACTACTACGACTATGACGACTATGACTACGAATACACCTACTACTTCCCCCAGAGCTCCTCGGCTCAGGTGGGCTATGGGATACCGGCTGTAGGTTACATCTCGCCATCAGCGGGTGGTGAACACTCCTCGTACAGCAGCTACACGCCCGTGCATGTGGCCCCCATACGGCACTTCCATCACCCTGCCAGGGATGACCAGTAAGTATAAGCAGCCTAACTCTCGCCCGCCCACCACAACGGGTTAACCTTCAAGGAAGCGTCCACAATCACACTCTGAGCCTACCTTCAAGAGATACTTATACTTTTTTCGTTTAATAAAGATACGGATATTCAATTTCAGATCTCTAAAGAGGATATATATGGCTTTCAAACGGTATTCTCTAGGGTCATACAACGTCAGCTTTAACGAAAATTCACCATCAAGAATCATTTATAAACATGTATTTGGTTTCACTAGATCTACTGAAATCGTATGATGCAGGGGACAAGGGTTAAGGATCTAAGGGATAATATTTGAGTCCTTAAAAGATCATACTAGTGTTCAGAAGGATGAATACCATGGATGCATTAGGAAGGATCCTTACCGCGGATATGCGTAATAGAATTCAGAAGGATCCTTACCATGGATATATTGTGGTTGAGAAGTTTTTACCATACATGTTTTAGGATTCAAATGGATACTTATCGTATATATACTTCCATTCAGAAGTATGATTTACCTTATCGTATATATACTGGCATTCAGAAATATTATTCAACTAGACTCAGTGAGTCTCCAAGAGAGAGAATTAGTATGGAGTGCCAGCCTCAGGATTTCCTAAAAACAAAAACGGAAAACGTAATATAGAAAGGTAATATGTTTCAATGGAGTAAATCTAGTTGAGTGAATGACAGGTAGGAGTAGGGCGCCCGTAGACGGTGGGCGTAGGCCCAATACACCCTATGTGACCATAAAGTACAGTAATGACACAAAGTCTCCGCCTCAGGTACGAGGAAGACGGATGGTCCATGACAGACGTGATGTTTAACGTGGCGGCCACCGTGGTACCCCTAGGCCTCCTGCTCTCCGCCCTCCCTACTGGCCTCTTCACATTCGCCGTCAGGAGGTAAGTACAAAATACTGAGACTGTCTTCCAACAGACATTAAGCTACTTATCAAACAACAGATTACACAAACAATATACACAGTTTGGTATGATGACTGCCGCACATCACGGGCTTGATTCGCAATATATCATTATGTAATATCTGTACTTTTCACAATTTCATTGGCTATATAGACATGTTGACGACCTAATGTATTATGAGCCGTCATTCAACTTATTCTGATCTCAAGGAGTGAGGACGTGGTCGAGACTTAACTGACAAGGTACTTTATCGTTGACAGACGAAGCCTGGACGAGGCTAACTACCTGCAAGAGACGATCGACCCGTCTGAGGTGCCCCTCCTGCAGGCGCTGATGGACAGCGACCTGCTGGCCCTCACTTCTAGGGAGTGTCAGGAGAAGCTGTTCTGTGAGCTGACCCGCATCGGCGAGCACGAGCGAGCCTCCGTCATGCAGCAGATCTTTTACTACGTCTCTATGTTGTAAGTTCACTTTTGCTGCGCAAGTACACATGTCGTTACGTCTCTTACACTGCCGAAAATATTGGCAGCATATCTAAGTGAAATCCAGATTTCAATTCTTCTGGTGATTGGAGTACGTAAAAAGTCATGGTTGTTCGCAATCTTTCGTAGTCACACGAACAGTGAACTGGTTGCAGAAACAGCAAATGTATGTAGCTACTGCATGACCAGGACATGACATGGTTGCATGATCAGCGGGTTTTATGGTTATAGGATTACTATAGGCCGTATAAAGGAGTTACATTAGTGATGTGGTTGTAAGACCATTATGATGTGTAAAGGAATTACAGAATCAGTAATACATGTTACCGTTACAGGACCCCAGACTTCTTGTCGCGCAAAGTGGGTTTGGCTAAACTGTTCCGCATGTCACGAGCCGGCAAATGTGACGCGTTCAGGTGCTCGGCCACAGCAGTCCCAACAGCTTCAGCTATGGCGGTGCAACAGCTTACAGACACTAACGGCATCACTGAAGTGACAACCAAACCCGAGACAGAGACCGAAGTGACTACCACAGAGTGAGGCCTAAGCATCCTTCCCCACGTTATCAGCACTCACTCCTTTACTGACTCAGCTGACCTTCCGTTATGATCACTGCCTGATGTGGTAAGGCCACACAGCCCTCTGGCTAGCTAGTGGGTGCGCACAAGTACACCCAGCTAACTGGAATTGCTGACAGGACGACATACTTTCCTCGGAGCCTCAGTCAGGCAGGCCTGAAGAACTTGCTAGCTAACTCGGTAAAGTGGATGTATCAGTAGCATTAGCAATATTTAAAACCACATGTAAGATATGTTGGATGTTCACAACTCTGGGTGGGGTGTGTTCTAACTCCCGGTACGAACCGAAATGTTTAGCGACATCGAGACCGACCTGGAGACCTGACTGCTTCTAACCGTGCCATACGGGCCATCGGTTCTTGAGCATCACCTGAGTACACTATTAAGCTGTACTCTTCATTACAGTCCATAGTGGTGCTATATAGAGTATTCAAGTCGTGCTCAAGATCCATGGCCAGACTCCAGACTGTGATACGCAGACTAGCCTCTGTTCCCCAAGACGCTTTTCCTTACGAATACTTCCCCACGTCCAAGTTATTGTTATATACACTTGTATACTATCAAGATATCGTTCTAGTCTCAGCTGTCAGTTATTCTTTTCTTAGGAAATCAACAAAGAACATGACAAAGCAACTTTATCTTCCATTCACCAAAACTTCCGTTTCTCACGGGAAGTAGGTGGAGAATTATGACGCCCTTGCACATTACTCTCAATTACGTATTTAATGATTGTTTATCTTACGGCCGCGGCGATAATATCTTTGAAGTCTCATCCAAAATTTTATTTGATGCAGTTAGTACGACACTATATATTTATGGAGGTGATTTGGAGATACGGTGAACAATAGTACGAGGATTCATAAATGACAAAAATCATTCAAAACCGTCAATGAACCGTGTAGTGTCTTGCTCTGCACAGAATATCTTCTTACTTATGGCCGTATCAGATGGACGACAGCAAACAACACTGACATATTTGAAGTTAAATACAAAGTAAATGCCGCTCCTCTGAGAGGGTTAGGTTTTAAAAGGCTCTGTTGATTTTTAGAAGTCTTTCCTTTTCATACATTGTCTGTTCCACATTGTCCTCATCTTCACTCGCTTGCCCTCTTCAGAATATTTTTTTCTGGCTTGATGTTCATTCAACCTATCTTAAAGCCAACTCTGTTAAAGTACAAGTGTTTCCATGAATGTAAGTGATCGGCTGACATTATTTTCGTCCATATAAGCATATGTTACCATCGCCGCAGTCATGATATACAATTTTCAAGCGTATTTATTTAACTTGTGATTCCTCACCACAGACGCCCAGGCAATAATGTAATTGCTCTTCCTTATCTCGTATTAGTGGCTTTACCAATATACCATAAACTTTAGATCATTTATTTTTGTACACATCTCAAAACTTCGACTGTTTAGAGGCTGGACCTCAACGTATTCAAGCTCAGGCTCTTCGTAAACCTTGTTAAATATTTTAAGGTTGCTCAATGACAGTGAACGTGATTTACGACGAAAGGTGTGACGAAGGGGAGGGCAACGTGCTGGCCGAGGAAATTTTGCTACAAGTTCCTCCAGAAGCCATTGCAGTCACTATGTAGCAACCACCAAATAAAGTAAAAACTGCCTGCTGTACTAGATACCATGAAAGTAGATTTACTTACAATTCCAGCGTAAAGGTAAACAGTTCATGCCAGTGACAGCGCCCTTAACCTTCTGCCTGCACGACCACGTGACCACTGACTACGGGTAGACGCAACGCCAAAGACTTAATCTTTAACCCAGGACTCTTCGCGTGACATGACACAACCTTTACCACAAGATAACCAAATATACTTTAGTATTTTTGATAATTGGACATATTCAAGTCATATAACTTGATTCTCTTTACTCTAAAGACCGAATGGTCTTTAATTAGGTGTCATTTTCACTCTAGATACATTAGTCTTCGAACCATATTTATGCGTGATTATACATTCTGTCATATTACATTGATTAATTCTGAATCCATCCTCTCTAAGTAGACAAATAAGATGGCCTTCCCTGCTTCTTTCGTCCCAACGACCTCTAAGGTAAGCATAGCAGTAGTGTTGGGATTATCCTCTAGTCTCCGTCTCGCCAGTCTTCTAAATGACACCCGTCACAGTATGACCGAGACAATCAACGTAACATATATATATATATATATATATATATATATATATATATATATATATATATATATATATATATATATATATATACAGACTTTAGACCAAAGACTTTCCATATATCATTAAGGGATGTTTGTAGCATTAGTAAAACTAACCAAATTTATAGATTGGTGTTTGTTTTTTATGTACTTGGCACACTAACCTGACACTTCTTTTTTTTATGACACTGACAACTGACCAAACGTAGTCTATAATTTACTCACTGCCACAAGGACTGAAAAGAATATTGGCAATATAGCTGATTCAGTACGTTGATCAACTGTTTTATGCAAGATATGATAGAAATCGACTTACAAATCCTTGACAATGAAAAACTTTTGGCCTATAGGGTGTTTTCTAACTTTCAACCTATCAAAGACAATAGCCTGGTTTTCAGACGACCCTACCTAACACGAAAAATAGGATTAGTAGACAGCCAACATTTTAGGACGACCATGTAACTCACTCTACGAATAATGAAAAATCTCAGAATCAGTGATATGACACCAGATTTTCGATATCATATGACGAGTAAACAATATGTAGCCTCTAGACTTGCAGCAAAACGAGACTATTTTTGAATGACTCGCTACCAGGAAACTCGTTCAGTAGAGAATAAGAAAAATATTGATAATAAGACTGACTTTAAACGGGATTTCGACCAATTGAGTACAATGGTACGACCGTCGGGCACTGCGGCATAACTGTTGTACGCTGGATTGCCTTAATGAAAACCTGACTAGGTAAAAAACCAGGTCATTCATTATCAGACCCAAGGGTCGTACTGTCGTGCTCAAGGGGGGGGGGGGGGTGAAAACATACATACACTCAGTGGTTAACGACGACGCAAACTGCTTCTATGAAGGGAAGTGGACGAATGACTCATCAGCTGATGACCTTTACCCCTCCCACACCCTCACACACAGACACACTCGTAAATACATACGAAAAAAAATTCATTTAGTTTATAAAGATGACTTTACCTGAATGTATTGCCCAAAGACTCCTCTAAGTATATCATTTAAACACCTGATTTCGTTAGGCGAAAACTAACCTAAGTGGACGTGAAAGGGACTTCCCCTATCCCTGTACCTTTTAGGGACGAGACTCACCATCACGAAAATCAAACTTACCCTAACAGCTACTTAATAGGAGGACGACCTGGTCGTCTCCCACTGACTGTACCTGACTCATCTGAAGACGTCACCTATCTCTTAAGAGATCATCACCTGACAGTACCTGACTCATCTGAAGACGTCACTGGACTCAAGACTTCATCACTCGACTGACTGCACATGACCAACTCATCTAAGAACATCCCCTTTCTCATCTGAAGACGTCACAGGACTCAAGACTTCATCAGCCGAATGCACATGACTAACTCATCTTAGAACATCACATGACTGTACCTGACTCATTACAAGACATTACCTGACTGTCTGTACCTGACTCATTACAAGACATCACCTGACTGTCTGTACCTGACTCATTACAAGACATCACCTTTCTCTCACATCGTCACTGGACACATCGCCTGATGTGGCATCATCTGAAGACAACCCATCTGTCATCCCGAGACTGCCAACTATATGTCACCTAAAGTACCACCTGACTGTTCTTAATTGGCACCTAAAGACCACCTAACTACCTTGAGATACCATCTGACTGTCACCCTAAGATGCCACATAATTGTACATGATTAGCACCTGAAGACTACCTGATTGTCACCTTTACACACCATCTGACTGTACTTGACTATCTCAAAACCACCTAACTGTTGCCTCAAGACATCACTTAAATCACATTGACATTACCTGATTTGTCTTAAGACTTCACCAGATTCAAAACATCATCTGACTCACCTCATCATGCAGATCACGTCAAAAATCACCTAAAACACTCAGTTATCGCATGACACCTGCCTCACATCAACACATTGCCTTACTCATGTCATCACAATACACTCAAACAACACCTTTCTTACCTATAAACATTACAAGGCTCACCACATGACATAACCAGATTGTCACCTCAAGACATCATTTGACTCACCTCATCCCTTGTCATAACAAGACACCACATGACTGTACCTGCTTGTCATCTCCAGACCTAGACTGTAGCCATTAAGTTCTGGAACTGCTGGCAGTTCCTGTTCTTTGTTGTATTTATCAAGAATATTTATTTTGGTTTTGTTAATGCAGTAAATGGATAATTTGCTTTGCATGTTTAATTACCTTATCTGATCTCCATTAAAATTCCAAGAATCATTTATTTCACAGGACACATTCTTACTACCTGTATGGCTTTTCTCTGGTTATAACAAGATTGTGTCCTTAACAATCTGTTATCTAATAATTTACTTATTCAGGATTATCAGCAGTGTCAAAGGTCTTCAGCAGCCCTTTATAGAGTAAAAAGGTCATACACATGGATCCACCTTTTCCTGTATTTCCCCTTCACTGTTTTCTTCAACCCAATCTCAGACCTTCATTGTCCCGATATGAAGCAGAGTATTAAAGCACAGGTAATGAGTACAATAAGAATCATTCTAAGGATAATGATATTAAAGAAGAAGGGTATCAGTTTATTGTTCTTCATAAAGCTGTTGCAAAGTCTATTACAAAAACTATGCAAGAAAAAATATTCATCTGATGGGAGTAATCAAGGGTCATGGACCCATATATTTACAAATAAATAGAATCTGAAAGAAAATGGTTAAATCTCCAGATCACACACAAAATTCTCACAAATTTTGTAAAAGGTAAACAAAAATAATACTCATAAAATGATTAGGTATAAAAATGTAAAGTGTTTACACTGTCAGTGACATTAGTGATGGCTGTCATGACCACGTACAATAATTGTAATATATATTGTACTCTAATGGACAACACAGAAAAAGGTAGTGAATGAAAGTATCAAAATATAACAAAGAAATTACTGAATGTCATACATGATTTCTTTTGGAATGACAATATGCTACAGAGAATATAACAGCAATGATAAGGCAGAATTGTGATGCAGTGTTACATGATGTGTGCAATTTAACTACAACCCTGGAATCTGGACTAGGAAACTATTCTATAAGGAAGATCCTAACACTAGTGAAGAACAGGGAAAAAACATTTAAGAAACAAAAATAAAACCTAATTAAATGAGATTATCCATATATATATATATATATATATATATATATATATATATATATATATATATATATATATATATATATATATATATGTCAGTGGATTGAATCAGGGCATGTGAAGCGTCTGGGGTAAACAATGGAAAGTTGTGTGGGGCCTGGATGTGGAAAGGGAGCTGTGTTTTCGGGCATTATTGCATGACAGCTAGAGACTGAGTGTGAACGAATGGGGCCTTTGATGTCTTTTCCTAACGCTACCTCGCACACATGAGGGGGGGAAGGGGATGGTATTCCATGTGTGGCGAGGTGGCGATGGGAATGAATAAAGGCAGACAGTGTGAATTTTGTGCATGGGTATATATGTATGTGTCTGTGAGTGCACATATATGTGTACATTGAGACGTATAGGTATGTATATTTGCGTGGGTGGACGTGTATGTATATACATGTGTATGGGGGTGGGTTGGGCCATTTCTTTCGTCTGTTTCCTTGCGCTATCTCGCAAACGCGGGAGACAGCGACAAAGCAAAATAAAATAATAAATAAATATATATATCAAAGCCTGTGTTCCCACCTGGCAGATGTGCATGAGATACAGTGAAATGGAACAGTGATCTATGCAAGGGGCAACGTGCTGAACCAGATATGAAGCTATCTTGAGAAACCCTAAGTGTTGCAAGGGACCAGGTTGTTGACAGGGAGTTCAGTGCCTTATACATAGCTAGAGAATGCATGTCAGGAAATGAGGCCATTCTTCACCTGCTCCATGTGCTACCTCACAAACACAAGAAATCACCTTCATTAAGGCAGTGTCATTGCCATTAGACAAAAAGAAATAACTAAAAAAGGGGTTCTGGAATTGCACAATTAATGATATTCATGGGTACTGCCACACTCAGCCAGCATGTGGTAATAGTGTGAGGATTAAGTCACAATTGGGGAAATTGTATCATAGTCAGTGGACAAAAAAGAAGCACAGTCTTGTTGAGGAGCTTCTTTTCTCACTCTGAATAAAATAATTTCCTTGCTCCCGATTGCAGCAGAGCCCTAAAGAGGCATGAGTTCCTACAGAGGGGATCCCTTCCCTAACAAAAAATGACAAAACAAAGCAACTAAATGACCTGATAAGTACTAAACAACTACCCTCCTAGTCCAATTATATATGCCACTCCTTCAGACATTCACACACAAAACAAAATATAGCACTCAGAACATTCATCATCTGCCTAGCTACCCTAATCAGTCATCACTTACACAAGAGAAAAATCTTTCCAACCCAGTCCCATCTAAATAACCTTTGCACTCAGTTCTTTGAAACAAAATTAAATCCTTCACAGTAAAACCATTCAGTTACCAAGCAACGGTCCCCATGTTGAAATAAATTAATGACACACACCTGACATTTCAGAGGCTTATACCCCCAAGATCCCCTTCTCCCAATAAGCACAACGGACAAAATATGTACACAGTGAAATAATCAAACAAGCACTAAACAGCTGCCCTCCCAACCCAGGTCTTCATCTAAAACTACAATGTATTTTGTAGCTTAGGATTATAAGAGGAGGGGGTAATGTAATTGATTTTTTAGCACAATGACAATAAAATTGTAGCAAGAGATATACAGTAATATGATCTGTCCTATGCACACAACAACCTTACAACAAAACCACAAGTACAAACCAGCTTTGGAGGACAATGAGAAAAAGATGGAGAAAATTATACAGTAAGGGGAAGAAACAGGGAATAGTACTGGAATAGCAGGAATACAAAAGAATAACAGGAATAAAAATAATTTTGCTATTAAGAGAGTGATAGTATTTCAAATAACTAATTTAAAAGAATGGAGTTATATATATTGGTACAGTGGAATTAGAAGTATGCAGAGAATAGATATAAGGGAAAGGAAAATGTCACAAAAGATAAGAACAAACTAAGCTCTTAAAGAATGGAAAAGCTGAAGACAAAGATACAGATGTGCATTAGATGAAGAATGCACTTGAAACCAATGAGAGGTAGATTTGAAAAGTGTGTAAGGATGCAAAGAAAACTGATCAAATTCCTGGTGACTGGACAAAGGCAGTAACTGCTTCCCCGTATTAAGGTAAGGGAAGTAAATGCTTCACTGAGGATTACAGAATTACTTGCAAGGTATACAACTGGACAATGACGGTTAAAAGAATTTGTAAACACATTGACAAAAACAAGTAAATTTAGGTAAGGTAGCGTGTGTGTGAAAACAAGATTTTTGCACTCAGACAAGTTGCAGTGATAGTTTTAGAGAAATATGGATGAGCTCTAAAACTGGAAACCTAGTTTTTGAAAGCACTCTTTGTAATGTTATGTACAGGGCTGCCAACCTTTGCAAATAAACGAGAGAAAAAAAGAACACAGATGGTAAAAATAAATTTTGAGTAAAAAAAAATGCAAAACAAAACTTACAACCATATGCAATACAGGCTACACTTTCAGTACAGAAAATTGTGATGTTCAGAGCCCAAGCTGTTACCTCCATTAATTCATCTACAAGTAGATAGTTCACAGCTGTTCACTTTAAAACCAATAGAGTATCTAGTCAGTAATGTTTCATTTTTGGCCCTTGAAATAAGTCAACAGAGATTCTCATGTTTGTTTGTTCACACATATTCAGTCCTGGCTAAGGAGCCTTTTGTTATATCATGGAAGGGAACTAGTACTTTCTTATCCACTTCTACACATGACAATTTTGTGCAATTTTCTGAAACCTCAGGAGGGGCCTGGCCTAGGAGCAGGACTAGCCTGGTTACACAAGCTAAAGATAAGAGTGGATAGCAAGATCTACCGTGCAACACTGTGCAGTCTTTTCTGAGAAATGATTGGAAACTGACTGATGCTCAACATATTTTGTACACTGCATTAGTACTTGTATGCACAATGAGAACATACACTATATAATAACAGTGCACCCCTGAGAACTTCCTATACATTACATACACGATACATGTATGATACATGAACACATGATCAGAAATTCAAAAAATCAATTTTACCAAGAAAAATTGTACTGCTGTATTCATCTCACAAAAACTAATAAATACAGCAAAACCATAATTGTTGGCAGCTCTGTATCTATATACTGATTTCAGATAAGGTAGTTTAAGCCTGAACCATCAGCAAAGTGCATGAAATGTCACAATGAATGGAAATATCTGATGTGGAGCAAGAAAAGCACAGAGGAACAGACTGAACTTTAGGAGACTAAACTTTGGGGTACTCTAACAATGATGTAAAAATAGTCATTGTCAATCCAAAACAACTGCACACTTATCACAGTTGGATAAAAAAAACAGGTGATCAAGACACTGAATGAGTTAGTGAGACCAAAAGATAGCAGCTTAGCATGGAAAGCCCAATGTCAAACTTTGTGAAAAGCTTTGGAAATGTCAAAGGAACTAATATTCTTCAGTCAACAGTATAGTTTTACTTTATAGATTAAAATAGTATGCAGGTCTGTGATGGTATATCCATAGAAGAGTGCACATTTGTTATCAGAGAAGAGGTAATGTTCTTTAGGTGTTTCAACAGTTGTTTGTTTATTGCAAATCTTATGAGAGATGTATGGCATAACAGTGGAGGGGAAGGACAACCCTTTTTTTCAATCTAGTTTCTTTTCTCTGTCTTTCCTACTCAATGGGGTAACATCAGGAACAAGAGAACAATGGCCTCACTTGCATGCATCCACAACTAAGTATCACAGAGCACTCCAAGGTTCATCTTCATTGCTTCATCAACCCTGGCTCAATCCACTGACAACACATCACTCATATACCAATATACCAATCTGTCCACAGCACACTTCTCATCCTCCTGATGGTTCATGCCGCAGAGCCTCACATCCTCCTTCACTCCATCTGCCACCTCCTTGGTCTCCCCCTTCCTCTTGCTACCTCCACTTCTGACACATACATCCTTAGCCAGTCTTCCTTCAGTCATTCCTTCTATTTCCACATATCCTTGTTGGCCCCCTCAATTTTTTACATATTCAGTCTTAAACAAAAGACAACCATCAGGGATTAAAAATCATTTCTAACACATCTACCCTCTTCCTACCCTTTACATTTAAACCCATGACTCACATCCACACACATCCAGACAGTGATCATTAGTTTCTTACACTTTGTACCACACCTAAGACTTTATCTCACTCACATACCATCCTTAGGCATGTCCTTTTCAACATATTCTCACTCTTCCTTTTCTTTGCATTTAGGAAGCAGAATTTAAATCCATACAACAATGTTGGGATTACTATAGCTTTGAACAGTCATCTTTACCCTTACAGACAATTCCCTCTGCTTTCACACACTCCCCAGTGTATCCAGGACACTATATGACAACACATATCGCCCCTAGGCAACCAATTTCCAACATATCCATCCTCTACCCTCTTACCTTTGAATTTAAAGACCCAAAACTCACATCTGTACAATATTGTCAGGACTACTAAACCTTCAAACATACCTATCTGCCCTTACAGAAAGTGACCTCTTCCATACACTTCTGAGTGCATGCAAGACCTCAGCCGTTTCTTCCACTCTGATTCACTTCAGCCCAAAAGGTTCTATCTGCTGGCACATTCACTCCTGGTATCTAAAATATTCCTCTTCTTCCAAAGTCCTCCTCCACTTAATGCATCATGTATTGGCCCCTCTGGATGTACCTTTTTACTTCAGTTTTGTTCACATCAACATTCAACTTCCTTCACACACTCTCCCAAACTCTGACATTAGCTTCTAGAGTTCCTGTCAGGAGGCTACCGCCAAAGGCAAGTCATCTGCAAACAGCGCCTTACTCAGCTCCCATACACAAACTGCCATTATACTGTAGAGCTGCCTCTCACTTTTTAAGAATAAAATATTAAAACAGCTAGCATAACCTACCCCTAGACAACTATACAAAAAAATTCACTGAATCATAATTCTAAAGCAGAAAAATATACTGCATGTCTTAATGTATAAGAAGCTGTGTAGTTCACTTATTTTACTTAAAAAAAAAAACAATTTATATACACATTTGGTGAACAAATTCAAAGATGACAAAAAGTCAATTACATTTGGTCCACACACAAGTGCTGCTTAACCCACTGACTGCTGATATGCTGTATATGACATGTGATGCATCCGGTAGTTGATTGAGTGTGCCATATATGGTCTGGAGCATTTACAAATCCCTGGTGCGGTAAATAGCAGAGTAGTGAGTCAGGTAGTAATGACTGGCAACTCAGACAATATTTCTAAATCCTTTGCCCATATTTCTTTTATCTTAGCTGCTCAAATAATCAATATGCTATGGAGGACAGTACATAATTTTTGCAAAGTTCAGGCAACAAAGAAAATGTATGTAGATGATATGTATATTTTCTTATGTAAATAAATGTATATAAAAAATGTAACTCATCATTGGATTAAGAGATGTTTAAACAGCAAATCACTGGGGAGGACACGTTCACCTGGTTGAGTTACTGGCTGAACATTTATTTATGTGATAATCTCACCACACACATAAGTAATAGATTACTATTTTGATATACATATTTTGTTAAGAAAAAGCTCAAATGGAATTCTTTTTATCACTTCATTGGAAATTGCCATACTTAATATCTAGACTAGCCAGTCAATGGGTTAAATGACAAGGTGATAGGAATGGTAGAAAATGGATAGATATGGACTGACAGAAAAGGATAGAGTTGATTGGTAAAAACATGAAGCAGTCCAAACAATTCTTAGTATAATGGAGGGGAATGGTATCACAAAATGGAATTACCCATTAATACTTGTTACTGCTTCTGTTAGTCTGGAATCTATGTAAGTACCATACCACAGAATTATGAATTCCAAACAGCTTTAGAGATATACGAGATCACTGATGACTTTTTTTACCATGTCCAAACACTTTAGATCAACATGTGAAACCCATCAGCAGTTCCCATTCTCTTTCCTTGCTTGCTTTCCTCCTCCACTTCAATTTTTCCTTTATAATAAGGTTCCACTTTCCTTATCTTGACTGACTTCCAGTACAGCTAAACCAAAAATATTTTCTTTGTGAAAAGAATCTATTTGCACTGTTTACAGGAGAATGAGTAGATATGTGTACCTGAGAAACCTCTGAAAGGAAATGCTGAAAATGGCTTGAATAAATGACAAAAAGATTTGAATTTATGACATTTCCAATATTTAAAACATCAGGTTTGTGCTTTAATGTTTATACATATTTTCTTGTGTTTGACAAGTATGCTGCATACCTTAATGAAAAAGTATCTTTTTACTTTCCTTCAAACAAAGCATGTGCCAAAGACTCTAGAAAATCTAATATCCATGCAGATAATTCCACATTACACAGTTTGAGTCTGAGAAAATACTGGGCAAATTTATTCCTTCTCTTTGAAGCATTACTCTTATCAATATTCATTATTACTGCAAAATCACTTAAAAGTACAGAATAAGTTATGAGGTTAAAAACAATTCTGGATGGAGCATTATCCCCCTTTTGTAGCCCTTAGTGAAGGCACTGAGCTATTCTGTTTTTAAATCTTATTTACAGAAGAGAGCTCTTTGATAGTAAAAAGTTAAAAGAATAACAAACATTGTCTAATAAATTTCTTTTGTTACAGATTAATGCTAATGAATGATAAGCTACTTTCACATTTAATGATGTTCAGTGACAAAGTTTAGTTGTTACAGTAATAGGTGTTCAAATGGGTCTTGTCCTTCAATGATATTCATTCTGACAGACAGATCATAAGGTGGCAACGAGTCATGAACTGTTAATCAGGATCAGATTCTTAATGTTTTGACAATCATTTTCCTCAAGATTCTCCTGAGAAAGACAATTATCGAAACATATGTAATCTAAATCATGATTAGCAGTTCATGTCTTACTGCCAACTTACTACAGGTCTTATAATTCCTCTCTATTAAATAACCGTGACCTCACTTGAATATAATACTGAATGTGTCTTCTTAAACTATATGATCATTTAATATGAATAACCACGAACTATTTAGTTATGAAACTGTATTGTAAATCAATTAAATGTAGTCTTATATTAAGGACCTTCATTGATTACAGTCAAAATGTTTCACAAGATGCCTGAGATTTCTTGAGAAACAACATATCCAAAAATACATTAATAATATAAAAAGCCCTTCGCCAAATGCCTGAGAATAAACCAAAATACTAGGATCTGGTAGTTTATTACATTACCCATACACAGATTCATAAAAGTTTCTAACCACAGAAATCATGCACAATTGATTTTCTATTCTACCTGCAGTCTTTCCCAAATATTAATAAAAGGAAAACATGGCTATACTCATGCTTTCCACAAAAATCTCAAATACAAAAGCAAGAGAAATTTTCAGATTTCTAAAAATGTAAAATTAATGGAACTGATCCCCTATATATATATATATATATATATATATATATATCACGAAATGACTGACTCAAATATGTTTACAGCACTGTTTGTTCTTTCATGTACATATTAATGATCATGTCTTCAATGGTGAATACTGATGAAAAATGTTATATCACTGATTCTTTACAGGAAAAATAAAGCTAATGAGGAATGATGAATTACTTTTATGAAAGTTCTCTTTCTAAAAATTCTCCTCTCACTTCAGTACATCACGACTGTCAAGCATCCTTAAAACTACCAGGTAACAAGGTAATCGTACCACAATAGTAGAGTAAAACACGTTAACTATTCAACGTCATCAGTTACAAAATTAAGATATTAGATCAGTGACTGCAGCTTTGACTTAAATGTTATCCAGCACAGAGGTACACTTTAAATATGCAGTAGGATTTTTAAGTTTCTGTTTGACTTGTGCCTCAAACTTGTCTCTAACACGTGAAAATTCCATCATGTCCCGGGGTTTCTCCTGGCGCCAGAGCTCATCAAATGAGAAAAAGAGGTAACAGTAAAATTGGTTGAACACCCTTACATCTAGGAATCGCTTAGAGGCATTGTAGAAATGAGTCTTGGCATCACCACTCTGAAGAAGGCTGTAAGCCATATGGGTAATGTTGATGCCAACAATAGCAAAGGAATATCTGGGGAAATAGATACTTACATGAATACATTGTAACAAATTTTAAAAGATATTTGGACAATTATTCATCATTATGCCTATGACTAGAAAAATCAACTCTGTAAATATCTGAAAATATAATTTGGAGCAGTTACTCTGAGCTCCAAGGCAATGATCATTTTCAACTAAACAAAACATGAAAGACTATTTCCATTCTCTTTAATATACAACTGCACCTTGATGTGGTAGCACCAGGATCAAATGAACATTGGCCTTATTTGCATATATTCACTCTCTAGCCCTACAGACTATATCTAGGGTTACTTCACCACTTAGTCAGTCAGTATGTGCTTGTCCTCTCCATATCTAAACCATTTCAGCACATCCTGGTCAGCTCTCAATTATACTGTATTTACTACCACTCCTTTCTTTGGTAATGCATTACTAGTATTTACTGTATCAGTTTGAAGGTTTCTGGTAATACAGAAGGCAAATCTATACTGATTTAATTGCTGGTACTGAATCTGGTTTCCATTTAGATTTTTAATGCTTGCTCACTTTTCTTGCCTCAACAGGACAGTATCAGGAACAAATGCTTAAGCCTTTGAGAAATCTAATCCTTCTTCTATTTCCCTTTACAAAAATTTGGTCAATAATGTCTGAGTGCACTGATCCTAAAACAGATTGTAAACTATGGATTCCAAACTGAAGTACATATCAAACTTAGCTAGCTCATTAGGTAGTACAGGAGATGGATCACACAGTTATGATAAGGATACAAATCAAAATTGAATTTGGAAGAAAATTTTGGTTATGGAGCAGATATGAGATGTAAGGCAAATCAAAAGTTGAGACTGGTTTCTCACAGATTCTATTTACAACTCAAAAGTTTCTCACCTGAAGACTGTCTGGACACACCCTGAAATATCTATTAAGGCACTTGTAAAAATAAGGTCCTTTTTCCATTTTTCAATGCTGCTTTATAATCTTCAAGGTACCAAATTATCTAACTTTCTTTAAAACATGACCTTTCAGCCCTGAAATCACCTGTTACTGGATTATATTTAATATGACAGCTGATAGGTTTAGGACCATGAACCAAGATGTGCTGAGGGATATATGTGTTAGAAGTGGAGGGAACAAGAAGGGATAAACCATATAGAGGTGAAAGGATAGAGTGATAAAGATTTTTAGCGACTGGGGCCTGAACATTTACTGTAGCTGTCCTGTATTTACGACATATAAGTTGTATGCATTGTAGCATCAACTACCATAAAATGCCACGTTTGATGGCTCATCATGCTCACAAGTCATATTTTAAGATGCTGTTATATGTATTATGTTATGAAAGTGCTGAGTATTGACATTGAACAATATCTTTTTTGTGGATAAATGCTGCTCAAGAAGTAACATTAGGTCTTAAGCCTGCCACAGTGAATGGGTTGAATGGGTATTCTATTTGTGTTCCTTTTTCCAAGCCTGGGCTTGGCTGGCCTGCATGAACTAAGATTGTCTGGAAGGTGTAGAGTGAATTGGAGCAAATGGAGCCCAATGTGTACAAGTTAATCAGCTCCGAAAAATATGATCCAGAGTGAGTTTTTTGAAAGTTGTAAGGTCCAAGGGCAACATTCCTATTACCTCTTTCATATTTAGTGCACCCTAGGGACTTTTAGCCTACTACTGAATCTAGTAACTTACAATATCTAATTACAACTGTAACTACTTACCCATACTTAGGATGATGTGAGCGAGCTAAAACATGACGAGCAGCAGTTGGATACTGTTCAGCAAAAAATCTGTTGGAAAAAGATGCATGCTATATATATGGGTTTCACAATGATTAGATTTCTTAAAATCTGAAATGGAAACAAGTTCAATACCTCCTTCACCCATATAGCAAAACTTCTACTGTTTATCAAATCTAACTGCTCATTCCATGCCCATCAGCAAAAGAATTCCTCCTTACAACAGCACCAATGAAGACTCAAAAAAGGAATTTGACAAATTCATTTCTCGTATGTGCAAACTCAATTACCAAGAAATCTGAAAGAAAGAGGGAAGATGGAATGGACATGACATTAGCCACAAAATCATACATCAGCTAATTAATTTTTTTTGCATCCGTATAGAAGGTTTCCTTCCAAATTTTCCAAGACACACATCTGAGTTCCATCTTTGAAAACCTAATTCTTAAAGGTTGAAATGTTACATGACTTAAGGAAAACAAAAGAGGGAAGATAGTTTCACAGCTTTGCTTCAAATGGGAAAGATGTATCATAATGGCCAATCCTTGTGTGGCTGCTTTCCACACAAAAACTATGATGAAAGTCATGGGTTCAAGCCCTGGTGGTAGGGATACTTGCAGCCAGCTCACGAGAACAGTGGATAAGTTCATTCTTGTTGGGGAGTAAGGAGAGGGCATCATCATGGTGGGCACAGAGGCACAGTTAGCTAGAGGCGGTACTATATATCTATCTATTTATAGATTCCACTCTAGCAAATATAGTGATAAAGGATGAGTTACCCCAAATGTGTGAGCAGTACTCAATATTAGGATGAATAAAATCCCTGTAGATATGAACTAGCTGCCAACAAAAAGAAAGACGATTCTGTAATGCTGATTATGTGGGGTTTCCAGGAGAAAGTGGAAGATATGGTCATGCCCAACATGTCTCTGATATTGCAGATATGAGTTGTACTGTTTTGAAACTGAACAGAAGGAAAACAAGTGATATCTAGGAAATGATTTAGTAAGAAATTATTTCAGGATGACTGAATTTGACAGTTTCACTTACCTATTCTGAGATATTGAATGAGTATGAATTGAGAGAGAAAAAGAATGTGTTAGGGTGAAAAGATGAGGAAAATGAGCTAACTGGATTCTCCAACATTTGAGTGAACAGGGTTCAGTGTTGAATGGAGAAGATTATTTATGGAAAGATAAAAAAAAAAGAGTAGACAATACAACAAAACCTTTAGGGTAACCACAGTTGACAGAATTACAGGAGTTACTCCATCACTGAATACTACAATGCACTTGGGAATATAAAGAAGCAGAAAAGCCAAAGGGAGTAAGTTTGGAAAGCAAAAACTTAGACAACTAACAGTCATAATATAGCTATAATACATACTAAAGCAAGAAATAAAATGCAAAATATCAAATATTTCAAGAGCAGTTTGTGCATTGACATGTATGCATAATATATCTTATAATATCACTGAATACATAGTATCTTTACTGTTTCTATCACTCACAATAAGTTTTCTAAGCCAAGCATGCCCATGCCACGGAAGTCTGTCTGTGGGTCATCTCCCTGAAAACCAATGTGTTGCCATTGCTTTGTCATCCTTGCCTGGAAAAGGAGAAAAAGGAAAACTGTGAGGTAAAACTATAATAATTAAATCTAACATCTGTTAAGCAATTTGTGAGGCAGTGTATTGGCAAGCTCTGAGCATGTCAGTCACTTCTTTTCCAGCAGTTTTTTCTTATTCTTTGGAACTACACCTACAAAAGAACTATACACACTGCTTACAGTCTTATGGCAAAAAAATGATACCATCTACATGCATAAAATTCACACATAATATCACAATAGTCAAATTTTACAGTAAAAGAAAAGTGGTTCTGATCATCAAGCTTAGCATCCCTGAAAAAATTCCTAACAAGCTTAATGCATACTACAGATACACAGCATTAGTGAAACTCACATGCGACTAATGGATGCCAGAGTTATTGCATTTATATAAGTCCTACTCTGAAGGTTCAGAGAAAAATACTGTTACATATGCATAACATGCAAATTAATACACAAGTTAACTTAATCAGGTGAAAGGACAAAAAGATGAGTCTGTATAAACACACAAACCTCTAATGGAGTTCCAGGCATAAGGCCAGTCCAAAGACGAAGCAACTTTTCCTCATGTTGGGGATTTGAAGAGTTGTAAAGTTCCTTGCGAATGCACTCTATCTGAGCAGTTAGCTGTCGATAACCCCAGATCTGTGTCAGACACTCCCCTAAGGTGTCTGTAAATCTGTTGAGATTTTCTAAAATAAAACCAAGTGAAATGACATAATTTACCAATTGTGATGAACAATCAAAAGTTTCCTTCCAAATTTTGAATTGGTCTCTAAAAAATAATAAAAATAAAAATCTTAAACCATGGAAAAAAAAATTTCTACCTATAAGCATGAGAGAGACCACTCGCTCACAGGAAGGTCAAAATACCATTTCAGTTCCCGTAGCACACCACTGGTATATCAGCAAAAGCATAGGAATCACAGACCTTGGAATACATCTTCACCTACCCTCATATTCTACAAAGTTATGTGATGAGCTCAAAAGGAGTGTGCAGGAAGTACAAGCATTTGAACTACGAGAACTAATATCCCAACACCTCTAAGCATCATTCTTCTGTACAGAAAAGACTTGTGACATGCCTTGGGCATGACCATCAACTTACAGTTTCATACATGTAGTAATTCTAGTACAATATGACATAATAAACCACTAGATCAGTCAACCAACACAAAAGATCTATAGCTTCTATCACACCGAAAAACCCAGAGCCCATCAAGTTAACACCCCTGAGACTTGAGCATACAAGAAAGTGGCACAAACTATTGTATTACCATGATGTGCATATGAACACTTGACCAGCCAAGTTGGGCACAGCTCCAAAAATAAACCAAAGTACTTTGCAACAAGGAAGAAAAAATACTTCCCATGAATCTTATACACGTTGTTGAAAGCAAATAAGGGGCGGGAGCAGAGGGATGGAAATCCTTCCCTCTTATCGATTTCTAAAGGAAGGAACAGAGGAGGCTGTCAAGTTCAGTCGTGTGTTCTTGATGCTTCCTCTCTGAAGCAGAAAATGAGGAAATGAATTCAAAAAATCAAACACATCAACAATAATAATCAAATGAAAAGAATACAGTTTGAAATACCTGGGGTAAAGGTCAGTAAATGGAAACACAGAAACAAGAAATTAAGGGGCAAAAGTCTACAATACTGCACACAAGCAATGTCAACAAGTGAATAATGAGGGCTAGTAGCTAGAGGTGCCACATGCACCTCCACTCAATGTCATAAACCTGGGTGCATTTTCATATGGTTGCATTAATCACTTTCACAGATTTCAAAGCATACAAAAATGGTGAAATGCAAGCAAGTAAGACCTAATAAAAAAGTAATACTCAACAGTGCCTTCATCTGCCTGTGAGCATGTGTCCTCTCATATTCACTAGACTCAGTACAGAGGTCAGTGAGATACTGTGACCTGCATTTTAAAAACAATAAAACCTTTTTCATATGCTTACTTAAGTAACTACCAAGGAGGAACTTACACAAAATCATTCATATTTGGAAAGTGGGTATCAGGTTTCATTGGCATTGGAACCATTGTATATAAACAGGCAAGATTTCAAAGTACTTTATCCTAAACTTTCATATTCAAACTGCTCAGCACATGGAATAGAGGACTGTTTATTGTGTGTCTGCAGTTTGTTGGAAGTGGGGCTGCCAGGAAAATGAGTCAATTGTTTGCAAATGACAGAGCCCTGGTGACAGAAAAAGGCTTGTCTGAGTTTCGGAAAACATTCGAAGAGGAACTGAGAGTTAACATGAGGTTTAGTAGAAACAAGACAGGTTAATCTTAGTGAATTTGAACACTGTGAACCTACAAGAGGTGGAGTGTTTTAGACACCATGAGATGGGCCTGGAAGAAAATGGAACTGTGGGGGCAGATGTGAATCATATACAGAGAAGTGCACAAAGAAGTGTGTGGAAAGAGTGGTCAGTGCCTGTGTGCACAAAGATGGGTATTTCCCGATGGTGCTGCATGGATGAGAGTCATAAGCCCTAAATGCACAAGTATGGAAGTAAGCAAGAGTATGTTTGACAGCTACACAGAGTATGCTGATATTGTTTAGACATGAGTTACTATATCAGTTTTGGAGGTGGAGGGAACAAGGCAAACAGAAAAGCCAAGGACAAGATAAAAGGATGGAATGAAGGATGATTTATCAAGACCTGACATACACGAAGGCATGAAAAGTGCATGTGATACAAAGAATCTTAGTTATGAGCTGTCAGAGGGCTGAAAAAGAGCATATGAAGCAGCAGGGGGAACTACACTTAGGTCTGTGGGGCTTGTATGTGGATAGGAGTATCTGGTTTTGGTGCATCATACATAACACTTAGAGGATTAGTGTGAACAAATGAGGCTGGTCTTCATTTGTTCCTAGCACTGCTTTGCTACAATGGGAAATGAGAAGCAAGTACAAAAAGAAAAATACAATCCCTGATACAGAACTCAATCCATTCATTTACTGTCACATGATGAATGAGGTATACATATATTTTTTCTATGCTAGCTGAGACGGCATGAGCAGCTGCGGGCCTAATCAAGGCCATCCCATTAATGCTATTTATATACATTTACCTTAGCCTGAACCAGGTACCCATTTTACTGACCAACCCCTAGGGGTGGATGAACAGCTGGGGAGACTGTGGACTGACTGCCACAACCAGGATTTGAACCTATGTGCTCGATCCCAGGAGGCCCATAAACACATCAAGGTCACGAATGCTAATTGCTAGAGGACCCTAAATACAAAGAAAATATCTCAAAACTAACATTCTAAATTAGCATCAATCTTAATGATGCTCAACTTACTAAGGTCTTAATTATTAGTGGTGTAGGACTGAAATCTAGCTATTAAAGGTTCAATGAAAATACACACCTTTTTGGTAATTAATACGTTAATAAACTAAACTTACCAATCATCACTGAAAGTTGCTGTTTTTTCTGGTTCTAATAAACCCAGAGGCTTATTGCTGTAGGTACAACTGGTGCAATGCAGCGATAGGCCCCTCATATTGCGGGCCCCTAAAGTAATGCAAAAAATCATCGAAATGGGAGGCTTGGAGTATGCTGTGCTCTTTTGTTAAATATTGTGAAAACTAGAAGCTACTTTATGTGCAGACATATGGTAGGTATACACTGAAGTAATTATTGACTTTGCACAGAATCACAGAGTAAACCACTATATAATGTGTGTATGAATAACTAAATGCCATACACAGTTTTTCCCATAACATATTCACTTGATTTCATTCACAATAAAGAAGGAATTTAATTCACCTATAGTTATAGCTGATCAGTGCAGACAGGCTCCCTAAAAAATTGCATTATGTAGCTTCCCGTTTTAAAATTCCTTCTGAATCACTTTATATCCCATCCCAAAGAATACATAAGTCACATAACAGTACCTCTTATGAATCTTTGTATCAATATTCTTGATCCTGACGATTGCAAATACTGCATAATATATGAGGTCATGTGAGAGGGTGCACTCTTGGCATTTACCATCCATGTATTTTACGCATTTCTGGATAGCTGGAGTGCGACTATGTTTAAGGGAGAATTCTGGAAATAAAAATTCAAATGTCACTGTGGGCATATCTATCAATCTATTCACAGCAATCAATTTCGTGTAATAAACAGGAGAAATGCATGTAAAATACATAAAATAAGTACAGTAATGGACATGACTGTTAAAAAATATAAAAAAAATCTACAAAACTTTCATGTATTGCAAGTTCTTGTTACTAATGGTGACATATACAGACACAAAAAACATTAAAGAACAGTAACATACAAATGACTGGTGCAAGTAGTCAGTAGGAACATTAGATTCTTGCCCCATTACTCTCCCTCCAGTATTCTTCCACTCAATTTCCCAATGTCACAAGTGGTTTTCCTCTTACACCAGCCACTTTCATCATACTATCATACATTATCCTTGTAAGCCCCCAATCTTCCCATAAGGCCAAACAATCTCAAAGTATTGTTTCACTAACTCCAACCTACCACTCCACAATTCATTCCCTCTGTATTTCCTGATGTACCAAATCTCTCATTCACCCCCTCATTACTTTATTCATTATATCAAGTCATACCACATGCTTCTCTATATAACTGATTTCCACAGCCCTGGAAACTTGACCAATGAGATTCATTCTGTCTTTTTCAGCTGCATAGATTGGGTTGGGAGGAATATGAAACTACTCAAAAATCTGCCACAAACCAACCTCACCCTTGAATAGAAAAGTCATGAAAAACATATGCTAAAATCATTCCGAAATGAATACTCATTCATCCTTCACTCCAACTGATACAAGCAATGTAATTAAAAACTTAAAGAACTCTCTTGCAACAATCCCTGACAACATACAAAACTTCCTCTCAAAACACTTTGACCCAGTTGTAATCCATGCACTTAAAAGATATTTTCAACCATTCCCAGCTACACAATAAAATACAAGACATCTGGAAGCTTACCAACAGTAACAATCCTAAAATCCTCCAACTCTCCCTACTGTTGCTACCCTACATTGCCTTTGTACTCAGTAACCAAACTCCTTAAAATATTGATCCAGTACCAGAATCAAGCAAAATATCCCACTCTCACCTACACAACATGCTTTTAGACTCGGACACATATGACATAAACTTGACATTCACAATCCACAATATGATCATCAACGAAAGATCAACAAACATGATCCTGATTATTATCATAAAAAATCAGAAGAAAAACAAGCCATTGAGTATAAACAATGGTTTCTCCATCCTATGGAAGAACATAATAATGCATGTAACTTATGATTTGAACAAGCTCAGTCAGCTGTGACAACTATGGGATACAACACAGGACATCCATATCAAAGCAGGCAATCTCAGTATCAACTTGTAAAACTTATGTGCACTGTATCTTAAAGTTTATGAACACAAAAGCTCTGATTATTTTCACATACCAACACCACATGTTCTCTGAGCTCCCTTGTACTCGCCATAACATATACGTTGGAGCTCACAAAGTCTGGTAGTACGTCTAAGCACCCACTTGATCAGAGGACGCATCCACCAATACAAAGTGCTCCACATAAAGCTAAAGATTCCTCTGTCAAAGAAAAAAATAAATGAATGCAGGTAAAATTATAGGGCTATACACAATATCTCTACTTGTGGTGCACCTGTAATGGCGCATAAAAAAAGCATGAGACATATCTACATAAACATTTCTATAAGAGAACAATTCAAACAATTTAAGGTTAAGAGATTACGGGAAAATCAGAAATGCCAACAATCATGAGAAAATGCAGTGTCTCTCCCTTTCTATTGTGGATGGTCTCTCTTATATTGAGAATAAACTTCTGAAATCTGAAAGCTGAATCTCCCCTCACACTACTTCTCATCATCATGTTCATTATGCAGTGGACACTATCAAACTCTAGCTTCATTATACTTCTAATAAACCTCCAATAAGAGGAAAAAAAAATGCAGACACAGGGCCCGTGCTATGCAAGTTGCACTTCAAATGGGCATTAAGAGGCAAATAACCTCCCACTGTTGGCACTACAAGGTAAACAGATTAATTAACTGCAAATTTTTCCTGACTATCATCCCTCATCATTGTAAGATTTAAAACAATTCCTCATTACCAGTCTATATTACTTCTACTACATGTAAAGATCCCACTGATATGCTACAAAACAATGGTTCTAAAGGAGGTTACAGATCTTGAAGCTATAATAACTGGAGAAGAGGACAATGCAAAGGGATGATTTTGAGACATATACGATCTTAAATGACAAAGAAAAACTGAAAGCACAGTCTTTCTGAAACTCATAAGATTACGATCTTTGAGAAGATATGCCAAGAAATTATACCACAGAAAGTTCAGAAAACAGAGAAGCAAAATATCGGTAATCTATCAAGCAACTCCACACTGATACTAACTTTGAAAAACAGCTAAACGTTTTAGGTGCTTTGTACATTTCGTTGTGATTATAAAGATACCTACAAAGCATGATATGGAGGGATATATTTCAATGAACAGCAAATCAGGCAAGTCATATATATGGGAAAATATGGGGATAGATACAATGAAAATAAGTAACACACTTGTAAACAATCAACATACCTTATGAAAACATCCCTAGCAGTCAAGTTTTACAAATCTTCACTAATTTTGTCAGATTATACCAGTCATGCTCAAGAAAATGCACCTCAAATATGGTAATGGATGTCAACAGACTACACAGTGCACTCCAAAGCAGATGGATATAACATTTCTTCTATCATTTTCACTTCTAAGCAGATGAATATAACATTTCATCTATCATTTTGGGTACTGAGGGTTTTATAGATTCTCTTGACAGTTTACAAGTGTGTCATATACTTCTACAGTAACCTCATATACATAATAAAATAAATATTTCAAATCAGGCTCAGCATCTGCTTTTATATTATTTAAAGAGCACAATAGCAACCTAGAACATTAACATCTAATACTCCAGGCTAACAGTAATGCAGACAACTCCATAAATTACCAAAACTTCAACCAAAATATTGTACAGGAAAGGAATAGTCATCCAAAACATGGAATATATGCCAGCACCATAAGCAAATTAATTTCCCGAGTTGATAAACATCTAACTTTTAATGCTATCTACATCCCACAGGAAAGTCATCATAAAGGGCAATGTGAAAAGAAAGCAATCCCGGCCAATGTTGACCCTAAGGATGTGTGTGTGTGAAGGTTAAATTATGGTGAACATTGGACTGGACACAGGGAAATATGAGGCTGGTTCCATACAAGCACATTAACCCTTACGTGGACTTCTAAAGGCGAACCTCTTTCGGGATGATACCACAGTAAATTCAAATCCCTGCCTCTAACCCTACTTATATTTCCACAATGCAGTTCATCTAAAGAAATATCCTGGGTAACATACCCTATAATTAAGCCAAACCAAAGACAACGAATACGCCTTGAAGAACCAAACCTCATTACGGTACACTACCAAAGCCAGACGGAATACTATGAACTTTACCTTCATCTAAACGACTCTACAAAACTTAACACGTCATTACAATAAACATACATACATACATTGATAACTTCATATTTGTTGTAGTTTAGTTCAACGACTTGTCATGTGAATCATCACTACCAACACAAACACAAGACTGCCAGGCATCCCGCCTCATGATTGGTCGAGCCCACCGGCAACCCTGCCCCTTGATTGGTCGTCGCCCACGGATGTGACGCACACAACCCCGATCAAAACAAAGCCATTCCATCTACATTGATAACTATGCTTAATTAACAATTGATATGATATATTTTATCATAAAATATTTGGATAATTTATCTAAGTTCATAGAATAGGACAAATATTTATGGATATAAAGGCACAAGATAGGTTTATTACCTCTATATTTTCTTTTACACAAACTATTCATCATTGACTTATGATATACTAATAATGGAAAATAAACTTCAAAATTATTCCATATATTTTTATTTGCTACAAAGTGTCAAGAAAAAAGAAGATCACTGATAAGAATATTCTTATACGAATTGTCCATGTCGTGGTGAGGCAGTGCTCAGTAGTAAGCAAACAGTATGGCGGAGGAGTGCTAGTGAATAGGAAGATGGGAACCTTCATATGGAAATTATACTTGATTTTCAGCCTCCTGGAGGTCGTTAACAACTTGGTTGGCAGGGTTGACGGCCAGAGTCATGGTAAGTAGTGATGTCATTATATTTTAGGGGAACAGTAGGCGTATGGTGGAGTTTATCGGGTTGGCAAAGGGTACAGCGGGGGTGAGCCCGTGGTGTCGCGCTCCTGCTGGATGGCTGCCAGGAGGCTCCGGCCCCTCCAGCCTATGACACTCTTTACAATAATTGATTTTTGGGGCGGAATGTTTCACTAGGGCACCCCTTAGACGGCAGTATATGACCAGCAAGTCACGGAACTATTGCTGGCCATCAGATTTTCTCCAGGGTACACATGAGAATCTCGAGTTGCAGAAATGAATGAATGAAATGTTACAACCAAGTACCGTAAGGAGAGCACCTCTGCAGTGGCACACATCATAATACCCCTTTATTCCGTAATTCACTGAAGTTGCTGTCATAAACTGTGTGTTTTACTTGAAACTGACCACCAATTACTCTGAGCAAGATAGAGGACTCAGATTAATGATCAGGCAGATATGATCAACGAGGGCATTTATATACGACTTTGTATTATGTTCGAGTATGTTGTATAAATATGTGTAATCCGAAGGTACATAGTAGACAAGTGGAAGATGATGGCGTCGTAGCCTTAAAGATGTACCAGGTGGACATGGTTAGGGTGGAGTGATCCAGAAATTTGGTTGTTGGGAAGCTGCAGCCACAAATGACATGACCTTGGCAGTAGATAAGTGATTTTATGCATTACCGAGATTGTTTGAACATGTTAAATGGGTCGTGTGTGATAGTGATTAATACTTGGATCTTCGTGTAGGACTCAAAATTCCCAGTTACCTGCTGAGATGGTTGTATGATCTTTAAAGGGACAAATCATTAAGGTTTTGTGGAGTTGGTTACTGATTGTCAACTGTTACATTTTAGGTTGAGAGTTTCATTATGGAGTTGGTTAGTAGTTATAATTAGTATGTTTCATTGTAGTCTGATCATTTTTATCCCTCTTTAAAACTCGTGGCGTGTTGCGTTACATTTAAAAAACTTGTCATTCCTTGCACACCCTGTGAATTCTGGTAGACAGTTCATGTGATGATTATAAGCAGTCCTTGTGGGAATCATACAAATTTGTTTTAGATTTCCTGTGTGTGGTGATGTTGCCTTGGGGAGAGTGTCCAGACTTTGATATGTAAGAGAGAAAAGAGTGATACAAGATGAACATTCGGAAACACAAGTAATTTAAACCTTTCGATGAGTATTGTATCTTGTAGGGTTTCTGCACTTCGTGAAAGGAGGGTTGTTGGTTAAGATTAGGTTATGTTTGAATGGGGTGTTAGGTCAGATGCATGGGAGGAAAAATGCCGGCCAGAAAGCGTGTAAAATGAGCCTTCTTTCACTACATAGCGAAAAACCTCCACCATATTCATGGAGCAGCTAGTCAGGTCTGCTATTCACATTATTTCATTCTCATTGCGGTTGTTTGCTTCAGGTTCCTTAAGAGATGTACATTAAGTGAAAAAAAGTGTCATCCTAAAATTTCTCACTTGATAAGGAATGATACTGGCTCTTTACTGTTTGCTTTCTTGATTACTGATGTGGTCGTGTAAGATTTCGAGAAGATTGAAATGCAGTAAACTTATCCTTTCGTGGAAGTGGTTAGTCCAAGATTATTCAAGTTATATTGAATTTAACGAAGTGGTTAAAGTTGCTGTATCAGAACTGTTATTCTGGTAGATTTAGTTTAGAATGTTATGTTAAAATGATTATTGGTGAACGTTATGATGGAACTTTGTTTTTGTTAATTAGGTTTGCCATTGAACTTTGCTAAAGTTACTATATCTTATCATCATAAGTTTAACTTCATTGCAAGTTATGTATGTTAGACGTACCTCTAATATTTATCAGTGTATACAATAGATAGGACATATTAGGAAAGTTTTAATCTCGGTTTTTCTGTTTTTTGATGGCTCCGTGAATGTGACAAGCTGTAGGGTTACGGGTAGCTACCTAAGTTCTCCTAGATATCCACAAGAATTATATCATTAGGTTCGTTATAGTTAGCAGAATTCTATATGATCTGCAGCGATCACATTGAAGAATGGTAGGATACGTTAATCTCGATTAGTGTTGGTAGAGTCATGGTTAGGGATTTCCTTTCTTGTTTATATAAACAATACTAGCTTAGGAAATCTATAGTAACTAAAGTGCGCAGCACAGTTCGCACAAGTTTTACTGAAAAGTAGATTTTCCCTGCAGAGCACTATGCTCGAAGCCCTACCTGTTGGCAGAATGCTACGAGCGATACATAGAAGTAGGTAGGAACGTAAGGGAAGAGATTTTGGTAAAAACATTAAGTAGTATTAGGTTGGAACTTTAGGTAGAAGAGGTCGGTATGATCATTAGGCAAGAGCCTCACCAAACTGCGCTAGAGTTGCTCTCTGCCAGTGGCCTGTTAAGGTTGAGGCACTAAAGGCAAAGAAGCGGCATTGAGTTCAGCTATGGATACTCTTGCTGTGGCCACCCTTTCCCCAGAGGGAATTCCGGGAGAGAACAGGCGTCAGTGATATAGATAGATAGGATAGCTTGATAGGAGGAATAGATCACCTCCAACGATAACGAATCCCCTGATATGGTTGTCACTGATGATAAAAGAATCGCCGCTCCCCAAAACCAAGATAAGAAATCTGGTACCCGTAGCCTCCCAGGTATTTACATACCCGACCTGTACCTTTAACTACGGCCTTGAAGTTGGATTAGTTGTGAGTTTATGAGGTGGTTAGGTTTGAGTGTATTGGGTTAGGTTGCCGTTTTTAGATATGAATGGAAAACATGGGATGTCGAGCCACTTTGTTTACATGCATTACTGTGTATACTGATCGAAATGCGTTGTGTGTTCTAGCCTGGTGTCTGATTACTGTCACGGTTGATACCACTGTTGCCAGGAAATCTTTATTTATTGATACGTGGTATTTTTAAAACATGCAAGCACTGAAATTTAGATGCTATTGTGACATAACTTCTGTTTTTAAAATCTGTGAACGCTACATTCCAGTAGATTATTATTTTGTTTTATTTTATTTTTTTTTTTTTTTGCTTAGAATAGTGGGTGTCCACACTTTACTGGTAGCTTGTCCTAGGCCAAGTTACGGGGCTGACCGAAGATCAAGCTGTCTCGGTATATCTTCCTCCGTAAACCAAGATTGCCTTGGTGAGGGCCTGGTTGAGCAGTCTGTTGATGCGGCATTTTTTTTCCCCCTGCAGTTGTATCACATATCCTCCAGTCGATGTTACGCTTTAAAACTAAATATGAGAGTTTGGCTTCGTTGCCTTTGTCGAAACTATCGCTTACATGGGATCATGATATGATTGGAACTTTGCCTTTGTTCATTTGTTAAGTTTAACCTGTGGGTGGGATGGACACGCCATAACAGGTATAACAGGTTAGGTTACATTAAATCTTCAAGTACAGCTGAGGGTTTCAGTTATCTTGCGGGAATGTCAGAAGAGATTGGTGCCGTCGTTTCAACCCACTAAACATGCCTTTTTAAAAAGTCTTTTATTTTATTTGAAAAGTTTTGTTAGTCTCAATTGTTGACTGTGAAAGCGTGTGGGGTAAGCTGTTAAAGGCAGAACAGTAAAGAACATTGGCTTCTCGAGGATTAGTTCTTGATTTATTTTTTCATAAGATGCACAATACGAGTGTGATTCATTGGCTCTGTAACCGACCGGGTCATCTTTATTTTTCGTTCATACAACATTGTTTCATCAAGCGAATGTAGATGTTATCACTTCAACCCTGAGTTTGGGACTGTAATTGTTTCCGCGTCCGTCAGTAAATTTCCGTGTGTTTTTACGTGGAGTTCTCTCTTCCCTGAGATTCTGCATGATGTATTGAAAAACAAGGCTTTCGTATAGAGCAAGCTAGCTTCTGTTTGATTGTATAAGCTCTTAAGAATGCAGCCTTGACGATATGCATATATAATATTCTTTGTGTGCATTTTGTATTTAATTACGGATAATAGAGGATAAATTTTCCACTTGTGTACTTATGTGTATATAAGTAGGTAATTTTCCACTTGCATACTTATATGTATATAAGTAGGTAATTTTCCACTTGCATACTTATATGTATATAAGTAGGCAATTTTCCACTTTTACTTATATAAGTGGGTAATTTATTTCTAATGCGTTGCGGAAATATACCGTCGCTTGGTTCATGAGCTTTGTTTATGATTGCTATGCAGATACTTCCTCCATGTCTGCATAATAAAACAGGCCCCGTTGTTAGTTGAATATTCCTGATGTAACCGGTTTTGGTTGACCAGTGAATCCCGTTCTCTCTCTCTCTCTCTCTCTCTCTCTCTCTCTCTCTCTCTCTCTCTCTCTCTCTCTCTCCAATTTGATGTTGAGAGACATTGGTACAATACTTGTGTGTGCGACGTTTGATTTTTATCCACTGCGCTGTAGAAATAGGCGGGTTTAATATTTGAACCGCTTTGTTTGGTTAATCAAAACAGCATGAAACCACTATTCGTACGTATTGAAATGACGGGATTTGGTGTAACCTCACAAGGCTGGTACGGGGGGAGAGAGAGAGAGAGAGAGAGAGAGAGAGAGAGAGAGAGAGAGAGAGAGAGAGAGAGAGAGAGAGAGAGAACGCGCTAATAAGAGCCAGACTCAAGAAATGACGAAGCAATGATTAATGAAGATCCTCAAATGGATGTCATGTTTTCATAAGAACAGTGCAAACGTTCACTTTCCTCGCACTCAAACTGACCCACCTTGTAAATTGAATTCCCCAGTAGATTCCAGGATTCTCATGCTATGTAATTCGACAATTGTTTAACGAAATAAGAATTGGGTAATATATTAAGGTGATTTTTATTCATAACATTTTGGGAAGAGTTGTCGCTCTAGTTTCTTTTACTTATAATCCATGTGCCTGGGAATTTTCAGTACTGAAAACATGTATTTTTCTTTATAGTGACTGCACGCGGGGAAGAAATACAGGGCACGAGAACAATGATTAGATTAATTATACATCATTAGGTTATTTGTAGACTTTAATGGTGGAATGGTCATAGGAAGACGGTCAATATCGTTTTGGGAGATCGATAGAATAGAAGTTAATTTTGTTTCATGTGAACGGAAGAAGTGAGGAACTTTGTGAGAACAGTCGTCAGAATTGGGTGTAGCTGGATGAACGAGTTGTCAGGGCTTTTTATAAGCAACTGGCGTGAACATGTTAGGTGAAACATGTTTTGCTGTAATTAAAGATATTATCGCCTGTACTTTCCTGAACAAACATTGGAGCGCTTTAAAAACTTGTGTATTTATTTATGTGCTACTGTGGAAATCGCACTTCAACAACACCTAGAAAGTATTAAGAAAAAGTGCAATACTGTCTCATTCATAGCTAGACGGTCCAGGCGAGTTGCCTCAGATAAGTCGCCTCCTGTCAGAACGAACTACAACCAATTTATTGCGTTACCATATGGGGTGATGTCCCCATTACGGCCTGCTGTTGTGGCACACGAATAGTTTGATATAAGTGCAGGTGTCCCCTTTCTTGCTCACTCGTCCTATATTTAGAATGGGATGTTTTCATATTATCAGATTGACAGTTGTCTTCTTGATGCTTTCAAGATTAAAGAGCTTACAGGACCACACGAGTCTAGCAGTGGAAAGAGTAGGTTACAGTTATGCTACAGTAAACCGTAGGGATCCTTATCTATTGGCCAGGCTTGAAAGCCCTCCTCGAACAGATGCATCGCAAACAAGGCTCCTACTTTTTTTTTTTTTTCAAATTGTAGGCTCCGGTTGTGGGGCAAAAGTGCGTACAGAGGCCAGACCTTAGGCTGAATAATCAAGGGTAAAAATCATAGAATTAGAGAGGAGAGTTAACAGTTTTGGAGGAAACGAAAAACTTCTTTTAAAAAGTTGCAGTTCCATGTATAAATTATAGTATGATTCTAAGAATTTCTTGATTGCTGCCTTTACAAAGGCATGTTCTCTGAACAGTATGCGAGTGTTATATTTATGAATATGAACCATATTGGCCCTATCAAAACTTGTCCTTTCCTAGCATTATCAATGATTTTACGAATTCTTGTTCACAACCATTATCACTTTTGTAGATTGGTTGTGATTTCTTATAAGGCCACTAGTAATCTGAAGTACCTTGAACCAGCATTATTAACCTAGTTTGTCAGGAATTTCCTCATAAAAGATTATATGACTATGATGTTACTGTGTTAAGTGCTAAATGTCTTATCCAACGGTTTATACAATTCTAATATTGTAT